>NC_092335.1:428988000-430243500 GCF_046630445.1 Rutidosis leptorrhynchoides
TAACAAATAACTGAAAATACTTTTGCTTTGGACTAAACTAAACTGTTTTACCCGATGAAAGAAAAGAAGAGATGGATCTACACGATGAATCAATTCCATCATTAAAAGGAAGTAAAGTCTTCCGAAAAAGAAACGCGCTTCTTGATTTAGGTCATGAAGTTGTCGTCCAGGCCAGCTGTAGGTTGACGAAAAATCCAGAAAAGTCATCACTAAAATCAGCAGGAAATCCACGGACCTCAGCATTAAACAGGGTCGCCAAGTGGTCAGATTTATCCTAACCATGAGAAGGATTTATCTCGTACAATGGGGGGGCACCATGCAAATTAGCCGGATAAGACTAATGAATCAGATCCCCAGAAAGGATAATCTCCTTAAAGATTAAAAATCAGCTTTTAAGACTGATATTACTCAATCATAGAGATTGACCTTAAAGATTGATAATTCAAACTCATGGAATTCAATGATATCTAAACTCGTGCTTGAACGAGAAAATATTTTGATCAAAATTACAAACCGATTTGTTTTCTGAAAACCCTATTTTCAATGCGTTCATTACCATTGAACGTAAAATCCTAGGAATTCACCTGGAATTCATTAGGTCACCTGAACTAAAACGGGTGTCAACCGTAAGAACGGTGGTTGCATAGTGGTCAAAGACAGGACCTTGTGCCATACCAAAAAATTATAAGGGTGAGCTTTACTATTGCTCCTACCAAGGATAGTAATTGCGTCCGACACGTTATATACCATAATTAAAAGCATGTCAGGAGACATTGCCTTAACAGTTGCTTGTTCAACGCTTTCCTTTCAACCGGACGGTAGTTTACCGAAAGGTAATATACGGGACAAGTGAACTGGACGTGTTGCTTTCCAAATACAAGGTTAGCAAGTGGGTGACACAAAACCATAAGTTTTGAGCTAAAATTTTCAAAACTGAAACCCACCAAACCCACAAAAATATTTTGCAAACACCGGTAAAGGGTTATCCCGGAAAACTTATCTAGGGTAAAAACTAGATTTAATTTTCAAAAGATCAAATGTTTTCATAAAGATCCAATTTCCTTAATGGATCTAAATTTTTATAGTCATGTGGGACTGTAAACCATATCGTTACTACCATTGTTTATACCGCCGTATAGAAAATCACTGATGTACAAAGTGTGAAGAATAAAGAAGTGATACTAGTATTTCAAGACGATATTGCTTGAGGACAAGCAACGCTCAAGTGTGGGAATATTTGATAATGCTAAAAACGAACATATAATTCATAGCATTATTCCTCAAGAAAGACAATCTTTTAGTTGCAATTGTTCTATTTACAAGTGATATTCGTTTAAATAATAAAAGGTGAAGACAAAAGACAGATTCGACGAATTGAAGACGCAAACGACCAAAAAGCTCAAAAGTACAAAAGACAATCAAAAAGGTTCCAATTATTGATAAGAAACGTCTCGAAATTACAAGAGTACAAGATTCAAAACGCAAAGTACAAGATATTAAATTGTACGCAAGGACGTTCGAAAATCCGGAACCGGGACATGAGTCAACTCTCAACGCTCGACGCAACGGACTAAAAATTACAAATCAACTATGCACATAAATATAATATAATATTTAAATAATTATTTAATATATTATATATATTTATAAATCCGTCGGCAAGAAAGACTCCAAAGTATCTGAGCTGTAATTTCAAACTCCGCGACTCGCGGAGTTTGAAGGCCAAAAAGGCCGCGAGTCGCGGAGCCCCAATTTCAGAAAATCCCTATAAAGCTCGCGCATTCTGATCGTAATCATCATCCATTTTTCTCTTCTCTCCATATATACGATATATTTATATTTATAATTTATATTTTAATTTTAATTTTAATTATAATTCTAATAATAAGGGTATGTTAGCGAATGTTGTAAGGGTGTAAGTCGAAATTCTGTCCGTGTAACGCTACGCTATTTTTAATCATTGTAAGTTATGTTCAACCTTTTTACATTAATGTCTCGTAGCTAAGTTATTATTATGCTTATTTAAAACGAAGTAATCATGATGTTGGGCTAATTACTAAAATTGGGTAATTGGGCTTTGTACCATAATTGGGGTTTGGACAAAAGAACGACACTTGTGGAAATTAGACTATGGGCTATTAATGGGCTTTATATTTGTTTAACTAAATGATAGTTTGTTAATGTTAATATAAAGATTTACCATTGGGAGTCCCTATAAATTACCATATACACTCAATCGGACACGATGGGCGGGGTATTTATATGTACGAATAATCGTTCATTTAACCGGACACGGGAATGGATTAATAGCCACTAGAATAATTAAAACAGGGGTGAAATTATGTACAAGGACACTTGGTATAATTGATAACAAAATATTAAAACCTTGGGTTACACTCAGTCGACATCCTGGTGTAATTATTAAACAAAGTATTAAAATCTTGTTACAGTTTAAGTCCCCAATTAGTTGGAATATTTAACTTCGGGTATAAGAATAATTTGATGAGGACACTCGCACTTTATATTTATGACTGATGGACTGTTATGGACAAAAACCAAACGGACATATTAAATAATTCAGGACAAAGGACAATTAACCCATGGGCATAAAATTAAAATCAACACGTCAAACATCATGATTACGAAAGTTTAAATAAGCATAATTCTTTTATTTCATATTTAATTTCCTTTATTTTATATTTAATTGCACTTCTAATTATCGCATTTTTATTGTTATTGTATTTAATTGCACTTTTAATTATCGTACTTTTTAATTATCGCAAGTTTATTTTATCGCACTTTTATTATTCACAATTTCATTATCGTTATTTACTTTATGCTTTAATTTAAGTCTTGTATTTATTTTTAATATTTTACATTTGGTTTTAACTGCGACTAAAGTTTTAAAATCGACAAACCGGTCATTAAACGGTAAAAACCCCCCTTTATAATAATAATATTACTTATATATATATATATATATATATATATATATATATATATATATATATATATATATATATATATATATATATATATATATATATATATATATATATATATATATATATATATATATATATATATATATTTGTATTTTTATAAAAGTAAACTAATATAGCGTTAAGCTTTGTTTAAAAAGATTCCCTGTGGAACGAACCGGACTTACTAAAAACTACACTACTGTATGATTAGGTACACTGCCTATAAGTGTTGTAGCAAGGTTTAAGTATATCCATTCTATAAATAAATAAATATCTTGTGTAAAATTGTATCGTATTTAATAGTATTTTCTGCTAAAATTAATAACTATTTTATACCACTCCGCTACCATATCATATCTCATTTGTTATAATAAACAATGGGTTAACAACATTCAACAAGATCGTTAACCTAAAGGTTTCAAAACAACATTTACATGTAACGACTAACGATGACTTAACGACTCAGTTAAAATGTATATACATGTAGTGTTTTAATATGTATTCATACACTTTTGAAGGACTTCAAGACACTTATCAAAATACTTCTACTTAACAAAAATGCTTACAATTACATCCTCATTCAGTTTCATCAACAATTCTACTCGTATGCACCCGTATTCGTACTCGTACAATACACAGCTTTTAGATGTATGTACTATTGGTATATACACTCCAATGATCAGCTCTTAGCAGCCCATGTGAGTCACTTAACACATGTGGGAACCATCATTTGGCAACTAGCATGAAATATCTCATAAAATTACAAAAATATGAGTAATCATTCATGACTTATTTACATGAAAACAAAATTACATATCCTTTATATCTAATCCATACACCAACGACCAAAAACACCTACAAACACTTTAATTCTTCAATTTTCTTCATATAATTGATCTCTCTTAAGTTCTATCTTCAAGTTCTAAGTGTTCTTCATAAATTCCAAAAGTTCTAGTTTCATAAAATCAAGAATACTTCCAAGATTGCAAGTTTACTTCCAAGTTTTCTAAATCCATTCCAAATAATCATCCAAGATCAAGAAACCTTTGTTACTTACAGTAGGTTATCTTTCTAATACAAGGTAATAATCATATTCAAACTTTAATTCAATTTCTATAACTATAACAATCTTATTTCGAGTGGAAATCTTACTTGAAATTGTTTTCGTGTCATGATTCTGCTTCAAGAACTTTCAAGCCATTCAAGGATCCTTTGAAGCTAGATCTATTTTTCTCATTTCCTGTAGGTTTATCCAAGGAACTTGAGATAGTAATGATGTTCATAACATCATTCGATTCATACATATAAAGCTATCTTATTCGAAGGTTTAAACTTGTAATCACTAGAACATAGTTTAGTTAATTCTAAACTTGTTCGCAAATAAAAGTTAATCCTTCTAACTTGACTTTTAAAATCAACTAAACACATGTTCTATATCTATATGATATGCTAACTTAATGATTTAAAACCTGGAAACACGAAAAACACCGTAAAACCGGATTTACGCCGTCGTGGTAACACCGCGGGCTGTTTTGGGTTAGTTAATTAAAAACTATGATAAACTTTGATTTAAAAGTTGTTATTCTGGAAAAATGATTTTTATTATGAACATGAAACTATATCCAAAAATTATGGTTAAACTCAAAGTGGAAGTATGTTTTCTAAAATGGTCATCTAGACGTCGTTCTTTCGACTGAAATGACTACCTTTACAAAAATGAATTGTAACTTATTTTTCCGACTATAAACCTATACTTTTTATATTTAGATTCATAAAATAGAGTTCAATATAAAACCATAGCAATTTGATTCACTCAAAACGGATTTAAAATGAAGAAGTTATGGGTAAAACAAGATTGGATAATTTTTCTCATTTTAGCTACGTAAAAATTGGTAACAAATCTATTCCAACCATAACTTAATCAACTTGTATTGTATATTATGTAATCTTGAAATACCATAGACACGTATACAATGTTTCGACCTATCATGTCGACACATCTATATATATTTCAGAACAACCATAGACACTCTATATGTGAATGTTGGAGTTAGCTATACAGGGTTGAGGTTGATTCTAAAATATATATAGTTTGAGTTGTGATCAATACTGAGATACGTATACACTGGGTCGTGGATTGATTCAAGATAATATTTATCGATTTATTTCTGTACATCTAACTGTGGACAACTAGTTGTAGGTTACTAACGAGGACAGCTTACTTAATAAACTTAAAGCATCAAAATATATTAAAAGTGTGTAAATATATTTTGAACATACTTTGATATATATGTATATATTGTTATAGGTTCGTGAATCAACCAGTGGCCAAGTCTTACTTCCCGACGAAGTAAAAATCTGTGAAAGTGAGTTATAGTCCCACTTTTAAAATCTAATATTTTTGGGATGAGAATACATGCATGTTTTATAAATGATTTACAAAATAGACACAAGTACGTGAAACTACATTCTATGGTTGAATTATCGAAATCGAATATGCCCCTTTTTATTAAGTCTGGTAATCTAAGAATTAGGGAACAGACACCCTAATTGACGCGAATCCTAAAGATAGATCTATTGGGCCTAACAAACCCCATCCAAAGTACCGGATGCTTTAGTACTTCAAAATTTATATCATATCCGAAGGGTGTCCCGGAATGATGGGGATATTCTTATATATGCATCTTGTTAATGTCGGTTACCAGGTGTTCACCATATGAATGATTTTTATCTCTATGTATGGGATGTGTATTGAAATATGAAATCTTGTGGTCTATTGTTACGATTTGATATATATAGGTTAAACCTATAACTCACCAACATTTTTGTTGATGTTTAAAGCATGTTTATTCTCAGGTGAATACTAAGAGCTTTCGCTGTTGCATACTAAAATAAGGACAAGATTTGGAGTCCATGTGTCATACCCCGTCCTAATCCATCCGGACGAAGTCCATATCGATTATAACCGATTCACAACAGTTGATTTCATAGCGAGGTACTTGACCTCTATATTATTCATTTTACAAACATTGCATTCGTTTTTGAAAAGACAATCTTTCATTACATCGAAAGTTGACGGCATGCATACCAATTCATAATACATCTACTATAATTGACATAATAATAATCTTGATGAACTCAACGACTCGAATGCAACGTTTTTTGAAATACGTCATGAATGACTCCAAATAATATCTTTAAAATGAGCAATTACACAGCGGAAGATTTCTTCCGTACCTGAGAATAAACATGCTTTAAAGTGTCAACCAAAAGGTTGGTGAGTTCGTTAGTTTAACGTAAATAATCATTTCATAATTTTTAATAGACCACAAGATTTCATATTTCCATTTCTCATAAACATACGTCCCATACATAGAGACAAAAATATCATTCATATGGATTGAACACCTGGTAACCGACATTAACAATATGCATATAAGAATATCCCCATCATTCCGGGATCCTCCTTCGAACATGATATAAATTTCGAAGTACTAAAGCATCCGGTACTTTGGATGGGGCTTGTTGGGCCCGATAGATCTATCTTTAGAGTTCGCGTCAATTAGGGTGTCTGTTCCCTAATTCTTAGATTACCAGACTTAATAAAAAGGGGTATATTCGATTTCGATCATTCAACCATATAATGTAGTTTCAATTACTTGTGTCTATTTCGTAAAACAGTTATAAAAACAGCGCATGTATTCTCAGTCCCAAAAATATATATTGCGAAAGCATTTAAAAAGGGAATAATGAAACTCACGCATATAATTATTATAAAATAGTTAATAAAGCATTTGCATGTATTCTCAGCCCAAAAATGTAAAGAGTAAAAAGGGCAAATGAAACTCACGCATGTAAATATTATAAAACAGTTAATAAAGTATTTGCATGTATTCTCAGCCCAAAAACGTAAAGAGTAAAAGGGATCAAATGAACTCACCTAATGTATTTTGTAGTAAAAATACATATAACAACTTTAACAATGCAGGGCTTGGCCTCGGATTCACGAACCTATATCATTTGTATATTTATTAATACACATATTTGTAATCGAATAAGTTTATATATTATTATTAGTGTTGTACTTGTTGTATTTAAAATTTGTAAGTTTTATTAATAATTTAGATATTTTCATTTTTATATATATCTATATAATTATTAATATAGTTAAGTTATGTAATTTAAATATAATTTTATATCTATACTCTTTATTTTAATACTTATAATCTCGACAACGTCATTTAAAACTTTTATATTTATAAATAGTATTAGCTTAATAATAATGATATAGATAATACTTGATAATAATATTATTAATAGTTTTATTGATAACAAAATAATAATTTTTGTAAAAAGGATAATAATGATAATAGTTTTTAATAATAACAGTACTATTAATGATGATCATACTATTACTAATAATGATAATATCAATAATATTTTGTTGATAATAATAATAATCATAATACAAATAATTATGAAAATAAATTGTATTATTTTTCATAATAATAATAATATTAATCATACCCATAATAACGATATTAATAATAAAGTGATAAAATTTATATTTCTAGTATTACTTATAATACTAATGATAATATTAATACTAGTATTAATAATAATTTTAATTATTTTAGCGATAATAATATTCATAATATTAAGTTAGTAATACAATAATTAATGTATCCAATATCTTAATCATATTAATTAATACTAATAATAATAATGGTCCAATAATACTAATAATAGTGTTAATACTAATATTATTAATAAATGATAATAATTAGTAACATACTAATACTAGTAAGTAATAATAATAATAACATAGCAATAATGATGATAATAATAATAATAATAATAATAATAATAAAAATAATAATAATAATAATAATAATAATAATAATAATAATAATAATAATAATAATAATAATAATAATAATAATAATAATAATAATAGCAACCATAACAATAATAACAATAATAAGTATAACAACAATAATAATAGTAGTAATGCTAATAATAATTATTATAATTATAATAAAGATGATAAATAAATGTATATACCCTTTTTTTTTTTTAAAAGCACCAAGACGCACCAAGCGGGACTCGAACCCACGACCTCCCGATACCCCGACAATACATGAAACCAGTTGGGCTGAAGCCCTTTTTACTAAATATTACAGAAAATAATAACATATAACCCGTACGTTTCTGTGTTCTTTCCATCTTCTACTTCACTGAGTAATTCAACTAGAATCCATAAATTAAGACGACGAGTTTAAAACTTGAATTAGTAACTGAAGCTGAAATGGAACGATCAGTGGTTGGTTGATTTGAAAAAAAAATCAAAAGAAACAAAAGAAAGAAAAAAAATTCTGCTGTACGTTAAAAAAAATATATATAAGAACTCCTAAATTGATTTTGAAATTTAGGATGTTTCAGCTCTTGATTATAACATGAAATATATTGTAAAACGTTCCTTAAAACTGTCTGAAACATCAATTGATTCTAAAACCTCCCAACAAAGTCGAATTTCTCAATGAACAATTCTTTTGACTTTTATAACCTGTACTTTGACTCAAAAATTCCTAATTGATACTTTAAATTGAGATTTGCTACTTTACAGATAGTTTGGATATAGGATTTCAAACATATTTGCATTTACAGATTTCTCAATTTGGTTCGAAAATACGGTTTTTAATTATTGAGCACAAAACAGAGTTTAAACGAGCTGTGATGATAAATATTGATTTAATTAACTCAGAAAATTTGATAAAGGTAATTGTAGTTGATAATGGCGATGTAAAACTGAAAGACTTCCCCCATATATGTGTGTATTTTGATTAATTATATAACCAGATGTCAATCGACATCCATTAAAAGCAGAAACAAAATAAATAAATAAAATAAATAAAGGTGTAACAGATTTTAACTTCTTCTGATGGAAATCGAATTTTGTTTGCTGTATTAGACTAAGACTTGCAAACGAATCTCAGACAGGATCAGGAGTGGGTACAGATTGATGGATACAACTAACTAATTGATACCATAATCAAGTTTATCTATATAATTAATATTATTAATTAAAAAAAATACATTTAAGTAATAATCATATTGAAAGAAAAAAAAATGATAATTTATATTATTATTGATAATATTAATAGTTTATATTATTTTTTAACATAACTAATGATATTAGTAATAATAATGATCATAATATTGATAAGGATAATCATAATAATAATAATAGAGATAATAATATTAATGATACAAATATTAATATCAATATAAATCTTAGTAGTAGTAATGAAAATAATAATAATATAGTACTTATATTTTCAACTTGTAATTACATTTAATATATTTTATTAATTATGTAATATTTAATAATTACATTATATATTATATGATAACACTTATTGAATAGCTAAATATATAAATATATATAAATATATATATATATATATATATATATATATATATATATATATATATTTACATATATTATAACATAATAATTATTAATAATAATCATGTGGAATTATATATATATATATAAATCCATTTTAAATTACACATAATTATTTTGTATCTTAATTTACATAGTTAATTCTAATATTTATTTTATAATTTCAATTTATTATGTATATACATCATTTATATATCTATAAATATTTATTTACAAATAATTGTTCGTGAATCGTCCGGAACAGTCAAAGGGTAATTGTACATATGAACATAGTTTTAAAATTTTTGAGACTCAACATTACAGACTTGCTTATCGAATCGAAATTAAATAAGATTCAAGTTTAAATTTGGTCAGAAATTCCCGGGTCATCACAGTACCTACCCGTTAAAGAAATTTCGTCCCGAAATTTGAGTGAGGTCGTCATGGCTAACAATAAATATGTTTTTCTGACGAATATGAGCTGATAAATAGAGTTTTATCATCATTGAGTAATATGGATAAAAATAATTTGATTATTCGAATAGCACGAGTGAAGCTATTCACAAAAGATTGAAATGAGAAACAAAGATTTGTTTTTAACTTTTGACGTAGACAGGTTTGAATTTAGAAAATAAGGCGCGTCTTAACTTTCGACATTGCATTGGTTGAATTCCGGAATTCAAGGGATTTAAAGAAACTCTTGAAGATCGATAAGATCTTATTTTTCGGGATTTATGGGAATTAAGATCTCTTTAATTAAATACGGTGATCTGCATCGATTACTCTGTCTGATATTTCCACTATAAATTAAGCTCTTCCGTTCCATCATTCTCACCATTCCTATACTTTCTTTCTTAGTTCATACATCCAAAAAGATTGTGAAAATACTTAACCCAGTTCTGATCCTTGTCCTTATCATGACTATTGCCACAATCATTCTCCTTTTTCCAACTTTCACCGGAGGAATCTGTTTTCTTCTACTTCGCCCTTGGGGTTATAGTGTTTTTGATTCTCCCGTGTCTTTATGTGGTGATAAACATTGATATACACGGTCTGTAATTCCTATGTTTGTGATCGGCTTTATATTTTTCCTTTATTTTTCGGAGCTCCATGCTCTTGTTTTCTCTTCCCGACTCCAAGTCAAGCGAATAATGGTCCAGAATTTGTAGATATAGAGTTCTAAATGATTATAATGTTCTAAGCAGGGTGGAACGTGATAGCACGATTTGATTTTCAAATTTATCAAAAATACAGACGATAGAACTATCAAGAATATATTCTTCTTGATATGCGCGAAGGTTATGTAGAATGAAAGAGTTATGTACATGACACATGATGATGGTATAATCTTCTGTGAACCATCATCAGGTTTCATTAGAAACTCAGCATGACTTACTGTAATATAATCACGTTGATCAAGTGTCATTATATTATACTAACTCATGCATCAGTTCCCAACACTACTTCAAAAACATTCATATTTTAAGCTCAAAAGTTTACAAAATATAGAAACTAACAGTTTCTATATGATGTAACATTGATAGCACGAATAGATTATTGATTTTAGATAAGAATAGTTATGAAAATATCTTCAGAAATATGGAGGATATTTATAATGAAAGATACGATGATATCTTGGAATTTCTAATATCGATGGATGATGAAGAAAATTTATCCGTAAGGGTTTAGATTCGGAAGCAAAGTATTCGCTAAAGATTTCATCAGAAACGGAATCATTTGGATTCTTTGAAGTCAAACTTATTCTTTGTGATTTGTTCATGGCTTCCGTCATGGTTTCGCATAATCCGCTTTTCGGTACTAAATTTTCCATTGAATGTTTCCAACATAATGATACACAGGAAGCACGAAAAGGTATATAATTTCGGACGAGAATATTTATGAAAATATCCTCAGAAATATCGAAGATATTGATGATGATATTTTGGAATTTCTATGTTCGATGGTTGATGAGGAAGATTTTTCGCAAGATTTTAACATGACTACAGAGCAAGATATTCGTTGAAGGTTTCATCGGATCCAGAATTCCCTGGATTCTTTGAATATATGGTATGGTCCTTGTATTTATCCTTGGTCTCCTTTGTGATTAGCTCAATCCGTTTTTCAGTTCCAACTTTTCTGAGCTTTTCCAACATACTATTCTTTATCATCAAACTTTCGATGATTATGGTCGTTTACGGTTGTCTATGGTTTCTGCTGCTTCATTCAGCTTTTTCAACATTCAGAGTATTGATTGAGTGCTTTTCAGAATTCCAGAAGGAGAGATCGTAATTCTAAGATAGAAATGTCATACATATAACTGTTGATGTAGATATGCTGTGAGTTTTCAAAGTACTGATTGCAGATTCCTGGTAATTGTTATGGCAGTTTTCGTTACAAGATGCGGATGAGTACATTATGAGACTTCAATAGATAAATATAATGATTTGTCGAAGGAATTTAAACTAAGGAGCGACAAGGTTGCTGGTACATTTGCTGGTAATGTGGTGGAATATAAAAGAATCCTCCGGTATAAAAAGGGTAATTTTATATATCAGGATTATAGTAAGGCTATTTCGAATGAAAAGTCGAAGTTGACTTGCTGGAGCTGTGACAAAATTTGCTACTTTGAAAGGGATTACCAAGTTATTTTGGGTATTAATAATGCTAAAGGAGCTAACACGGATACGGGTTAAACGTTTTACTCAGGTTCCGAGTATTTTCAGGTGCATAACTATATGCGTCAATCTCTTCTTCCGTAGATGAAGTGCGGTTGGTTCATACTTTCGATTGAGGTGTTTTCAAGAATCATGAAAGGTTTGAACGTTGATTGTAATCGTCGAGATACAATGAGGTTTAAGATGAGATCAAGTGGCAACTTGAAGAATTGTTTAGTTTCATATGTTATAATCAATATTTTAATTCATTTTAATTTTCTAATGTTATTAGTGCACAGTCGATAGTCCACAGTTGACAGTCCAATAATTCATATATAGTTTAATATATAATATTCGAATTAATTAATTCGTGTCGTGACCCGTATACGTCTCAGACTCGATCACAACTCAAGTATATATATTATTTGAGAATCAACCACAACCCTGTATAGAGAACCCCATCATTACTGCATATAGAGTGTCTATGGTGATTTCAAATAATATATATAGATGCGTCGATATGATATGTCAAAACTTTGTATACGTGTCCCGATATTTAAAGTGCGTAAAATAAATACAGGAATTAAATGACGATAAATAAAATGCGTAAAGTAAATAACAGAAATAAAATAACGATAAATAAAATTGCGAGAATTAAAATTGCGATAAAATAAATTGCGATAATTAAATTGCGATAAATAAATTGTAATATGGAATTAACAGTTAGCTAGGAACAATTAGCTAGGATTTTGTTAGCGTGGTTTCTTAACAAAATTTCATATTGTCAATTAGTCTGTTTCTAATCAATTTTTATTGTGTCCATTATTTCTTCATTATGCCACTTGTTGGATTCTGATAGGTCAAAATCCGAATGTGAAATTGAATGAATATGGTTATTCTGTGGTGAACGGATTTGTATATCAGTGGATGTAAGTAGGATAGTAAACGACTGTTGAATCAGCTTCGAAGAATGTACAGTGTAATTTATTAATGTGAAATTTAAATATTCTTCGGGTATTACCTACCCGTAAAAATATTTTCACCATTAACAGCTTGTACAATAATTTTTTTTTTTTTAATTACAATCTTTATGAAAATATATATACATATTTATTTTCTTCAGACGTAATTATGGATTTAATGAGTCAATATGATTTTAAACTCATCAGATTTACGGCTAGAACTAGAGTACATAATCTCTAAAATATTAGAGATTACATAATCACCATGAAGGACGAAGATAGTTTATGTAGAACGATTCGTAAAACGATTCGTAGAACGATGATTATGCTTGAGGTATAGATTGCGAGGTTGAGACGTGTGATGATGTTGTTGTTGTTGGTACTCCTTGGTATCCATGGTGCGTATGATATTGGTGTTCGAGATATAGATTAAGATGTTGAGATGTGGGATGCGGATGTTGATGTTGGTGGTGGTGATGGTACTGGTGCTGTTATTGATTGCACTGTTAGTGTCGGTGATGTTGCTGAAGCTGGTACATTTTGCACCATATTCTCCGAATTGATTATTCGAGCACGATGTTCGTTGACTTATTACTCCAGGATGATTGTTGGTCGGAACGAGCGGATGAATAAGATTCAGAATTGTGGATAGAATATAATCTTGTCGAGTTACCCTAGAAATGAGACTGAAAATGGTGTCTCGAACAGGTTCGCCGGTAAACGCTTCAGGTTCATTGTCAAGAGGTGAATTCGGTTGGTGGAAAGGTTTGACTTTTGCGCGTTTCCATTAATTAAGTCGACTATGAATCCCTCAGATGAATTGGGGATGACTATTTGGTTGATTCATTCTAGTTATACTGCTTCCGGAGTTCGAGTGGAAATCCATATCGGAATAGCTGTCGGAATAACTATCGGAATAGCTATCGGAATCTGAGGGACTCGAATTGGTTGAGAGATACATCTCGTACGATCAGTTGAAGGATTTTCGATAAGAAATAGATTATAGGATGTAGATTAGTACCATACAATACATAAGTTACATATGCATATATAATACTAAAATCCCATAAGTTACGAAGGAATATACGGAGTATGTCAGGCAAAGGTAACAATAACAGATATGCTAAGACATGAATTTATATCTATGCAATAGAGGCAGTAAGACTTGTCTAGACTAAGAGTGATAAGCAAGTGATTCGCTAAGAATGGGAAGCAGGCAATTTTCGACACAAAATGATAAGCAAAACTTTTGACATGCAGACACGGTCGAAGTCCAGACTCACTAATGCCTTCTAACGACTTATCAGTTAGACACACTAATGCAGACCTGGTTCGCTAAGACCTCTGCTCTGATACCAACTGTCATACCCCGTCCTAATCCATCCGGACGAAGTCCATATCGATTATAACCGATTCACAACAGTTGATTTCATAGCGAGGTACTTGACCTCTATATTATTCATTTTACAAACATTGCATTCGTTTTTGAAAAGACAATCTTTCATTACATCGAAAGTTGACGGCATGCATACCAATTCATAATACATCTACTATAATTGACATAATAATAATCTTGATGAACTCAACGACTCGAATGCAACGTTTTTTGAAATATGTCATGAATGACTCCAAATAATATCTTTAAAATGAGCAATTGCACAGCGGAAGATTTCTTTCGTACCTGAGAATAAACATGCTTTAAAGTGTCAACCAAAAGGTTGGTGAGTTTGTTAGTTTAACGTAAATAATCATTTCATAATTTTTAATAGACCACAAGATTTCATATTTCCATTTCTCATAAACATACGTCCCATACATAGAGACAAAAATATCATTCATATGGATTGAACACCTGGTAACCGACATTAACAATATGCATATAAGAATATCCCCATCATTCCGGGATCCTCCTTCGGACATGATATAATTTCGAAGTACTAAAGCATCCGGTACTTTGGATGGGGCTTGTTGGGCCCGATAGATCTATCTTTAGAGTTCGCGTCAATTAGGGTGTATGTTCCCTAATTCTTAGATTACCAGACTTAATAAAAAGGGGCATATTCGATTTCGATCATTCAACCATATAATGTAGTTTCAATTACTTGTGTCTATTTCGTAAAACAGTTATAAAAACAGCGCATGTATTCTCAGTCCCAAAAATATATATTGCGAAAGCATTTAAAAAGGGAATAATGAAACTCACGCATATAATTATTATAAAACAGTTAATAAAGCATTTGCATGTATTCTCAGCCCAAAAATGTAAAGAGTAAAAAGGGCAAATGAAACTCACGCATGTAAATATTATAAAACAGTTAATAAAGTATTTGCATGTATTCTCAGCCCAAAAACGTAAAGAGTAAAAGGGATCAAATGAACTCACCTAATGTATTTTGTAGTAAAAATACATATAACAATTTTAACAATGCAGAGCTTGGCCTCGGATTCACGAACCTATATCATTTGTATATTTATTAATACACATATTTGTAATCGAATAAGTATATATATTATTATTAGTGTTGTACTTGTTGTATTTAAAATTTGTAAGTTTTATTAATAATTTAGATATTTTCATTTTTATATATATCTATATAATTATTAATATAGTTAAGTTATGTAATTTAAATATAATTTTATATCTATACTCTTTATTTTAATACTTATAATCTCGACAACGTCATTTAAAACTTTTATATTTATAAATAGTATTAGCTTAATAATAATGATATAGATAATACTTGATAATAATATTATTAATAGTTTTATTGATAACAAAATAATAATTTTTGTAAAAAGGATAATAATGATAATAGTTTTTAATAATAACTGTACTATTAATGATGATCATACTATTACTAATAATGATAATATCAATAATATTTTGTTGATAATAATAATAATCATAATACAAATAATTATGAAAATAAATCGTATTATTTTTCATAATAATAAAAATATTAATCATACCCATAATAACGATATTAATAATAAAGTGATAAAATTTATATTTCTAGTATTACTTATAATACTAATGATAATATTAATACTAGTCTTAATAATAATTTTAATTATTTTAGCGATAATAATATTCATAATATAAAGTTAGTAATACAATAATTAATGTATCCAATATCTTAATCATATTAATTAATACTAATAATAATAATGGTCCAATAATACTAATAATAGTGTTAATATTAATATTATTAATAAATGATAATAATTAGTAACATACTAATACTAGTAAGTAATAATAATAATAACATAGCAATAATGATGATAATAATAATAATAATAATAATAATAATAATAATAATAATAATAATAATAATAATAATAATAATAATAATAATAATAATAATAATAATAATAATAATAATAATAATAGCAACCATAACAATAATAACAATAATAAGTATAACAACAATAATAATAGTAGTAATGCTAATAATAATTATTATAATTATAATAAAGATGATAAATAAATGTATATACCCTTTTTTTTTTTTAAAAGCACCAAGACGCACCAAGCGGGACTCGAACCCATGACCTCCCGATACCCCGACAACACATGAAACCAGTTGGGCTGAAGCCCTTTTTCCGAAATATTACAGAAAATAATAACATATAACCCGTACGTTTCTGTGTTCTTTCCATCTTCTTCTTCACTGAGTAATTCAACTAGAATCCATAAATTAAGACGACGAGTTTAAAACTTGAATTAGTAACTGAAGCTGAAATGGAACGATCAGTGGTTGGTTGATTTGAAAAAAAAATCAAAAGAAATAAAAGAAAGAAAAAAATTCTGCTGTACGTTAAAAAAATATATATATATATATATATATATATAAGAACTCCTAAATTGATTTTGAAATTTAGGATGTTTCAGCTCTTGATTATAACATGAAATATATTGTAAAACGTTCCTTAAAACTGTCTGAAACATCAATTGATTGTAAAACCTCCCAACAAAGTCGAATTTCTCAATGAACAATTCTTTTGACTTTTATAACCTGTACTTTGACTCAAAAATTCCCAATTGATACTTTAAATTGAGATTTGCTACTTTACAGATAGTTTGGATATAGGATTTCAAACATATTTGCATTTACAGATTTCTCAATTTGGTTCGAAAATACGGTTTTTAATTATTGAGCACAAAACAGAGTTTAAACGAGCTGTGATGATAAATATTGATTTAATTAACTCAGAAAATTTGATAAAGGTAATTGTAGCTGATAATGGCGATGTAAAACTGAAAGACTTCCCCCATATATGTGTGTATTTTGATTAATTATATAACCAGATGTCTATCGACATCCATTAAAAGTAGAAACAAAATAAATAAATAAAATAAATAAAGGTGTAACAGATTTTAACTTCTTCTGATGGAAATCGAATTTTGTTTGTTGTATTAGACTAAGACTTGCAAACGAATCTCAGACAGGATCAGGAGTGGGTACAGATTGATGGATACAACTAACTAATTGATACCATAATCAAGTTTATCTATATAATTAATATTATTAATTAAAAAAAATACATTTAAGTAATAATCATATTGAAAGAAAAAAAAATGATAATTTATATTATTATTGATAATATTAATAGTTTATATTATTTTTTAACATAACTAATGATATTAGTAATAATAATGATCATAATATTGATAAGGATAATCATAATAATAATAATAGAGATAATAATATTAATGATACAAATATTAATATCAATATAAATCATAGTAGTAGTAATGAAAATAATAATAATATAGTACTTATATTTTCAACTTGTAATTACATTTAATATATTTTATTAATTATGTAATATTTAATAATTACATTATATATTATATGATAACAATTATTGAATAGCTAAATATATATATATATATATATATATGTATATATATTTTTACATATATTATAACATAATAATTATTAATAATAATCATGTGGAATTATATATATATAAATCCATTTTAAATTACACATAATTATTTTGTATCTTAATTTACATAGTTAATTCTAATATTTATTTTATAATTTCAATTTATTATGTATATACATCATTTATATATCTATAAATATTTATTTACAAATAATTGTTCGTGAATCGTCCGGAACAGTCAAAGGGTAATTGTACATATGAACATAGTTTTAAAATTTTTGAGACTCAACATTACAGACTTGCTTATCGTATCGAAATTAAATAAGATTCAAGTTTAAATTTGGTCAGAAATTCTCGGGTCATCACACCATGTTTGTATGATATTGTGTAAAAACTGCATTCAAGAAACTGATTTCGATGTAACATATTTGTATTGTAAACCATTATGTAATGGTCGTGTGTAAACAGGATATTTTAGATTATCATTATTTGATAATCTACGTAAAGCTTTTTGAACCTTTATTTATGAAATAAAGGTTATGGTTTGTTTTAAAAATGAATGCAGTCTTTGAAAAACGTCTCATATAGAGGTCAAAACCTCGCAACGAAATCAATTAATATGGAACATTTTTAATCAATAAGAACGGGACATTTCACTAACTTCCTTAAATCCCGAAGGATCACATTTTAGATTTCAAAGATTTTCTTTAAAATCCTTGAATTTCGGAAATCAATCATGACTACGTCACCGATTAAGATGAACCTGCATTTACTCATTTCACTCTTTTGTGATAGCTTCACTTATACCCTTCGAGTAATAGAATTATTTTATCCATATTACTCAACAGTAAAACTCTATTTATCAACTCATATTTGTCGTGAAAACATTTTTATTGTTAGCCATGACCACCTCACTCAAATTTCGGAACGAAATTTCTTTAACGGGTAGGTACTGTGACGACCCGGAAATTTCCAACCAAATTTAAACTTAATTTTAATATGAACTCGACACGATAAGCAAAGTCTGTAATGTTGAGTCTAAGAAAAATTTGAAACTGTGTGCATGTAATCAATTTGCCCTTTAACTATTTCCGACGATTCACGAACATTATTTGTAAATAAAAAATATATATATATATATATATTATATAAATATAAATATAAGAATATATAATATTTTGATTTAATACAGTATACTTTAATTAATTGGAACTTAAAATGTAATATAACAATTAGAATAACTAAGTACAGTTAATATATATAAATATGTATATGTTATTATAAATCTATTATTTCTCTTATAATATATATATATATATATATATATATATATATATATATATATATATATATATATATATATATATATAATATAGTAACTAATCATTAAATGTCATCATATAATATAAAATTACATAAATAATAAATAGTATTACATTGAATTACAAAATTGAATATAATTGATATATTAATATTATTAACATTACTTTCATTATTATTATTGTTATTAATATTTGTATTAGTAATATTATTATGTATAAAATATGATATGTATAGGTTGTTATATTATTATGATTAATATTATTATTATCATTGATAATATTATTATTATTATTAGCATCATTATTATTAATTATTTATTAAACTTATCTTTTTATTAATATTAACATATCAGTATCATTATTTTTCTTTATTATCTTGATATCACAGTTATTACTAGTATTATTTCGATATTATCATTATTAACAATTTTATTATTATTATTATTAATAGTATTAGTATTTTTATTAATAATAACATCATTATTTAAAATTACTATGAATATTATTACTATCAATTTCATTAATTTTTTTTTATTTGTGACTTATTATTATTATTATTATTTTTTATATTAATGTTATCATTTGTATTTTAATTATTATTGATATAATTATAATTACTAATTAATAATAATAATAATTATATAACATTATACGCGTAATTGAAACCCAAATCTGTTTCCCATATACATCAACTTTAGTTAAATTTTATTATTTTCTGAGTTGTTAGTTTTCAATTATCGAATAAATCGTACGAGTTTGTTTAAAGTCATTGTCTGATTTATTATTTTATTTTTTTTCTTTTCCCTACTTGATTGAACCTGTTGACCATATCTGGATACATAACAATCAGTTGCTTCGTGATATTAGAGAAGATATTCGAATTTTTTCCATTATCTATATCAAATATCAATTTCAACTAATTCAATTTGTGGAATTAAAACAGAAAATTTTTAACTGAACCATTTTATTTCTGTTCTTGATTCAATTTTGCAAAAACTCTGTTTCGAATCAACTGTCAAATGTAATAATGAATATTTGTTAGGATTGATGTATTCAAACTATCTGCAAAGTCCCAACTTCCAATTTCTCCTATCGAACCCAAATTTTTGAGTCAAACTTTCGATTTTAAAAGTCAACTGAAGTGTTTATAGTAAAATTCGAATTCGTTTTAATGATTTTGGATCAACTAATGATTCACACAGTTTATGTGAATGGATTACGACCTAATTCAAGTAATAATTTTAATCTGAAAATGTCTAGAAATTCGAATCAAGTTTAGAGTTTATACGGTTCAGTATCGAGCATTTATAACTGTAATTAAATTTTCTTTTTTAATTCTGTTGATTCTAATTCCTGCACATTCAGTCGTATTCTGTTTTAAATCAAATCTGAAACTCACTGTATTAAAATTGGTTATTCTCTGATCGAATTACAATGTGAAGAAGATGAAGAATAAGGAAAGTTTAATTAAAATCGGGTCTGGGTTTAGGCAGATAAAACAAGACAGTCGAATGGTTAAGTGTGGTTACGGGTGAGCGAGAGGTCACGGGTTCGAGCCCGACAGTAGCTGAAATGCCCCGTTCATATATATAAACGATTCACAATAGTTGATTACATTGCGAGGTAATTGACCTCTATATGATACATTTTACAAACATTGCATTCGTTTTTAAAAGACAAACTTTCTTTACATCGAAAGTTGACGGTAAGCATACTATTTTATAATACCTCCAACTATAATTGACTTAATAATAATCTTGATGAACTCGACGACTCGAATGCAACGTCTTTTGAAATATGTCATGAATGACTCGAAGTAATATCTCTAATATGAGCAAATGCACAGCGAAAGATTTCTTTCATACCTGAGAATAAACATGCTTTCAAGTGTCAACCAAAAGGTTGGTGAGTTCATAGGTTTATCATAAAACAATAAAATTCATCATTTTGATAGACCACAAGATTTAAATCCTGCATGGTACAAATGAGCCCGAATCCTATACCCACCTGTAATGTACATGCGATATCTTTTAAATACAGTACACCTTTCTCCTGTAAGAAATCATCTTCCATAAATCTTAGTAACAGTACACATATCTTGTGCACAAAAATAACATACACATAACCTGTGTATAAAATCATTCTCTCGATACATAACATTCACTTTTCATTTCTTTCATAGCTTGGCTTGGTAACTGACCTTAACATATAATGCGCATAATAATATCCCCAAAACAGAACATCTCGTCTGTATAATAATCATATAAACTTCGAAGTACTAAACACCACGCCCACTAGCCCTTCCGTCTAGTGAACATTCTGGGTGAGGGTGTTAAACCCGGTAGCTACCTTTAGGATTCGCGTCAATTAGGCGTGCACTAATTCTCAAAATTAGTGATGTTCCCTAATTCTTAGGTTACCAAGCAATAATAATCAGGGGAAAAATATTCATATCAATTGTGGCAATTATCACGTCCACATAATTCAATGGTGGCAATTATCACGTCCACATAATTCATTCGAGGAATGTTTTGCTTGTGTCTATCTCGTCAAACATTTATAAAAACATTTCATGTATTCGCATTTCAAAATGTATTTCAAAAGCATTTAATAAAGCAGTTGTAAAAGTAGCGCATGTATTCTCAGTCCCAAAAATGTAAAGAGTAAAAGGGAATCAAACTCACCATACTGTATTTTGTATTAAAAATACATATGACGATATTTAACAACTGAACAATGCAGGGTTGGCCTCGGATTCACGAACCTATATCATTTGTATATTTATTAATATACATAGTTGTAATTGAACAATATATATATATATATATAAATTTATTAATTATATACTTTTTATATATATGTTTCATATATTTATTTTGTTATATAACATATTACTTTTCGTTATGTTATATGTATTAAAAATATTTTTATATATGTATATATATAATTTGTTTGTTAAAAATAGTAATTTTAGTAATACTACGATAAAAATTATAATAATCATAAGACTTAACATTACTAAATAAGGTATTATTGTTAATAATTATATTAATGATATTAATAATGATATTTATAATAATAACTGTAAAATATATATTTTTCGGTTAATGATACTTATAATAATGATAGTTTTAATAGAATTTTTAATAGTCATCTTAATGGTAATACTAATATCATTGTTAAATAAGAAATCTATAATAATAATGATATTAATACTAATATTAAAGAAAAAAATAATAATTTGTATTATTTCCATATTGATAATAATAATAATAAAAATCTTAATCTTAATAATATTAATAATACATATACTAATAACAATGATAATTCTAACATTTTTAGTAATAATACTTTTAACGATATTGGTAAAGATGATAATAATAATCTTAACAGTATTAATGATGTTATAATAACAATATCCTTAATAATAATAATACTTGTAATTATCTAATAACCTTAATAATACTTATAAAAATACTAATGATAATTATAATACTTTTAGATATAATAAAAATGATAATAATTACAACCTTAATAATAACAATAATAATAAATGATCATAAGTATTGTATTAGTAATAATAACAATAATAATTTTTATATTACTAATAATAATAATAATAACAATAACAATTATAGTAATCATGGTAATAACAATAATAATAATAATAATAATAATAATAATAATAATAATAATAATAATAATAATAATAATAATAATAATAATAATAATAATAATAATAATAATAATAATAATAATAATAATAAATGAAATAAGGAACTTAAATGACTACCTCAAAAAGAATACTGTCGCGAACCAGACTCGAACCCCCAACCTCTCGAATACCCGAACCCATATTTAACTACTCGACCGTAACCTTTTTTCTGGATTAATACCCACCCTTAATTTATTTAAATGTATCTGGTTCCACTTCGTTTTCTTCTTCTCCTTTGCTCGATACCAGACCAACCCAGGTTCGAAAATTTATCAGTAAGTTATCAATTAATTTATAGTTTATATATAAAAAAACGTTTAAAGATTCATCTAATTAATTTGAAACAGAAAAAGAAGTAAATAAAATGAAAAATTATGCCAGTCAGTCGCTGTTGTAAATGAAGAACATGATTGATGATTTTGAAATTGGAATGGTTTGAGACTATGATTCCTAAATGAAACCTGATTGAAATCCCTCCTAGAAACTTTATCCATGATCAATTGAACTCAAATCACCAACATGAATCCGAATTTTACGATGAACACAATCGTTTGACTTTTGAAACACAACTTTGACCTCAAAATTCTCACTTGATAAAAAAATTGGCAAGTGATACTTTCCAGAAAGTTTAAATGGAAGATTTCTAACAACGTTGTATTAGCACAATTTGAATTTGGTTAAGAAATCGTTTGAGTTGAAAATGATGTAAGAACAGGGCCGTAAGCATATGTTCTTCAGTTTTTCTGATTTTATCTCGATTAGATGAAAGTTGTTAAAGTGTTATATGGTTTGTAAAGGATAGTATGAAGCTGTATGATGTCATTTATCACTAGATTAGATTTATTAGTCCAATTGAACTCGTCAGGCAGGATTCCTTCGTACGAAAAAAATAAAGAATATAAAGTATGACATCGATTGCTAACAACTTTGGATTTGATTATGTAATTCAACACTAATTGGTACGACTGATTAAACAGAAAATTAATCACCTACAGTCTATGAAAACGATTTACAACTGAATACAATTTTCTGTATTTATATATCTATATAATAAACAGTATATACGTATGTATATATCACTATATATAAACTGATTACATAATACGTATTTATATAATTATAACAGTATATATGTATAGGTTCATCTGTTTTTATATATCTGTAATTATATTATATGTATTTTATATTATAACTCTGTATATATATATATATATATATATATATATATATATATATATATATATATATATATATATATCTTATAATTAATCTTAAGAATTAATAAATATATTAATAATAGTAATACTCTTAATATTATAATTAATGATAATAAAAACAATAGTGATAATAATAATAATACCGGTAATTAAATATATCAAATTTCCTATTTATGTATTATATATAATAATAATAATAATAATAACACTGATATTAATATTGAATATTTATTTTAATAATCATGAAAGTAATAATAATAACATTAATACAATAACTGTATTTTATCTTGTAGTTACATTTATTTATATGTTATTAATTATTTATTTTGTATATATTTAATATTTATACATTCTAACAATATACATATAGTACTAATTATGTATAGATATCACATATATATTCCAACTACTACATATATAATTATGTTTTTAAATATTAAATTCTGTTACATAGATAAATATGTTAGTTATATATATTGAAATAAATAAACTCAAAGTATAACATTATACATTTAATATCTTGTTGTCGTTGATAATCTATGTTTGAAATTATTTATTTTCGATATAAAATAACAAGTTTTAGTTATTTTCAAATTATCTTTCATAAAGATTAAGTCACATAATAGCTCATTAACATATTTAACATATTATATATAATTATTTACATATACAATTATTTATATATACACATTTCTGTTTACATTTAAAAGTTCGTGAATCGTCGGGAACAGTCGAAGTCCAATGAATATATGAAAACAGTTCAAGATTTTTAAGACTCGGTTTAACAGACTTTGCTTATCAAGTCGAAATCATATAAAGATCAAGTTTAAATTTGGTCGGAAATTTCTGGGTCGTCACAGTAGCCTATTTTTTTTAAGAACGTGTTTAAAGGTAGTTCACTATCATTCTATTTATTATTATTATTATTATTATTATTATTATTATTATTATTATTATTATTATTATTATTATTATTATTATTATTATTATTATTATTGTTGTTGTTGTTGTTGTTGTTGTTGATTGTTATTAATCATTGTTGTTATGATGTTAAGTACAAATACTAATATTAATAATATGATTATTATTATCATTAATTTAATTAACATTATTATTATCGTTATTACTAGTATTAAGTATTATTAGTATCATTTATAATTATTAGTAATATTATTATTATCATTACTAGTATTATACAATTAGTATTATTATTAATATAATCATTAAAATATCCATTAAAAACTATAATTATTATTAAACTTACAATTATTATTAAATATATTATTTTTTGCTAAAACTATCATTTTTACTTTATCATTATTAGTAAAACTATCTTTTTATTAAAATTACTATTCTTACTATCATTATTATAACTATTAGTAAAATCATGATTTTTAGTATTATTATGATTGTATCATTATTGTTATTATTAATTATTACGATTAAGATTATGGATACGTTAATTATTGTTAATACTAACATAATATTATGAATATTGTTATCATTAAAATAAGTAAAATTATTATTATCATTATTATTATGACTAGTATTAATATTAAGCATTAGTTGTATTATTAAATTTTGGTATGAACATAAGAGATTGTATTAAAAACATTATTATTATATCATTTCTAATAATATTACTATTATTATTATTATTATTAGTAAATCATTAATATCATAACTATCATAAACAGTAAAATTAATATCTTTACAAGTATTATTATTAATATCATTGTTATTAGTACTAATAGAGTTATTATTAACATAAGTATATTATTAAAGTTATTATTATTATGTTTACAAATATTAACTTAGTATAATTAGAACTACTGTTTTGATAAATAAATGAAATACATAAATATATATATTTAACACATATAACATAACAAAATTTAATATTTTTATATACAAAATGAACATATAAAACATATATATTATTAACATAAAAATGATATAATTAATACATTTATATATATGTGTGTTCAATTACAACCATGAATATTAATAAATATACAAATGATATAGGTTCGTGAATCCGAGGCCAACCCTGCATTGTTCAATATTGTCATATGTATTTTTACTACAAAATACAGAATAGTTAGTTCATTTGATTCCCTTTTACTCTTTACATTTTTAGGACTGAGAATACATGCGCTGTTTTTACAACTGCTTTATTAAATGCTTTTGAGATATATTTTGAACTGCGAATGCATGAAATATTTTTATAAATGTTTGACGAGATAGACACAAGTACTTAAAAACATTCTATGAATGAGTTATTATGAGTACACCGGATATCACCCCTTTTAGTCTAGTAATCTGAGAATTTGGACACCGATCTCCAAATTGACGCGAATCCTAAAGATAGATCTATGGGCACTAACAAGCCCCAGTCAGAGAATTTGAACTGCTTTAGTACTTTGAAATAGGTATTACAACCGCCAGCTTTAAAAGATATGATCTGTTTGTGAGGTGTACACAACCATCATATTTAAAAGAGTGTCCTGATTGTATGCTTTTTGCATGACCGTGCAGAATGCCGGTATGCGGGGGATATTCTAGATGCATTTTGTTAAGGTCGATTACCAGATATTTGTAGTTCGTATGAATGACTTTTATCTCTATGCTATGCGAAATGCCTGATATGAGATTATATTTATGAATGATATTAAAAATCGCGAGGCAACCTACGGGGGAGAAAAGGATACGAACCTACTCTGCTAAGCATTATGAAATATGATTTTGTACACGAGATAGGTGTACTGTATTTAAATCTTGTGGTCTATTAAAATGATGAATTTTATTGTTTACGATAAACTTATGAACTCACCAACCTTTTGGTTGACACTTTAAAGCATGTTTATTCTCAGATATGAAAGAAATCTTCCGCTGTGCATTTGCTCATTTTAAGGATATTACTTGGAGTCATTCATGACATATTTCAAAAGACGTTGCATTCGAGTCGTTGAGTTCATCAAGATTATTATTAAGTCAATTATAGTTGGATATATTATGAAATGGTATGCATGCCGTCAACTATCGATGTAAATGAAAGTTTGTCTTTAAAAAAAAATGAATGCAATGTTTGTAAAATGTATCATATAGAGGTCAAGTACCTCGCGATGTAATCAACTATTGTGAATCGTTTATAATCGATATGGACTTCGTTCAGATGGATTAGGATGGGTCATGAAAGTAAGCATGGCACTCGTGTAGTAAGAATCATTTAGCACGAGCATAAGAGCAAATAGGGATGGCCTGTCGGGACTGTTCATCATAAATAATCATCTTTTTCCCGCTGGGACCACGTAAACGAACAATCTTCTTATGACATTTGATAGTTCCTTTATGATCACCCAGCCAATCCATACCAATTACAACATGAAACTCTCCCATTTTCATGGGAATCAAATCGATTTTAAATTGCTCATCGTTAATTTCAATAATACAACCTCTGTATATGTCGCTAACGATCACCAACTTGCTATCGGCTATTTCAACTTCTAAAGGAACATCAAGCTTACACAAAGGTAAGTTAAAACGTTCACAAAATGAAAGTGACACAAATGATTTAATAGCTCCGGAGTCAAAGAGAACGTGTGTAGGCATATTATTAACAATAAAGGTACCAAATTTCTTTGCCTCCTCTGTAGTCAACTGAAAAGATCGAGATTTGGGTTTCAAAACACCAGCTGTAGCTCTTCTTCCTGCCTCTTTTCTCTGCTCAACTCTCTTCATATCTTCTTTCAACTTTGGGCAGTCTGCCTTTAGATGGTCGTTTCCATAGCAATAAAAGCATAATCGAAAAGGACTCGAACAATCTCTGCCCAAATGCTCAGTACTACCACAATGAAAACAAGATCTTGGTGTCGCACACATACCCAAGTATCGTTTGCCTTTCCGGTTATAGATAGGAGCATTTCCAACCCTGCTCTTAGACTGCTAAAATTGTTGTTGCTGCTGTGGTGGTTGGTATCGGTGCGGTTGCTGATACCTTTGCGGCTGTGAAGGCCTATACTACGTTTGTTGTTGTTGGGGTGGCCTTTCATCGTATTTTGTTTTATTTAATGGAGTATGATATGATGAAGATAATACTTGCTCATTCTTCCTCTTCTCAGCGATGTAAGGGGATTTCCTTTGAATGTCTCTTTCACGTTTTAATGCTTTATTCATCATTTTAGTAACGGTATCATAGAGAACAGGATCGATAAACTCGCTGATTTCGGGTTTCATGTGGCGGTGGTAATGATCACGTAACAACGTTGGATTAGAAGTGTACTCGGGATAAAAACGAGATTTGTCGTTAAACAAACCCGTATATTCAGATATAGACATCTCACCCTGATCAATGGCGAGAAATTCCTCCTTCAACTTCTCAACTTCTGTATTAGGAACAAATTCTTCAACAAACATTTCCCTGAACGTATTCCAAGGAAATTTAGCAGCCGTCTGAGAGCCATAAGTCTTAGTTTGAAGGTCCCACCACTCATGACCTCGACCTTTCATTTGGTGAGTAGCAAATAACACTTTCAACCTTTCAGGACATTCACACAGCATGAAAGTGTCTTCTATCTCATCGATCCACCGCATACTAATTATTGGATCCATCTCCCCATTAAATTCTGGGGGTTTACAGTTTGTAAAATTTATGAAATCAAACCTTTCTGTTTCTTTATTCATATCGAGATTGACTGTTTGACGTTCCGGTCCTTTATCAGTAGCTTGAACAATAGGGTAGCGTTGTACAAATTCGTTGAGTTTAGAAGTTATGGTCTCTGTTACACGCGAGAGTAAGGCAGGTGCAAAACTCTCCAAAGCTAAAGCAACGTCCTGCTTGATAGCACCCCTCCCTGAAGGATCAGCATCATCAAAGGTATCCTCCTCGTGATTAGGAGAATCTTCTGGGGGTCTCTCAGTCTGCTTTTCTGCCATTAATCTCTCGGTATCACTAGCACTTTTCAGAGACGATTCAGATGCATCCATTTACTAGAAATAACAAAAATTAGATAACGAAAATTTGTACCTAAATTAATTTAGAGCTAATTACCCCCTACTTCTACCATTAAGGATAAACTACATTCGTACCGTACTCCATTTAGAATTGTTGAAACCTCCATATATCTTGGTGCAATATAATCACGTTGGCCAGGCGTCGTTATATTGCACTAAATACATACTTCATTTTCAGCACTCCTAAACAAAGCTAAGTTTGAACGTAATTTCCCTTAATGTCACATACATCTACTTACAGCTTACCCACAATTTGGCAAATTTACAATCCGCTATAATCTAGAGGGAAAGCGTATTCGGTAATTAAATCACAGTATAATATTTGACACTAAACATACACAATCTAGGTTTAAGTCTAGACAATCCTATTGTGGATTATCTAAAACTCTTAAACCACATCTCTGATACCAAGTTGTAACGCCCTTGATTTTGAGATTTTTTTTTTTACGTTTGTACAGCCACTTTCCCACGGATTCCGGGTCCCACACAAGCATATTTAAACTTTAGACTATGACCATTAGAAAGTACACTCTTCCACCTTTCCGTAGACAGCTTATTCATTGAAAACGGAATTACGGTCTAAAAGTTATGGCTTAACGAAAACAGCCTCACGCGACTGGATCTACTGCACTTCACTGCTGCTAATCTGTTGCTGTCCAGCTGCCAACAGCAGCTTTATGCAGTTTTGAGACCCAACTAAAACTTGTTTAAACTCGAAAATACCAAACATATCATATACCGTTTTAAAGATTGTCGCGAATACTTTTAGTCTCAATTATTAGTTTTCATCCAAACTTAACCATTTTTGACTTATGAGCCTGCAAAGTAGGCACGGGAGTCGTTTTAACACTTTTGCCCAAAACGACACTCAAATTGGTTGACGACCCAAATTCTTATCCAACATACCCGAGTGAACCAAAATCAATCCACGGCCCTATAATGACATTCTAAACATGTTAGAAGCTTCAGATTTCCAAAACTAATGTAAACGGGTGAAAAAGGACAATTATGACCCAAATGGGTCATAATTACCCACTTTAACCAAAATAAGTTCAAGGCTCGTTTCAAAATACTAAAACCTGCCAATACGCTTAACACGACATGGTGCACATGTTCGAACCAACAAATACCCAATTTGACACTATATATTCCAAACGGGTCAAAAGGGGTCAAGATGGACAACTGATACACTTTTAACTACATAACACCAAAAACCACTGCTATTTCATTCCAAAACTTGCAGTTTAACTTTTCAAACTAACAACCATATAATTACATAATTAAAGTGACCAAACCAAACCGGCAAACCATATTACTGACATACAACAAAAACCAAAATGACACCTTTAGTTTTAGCTACAAAAGGGCGTACATCAGTACCAAACATAATTGTGATCAAAAGAGATATAACCTACTGTCAAGATCATCCACGCTCTGAATTGACTACTTCCTTGCCAGGCCTCTTTCCCTTGAAACTTTCAGTACCTACAATATTAACAGCTCAAAGAGTAAGCTTTACGCTTAGTGAGTATATAAACATTTACAAATAACGTACGGCCTTAATGTACATAATAATCATTATGCACATCATTTAACACTGCAAAACTGCATGGCTGCATAGGAATCCTTTCAGCATATATAAACAGCATATAATCAGCTTTACACATGTTAAACGGCATAACGGCAATAATATAACATGTGTATAACGGTATAATACTGCATAACTGCATTAATCATATCAAATCTATCACACGATTGTAATCCGATTTAATATGACCCACTACCTGTCTAAGTCCAATATACTCACCTTAACTGCTATAATTGTAACACGGTCACTTCTTATTCCTTTGCACCTAACAACAACATAATAACAACTTATAAATATGTTATAACCAATTTACAACCTATACCTACTACACATTATTTGACTTTTAAAGTCAAACTTCACTAAATAATCACTAACTATAACAATAACTCTGATTAGTGTATTTGTATCACAATTAAGTGTTAGTTCAGCTCTAGTACATCCAATTGAACCTATACAACCCATCAAATCATGGGTTAACATTCTTTTTAACTAATTTTGATAAGTTTCACTATTCAATTCAGATTTTAGTAGTTCTCAAGTGTTCTATAACAACATAGGAACAAGACCTTCCCTTAAATTTGATTAATCCTAACCCTAGTTATTTTAGGGTTAGTCAATTTCTCATTTTTCAACCGATTATATCAAGAATAAAGGATTACCTTGCGTTGTAGTAATGATTCTAGGTCGAATTAGAATTAAAAGGCTCGAATTAGGCTTCAATTTAGTTGAGCTAGGGTTTATGGGTTCTTCTCTATGTGACAAGGAAGGAACGAAATGCTTGTAGTTATTTTTAGAAGTATATATAAAATAATACTAACATATTGATTATTTGATATTTTCAATCCAAACCCTAGAGTTTCAGTTTCTAACCCTTTTAGTCCCTCAAGTTCAACAAACTTACACTTAGTAAGTTTTCCAGATTTCTCATATATAGTTAAAAAAAAATGAACACTTAAATATCGATATACGGCCAGATAACGATAACAATAATAATAAAGTATCATTATTATTACCTTGAAAATTTAAGATGTCACATACTAATTATAAATATGTTTGTGATTAAATAGTTTTATTTTTTATTTATTTATTTTTTTTATTTTTATTTTTGCAACCGTCCCTGTTTAAATTATGATTTGTGCTGCGTATTTTGGATATATATTTGGAAGGAACGTACATTTTAAACATTGGATAAATGGGGAAGATGAAGATTAAAAAAGGGATAGGGAATATGAAGATTTTAAATTTAGGGTTTATAATTTTGGGATAATGAAGAAAAAGGGAAGAGTTGATTTTAGGATTATCAAAGGAATAAATAAAAATGACTAAAATACCCTCATGTGCATAGCATGTGACCTGATTTAACGGAGTTTTTTAACGGTTGTTAGCGTGAGGGATGAAATCAGCAACATTTGCATACCATGAGGACGAAATCCATCAAAAATAAACTACGGGGACTAAATCAGCATTTTGGTACAAACCATAAGGACCAATTAAGCAATTTTGTCTAATTTAATTGTACAACAACTACATATTACAAGTCAATCATGTTATAATATAATATAAATGTAAACAAAGTCAAATATAGATGGCCAATTTTTAGTATAAATACTACATCAATGAAAGCTTGTAAATACACATTTTCTCAATATATCATTCCTTTCTCTCTCTATTCTTCTTTCTTTCATTCTTATAAGATTAGTATAAGTTAATAATAAGTATATAGACCATTAAAGGTAGTTATAATCTACTATATTTATAACACGTTATCAGCACGAAGTGCTCCGTATAATCAAGGTTTATCTAAGCAAGTACAAGTCACTAATCAAGACAAGTGTTCAAGTCCGACAGTACGCTGTTTCGGACCGGTGTACCCTGGGAACAGACGAAGAATTTGTTTAAGGGAATTGTGTCAAACACAAGCCCGGTTAAAACCTCCAATTCGGTTAGATCGTTTTAACTTCCTCTGTTTGATTGATTATATACTTGGTTGTTTCAGTTTCGTATACAATTTTCTTACAAACTTAAACAGACTCTTGTTCACGAAATTGATTATTTCATGTACAAAACTGAGATATGGTGATAGTTTTATTAGGTGTATATGTCTGCTATGATTTATGAAACTGATCTTCTATCTACAGCTATATATGGACTTATTAATATTAAATTGTTTATTTGGTTTTTACGATAATTCATATATCTACAACTTCATACTTACGGTTATGCGTAAATTGCTTTATAACCAAATTGGCTAACCAAAAGGTGATTCAAGTATTTAATTCGGTAAAATAGATTGCCCATTATTTATATATATATAAAATCTTAATATATAGATCATGATGTTGTATCATAGTAATCTGATAAAACGGGCTTCGGTGTAAGTGCTAAGATTAATATGTTTGTTTATATACACACATGCCAAGATTTCAACTAAATTTGTTTTGACAGCTACTTGTTAAATTATTCTAATTAAATTTTGTTACTAATTATATGGGTGACTAGGATAATATTTAAATACACTATATTTATCTATTATTAATGAATTAGATGATAATGGGTTGTTTGTTAAATTATCTTTATCGTCATCTTATGAGCTAAATATATTAATATTGAATACTCCATAACGTGAATGTACCCTATTTAGTGCTATCTTAGTGCAGTTGTTGACATCTTAATTATTGGTGATAATTAAATTCAATATTTAACTGTGATATTGATACAATATAAACTGACCAACTCGCGATTATTATTCGGCATATAATATTGGTGTTGTATAATGTTTATTATAATATTCCCTTTTATTAAGTGGTGGAGTAGTTGGTTAAGATTTGTATATTTGTACATGTAAACTTGAATATCTGTACATATTGTTATATAAATGCCAGCTCGAATGCATAATTGATTCAACCATGTAATGTTTTAATGTTTATTGAACATTAATTATTTAATTTGTTGAACGATTTGTTATGCATAATTGATAATGATGATGACCTTTTATGACTTCAAATATATTTGGTGTATGCATCAAGTAGTTGTATATCTATATATCCATAGATATTCTATATGTAAGAAGTATTCTCCATGATATTTTACATATTTGATACGAAATCTTATATTTAATTTATTTTGTTAAATAAGATTAAACCTTATTTAATTTACGTTTATATTAATTATTAATTATAAATTTGGCCTTTTAATTGGCTTTGTAATTTATAATGAGCATTCAAGTGATTATGAGATATGCTATTTTCTTATTGACAATTTTGGGACAATACTACGAATGCCGAATGTGGTTTTTACTCATGTTGAGAAACTTGAGAAGTTCACTCGTGTGAACTTTAAACGTTGGCAGTAAAAGATATTCTTTTAGCTGACCACGTTGAACCTTGCGATGTTCTTGGTTGAACCGCTCCCAAAGTTAATGAAAGGGAAGATGATGCTCAAATTGTGAGCGCAATTAAAGTTTGGAATCATTTGAATTCCTTGTGCGTAACTATTTCTTGAATACATAAACATCTTATTTAGCTCTACAAATAAGTCCCAACAGAAAAGAAAACGAGAGTGAATTTGTTGAAAAATCTTGATTACATAAACCCTGAGCTACCTTGAGACTTGAATGGTTTGAATTTTCTAAGATGTCTAGCTTGTTATGTATCACTCATAAATAAATGGTTTTAGACGATAACGCATATGTTTATTAAAGTGTTATCTTTTATGTACTTCAGATTGTAACTTGTTTGCAGGTAATATAATTTGATTATCTTGCTGAAATATAACTCATTATTTGCTTATCTTATTTGAATTTTTAGTATGAATCTTGCTGAAATACATCATCAATTAAATGGTAAAGACCTATGTATTGTAGATAGTGGTAACATACACACTATGATCAAATCTAAGAAATATTTCATTGATTTAAATCAAATGAAGGAATTATAAATACTATATCAGGTCCTACAAACTTGAAGGAACAGAAAAGGCAAAAATTCATATTACCAAATGGTACAAATTTTCTGATAAACAATGCATTGTTTTCTCAAAATCAAAGAGAAATTGATTGAGTTTCTCTGATAAATATATCATAATGGATATGATTATCAGTAAATGATAACAGATAATGAGAAATATCTATGTAGCACCGAAAAGCGCATATGATGAAAAGCGCATATGATAAAAAGCGCATATGATGAAAAGCTATGATGAAAAGCGCAGCGCATATGATTAAAAGCGCATATAATGAAAAGTGCATATGATTAAAAGTGCATATGATAAAAAGCGCATATGATGAAAAGCGCATATGATGAAAAGCGCAGCGCATATGATTAAAAGTGCATATGATGAAAAGTGCATATGATGAAAAACGCAGCACATATGATTAAAAGCGCATATGGTGAAAAGGATATATGATGAAAAGCGCATATGGTGATTAATAAAAAAGCACATACGGTGATTAATGAAAAGCACATATGGTGATTAATGAAAAAGCACATATGGTGATTAATGAAAAGCACATATGGTGATCAATGAAAAGCACATATGGTGATTAATGAAAAACACATTGAGAAAGAATCACCAATGTTTCTTGAAAGAATTCAAGGTGATATATATGGGGACATGCAAATTTACATGCTGCGATATTATTTCACATTAGATAAAGTGCAACTCATAAATATTCTCCCCTACAACTTGATTTTGGCAGAGAGCCAAATATTTTCCACCATTAGAACATTTGATTGTGCAATATATGTTCTAGTTGCACAACCATAACACACTAAAATGGGTCCTCAAAGGAGGATGGGGATATATATATTAAATATGAAACATCTTCAATTATAAGATATATTGAACCTATAACGGGTGATGTTTTTACAGCACGTTTTGCTGATTATCAATGTTCCCTAGATTAGGGGGAGAAATGAAAAATAAAGAAAAATATGTTTCATGGTGTGAACATAAATTAATGTATCTTGATCATCGCACAAAAGAATGCGAAAAGAAAGTTAAAAATAATGCATATGCAAGAACTTGCAAATAAATTACTTGATGCATTTACAGATACAAAAAGAAGTGACTAAATCATATATACCAGCAGTAAATGCTTCAGCTAGAATTGAAATTCTAAAAGCTGGAAATGTCACTCATGAGTCTTTGCCACGCCTGAAACGTGGAAGACCAATTGGTTCCAAAGATAAAAATCCTCGAAAAGAAAAATCAGCTGATAATGAGGTAAAAGAAAGTGTTCAAGAAGAACCACAAATCAATATTCCTTCTGCAGAGGATATTGATAAATGTAAATACATAAATTGCAATAAATTATGCAATCATATGGAACCGAAATGGAATGACAAATATTGATGAGATTTTTTTTTTTTTTCATATAATGACATCATGAATAAAGATATGAGCTGGAACCAAAGTCTGTCATTGAATATCAAAACAGACATGATTGAGCTTAATGGAAAGGAGCAATATGAGCTGAATTAGAATCGCTCAATAAAAGAAAAGTTTTCAGATTAATCGTTATCACTTTTAAAGATGTGAAACGTATGGGATGCAAATGAAAGATATCGGAAAAACCTAGTATTGCCTTGGTTTACAGATTGAACATATGCCTAATGGTTTACTTGCACATCAAAAAGCTTTTAAAACATTTTTAAAGACAAAACCATTGGTTGATATATCACTCAATATTGACACCGATCCATTTCATCCCCGTGAAGATCATGAAGATCTTTACGGATCAAAAGTTCCATATCTTAGTGCAATTGGGGTTATTATGTATTTTACAAATTGTACAAGGCCTGACATTTCTTTGCAGTTAATTTGTTGACAACGTTTAACTCAGCCCCTACCAAAAGACATTGGAATGAGATCAAACACATATTTTGATACCTTCAGGGAACTACCGATTTATAATTATTTTATTCTAACAACTCGAAACAAGATTTGTTTGGTTATACAGATGCAGATTATTTATCTGATTCACATAAAGCTAAATCTCAAACTGAATATGTATTCCTAAAATAGAGGCACCGCAATATCATGACGTTCTCAAAAACAAACACTTGTTGCAACATCATCAAATCATGCCAAAGTGATTGCATTACATGAAGCCACTCGGGAATGTTTTTGGTTGAGATCAATGCCACAACTCATTACTGATTCTTGTGGACTAGAACGCGATAAAAGTCCAACAACTATCTATGAAGATAATGCAGCTTGCATAACACAGATAAAAGAAGGGTATATCAAAAGTGACCGAACAAAACGCATACCTCCTAGATTCTTCTAATACACTCAAGATCTCATCAAGGACAACCAGTTTGAAATGAGATTTGTTCAATCCAGCAAAACTCTGCCGATCTTTTAACCAAAGCACTTCCAACTGCTGTTTTCAGAACACACGTTCACAATATTGGCATGAGGCATATTCAAAAGATGTGACGACTCAGCGATGTCTACTTGAGGGGGAGTCAACTCTATACTGCACTCTTTTTCCCTTGACTAAAGTTTTTATCCCACTGGGTTTTTCTTTAGCAAGGTTTTTAACGAGGCAGTACTAGTTGCTCTTTAATAAAATTGTCATCTAAGGGGGAGTGTTATAATATAATATAAATGTAAACAAAGTCAAATATAGATGGCCAATTTTTAGTATAAATACTACATCAATGAAAGCTTGTAAATACACATTTTCTCAATATATCATTCCTTTCTCTCTCTATTCTTCTTTCTTTCATTCTTATAAGATTAGTATAAGTTAATAATAAGTATATAGACCATTAAAGGTAGTTATAATCTACTATATTTATAACAAATCACTAATTAACATGGCCTGATGAAAGCTTTACGATTGAGGAAAATATAATCGAAGATTAATGAATTACAAAGAAACAAAAGAAATGGTGAAATCATAAACAATATCTCTATGAACAACAATCTAAATAATAAATAATTAATAAATAAAAAAAATAACCTTGTGGTTCTTCTTATAGTGACCCAAAGCATAAAAGAAGCCATGTTATTATATTATCACAGTCACATGCCAATCACGGGACCACTCACCCCAAAAGCCTTAAAACACATCACGTGCATGCATGGGCGCAGTTTAGCACCATTATTTGTCAATTGTCATCCTCTTGCAATATCTAATTTCAAGATCTAAATGTCACTCATCATCCTGATCGGTACCATTAACAGATGGTGCTGTTGGATCAGTGGTGTTATCTGCCTTGTTCATGTTTTGTTCATGATAAACTCTTCTTAATCTTTCTATTTCTTTCTTTAATGCTTCTTGATGAGCTGCAATTTTAACCAAACTTTACATTAATGCAGGTAATTTTATTATTCTGACCAACTCAATAACTTTTTTATATTTTATATTTTTTTATATTTTATATTTTTTTGGCGAAAAAGAAATATATATATTAAACCTTCATCGGAACGATGAAGAAAAAACAACATATTACATTGGAAGAGCCTTGAAAGCAAAAAAAAAAAAAAAAAAAAAAAAGATACAAAAAAATACAAGTATGTAGGGGAAAAAAACCTAAATGGTACACTAAGCCCAAGACCAACTCAATAACTAACTTTCAAGTTTATTTAATATTAACCTGAAGCATTAATAGGAAATATGTACAGTTCCCATAAAGGAACCAATTAATAAAGCGACTTAAAACATTAGTATAGACAATCATCAAACTGAATATGAATCAAATTTAACTAAAATTAAACAATAAATACTCCCTCCATTGAAAAAAATTTCACTCAATTTTACTATTTTATAGATTACAAAATATTGCTTACTTACAAAAAATAATTATTAAATATCAACAACTCATCACTTTACCTCATTTATTACGCTCAATAATTTATTTATTGCTCTCTCCGTCCTCCGTCCTGTTATAAATATCATATTTAATTTTGACTTTTGAAAATATTTTTTTCAACTTTGACTTTAATTTTACTTGTTTATGTTATATAATAATTGATAAAGATTATACAAATAAAAACGAAACTAATCGAAATCAATGATCATTTGTTTTCGTCAATCAAAGTGAAGATTAATCGATCTCATTACCATCTTTAAAGATCTTGTCCTGAGCCAAAGCAGCAATCCTTTGCTTAAGCGAGCTGTTATCGACGTTTAAAATCAATCTCTGATGGTCCAAAAACGCTACTCGTGGTGACAACGTCGATACTTCCGTCTTCACACAATAATCAACATTCATAATTCGTCTAAAATCTATTAATTACGGAGTAAATTTGATCCAACCATTTTCACGTACAAATGTACAATAAGTTGTGCAAATTAAAATTATTACCTGCAAAGTTGTAACGCTACGTTCGAGTTCAGAAATGTAATGCAATTTCCTAACTCTTGATCTTTGAGCAGATTGACGATTTGCTAATATCCTGACAATTACTCAATTCGATTAGTTTAAGTAGCTTGTGGCTCAAGCAAGAGATATAACAAAACAAGTAACCATTTGTACATTAGGTTAAACGAATTGTACCTTTTGACTCTTTTTGGATCAACAATGGTGCTACCATCGCTTGAAAAAGTAACCTGAGGCTTAATTACAGAATCCGTCTCAATTTCGTAATTACCACTATCTTCTACCTCTCCGGGCTCATTCTTCAGTCGAACCTCTTGAAACGTTGTCGTTTTATTAGGTTCCTCGCTGTCGCTATTTTGATCGGGCAGTGAGTGAAGATTCTTAGTGACGTCATCGGAAAACATGGAGCTTAGTTGCTCGTCATCCAAACGATCAAAACCGTTATTATTCGAGCTAGGAATTAATGACTCGTTACGACTACTTTCGTTACTAAACGGAGTTTCAACAAACTCAATTGGATCACTAGAGGATCTCCTGTGCGAGTTTCTTTTGACGGATGCATAATCGATGAAATCGTCGATCCAGCTCGGTGGCTGTGAGGCGATTAACGGCATTTGGTAGCCGAATGAGGGCAACTTTTGCGCCATTGTTGGTGCTTTTGGCGGCAATTGCGCCATTCGAATAGATCGAATGAAGGTGTAATTGTTAGATAAGTTTGAAAAGTGATAGAATTAAACAAAAGAAATGGCAGTGGAGATTGAAATTGAATATGGATGGATATGAATAGTGATAAAGTAATCTGGTTGAATGAATTAATTAATGTGATTTAATTTAAATATTGGAGTGAAAGGGTAAATAAGAGGTGGGATTGAAATGGGGTTTGGAGATCACATGGAAGAAAAGATGATGAGGTGACAGCTAGCAACAGCTAATTGGGTAAGTTAAATTAGTTGCAACCGGGGAAAAAGCGCGCTATTTTAATTGCCGGAATATAATCTACAACACTATTCGAAAAAAACTTACATGTATGATTATGTAATAATTGTAGACATTTTTAATTAACGTTTGAATTTGAAAAAAACTTACATGTTTGATTATTTTCAACCATTTCTTTGACTATTTCAAGGTGTGGTACAAGTAATGTTTGAATACGACACATCATGTACATATTATAACGCTAACTAGTCTAACCGGTTATTTCGTAATTATTTCTTACCTATTTTTAACCATCTCAAATTGTAATACTAGTAATGTTTGTAAGATCTCTCGCGAAGATATAATAACGCTAACCATTGTGAACTCTTCTGAAGGTTCATCTCAACACCTAGATATCTTTCTTTATTCACACTTGTGTACATACTTTGATCTAGAATAATTATATATAAACAACATGGTGTAATTGATTAGTCATTTATCATCTACAATATTTAGTTTACATGTTTAAATTAACATGTCAAAGTTTAAATATCATTTTTGTTTACCAGAAGGTAGGAGATATATGCACTCAGTTAATATACTTAAAACTTTGGGAATTGATATTACCACTTTGATTTTTACTTGTTCCACTTGAAATTTTTAAAATGCCATTAATAATAAACTTACATAATTTTTTAATAACTTTTTATTATAATTTATGGAGGAGTATTTTAGAGAAAAAGGATGAAATGATGTTGGAAATATCATCTCCCTAAAAGTTTATCTAGTGAATATATATTTAACATTAGTTTTTCGTTTGTTTCCTTTTTATTTGTGTTCATTCAATATTTGAGATATGGATAACATGTGTTCATACATTGATCATAATTACACATGTATGATTTTCACCTATTAATGCAATAATATATGTAAAAATTATTATTCGTTGTATTATCGGTCGGGTGCAATCCCTCGGAGGTATAAATGAACCGAGGTTATTCGCGAATCACCCGAGCTCGACTAATTAAAAGCTTGATTCGATCCGAGCTTAAACGAGCTCAAGGATATTTTGTAGCTTTTTTAGTAATCGACTTCAAGCTAACAAACTTGCGAGCCTAAACGAACATCTCATTTATATATATATATATATATATATATATATATATATATATATATATATATAGGGGTAGGATCAATTGAGAAGTAACAAATTTGGGGAATCAGGGGGAATCAAATTTTTTTTCTTTATTTTTTTTCGAACTTTTTTTCAGTGTTATTATTTAGACGGGAAAACGATCGACAAAAATAAGATTCAAGATAATATTGATCTTGAAGAATGTTAATTTTCGGACTTTTTTTCATGTTTTGTGAAGTACTTTTTGTCAATATATAGCCCGATTTAGAGTTTAGGGTTTAGGGTTTAGAGTTTAGGGTTTAGAGACTAATCCCAAAACACTAAACCCTAAACCCTAAACTCTAAACCGTTCGTATTAAAAACTCAATTTAAATCCTGAATCTAAACCCTAAATCTAAACCTTAAATCTAAACTCTAAGCCCTAAATTTCTAAACCCTAATATCTAAACCCTAATTTCTAATCCCTAAAAATACGCTCGAAAAACACGATAATTGTTATATATTATTTTTTTCGAGCATTTTCCCGCCAAAATACAAAAGTGTATCACAAAGTGTCTTTTATATATATATATGTGTGTGTGTGTGTGTGTGTATATATATAATTGTAGTAGAAAGTATAGATTCGAGACATACCCGAAATTGTAGCGAAAGCGAAAAGGATCGATGTTTAGATCACTGGTCGGTTAAAGCAATCACGAACGAAAAGCTTTCTTTGTTCACAACGTAAGATTCCCTTATCATGTTTACCTTAACCATACACGAACTTGACAAGAACATTATCTTGTCTATCTCTTTGTTTAGCATGTGTTACTTATTTCTTTTTCAATAAGGTGATGGAATCCTTATTTATAGGATCACTAAAATGAAACTCATAGTACATGAAGAGTCTCCATTAATCACCATATTAATAGTTAGTTAATACTAATTAACTAATAATACAAATGGATACTTAATCAAAATAAATACTAACATAATGATATTTAGTACCTAGGAAGTTAGTGGGCGGATTGGATCAGGATCGAACTAGATCCAAGTTCAAACATCTCCCACTCGCACACAAACTGATTTGATATACTCTTTATATCTTGAGAGAACAATCATGTAACTGGCAAACAGTTCATACTGGAAAAATAGGTCGTGCGACCAGCATACGTTGAGAGCACAAGTGCTATACACCTGTTAGGAATATATAGCGTCTCAAAAATAAAATGACAAGAGTAGTTTTTGTATGCAATATCCTAGATCATTAATCACATTAATAACTTACATGATCTCAGTTTTGCTCATAAAACCATATTGTATTCCCAATTTTCATTTATCACTAAGACATGATAATTGGTTGGACGGTGAATACAAATCAATGTGAACTTCAAATGATCTTCCTTTCTCTTAGAATCCTTTGGCCTTAATCCAACTTGCTTTTCTAAGAACGTCCTGCCAGGTTGAATCGCTCATAACCCTTAAGCAACGTCTTAAGATAGCAAACATCAAACTAAGCCTCAAGAGACAAGAAAAAGTCATAAGGATATTAATTGAGGTTGCTAATACCTCAAGGGACTCACATAACATTGAACTAGAGATCGTTTTCTTCTATTTCCCTTATTGGTCGTCTTGATCACATGTGGTATGAATCACATGCTGCAACATTTCTCCTTTCCCAATAGAGGTATGTCTTTAAATCAATGTTGTACATATGATAGTTTAAACACACTCGATGTTCAAACTCGAGTTCACTCATCTACTCATCAAAACACATATTTCTCACAAGAACTCACATCTGGATATATAAGACAGATAATGTGAAACTTAAATAATTCACATATTGTGGTAAATGTTACAACTGTAGCATCAAATATTTTAAGTTTGTGCTCAATTGTCACTCAGACAATATACTTAAAATGCGCTATTTCACCAGTCACTATTAAGCTTACGAAGCTGATCACCCATGTGAGTGGGCTGATCACCAATCTATCCGACATACTTTTCTCACAATAATGCTTTATATATAAGATTTGACAAACACATTGTCATGGATATTAAACACTAAATATGTTGGGAAAAATAAAACTCAATACAATCTCAAAATTTACGCAACCCCTGAGACGTGACATGTCACATAAACATATCTCTCTAGGCATGAATTTCTCAAATGATTTGCAACCATTTCATTTGTAGATATGTACTACATACTTACTAAAACTCTTGCACCCGTGTCTCTAAGTAATTTTGCATTTACAACTATGTGCTTGACTTACAATGGACCTTGGAATCATTTTCATAAACTACAAAGTACTAACTATTTGAGTAAACTATTACTCAATCGATAACTTTGTTATAAACTCCAAGTTTCTTAAAAGATTGGTTAAGCTACACAGCTTATTATACCTTATTTCACATTAAAAATCAGTATACATTGTAAATAAGGCTTCATATGACTAATACTTGTTACTCCATGAGATAACCAGCCTAGTCAATATCTGTATATCCTTTTGTTTGCAAATCATTTTTGTCAAGGCACAATAAGCTAACATTACTACTTAGATAACTTGGTATCCTTTTCATGGCCTTTTAATTTCTTTCCATTCTAAATGGAAAGTAATCAACTTTGTACATATAATAACGTACAAAGGATTTCCAACCTTAAACAATAAACTTCATTTGCTCATTTCATATTGGAGTCTAAGGACAAAAAGATATGCTCAATATTCACCATAAGATTGTCAGTGAGATTATATAACATCTTCAAGGATCTTGTTAATATAAGCTCTTAGGAAAGAGATATTAACTTCCTTGAACAATCTCTTTAAATTCTAATTTCAAGAATACATGAAAATTCTCTCACAATAACATTCTTCTTATTGATTCAAGTCACAAAAATATCATCAACATATAACGATAAAATAAACATTTAGACCTTTTAGTATATACTCATGATCCTTATTGATCATAATGAAATCATTCGATATGATTACATTGTGAAAGTACATATACCATTTTCTCAAAGACTGTTTGAGGCCATAGATTAATTCAAAAAATCTACAAACCATATGTTTGTGGCCATTGTTGAAGAAATCGACACATTGATTTCTTTCTACAGTTCTTCATTGAGAAGTTAAGACTATTTACAATGATATAATGTAATTCAAGGTCTATTGTTTGTCATTATGGTCCGAATAAACCTAACTTGGTGAAATTATACCAAGATAAAGATAAGGGGTTCACACTAAGTAAACTTTTCTTGTTGGTTGTAGCCTTCTGCTACATGTTGGCCTAAATCTTGGTATCTCATAAGCTCCCACTCAAATCATAATTACTCTCATTCGCAATAGTTTGAGGAATGTATAGATAAACAAATTCTCTAACATTATTTCTCAAATTTCTCCCACTCAGATGAGATAATTATGTGGCACCAAATAGAAACGAATCTATATTTGTATCTAGATACTTTGGAAACTCATTTCCAAGAATGTTAAATTTCAAGTTTTAAATTTTAGACTCCCACTGACATGTTCACGTATGAACATATAATCTCTTGATTGTTAACGTACTTGGTTAAAACAAATTTACACCTCTTGGACCTATTTTTCAACATTTTTTTTTTATAAATTTAATATATACGTTTCACAACCTTAATGTCCTATGACATTTTAATTGTGGTCATAATCTTTCCATAACTTATATGGTGTGGAAGTTACTAATTTTCAAGGACATTCAATTAGGTACGATTGTGGGATTTTACATTACCCCATCATCGCCCTTACCAATTCAAGGAGCGTTTATTTCAACTTTCTAAAACATCGTTTTGCTGTGGAGTTATTGGAGTAAAAAAATGACGTTTGAATACTTTTAGCATCACACAGTGCTATGAACTAATCACAAGATATTCACATCCTCGATTGGACCTTTATACGGAGTATATGTTTTTAATAATTTTTCGCTTAAGTTGATTCTCAAGAATATTCAAATAATTTTGAAATTTAATCCAACGCTTTGAATTTTCGAGAAATCAACTAACACGGGGAAATTATTAACAATATGTCATTTGTCTTTCTCCAACGTTCATAAGACCACATAATTCAAATGAGTCAAGTGCAGTAGAATAAATAATTTAGTTTTCTTTCTAAATGATTTTTCGTAGCTTTTTCCTTGGCGATGCTTGTTACAAGTGCACGTTGTCACTTTATCACTATCTAGCTAGTAAAAAATTTGTAGACTAAACTAGAAGTATTGTTAGTCAATATGACTAAACTAGCATGCCATACTTACTTCATTCAAACATATTGAAGTTGTAAGTGAGGAAATTTTATTTAGTTATCGCTTAGATAACGATAAAATCATTTAGAATAAAACTAATACTAATTGAGCTTGTTCTTAAAGAGAATTCAACCGCATTTCGTGAAACAAATAATAAAAACCAATATCACATAGATATTTGTTTTGGTGAACAATCATGTAAGGTTATAAATTCGATCATCATTCAATACTAACTTGTATGAACCGTTCTTAACAACTCCATCTAAAGAGTTATTTTCCACATATATCCACTTCACTTAAAAAAGTGAAATTCATCAAAAATCTACAAAAATATCGTTATCCTTTAATAAATGATTATTCATGTTCAAACCTACAATCCATAGAGGACAAGACGCAAACACAAAGTTTACCAACCATGGTAACCATATACAATCTAAAACGCAACTTGATGTTTTCATTATAAGTAAGGTGCAACGTCATATGCTCCAAACTTTGAGGTAAGAAAATAATTAAATCTTAAACCAATGTTCATGCGTAAGACTTTAATCATCGTATATCAACAAATATTGACATTATATGTTTAACGATAATAAGTCGTTAAAGTCAAAAATCTACTCAACAACACAATGTGAGTGACAGTTTAACTTGTGTAAAGTGTCGCACACTTCACACTCCCACTTAATTTGGGATTTATTTACTTTCTCATATACATTTCTTAAAAACGGTAAGAGCATCTTGAGCCTCTTGCTCTTCCAAACCATTGGGTATTCATGCTTCTTAATTTTCAAAATTGTTTATATTTAACTTAAAATCCTCGTTAAGTGATGTGTCAAAAGTGTGTGTAGTAGTGCTTAACTTATCTTTCAACTTTTAAATTTATAAAACCATTATTATTACACTTTAACACCCTAACGAGCAACAAGACCCGATCAGATGTAGTATTTTAGGTTATCGTCCCAAGAGAGCGTAGATGCGGATAAGAGTTGTTTTATTTAACTAGTTTAATTCTTATTAAAGAATTAAAGATAGATTTTTATGTCTTTTATGTAATAGATTCTTATCTCTTTGGGAATAGATGCTTTAAAGATAAACAAAGCAATAAAATAAAACAAAGAATTGAAGAATTAAAATAAACAGATAAAAATAAAAGCAATTACATGAACGGATAACTCATACGGAAATCATATTAGGCAAGTTTCATAACTTATATTAACACAAAGCAGAATAATAATCATAGACCAATTATTATCCCTGAGCAGGTTAAGCTAAGTGTTGCATATCATTCAACAAGTAGGACTTAAAGCATATGCTAGATATGTGATGTGCATAACTAGCATCTTAATTCTTCATATTTAATTCAATTACATGATACATATCAATCTTGTGATGAGGATTAACATGCAAATAGACTAACAAATTATATAAGCTATTAAACACCAAGTAGATCAACTCAAGTTACTAGCTGAAAGTCAATTACTACTAAGTTCTCATGCAATCATTAATTAAACAAATCCAAACAAAGGTTCTTCGATTAAGCCTAACAATATCAAACTCTATTATATAAGCGCAATTCCAATTAAATAAGTTTATCACTATTAACCTTTTTAACCTAGTTGCATGCAATTCAATTTGACAAGTTTGATGGACTAGATCTAAACAAGTAGCATGAATCGAATAATAGATCATCGAATCAAGTACTAATCAATCTTAAAATTATGTTATTTAATCATTAAGCATGGCAAACAAGTATATTTAAGCAAAACAGATTCAAAACAATTCAAACATCATTACAGGAACTCGATCATATAGATCTAGAAAAGAACCAGAAATTGTATGGATAAAGCACACGAATCCGGCGGCTTTGTTCCCACCAAGCTGGCGGCTTGGAAGTGTTAGGATTTAGGACCCAAACAAGACAAGTGATTGATCACAATCACTAAACCCACGAACAACAAATGAATTAAAACTAAAGCATAAAGTAAATGACGCAAGGATTTAATGTGGTTATATCCCAACTCCAAACACCGAGAAGGGTTTACTCCACGGGCGCAAACCAGAGAAAATTTCATTAATAATTTGTGCACGCTTTACAGGTTACAATAGGGTTGTATTTATAGACAAAACGATAAAAGGAAACTAAATCTTTTGACTTGGCCTGTAAGCTGACGAATGTTCCAGAATGTTCCTTCACTTGCTTCGTTTAAATTTTCAACACTCAACAAATCTCCCACTTTGAAGATCTTGAACAAACCCATACTAGATTACCTGTCTCGACTTCGTTAAACCTACCCATCTATACCACCAAGAAAGCTTCTTGGGACGCGCACATTCTAACCAATAAGTTAGCAGCTTTCAATAAAGAGTACTTCAAATACACTCGCCAAAACGTAATCTTCACCTGTCAATTGTGTTAGACACCCAAAACAACTCTAGATCACCCATTAAGGAACTCCATTTGAACACCGCTGAATAAACACTCAGGACACGCCGCACTTCCACGCAATGGGAAGGAAGACTTTCGACACTCAAATAGCTGAGTAATGATCTGATCTTCGTTGCTAGCTTGGGTCATCTCTCAATTTCTGCGCCACCATTGAAGTGTGCGAGACTTCAATCACAGGATTTTAAACAAGAGATAAAACTGCCTCAACTCATCACTCTAGACACGCCAACCCTGTCACCGACATGTCAATGATCACCCTCATACAGAATTTTCGTTTATCACTAATTTTCCTTCCCAGCAATCAGAAAAATCTGACAAACGCCCTTGTAAACTATTCATCAAGGCTCCAGTGAGAACGCAGTCACAACCTCGAAATCTACACTTTTAACTTTCCGCTTTCACGCTGGTACACTGATCCTCATAGCTATGAATTTCACAAACCCATCTTCTCAATCTTAAGCACGCTCCCATTGTACGAGTAAGGAAAAATAAACCGCTGCTACCCGAGAAGAATCTGTTTGGTACCACCCGATCAGTTGCAAATTTCTTTGCCATTGGAGAGTAAAACAAGTACCCGAGTATCTAGTCGGAATCGACGCACTAACACTGTGAAAATCAGAGAAACGTATCGCACAACCATCTCTACAACTCCCACTAGTCGTCCAACTCCCACTTACCCGATACTTTCGTCAGTTCCCAAACTCACTCCGAGTTCCCGACACTCTCAACAATATCTTGAAAGCTTTAAGTTCCAGAACTTACAAGATTATCCACTCCATCAATCACCTAAGAACTCCTAATTGGTAACCCCGAAAGAAAAAGCTCATTTGTTGAACCAAACATTACCCAAAACCTTTAGTCATCCCGTTTCAAAACCGCAAGCATAAAAACTTCCCCGATAACTCCCACTGTCGATAATAACTCGGATGTAATCGCGTCATTACTGAAAGACCCAAACCTACGAGAAACCACTCTCGTGAGCCTCTATAACAAACCAACATCCTAAAATATCTAGCTCGTATCGCCCGAAGTTTTCGAGACTAAACTATCTCGCACTCGCGTCATCAAAACCCGAAAAGTTCACCCTGAAAACTTCCCAGATTCGAAAAATCTTATCTCAAAATCCAACGGTCCGATCATCACCAAATTTGAACCACCTGTAAAACAGGCTGTTTTGCAATACTAGTAAAAATTTCAGATCGATCCAACGGTAGACGAATTTACAATGAATTTTCTACTTCTACTGCGCAATCACAAAACCCTAAGAGTTTTCATGACGGCTGTCAACTTCGAAAACACATAACTCCATATCTAACGGTCAGATCACTTTCAAGTTTTTACATCGAGTATATCTACTTGTCTACCACCTACAGTCCAATTTTTAGGTCAATCCAACGGTAGACGAACCATCAATGATTTTTCTATTACAGCTGCGCAATTAAACCCTTACCTGAGTTGTTGTAACTTTGAAAAAACATATCTCTCAATTGAACGGTTCGATCTCTATAAAATTCTTCCCACAATTAGATCTATGTGTCGAAAACCCCCAGTTATAATATCATCGCGATCCAACGGTTAACGAACACGCTATGAATTTTCTTCTGCAGCAGTTTATGAACATCCGAATTTTGCAAACCTCTTCCGCAACATAACTTATCGATCCGACCACCAACTCCGTTACCACTACGAGCCACCATAATAATCTATTAGTAATCATAGACAATTATAATAGATTATATCACGAGTACAAAGACCATACCCGCGATTTCTTTGCGATCAACTAAGTATCTAGATCTCGATCCATGTTACACAAACCCTAGATCTATCGTTTGTTCATGCTTTCAACTCGGCTTGGAAGTGTTAGGATTTAGGACCCAAACAAGACAAGTGATTGATCACAATCACTAAACTCACGAACGACAAACGAATTAAAACTAAAGCATAAAGTAAACGACGCAAGGATTTAACGTGGTTATATCCCAACTCCAATCACTGAGAAGGGTTTACTCCACGGGTGCAAACCAGAGAAAATTTCATTAATAATTCGTGCACACTTTACAGGTTACAATAGGGTTGTATTTATAGACAAAACGATAAAAGGAAACTAAATCTTTCAACTTGGCCTGCAAGCTGACGAATGTTCCAGAATATTCCTTCACTTGCTTCGTTTAAATCTTCAACACTCAACAGGAAGGTGAGGCCGGCGGCTTCATCTGATTCCCAGATGAAGTTCAGTTTTCGTCCATGTAATCACTATGAACGTTGAGACGACCCGACCCAATCCATAGGGACGAATACAATAACATATGATAACATTGCGAGGTACTTGACCTCTATATGATACATTTTACAAACGTTGCATTTATTCTTAAAAGGAAAACTATCATTACATCAATATTTGACATTTTCGTCTAACATTTCATAATATCCAAATGACCTAATCTGTCATTTACTTATTAATATTCTCTATTGAACTCCAATGACTCGAATGCAACGTTTGTAAAATGTATCATATAGAGGTCAAGTACCTCGCAATGTTATCATATGTTATTGTATTCGTCCCTATGGATTGGGTCGGGTCGTCTCATGTGGTATCAGAGCGTTGGTCTTAGCGAACGAGGCCTTGCATTAGTGTGTCTAACTGGTAGTTGTTAGGATGCATTAGTGAGTCTGGACTTTGACCGTGTCTACATGTCAAAAGTTTTGCTTATCATATCTAGTCAAAAATCATCTGCTTATCATCCTTAGAAATTGCCTGCTTAGTATTCTTAAGTCTAGACACGTCTTACTGCATTTAGTGCATCGATAGTGTATAGACAAAATTCGTATCCTAGCGTATCTGTTGCTATAGACATTGCCTGACGAATTTCAAAGATTCTCCGTAATTCACGGGATTTTGAGTATTATAAATACATATGTAAATTATGTATTGAAGAATACCAAACCCAACTCCTATAATCTATTCTAAACCAAAAATTCATTTCCCCGACTATACAAGATGAACTCCGCGTCCAGTTCGAATTCCTCCGACTCCGACAGCTACGCTGATATGGATTTCCATTCGGGCTCCGAAGGCAGCGTCACTGGAATGGATCAACCAATTTCTCATCATCTATTCTGGATGAATTGGGGATGGGTTCGTAGTATACTAAATTATTAGAGACAAGAAGAAGGTGATCCCTTTCACCCACCGAATTGCCCCATTGGCGACGAACCTGAAGCACTTACCGGCGAACCTGTTCGAGAAACCATTTTCTCTCTCATTTCTCGAGTATCTCGTCACGATTATATCCTATCCCATATTTCGGATCTTGTTCATTCGCTCACTCCAACCGCCAATCATCCTGGTGTACTAGCAGAAATTAACGAACTTCGCGCTCGTGTGACGGCTTTGGAGAACACGGTGCGAAGGTTACAAACACCAGCAGCAGCACCAGCAGCATAACCAGTACCGTTAACAACATCAACCTCGCAATTTTCAGTACCAGTAGCATCATCGACGTCAACGGCATCATCAGCATCAATACCAACCGTATCATTACCACCACCAACAATCACATCCGCACCACGTACCTCAACATCATCATCTGAACTTCGAATATGATCTTTGTTCTACATATCATTCTACACCGATTACCTCTTCTTTACGTATCGTTCTTCGTTCGACATGATGATTATGTAATCTCTAATGTTTTGGAGATTATGTAATCTAGTAATAACGATAAATCAAATGAGTTGAATATTTTATTGACTCATTAAATTCATAGTTACATCCGAAGAAAATATATATGCAAATATATTTTTATAAAGATTGTAATTAAAAAATTTCTTTCGTACAAACTGTTAATGATGAAAATATTTTAACGGGTGGGTAGTACCCAAGGAATATTTAGAATTCACATTAACAAGTTACACTGTACATTCTTCGAATCTGATTCAACGATCATTTATTATCCTACTTACAATTACCGATATACGTATCCGTTCACCCCAGATTAACCATTTCCATTTAAATTTCATATTTGGATTTTTACCTATCCGAATCCAACAAGTGGCATAAAGAAGAAACATTGGCAAAATAAAAATTGTTAGAAACAGATGAATTAATTAATTAAAATTGTGATAGGATTACACGCTAACTGTTCCGGCTAACTGTTCCCAGCTAACTGATTAATATTTAATTTATCGCAATTTACATTCTTGCAATTTTAATTTCTGTACTTTACATACCGTCGGGACACATGTACAACAACACGTCGGATTAATTCTGAGACAACACGTTGTATAATGGGTCATGATATATATTTATTTATTTTACGCATTTTAAATAACGGGACACGTATACAAGGTTTCGACTTATCATATTGACCCATCTATATATATATTTCGGAACAACCATAGACACTCTATATGTGAAGGTGGGAGTTGGCTATACAGGGTCGGAGTTGATTCTAAAATATATGTATACTTTGAGTTGTGATCGACACCGAGACCGGTACACGGGTCACGATACGTATTAAGTAATTCGAATATTATATATTTAGTTCATATATGAATTTATTGAACCATTGGACAATCGGACTATTGGACTGCTAACTTTGGACAATTAAAAATGAGTTAAAATGATGATTATTACATATGAAACTAAACAACCCTTCAAGTTTGCCACTTGATTCTATTTTAAACCTCATTTGTATCTTGACGATTACAATTTGCATTCACAACTTTTCATGATTCTTGAAAACATCTCGATCGAGAAGTTGAACCAGCCGCACCTCGTCTACAGAAGAAAGATTTATGCATACAGTTACGCACCTGAACATTTTCGAACTCGAAGTTATAGTTAAAACGTATCCGCATCGAATTCCTTATCATCCATTAGCAAAAACAATCACGCGATTCCTTTTTCAATTAACTAATTTTGTCACAGATCCACTTCGATATCTCAGTAAGACTACTCTTATTACAATCTCGATATATATATACGTTGTTCTTTCGCCATCGTTACCGGAGAACCTTTTATATTCCATCATATTACCATCAGCGTTTAATCATCTAAAAATACAATTCTCCTTAAACCATCTTGGTTTGATAACCAATGACCCAGATCCGATAACTTTGAAAATAATGTCGAAGCAGCATGTTGTAGAAGGTCTTAATGACCAAAAGTTGATGATAAAAGAAGGAAGTGTTAGGAACGCTCGATAGAAAATTGGTACTGAAAACCGGATTGAGCAAACCATGAAGGAGACTCTGAACAAGTTACAAGGACTAAACTTGTACATAAAGAACTATGACGATTCTGTAGCAAACACCCTGCTTCTGAATCTAAACCCTTACGGGTCAATCTTCATCATCATCCTCCGACATTAGAAATTCCAAGATATTATCATATCTTTCATTATAAATATCCTCAATATTTCTGAAGATATTTCACCACTATCCTTATCTGAAATCATTTATCTCTCTGTAATATCTGCGTTACAATATAAAGGAAACTGTGTTAGTTTCTAAATCCTTCTAGTTTAAAATAGGAATGTTCTGAAGCAGTGTTGGGAACTGATGCATGAATTAGTATAATATAATGAAACTTGATCAACTTCATTATATTACAGTAAGTCATGTTAAGTTTCTAATGGAATGTGATGATTCACTGTACCGTCATCATGTGCCATGTTACACGGCTTTTATATTCTATCCAATTCCGAAACGTATTAAGAAGAAATCATCTTGATAGTTCTATTTTCCTGGATATTCTGGTAATTTGACAAATCAAAATCGTGCCATTACCATTCCTTTCTTAGAGCATTAGCTATGTTCATTCCGAATTTTATACCTACGAATTCCGAACTATTGATCGCTTGACTCAAGGACGGGAAGAAGAAACGAAGGGACAAAGTCCCAAAATAGAAATTGGGGTATAGATCACAGCAAATAGGAGAGAGTATTAACTATGGATGACAATGATTATGGAAAACAGAAGCAGGAGCATCGAAATATAAGGAAAGATATTAAACCCAATAACCACCCAGAAACTACAAACCGTGTATATCAATACGTATGGCGATGTAAAGACACGGGAGAATTAGAAACATTATAATTCCAAGAAAATCATAAATGTGAATAGATTCTTCTAGCGGTAGATGAAAGAGAAGAATGAAAGATATGAAAGTTAGAAGTATAACAAAAATCAGAACGGGATGAAGCATTTTAAAGGATACCTTAAGGTATGAATTAGAGGAGGAAGAGTAAGAGATGTGAGGTATGGAAGTAAGAAAGGGAAGGAGGTGGATTTATAGTGAAATATCCGACAAAGAAATCGAAACAGATTATCGCATTAAATCAAAGGAGATTCTGTTTTCTAAATCATCGAAGAACCAAATCTTATTACATAAGATTTTCTTTAAATCCCTTAAATTCTGGAAATCAATCCTAATCTCGACATCGGTTAAAACAATTTCATATTCACTCATTTCATTCTTTTGTGATAGCTTCACTCGTGTGCTTCTCAAGATCGAATCGTTTTATTCATATCTTCCAATAATGATAAAACTCTATTAATACCTCATATTCGTCATGAAAACATTCCTATTGTTATTTATGACAACCTCTACCAAATTTCGGGACGAAATTTCTTTAACGGGTAATAAAATTATTAATTTATTATTTTTGTTATTATTATTAAATTATCAAATTATTAGTAAAATTTATTATGAAGGGAAATATTATTATAAAAAAATTAATTTATCAATTTGATATATTTTTGTATATAAAATATTATTTATTAACAAGTGAATTATATTGTTATTTACTATAAATAAATTTTGTTAAATATTTAAAATATAAAATGACTATATTTATTCAGGAAGATCATTTTTGAGTCAAAAGAATTTCTGTTAACTTTTACATATTAGTCTCGAGCATTAGGATTGGTACACTATAATTTGATTTTATTTGTTAATTAGTTATTAATCGATACATAAATATATAATTAATTAGGTTCGTGAATCGAAGGCCAACCTTATAAGTTATTAATGATGTTATATGTATTTTTACTACAAAATACAATTGGTGAGTTTCATTTGCTCCCTTTTTAATTGCTTTTGCAATATATATTTTTGGGCTGAGAATACATGCGCTGCTTTTATAAATGTTTACAAAATAGACACAAGTACTTAAAAATATATTCTATGTTGAGTTGTACCACTGGCATATTTCCCTGTAGCTTGGTAACTACTATTTACATGGGTATTGTAAACGCGAATCCTGTTGATAGATCTATCGGGCCTGACAACCCCAATCGGACTGGACGACCAGTATTCAACGGTTGCACAGTACTTCGTTTTGTGACTACACTCGGTACAGTGTAGTGAGATTTCATATTAAAGGGAATATGCGACGTGATTAAATGTTAAGTATGGTTACCAAGTGCTCAACCACTTAGAATGCTTTTATACACTTGCGAGTGTACAGATATTTATAACTATGAAATCTTGTGGTCTATTGAAAATTTCTGTTAACTGATATTACGTTAAACCTATGAACTCACCAACCTTTTGGTTGACACTTTAAAGCATGTTTAATCTCAGGTACGAATTAAGTCTTCCGCTGTGCATTAGCTTATATAAAGGATACTAGTTGGGACCATTTAAGCCATGATACAAGAACGTTGCATTCGAGTCATTGAAGATCATTAAGGGCTAATATTAAGTCATTTGGATATTGTGAAATGTTAGACGAACATATCAATTTTGATGTAATGATAGTTTGCCTTTTTAAGAATAAATGCAACGTTTGTAAAATGTATCATATAGAGGTCAAATACCTCGCGATGTTATCAACTATTATAATTCGTTTGTAATCGATATGGACGTTGTCCGGATGGATTAGGAACGGATCGTTATAGGTGGTACCACATGAGACGACCCGACCCAATCCATAGGGATGAATACAATAACATATGATAACATTGCGAGGTACTTGACCTCTATATGATACATTTTACAAACGTTGCATTTATTCTTAAAAGGAAAACTATCATTACATCAATATTTGACATTTTCGTCTAACATTTCATAATATCCAAATGACCTAATCTGTCATTTACTTATTAATATTCTCTATTGAACTCCAATGACTCGAATGCAACGTCTTTGTATCATGGCTTAAAAGGTCCCAAGTAGTATCCTTAACATGAGCTAATACACAGCGGAAGACTTAATTCATACCTGAGAATAACATGCTTTAAAACGTCAACAAAAAGTTGGTGAGATATATAGGTTTAATGCTAGCAGCGTTATAAATATAGACCACAAGATTTCATATATAAACATTTAATAAAAATATTCTAAGTGGTTGAGCACTTGGTAACCATACTTAACATTTAATCACGTCGCATATTCCCTTTAATATGAAATCTTACTACACTGTACCAAGTGTAGTCACGAAACGAAGTACTGTGCAACCGTTGAATACTGGTCGTCCAGTCCGGTTGGGGTTGTCAGGCCCGATAGATCTATCAACAGGATTCGCGTTTACAATACCGCTGTAAATATTAGTTACCAATCTACAGGGAAGTATGCCAGTGGTACAACTCAACGTAGAATATATTTTTCAGTTACTTGTGTCCATAGCGTAAAACATAAAATACATGTATTCTCATCCCGAAATATTTAGAGTTTAAAAGTGGGACTATATACTCACTTTTGCCTTGAAGATATATATATATATATATATATTTTGACTTGGTCTCCGGTTGATATCACGAACCTATCCATATATAATATATCAATATATTTTCTTTTTAAACAATCGTCACATATATATACTTTTAATACTTTTAATACTTTTTATAATTCCTTAGTCCGTAGTTAGCAGTCTGATGTTAGTAGTCCACAATTAGTTGCTTAATAAAATAAATAAAGACCACATCGTATTCATGTTGATCGGAATTAATCTTGACCCATGGTACCGGTGTTGTCAAATGACGTGTTGCGTACATAAAGTACCGGTGTTGTCAAATGACGTGTTGCGTACATACATGAGGTCTTATGATTAATCTTCTCGTGTTGTTTACGGGTGGTCCTGATATATATAAAATTAAATTACGAGTACATATATATATAATATCATGTTATTTAAGAAAGATGTGATTTATTTAATTTTCTCCAATTATTTTCGTGGCTAAACAAGTCTTGGATATCCGATTTTGTTTTAGTCGTAATTTCTTCGTTACAACTCCGTTTTCGTTGATTCAACTTGCCATCTCCTTGGATCGAGTCCCTCTTTAAGTCTATGAACTGTAAATACCTTAGTTTGTATTCGAAATCACAGATCATAGGTCAATCTTTGATGAAACATATGAAGTTAATCATTTTTGTTACAAAAATATCATTTAATGACCATTTTTCTAAAAATACTTATACTTTGAATTAAATCATGAAATTTTTATGTGTTATCATATTCATAGTAAAAATCATTTTTCCAGAAAATAAACCTTCAATTCAAAGTTTAAGATGGTTTTTAATTATCCAACCCAAAACAGCCCCCGGTTGTACTCCGACATCGTAAAATCAGTTTTTAAGGTGTTCTTTGAAAAACCAAGTTATACCTTGTTAAGTTAACATATATTTAAGATATATTACAGGTCTTGAAGTATTTTAAAAGTTAAGTTAGAAGGATCTATTTAGTTTGCGAACAAGTTTGAAATCATTCAAACTATGTTCTAGTTTATAAACTCTTATATATATATATAGCTATAAATATATGAATTGAAAAAGAGTTGAAGTAGATTTTTTACCTCAAGTTTAAAATGTAAAGTTGCTGGAAAGGAGTAGTAAAATAAAAGTTGAGAGAGTTCTTGCAAGTGTGTGTGAAAATTGAAAGTAAAATTTGGAAAATGAATGTGTAAAAATGAGTTAGAAATGGTGCTTATTTATAGGCTTGAAAATTTGGTTTTTAGTGAAAATATCTAAGATAAGTTAAAATATATTATGTCATGAATGACATATTACACCAATAATTGAAGATTTCTATTGGTATATACCAATAGTAAATACTTCTAGAAGCTGTGTATAGTACCCTAGATATACGTATAGGATTATTGAGGAAACGGAATGAGAATTCAAATATAACTATCTTTTGTAAATATACTTATATTGTTTTATGTATAAAAGCCCTTTAAAAGTGATTAAATACATTACTTATACGATATATTTATAAACATTATAGATCATAAGTATTTATATCAAATAACGTTACGTATGGTTATCGTTTTGAAAACTTAAGTTAGTAGTTTCAAAATATACTTATAACTTATTGTTATTAATACAAAATGAGGTATTAAAACATCCTTAGATCATGTTAAATATTTATATATACATATATATACACAAACGTATAATTATCGTATATAATATAGTTCGTGATATCATCGGTCAAACCAGACGGTCAAACATTGTGTAAAACTCTTTTCAAAAACATAAGTCTCAATAATTTGGATTGCTTATCATGTTGGTAAGGTTTAATTTATGTAAATATTAATCTTATAAGTGTAAAACGATCGGAAAAATCCGGGTCGTTACAAACGTTTAGTTCATAGCAGAAGATGAACAGAAACGATTAAAGTAAATAAAATAGACTAAACAATAAAGTAAAGATAGAAATATATCTTAAAAAGGTAGATGTAAGAAACTTGAATTAAAACTTGAATGATCTTGGTTACAATGAAAAGTAAATCTAATCTAAGGATTTTAGAGAAAACCCTAAAAGAAAAACGAAACCAAACTAAATGGTATTGAGTTGTACCCAATTGCACACCTAAAACTGAGACTGGAGACCTCTATTTATAATATTCACAAACGGTGGCCAAGCCGGCGGCTTCATTGGGAAGCCGGCGGCTTGCCTTAGGTCGGTGACTCCTTCTGCAAGTTTAACTTAATCAGCAAGCAAAAAACGCGTAACCGTCATAATTAAGCTGGCGGGTTGGTAGCAGGCCGGCGGCTTCAGTGATCAGGCAAATCTTTCTGATTTTGTTTCTATTTTTACTTGAACTTGGTCGACAAGTCGAGAAACTGTGTTCATTAGGCTGGCGGCTTTAGGATGAAGCCGGCGGCTTCATCTGCTTTTTACTTGATCAACAAGTTCTTTCAATTCTACAGAAATTCTAGAACATTCTGACGTATTCAACCCCAAGCCGGCGGCTTCCTTGACTCCATGTCGGCGGCTTCACAACGTTTTCTGCAATTTTTCCTGTTTTTAATCCTGTTTAATACATAACTTTGATAAAATTCTTAGAATTACCATTTTTTTTTTTCCATTTTACCCATTTTAGTGTGTTTTTAGGATTAACATGACTTTAAAATGCCAAAATAACTCCTCAAAATGTATTTAAAAATATGTATAATTTAGGAGTTATCAAATTCCCCACACTTAAGCTTTTGCTTGTCCTCAAGCAAATAAAGATAAAAACATTTAATAGTATACTCCCTTAGGCATTTTTATCAAACATGGAATTTAATGAGATGTTTTGACAATACTTTAGTTAATCTTGTGTTTTCAGCTAAAAATTATCTTCAAATTTTTTTTCAAAGATTAACACTTATTTATGATTTTCACCTAGGTAATGTATCAAAAGAAATATTAAATGGGTAGTTTATATCGGAATTTGGTTTATCGTGTTGGTCATGACGTGGAAAAAATTGGTTTAAAAGCGGAAGCAAAATGCAAAGTCAAAAGGATGTCTAATCATTAAAGTTTAGTTAGTATTATAAGAACTAGTCTGAACCAGACCAAGGAGTACAAGTGGTCCTAATTGTTGGGGGTGCAAACCAAAGTCCCACATCGGTCATGGGACAAAACAAATGTATGTATATAAGTCAATGGGAAGTACCTATTCCATTATTACAACACAAACAACACAATTAGGGTAGATTTACAAACAAACCCAATTTGACACTTAGTGCAATTTCGACCCATTAGCACTTACTTCCAATTTGACTAAGTCAAATCTCGCCCAAACACCCATAATCGTAATCAACTAGTGATTATGTTCTAACACCACATTTTACTCAATGTTTCATCATCAAAACACCTTGCTTGCATCATTTAACACAAAACCCATTTTTGACCTAATCTCAAGTCAAAACACAAATTTGGCAAGCTTACATCTTAAATCACTTATAACCTAAGGTAACTATACACCCGAACATGATTATTAAATAATCAATTTCATCAACCAACCTAAAACCCACCAACAATGGTCATCAACACCATTTATTAGCTTATATACTCATTTATCAACTAGTGGGTTTACTCAAGAACACACAATTCCAAACCCCAATTGTGAACAATAATCAAACTATGAAAACTAGGAGTTTGAACTTACCAACACTACCAAAACGTAGCTAGGAGCGAGATGAGCAACTTTAACACTCGAGCTTTTGATCGATTCAAGCTCCTTCTTCTTCAAAACCACAATTCTCTCTCTAGAACTCTCTCTCTCTCTCTCTCTCTCTAAGATTGATGAGAGTGTTTATGGATGTGAAAAATGATCCAAAACTAGATCCAATTCTGGTGTTAAGGCTACAGATCCGTCCTTCAGTGAAAAGACCAAAATGCCCTTCATTTAACTCAAATTAGAAAAAGCAGAAATCTGTCGCCAGGCCAAGTGCGTGGCGCGCACACTGGACCCTACGCGGCGCGCACGCAGGTCTGATCAGTTTCCAAGCTTTTCTTTTACACCACAGTTCACACACCTTATGTACATCATATATACTCCATGTATAATAAATATTCGGGTCTTACAACTCTCCTCCACTTAGATTGGATCATGTCCTCGTGATCCGCACCAAATACTAGAAGTTAAGCACTTCTCACTTGAACATTTCTGCCTCCGACGCGGAGTCACACATGTAGTAATCGTGCATCCGAAATCTCGCTTCGTACCCTAACGCATCATATTACAACAACTGTGCTTCACAATTCCATTCGACCAGAGTTCCCACCGACTCACTCGGAAGTACACAGTGAAAAACCCCATATCATTTTTCCAATGACCCTATCATTCCATCAATTTCGACGATATCGGGTAATCAACCCACGAGACAAAGCAACCGCAACCGTTTGCTTCAACACCAAGTATCTAAACTCGTACAAAACACTTCACAACCATTCTAAAAGTAGAACAATTCACCGACAATCATCATCGTCACGACTTTCAGTCATGGACTACTCGGGAATCGTCCCGACATTTTTCGAAAATCTCTTGTATCCACCATTCATGTACTTTGCCATCTCGACTCATGTCACAAAAATACCTTCACAATTTATTCCAAAGTCCACTTGGGACTTCTCCGAAGACCATCAAAGTCTTCCTTTCCTAAGTAAGAGACACCCGTTCGCCCATCACGTCTACTAGATAGGGATTATTCCGAAATCTCCGGTACTTACTCCCCCACATAGGATTCTAATCCCGTACACGCACTGCCAAGGTGATACTATTTCGCGAAATCCTGACATTACACGACCTACGTGATCGATCTCGACGTTGGTCATACTCAACAATTCTTCGCGGACCTATAACAAGTTATTCGGACCTCGATATTTCAAATCAGTTAAGTGTTAATGCCCGCTAAACACCACAATAAACCGCAGTTTTATCTTCGGGTTTCTTGCCGGTACCCAAATACAAAGTAATCGCACCATCGGAGTGGAGCATTTCACTAGCAGGAATAAGGAGGCACCTGACGTTGTGTTATCCAACTCCAATTACTAACACCGAGTCTCAAAAAATCGACCCTCGCGGGTCTACTCCCGGTGTCACATGCCACCAGACTACTCGAAGTCACACAAATCTAATGAACCTTACGGCTCAACGCCCATGAATTTCTAGCGACACCCGCTAGTCATTATCCACCGAGGCTGCACAGCTAGCCTATTTATCTTTCAACTCACCACTAAGGAAACGCTTGGAACACCAAGGGTTACACCCTTATAACTTCGTCATAACCACTAACCCGGTTACCTACATACATAAAGATGGTCAACCACCATGACTCTACTCGCACACGAACGTGGTTAACGGAGATGCCTCTCAAACGGCATACCACGCATACACCTAAAATCTTAGAAGAAGAGAGTGGCCATCAAGAGCGTACCACACTCGCCACACATCATAAAACCACCAACGAAATCGAACTACCAACTAACATGTCTAAACATCATAGCATGTTAATATCGTCAAATGTACAAATACACTCTGGCTACGACCTAATTGGTTTCATCATACTGCTCAACACAACAATGGGACTGCGCCCTACATGGTCTCATCACTACACGCTTGGTTAACCTCTCGCGGCTACACCAAACAAAACACAACACTCTCGATAAGACGATTGCACGTCGCATACACTCACATGGTGATATAACACCCGGTACACACTAACCCAAATAACACGCGCAAACAAGCAATTAATTATTAAACTCATACACGAACAACAATACACACACAATCGACGAATCCTACGGGTCTCACCCGAACGAATTTAATGACCTAAAACCACAACGCAATAAGCCTAGACAACAAAAGACTCGAACAACGGAGTCAAGGCACTACACACTGACCTATACTACCAATCTACTCACCGATCATCGGCCATGAATTCTCGATAATTCATTTAACCGTAAAACTGACACTCACTGTCACCCGTTGTCGTCAATTTAAGCAATGACCTAACACCAACATAACTCGTACCTCGTATCACAAAACTCCGCTACCCGCAGGGTAGACTTTCCCAACCAGTGGGTTCACTCGACCCATTGTACCCGAATTTGTCCGACCGACAATACACCTATGCTTATCCCCTGGAAAAAGGAGTGATCAATGTTATCATAACAATTGCATTACTCACATTTTCACCATCAAACACTAAAGTCCATTTATATAGGTTGGTAAAACCAACCCTTTACCCAATGCCAACGAATGCTTAGAAAAGTTAAGTCTTACGCCCTTCGTCAGTCCATCCAATCATCAATGTAGGGTAATTCCATTAGGAATGCTACCCATAACTATACTACGTATTTACAAAATGCATTTGATCTAGGTCAGTTCTCACGAGTCAACGACTCAAGAGCTACCCTAGTGCACCGTCATCGAAATTACTAACCCCGCACCTATATGGGTACTAATGAAATATACACTCACTCGAGACTAACTAGATTTCGAAACGAAATTTATGTCTCTAAATTCATAACCGAATTCATCAGCACACAACAAATAATAAGGCATACTTGTATCAAAAACCAAAGTACCTGAAGTAGCATCGTTGGACTTCTGCGCTTCACTACCCATCAAATAGTCACGCTCTAATCTCATAACCTGATCGGCAAATGCTTCGGAACACTCCGACCATCGGTGTCCTTCCTTCTGGAAAATAAAGCACCTAATCGTGCTTAAAGGTACACCCGTACAATCCCGTGCCAAATGACCTCATCGTAGACAATTATGACACATGGGCACGAAACCTTCCAACTTTTTAGTTTGTTTAGAAACCCAAGCGGGATACTTTGACTTTTGGTGCCCTTCCTTCCGACAATAAAAACATACAGTCTTGCCCGACGGACTCTCACGAGACTTATGTCCCTCTTGTCCACAATTATAGCATTTAGACATACTGGACCCGACACTCCCTTCCTCTTGCTACCCGCACTCTCCATTACACCTTTACCTTGATCATTAAACGACTCGGGACACTCCGACTGGCGGTGTCCATCTTTTTGACACTTAAAACATGTGTCGTTATTTGAAGGCGCATTGGTGCAATCACGCGACAAATGACCCCGTTGTGCGCAATTATAGCACGAAGGTACGTAACCTCTCTTACTCCTCTTTTTCACGTTTCCGACGCCTTCAGGTGCACTTCTCGTCCTCTTACCAGGAGCACTTGACTCTAACCTTGTAAGTACTTCTTCATCACCACTACCTCGAGGTCCGAAAAATCTCTTCTCAAACTCTTCCCTTACGATCTTAGTCACTTGGTCTCGGACCATTTCGGTTACTCGTCCTTCGATTGATTCCTTGACTACTTGTCTAACCTCGTTGGCCAAACCCGAGACATATTGTCCGAGCATGGCCTCAACCCTCACCGTCAACTCATCCTTCCTTTCATGAGTAGGCGTGTCCGCTCCGATTCCATCTTCCATCTTCATTCTAAAGAATGCACACCGATTAAACAACGAAATGTACAGGAAACGACATATATATATATACCACACCGCCCCATCTTGCTTGAAATTCGTCGTACATCGCTTGTTTGACACGATTTGAACCCGTAACAATGGTAGCTAGTCATTGTTACGCGAGCACGTCGCATTAACTTGCTAGTACAACGTCTATCTCGCTTGATGATTGCAAACACAACACAAAACAATTAGCGCAAAGTTAGTCCACCTAAATCTAGGCACTAACCAATCCCGGTCCGACCCGTCTCCTACAAGTCCCGCATAAAACGCATACACAATAAAGTCTAATTCTAGGCACCTATCTCAATTCGCCTAAATCCCTTAGACCATGCTCTGATACCACTTGTAACGACCCAACCCGTTATCCAACCGATCACGCAAAAGTTTTTTTTTTTATACACAGTGGGGTGCGCGGCGCGCAATCCCCTATGTGCGCGCTGCGCACAAGGCTTGACAGCCCGCTGTCCAAATTTTCCAAATTTCGTTTAAAGATATCCCACTTCCCGACGCTTTTAGACGAAACGCTTTTCACAACACATTATAATACGTAAAACTAACACGATTCAATAATAAAACAAGTTTACGACACTGGGCCCACATCGTCCCGAATTACGAGTTTCGTACATAATATAAGTTTTGACCACATTAGTTTAAATTCTAAACGACACTAGAGCATGATGTTTGGGGGTTAAACTACCCAAATCTTGGTCAAACTTCAAAAGCTAATACTCCCAAAAGCTTTTCCTAACAACGAAAAGCGAGACCACTAGTCCAAACGAATACCCTTTCCCTTGTCCACGTCGGAGCCTATAAAAAGATAAACAACGAGAGGGTAAGCAAATCACTCAGTGAATGCAATAATTATACATATACATATATAACCTACTTACTTGCAATCACTTACAAAAATACCGCATACACACTAGCAAACAAATTAGCATACCATCACAAGTATAATGCTAAATTCGATAACATAAGCTAGCACATCAATAGCATATAACACGTACAATATCATATGCTACACTACAACTACACAACCATGGTTAACCAAAATACAAAGGGAGCGATTCTCGCGAATGAACCGTTAGCCACGCAGACGCCACTAGTATGCATCACTAGTTGTGACGACCCAAAAATTTCCGACCAAATTTAAACTTAACCTTTATATGTTTCCGACACGATAAGCAGAATTTGTAATGTTGAATCTCAAAAAGTTTGGAACTACATTCATGTAATCAATTGCCCTTTGACCGTGTTCGACGATTCAAGAACAATTATGTGTATATAGATATGTATATATATAATATATAATATTAACTAAAAAAATTAACAAAGTATTAGATATATGATACTTTACATGAACGTATTTGTTTCGATATATTTATCGACAGAATTAAGAGATAATATCAAATGATTGAATTATCAGATACATTATGATATGACTACAGGCCAATGTTATGAGGTCCACTGTGATTTAAGAAATCTATTCTTTTTGACAATATTCGGAAAATGGTAAAGTGATTTATAAGTAAGAACAAATGTGTCAATTAACGGGAACTAGATAAGGGTTAGTGAAAATTCCTGTTTAATTTTCAAGGCATGTTTTATAATATTTTCCTCGTGACCTTGATAAGATAACTATGTTAACCTTCATTTTATTTAATATGAAAGTAAGAACGTGGAGTGTAAATAACTTAGATGTTGGATATCGACAAGTTAAGTAACTCGACATTTTTCATTAAGATGATTTCATACGTTTATTTAACCTTTGGACTTTATCTCATGCTTCACCAACAGACTGTAATTTAAAAACTTGAAACCTATTATGAATATATATAATTCTACTTTTCTAAAATGTTTTAAGATATAACGATTTAAATTAATATTAAATATATTTATACGCGTATTATATGTACATAGTTTTATACTTTTACTATACTTTAACTTTACCTTTACTTTACTTTAACTTTAATAATTCATAGTTTATAATTCACTTTAATAATTCACTTTAATAATTTACTTTAATAATTCATACTTTAATAATTCACTTTAATAATTCATATTTTAATAATTCACTTTAATAATTCATACTCTAATAATTCACTTTAATAATTCACTTTAATAATTCAAAAATCTATTATAAATAGAATTCAATAGGTTTCATTATTTCATAGAAACTTGAAAATATATTTCTCTAAACTCTCTCAATCGAATTACACACACACACACACACACACACACATACACACACACATACACACACACATACACACATATATATATATATATATATATATATATATATATATATATATATTTACTTAGTATTATTTCAAGATATTATTAGTATACATAAAATACTACGACGGAGTTATATTCAGACGATTTCAAAATAAGTTTTCAAACCGGATAGAGCTAAGGAAATTATGGGTTGTAGCTATGGAGGTTATGGGTATTGTTCGAGGGTATTGCTCGTGAGGTCAACCTAATTCGTTGCGTCTACGTACTTTCCTGCAATATTGAATCACAATATTGAATCTCAATATTGATACGTGAGCATTCATATCTTATCTTTTATATATTAATAGTGTATCCCTGACTAGTGCTCGAGTATATATGATTATGCATGTTTGTATGCTTAGTTTCGTCGTTAAATAGTTTATGATAAATCACGAATTTGATACATATGCTACTGAGATAAGGTATATGATATGCATGTCGTTGAAAAGCTAAAGAAAAATTAATAACTTTTCATTTAGAAATCGTGTGGTTTCGATGAACGGATTAAAAGATATGGTCAACTGAATTATCATTAATTTTAATATTATTATTTAAACGATTATTATAATTGTTATCAGTTGATGTTATTACTAAAATTATCTTTATTACTAAAAATTAATATTTTTATTGAAACTATCATTTTATTATTTTTATCATTATTATTATTATCAATATTATTTTATCAAATAAATATGCGTACAAAGATATTTTTACCACACGTAATATAATTACATTACTAATACATACCACTATATTTTTATGATATTAAGTGAATTTTATAAATTTTATTACTTGAGATATATAAAAGTATATTTTTATCATATATGAATTTTAATATAAATTTTTATTTATTAATAAATGACTTGTATTATTTAGTATAATAAGATCTGATAAATATATTTAAATATATAAAACGACTATATATAAGTTATATAATAAACATGTATAGATTTTGGAAGTCATTTTAGGTCAAGTTGACTTTTGCATGTCGGTCTCGAGCATTAGGATTGTGATACACTACGACTTGACCTAAATTGTTAGACAGATATTGACCAACATATAAATATATATACTTAATATAGGTTCGTGAATCCGAGACAAACCCTGCACTTGTTCAGTGCCGTCATATATATAATTGCTACGAAATACAGTATTGTGAGTTTCATTACTCCATTTATATATATATTTTTGGGCTGAGAATACATGCACTGTTTTATAACTATCTTACGAAATGGACACAAGTACTAAAAACATATTCTACGTTGAGTTGTACCACTTTGCATATTTTTCCCTAATAGCTTGGTAACTACCATTTACATGCGGTATTGTAAACGCGAATCCTGTTGATAGATCTATCGGGCCTGACAACCCCAAACGGACTGGACGACTAGTATTCAACGGTTGCACAGTACTTCGTTTCAATGACTACACTTGGTACAGTGTAGTGAGATTTCATAATAAAGGGAATATGCGACGTTGATTAAATGTTAAGTATGGTTACCAAGTGCTCAACCACTTAGAATATTTTTTATTAAAACGTTTATGTATATGAAATCTTGTGGTCTATTACTATTACGGAAATGATTGATTATGATAAACTAATGAACTCACCAACCTTTTGGTTGACACTTTAAAGCATGTTTATTCTCAGGTAATAAAGAAATCTTCCGCTGTGCATTAGCTCATTTTAAGGATATTACTTGGAGTCATTCATGACATACTTTGAAAGACATTGCATTCGAGTCGTTGAGTTCATCAAGATTAATATTAAGTCAATTATAGTTGGATGTAATATGAAATGGCATGCATGCCGTCAATTTTTGATGTAAAGAAAGTTTGTCTTTTAAAAAAAAAATGAATGCAATGTTTGTAAAACGTATCATATAGAGGTCAAATACCTCGCGATGTAATCAACTATTGTGAATCGTTTATAATGTATATGAACGGGTCCTTTCAGTTGGTATCAGAGCGGTAGTCATAGCGAACCAGGTCTTGCATTAGTGTGTCTAACTGATAGTTGTTAAGATGCATTAGTGAGTCTGGACTTCGACCGTGTCTGCATGTCAAAAAGTTTGCTTATCAATTCTAGTCGGAAATCATCTACTTATCATCCTTAGGAAATTACCTGCTTATCATCTTAAGTCTAGACGCGTTTTCCTGCATTTATTGCATAATAGTGTATAGACGAATTCTTATCTTAGCACATTTATTACTGTGAACTTTGACTGACATCTTTTCAAAGATTCTCCGTAATTTACGGAATTTTGGTATTATATATACATATACAAATTATGTAATTGAAGAATACCAAATCTAAATTCTACAATCTATTTCATACCAAAAATTCTTTCCCTGATCCTACGAGATGGATCCCTCAACCAGTTCGAATTCCTCAGATTCCGACAGCTATTCTGATATGGATATCTACCTGAGCTCCGAAAGTAGCGTCACCGGAATGGATCAACCAATTTCCCATCATCTATTTTAGATGAATTGGGGATGGGTCCGTAGTCAACTCAACCATTGGAGACAAGAAGAAGGTGATCCCTTCCATCCACCACATTGCCCTCTTGGCGATGAACCTGAAGTACTTACCGGCGAACCTGTTCGAGACACCATTTTCTCACTCATTGCTAGAGTATCTCGTCATGATTATATACTATCCCATATTGCGAATCTTATTTATCCACTCATTCCAACCGCCAATCATCCCGGTGTACTAGCAGAAATTAACGAACTTCGCACCCGAGTAGTGGCTTTGGAAAACATGGTGCAAGGATTACAAACACCATCAGCAGCACCAGCAGCATAACCAATACCGCCAGTAACATCCACATCGCAAGCCTCAATACCACAAGCTTCAGCAGCATCACCGGCATCAACAGCACCACCACCATCAACATCAACATCAACAGGATCAGTACCACCACCAACAATCACATCCACATCATACGCCTCAACATCACAATATGTACCTCGGATATCAACATCACACACACCATAGATACCAAGGAATACCAACAACAAACGATGAGGTATTGATTCATAACTTCATCGGAGAAACATCCTGCGGTGATAATGTAATCTCTAAAGTCTTAGGGATTATATATTTCAACCTTATCCATAAATCAGATGAGTAGAATATATAGAGATGATAGGGAGAAGAATCGAAACCCTGACAAGAATGGTGAGCGATTTACAAGCTAGACTTGCTATACAAGCATCACCAGCAGTTACCGGCAGTATCATCAGCATCAACAATATCGTCAGCACCACCATCACCGTTAGTACTATCAGCATCATCAGCACTAGCAGCACCTATAACATCACAAGTTCCGTCAGTTCAAGAATCGCCGTGGACGTCATCATTGATCAACAACGAGTATTGATAATGCTAAAAACGAACATATATTTCATAGCATTATTCCTCAAGAAAGACAAGCTTTTAGTTGCAATTGTTCTATTTACAAGTGATATTCGTTTAAATAATAAAAGGTGAAGACAAAAGACAGATCCGACGAATTGAAGACGCAAACGACCAAAAAGCTCAAAAGAACAAAAGACAATCAAAGAGGTTCCAATTATTGATAAGAAACGTCTCGAAATTACAAGAGTACAAGATTCAAAACGCAAAGTACAAAATATAAAATTGTACGCAAGGACGTTCGAAAATCCGGAACCGGGACCAGAGTCAACTCTTAACACTCGACGCAACGGACTAAAAATTACAAGTTAACTATGTATATAAATATAATATAATATATAATTAATTATATTAATTATATATATATTATATATATATTAAAAACCGTCGGCAGAGAAAGACTCCAAGGGTGTGAGCTGTAAATTCATTCTCCGCGACTCGCGGAGTTTGAAGAGGATTTCACCGCGAGTCGCGGAGCCCCAAAAATCAACTTTTCCTATAAAAGCAACCGAATTCTGATCGCAATTCATAATCTTTTTCTTCTCTTATCATACGTAAACGATATATATATATATATATAATTTATATTTTAATTTTAATTTTAATTCTAATAATAAGGGTATGTTAGCGATTGTTGTAAGGGTGTAAGTCGAAATTCTGTCCGTGTAACGCTACGCTATTTTTAATCATTGTAAGTTATGTTCAACCTTTTTACATTAATGTCTCGTAGCTAAGTTATTATTATGCTTATTTAAAACGAAGTAATCATGATGTTGGGCTAATTACTAAAATTGGGTAATTGGGCTTTGTACCATAATTGGGGTTTGGACAAAAGAACGACACTTGTGGAAATTAGACTATGGGCTATTAATGGGCTTTATATTTGTTTAACTAAATGAAAGTTTGTTAATGTTAATATAAAGATTTACCATTGGGCGTCCCTATAAATTACCATATACACTCGATCGGACACGATGGGCGGGGTATTTATATGTACGAATAATCGTTCATTTAACCGGACACGGGAATGGATTAATAGCCACTAGAATAATTAAAACAGGGGTGAAATTACATTCAAGGGTAATTGGTGTAATTGTTAACAAAGTAGTAAAACCTTGGTTTACACGCAGTCGATAACCTGGTGTATTCATTAAACAAAGTATTAAAACCTTGTTACAATTCGAATCCCCAATTAGTTGGAATATTTAACTTCGGGTATAATAATAATTTGACGAGGACACTCGCACTTTATATTTATGACTGATGGACTGTTATGGACAAAAACCAGACGGACAGATAATAATCCAGGACAAAGGACAATTAACCCGTGAGCATAAAACTAAAATCAACACGTCGAACATCATGATTACGGAAGTTTAAATAAGCATAACTCTTTTATTTCATATTTAATTTCCTTTATTTTATATTTAATTGCACTTCTAATTATCGCACTTTTATTTATTGTTATTTAATCGCACTTTTAATTATCGTACTTTTTAATTATCGCAATTTTATTTTATCGCACTTTTATTGCAATTTCATTATCGTTATTTACTTTACGCTTTAATTTTAAAGTCTTTTATTTATTTAATAGTTTACATTAGGTTTTAACTGCGACTAAAGTTTTAAAATCGACAAACCGGTCATTAAACGGTAAAAACCCCCCTTTATAATAATAATATTACTTATATATATGTTTGTATTTTTATAAAAGTAAACTAATATAGCGTTGAGCTTTGTTTAAAAAAAAGATTCCCTGTGGAACGAACCGGACTTACTAAAAACTACACTACTGTACGATTAGGTACACTGCCTATAAGTGTTGTAGCAAGGTTTAAGTATATCTATTCTATAAATAAATAAATATCTTGTGTAAAATTGTATCGTATTTAATAGTTTTTCCTAGTAAAATATAAGCTATTTTATATACACCTCGCATAACATCAAGTAATTTTTGGCGCCGCTGCCGGGGAGCTTTCTAAACGCCGGAAGCGCAACGCTAATAATAATAAAAAAAAAATTTAGTTTACTTCTATTAAAAGTCGCTTTTGTAAAAATACGTTTTAATTATTCAAAAATATAAAAAGAAAAACAAAAATATAAGTATTTTTAAGATTTTGTTAAATATTTAAGTTTTATAAAGTTTCTTTATTTTTAGTTTATAAAAACATAAGTTTTATTTAAGTATTTTGTTTTTATTTAAAAACATAAAAAAAAATATATAAAAAAATATATATAAATCTAGTTTTAAGATTTTTATTTATAAAATTATAAAGTGATTCTATTTTTATTTAAGTTTTAAATATAAGTTTTATTTGTACACATATTATTATTTTTTTATAAACAGAAAAAAAAAACAGAAAACAGAAAATAAAAAAAAAATAAATAAAGAAAAAAAAACGCGTCGATTCAAACTGTGCCAGAATTGAATTTCTGAACCCCGCGACTCGCGGGGTTTTCTTCATTAATTACCGCGACTCGCGGAGACTTTCTGACACGCCGACAGAAGCCCTAATTCAGCATTTATTACGAATTATTATTAATTATTATTAATATAAACCCTAATTATGTATTATTATTATAATTAAGTTTTATTTTAAAATTTCTTTTTATTTAATTTGTTTTATTTAGTTTAATTAGTTTAGTTAAATTGTAAAATTAATAGTTTAATAAAATAAATAATATAAAAATAATATTTTTATAAAAAATTGTACTTTTTACAACTTTTTGTATATTTTTATATTTTGTCCCTTTTTAATCGTTGTAGCGTAATATTTGTATTTTTAGCTCATATTTAATTTTAAACTTAGTTTTTGCTATATTCATTTTTACTCCTAGATTTTTAGGCTTTGCCGTAGAATTCCTTAAGTGCTTTTTCTTTAGACTAAGATTTAGGTGCTTTAGAATTTTGCGACGCCTTTTTAAGTTTTAGTTTCTTTTTAAGTTATTTCCATTTGGGATTTAGTTTTTCCTGTAAGCTTTAATATTTTTAGACACCTTTTACTATGTATCAATTATCATTCCAATTAGTAATTTCAATTTGCGATTATAATTTTAAGTTAGTTGTAGTAATAAGGTTAGGTTAGTCAAGTATTTTTAAGTTTTTATAAGTTTCTTTTATTTTTCCGTCACCTTTTATTTTTCAACCATTTTTTTCTTTTTCGACCTTTTTCGACGAACTCTTTTTCTCTCTTATTTCTCACTATTCTAGATTTAGGACTTAGATTTTTTTTTTTTTTTTTTTTTTATTCTACTTCTTATCTAAATTTCTTAAAATTACGAAAATTTATTTTAAGTGGTTAAATTAATAGACATCAAAATTTTCTGGTTCGTAGTAATAGTTGGATTTGTACGTGGACCGGGTTATTGGAGCCAAACAGTCCTCAATTATATTGAGACCAAACGAATCCTGCCCCTCTGCTGCATCTTTTGGCTATTCGAAACGTGGGCAAAATCAGAAAAGTCTATTGATTGGATAACTTATTATAATTTTTCTTTCCTTTTAAAAACTAATAGGATATTCAGTGAATGCACCGAGCAAGACGTTCATCACCTTTTGTACGTTCACCACCTGTAACTAGATCAAGACATTTAGCAAATATAACCGCCGTTGATTTTTCTTTAGAATCGTCATCCAGTAGACCAAGTACTTCAGTTCAAATTTCCGATAATCCATTTTTTGAACCCAACATCACAATTGAGAATCCGGAAAATATTCAGGAACGGTTCGTAGATCCTGAACCACTAAACCTTCCTCCGGAACCACTAATCATTCAAACAGAGATTGTTGAGGAACGAACCATTAAATCAGAATCATCTAGTGATACCGATTCAACAAATTCAATTATGGAGAATCTGGAACCTTTAAGTATGGAAGACCGAATGAGAGCTAAACGCACTGGCCAAGGTCACGCAATTACTCATCCAGACATTAATGCGCCAGATTATGAAATCAAAGGACAAATTCTACACATGGTGACTAATCAATGCCAATTTAGTGGTGCGCCGAAGGAAGATCCAAATGAACATCTACGTACCTTTAATAGGATCTGCACACTATTTAAAATCCGAGAAGTGGAGGATGAACAGATATATCTCATGTTATTTCCCTGGACTTTAAAGGGAGAAGCCAAAGATTGGTTGGAATCGTTACCTGAAGGGGCGATCGATACATGGGATCTTTTAGTTGACAAATTTCTTAAACAATTCTTTCCTGCATCTAAAGCCGTAAGACTTCAAGCAGAAATTGTTACGTTCACACAGAAGCCAAATGAAACTCTATATGAGGCATGGACAAGATATGGAAAGTTATTAAGAGGATGTCCGCAACATGGTTTAGACACCTGTCAAATAGTACAAATATTCTACCAAGGATGCGACATCACTACAAGAAAAGACATAGATATAGCAGCTGGTGGTTCTATTATGAAGAAAACCGAAACTGATGCTTACAAAATTATTGATAACACTGCTTCCCACTCACATGAGTGGCACCAAGAAAAAGATATCATTAGATCATCTAAAGCAGCTAGAGCCGATTCTAGCCATGACTTAGATTCCATTTCCGCAAAGATAGATGCTGTGGAGAGACGAATGGAAAAGATGACTAAGGATATTCACTCAATACGAATTAGTTGTGAGCAGTGTGGAGGACCACATTTGACAAAAGATTGTCTCAGTATTGAATTAACAATGGAACAAAGAGAGAATATTTCATACATAAACCAAAGGCCTGGAAATAATTATCAGAATAATTATCAACCGCCAAGACCGATTTACAATCAAAACCAGAATTATAACCGAAATATTCCATACAACAACCAACAAGGTCCTAGCAATCAACAAGTATCCAATAACAATTACAATCAGCAAAGACCTAATTTTCAAAACAAACCACCACAACAAACCGATGATAAAAAGCCGAATTTAGAAGATATGATGACAAAGCTAGTTGAAACTCAAACGCAGTTTTTCACATCTCAAAAACAAACTAATGAACAAAATGCTCAAGCATTTAGAAATCAACAAGCTTCTATTCAAAATCTGGAACAAGAAGTAAGTAACCTAGCAAGGTTAATAGGTGAAAGAAAACCGGGAAGTCTACCTAGTGATACAAATGCTAACCCCCGAAATGAAACAGCTAAAGCCATTACCACAAGAAGTGGTACAACACTTAAACCACCTGAAATACCTGTAACTTCTGATGAAACTATTCCTACTCCACAAGAACCACAACCTGATCAAGATAAGGAAAAAGAACCGGTAGTTGAGAAGGTTAATGAAGATAACAAAGTTAAGGATAAACCTTATGTTAAACCATACCAACCACCACTTCCTTACCCGAGTAAAATGAAGAAAGAAAAACTTGAAGCCGAGCAATCCAAATTCTTGGATATGTTTAAACAGATAAATGTAAATCTTCCTTTCATTGATGTGATTTCAGGAATGCCTAGATATGCTAAATTCTTGAAAGATCTAATTTCAAATAGAAAGAAAATGGAAGAACTCTCGGCTGTTACTATGAATGCTAATTGTTCAGCAGTGCTATTGAATAAGATACCAGAAAAATTATCTGATCCAGGAAGTTTCACAATTCCATGTTTTCTGGGTAGTCTTAGTTCAATAGAAGCATTGGCAGACTTAGGTGCTAGTATAAATCTAATGCCGTATTCACTATACGCTAAACTAGACCTTGGAGAATTGAAACCAACCAGAATAAGCATACAACTAGCCGATAGATCAATAAAATATCCTAGAGGGATAATGGAGAACATGCTAGTTAAAGTTGGTACTTTAGTATTTCCAGTAGATTTTGTTGTTTTGGACATGGAAGAAGATTCTCAAGTTCCTCTCATATTAGGAAGACCATTCTTAAACACGGCTAAAGCAATGATAGACGTGTTCGGTAAGAAACTGACCCTAAGTATAGAGGATGAGAGTGTTACCTTTTCAGTTGATAGAGCAATGCAACAACCACAATCTGCAGATGATACATGTATTTATATTCAAACTATAGATGCACATGCAGAATTATTAGAAGAATTTCCAGAATTACAAGGAACAGGAGAATGTTCTTTAGGAGAAGGTAATGAACCAATTGATGAAGCTGAAATGTTAGCTACACTAATAGCTAATGGATATGAACCAACAACAGAAGAAATTCAAATGCTAAAAGAAGAAGACAGATATCGATATAAATCATCGATAGAAGAACCCCCGAAATTAGAGTTAAAGCCACTTCCAAACCATTTGGAATATGCTTATTTACATGGTGAATCTGAATTACCTGTAATAATATCGTCTTCTCTTACTGAAAATGAGAAATCACAACTCATTTCTGTGTTAAAAGCTCATAAACCAGCCATTGCATGGAAGATTCATGATATTAAAGGAATAAGTCCTTCGTATTGCACACATAAAATCCTTATGGAAGAAGGTCATAAAACGTATGTGCAACGCCAACGAAGACTAAATCCTAATATGCAAGATGTAGTTAAGAAAGAGATTATTAAACTGCTAGATGCAGGTTTGATATATCCAATTTCTGATAGTCCATGGGTAAGCCCAGTTCAATGCGTACCTAAGAAGGGTGGCATGACTGTCATTACAAATGAGAAAAATGAGCTTATTCCTACTAGGACTGTAACAGGATGGCGTGTATGTATTGATTATAGAAAATTAAATGACGCCACCAGAAAAGATCACTTTCCCTTACCTTTCATAGATCAAATGTTGGAAAGATTAGCCGGAAATAGTTACTATTGTTTTCTAGATGGATTTTCCGGATATTTTCAAATTCCAATAGCACCCGAAGATCAAGAGAAAACCACATTCACGTGCCCTTATGGTACTTTTGCTTACAAACGCATGCCATTTGGACTTTGCAACGCCCCTGCAACCTTTCAAAGGTGTATGATGGCGATTTTTCACGACATGATAGAAGAATGCATGGAAGTATTCATGGATGACTTTTCAGTCTTCGGTGATACATTTAAATCATGTCTAGTTAATCTGGAACGAATGCTAATTAGATGCGAACAATCAAATCTAGTACTTAATTGGGAGAAATGCCATTTCATGGTTAAAGAAGGCATCGTTCTTGGACATAAAATTTCAAAAGAAGGAATTGAAGTGGATAGAGCTAAAGTAGATGTAATTGCTAAACTTCCACATCCCACAAATGTTAAAGGAGTTAGGAGTTTTCTAGGGCATGCCGGTTTTTACCGACGTTTCATAAAAGATTTTTCTAAAATTGCCACTCCTATGAATAAACTCCTAGAAAAGGATGCGCCATTCATCTTTTCAGATGAGTGTATCAAATCTTTTAATATTCTTAAAGAGAAACTCACTAATGCGCCGATCATGATAACGCCAAATTGGAATCTACCATTTGAACTAATGTGCGATGCAAGTGATTTTGCAATGGGAGCCGTTTTAGGACAAAGGATTGAAAACGATTTCAACCTATATATTATGCTAGTAAGACGTTACAAGGAGCACAAACGAACTATACAACTACTGAAAAAGAACTCCTTGCTATTGTCTTTGCTTTTGACAAATTTCGATCATATCTCGTTCTAGCAAAAACGGTGGTCTATACCGACCATTCTGCTCTTAGATACTTATTTTCAAAACAAGATACTAAACCAAGATTAATCCGTTGGATCTTACTCTTACAAGAGTTTGATATTGAAATCCGAGATAAAAGAGGAGCAGAAAATCTCGCCGCTGATCATCTTTCTCGTCTTGAAAATCCCGAATTAGAAGTTCTAAATGAATCAGCCATACAAGACAACTTTCCTGATGAATATCTATTGAAGATAGATTATAATGAAATCCCATGGTTTGCAGACTATGCAAACTACTTAGTTTGTGGATTCCTTGAAAAAGGATTATCATACCAAAGACGAAAGAAATTCTTCAGTGATATAAAACACTATTTCTGGGAAGATCCACATTTGTTTAAAAGTTGTCCCGATGGAATAATACGCCGATGTATATTTGGAGATGAAGCTAGTAAAATTTTAAACCATTGTCACACAGGACCAACAGGAGGGCATTATGGGCCTCAACTAACAGCAAGAAAAGTTTATGAAGCTGGATTCTATTGGCCTACAATTTACAAAGACGCACACCTTCTTTGCAAATCCTGTGATGCATGTCAAAGGGCCGGAAAAATAAGTCAACGTGATGAAATGCCACAAAATGTCATCCAAGTATGTAAAGTATTTGACATTTGGGGTATTGACTTTATGGGTCCATTTCCAAAATCTCATAATAATCTATATATACTCGTAGCCATTGATTATGTATCTAAATGGGCGGAAGCACAAGCTCTCCCAACTAATGATGCACGAGTTGTAGTCAACTTTTTAAAACGTCTTTTTGCAAGGTTTAGAACACCGAAAGCTTTAATAAGTGATCGGGGTACTCATTTCTGTAATAATCAACTTGAGAAAGTTCTTAAAAGATATGGAGTAACTCATAAAATCTCCACCGCATATCATCCACAAACAAGTGGACAAGTTGAAAATACCAACCGAGCTTTAAAACGTATTCTAGAGAAAACCGTAGGATCAAATCCGAAGGAATGGTCCATTAAATTGGAGGATGCACTCTGGGATTTTAGAACAGCCTACAAAACTCCAATTGGAACCACACCTTTTAGACTTGTTTATGGAAAAGCATGTCATCTTCCAGTAGAAATTGAACACAAAGCATTTTGGGCTTTGAAGACATGTAATCTTGATTTACATGAAGCCGGACGTCTACGATTAAGTCAACTAAACGAATTAGAAGAATTAAGACATGAAGCATACGAAAATTCGTTAATCTATAAAGAAAGAACGAAGAAATGGCATGATAAAAGAATCAGAAGTTCAAAAGAATTTAAAGAAGGAGACAGAGTTCTTCTTTTCAATTCACGATTCAAGCTATTTCCTGGAAAATTGAAATCAAGATGGTCTGGACCATTCATAGTCAAAAGAGTTTTCCCATACGGAATGATAGAATTGATAAATTCAAATGGGATTGAATTTAAAGTTAATGGTCACAGAGTTAAACATTACATACATGGTCCGATGGAAGTCGACAACGAAGTTAATCACAATTTCGACACCACAGCTAACTAAGTGTGGGGAGAATCAAGTCTTTAAAGGATAATATGTATTTCTGTTAGAGTTAGATTGTCTGTTTTCGTGTAGTTCTCGAAAATGGAACCCGAATGGTCTTTCCCTAGCAGACCCTAAAGAACTAGTCTTCTCCCCCCATTCTGAATTTTTATTTTTTTTAGGTTTTTACGAAATGAAGACTGCCTGTGAACTAAACCATGGTCTAATGCTACACGCTTTGATCACTAAAAGAAATAATGACATACTACCAAGTGAAATAGTATCAGTAATCAGAGAAAGAATGGACGGAGTTAGAAAAGAATCCAGATGCGAAGATAATAAGTTACAATTTGGTAAAGGAAAATCAAAATCCGCAGCGAAAAGAAGAGCACGACACCTAGAACGATGTCACAAATGCGGAAAATGGTCACATGGAGGTAAATGTTCAAATAATCAAACCTATTCAAATACCGAATTTGTTACTTTATGCAGAGACGGACCGTTCATATGTTTAGAAGAAAAGATACTGAATGCTAGAGGTTACGCCTATGTAGCCATGGAAAATCAATTAAACCGACTATCTTATGAATGGGATAGATCATATAACTAAGAAATCTCTTTCACAGGTATGTCTGTACAGTTTTTATTTTTATTTTTATTTTTAACCTTTTGATAATAAACGTTAATTTGTTCGCTAAAAAGTATTAAATTGGTATTAAATAAAATTAGGTTTGGCGACCGAAATTATTGATATCATTCAAAAATTTATTACATCACTGCGAAATTTAACGTTTATTCTTAAGGTATAAATATCTTTAATCAATCAAACCAAAATATTTCAAAAATTCGTCATGAGTTAAATTAGGTCTTGGAACCGAAATTACTTTACCGAAAAGAGGGGCGCATATTTTTGATAATATTTGATTGATTAAAGTGGGATAAAAAGACAAAAAGATTTTTAATTTTATTTTTACCATGTTTTTAAAATTAATATAAATCTTAAATTAATATTGTAAACTTTGTAAAAACAATATATTTAAAATTGTAAATATTTGAAAAATTAATATAAGTTTGGTATGAATTTATAATATGAATTTTTAAATTAAGATTGGTGTGAATTTTTAATTTTTTTTAAAAATATGAATTTTTAATTTTATGCATTTCAAATTTTAAGTTTGGTGTGAATTTTTAATATTAATTTTGAATTTTATATTTAAGTTGTGTGAATTTAAAAACAAAAATTTACTTTATCTCATTAAGTTAAAAATATGATTTTTAAAATTCGTCGTAAGTTGAAAACTAGGTCTTTGAACCGAAATTGCTTTACCCGAGGAAGGGACGAGAACTTTTAATATCATTATTTTTAATCTTATTGAATTAAAGTATGCCAAAAACATTGAAAAAACCCAAAAATCTTAGCTTTTAAAACAATCGCTACAAAAAGACAAATTTTAAAATTTTGTCGAGGGACGGACTAGGACATCGATCCGAAACGACCTCGTCCTAAATAACAAGGGAAACAAAATTTTAAATTAATTACTTAATTGTTTTAATAAGTTAATGATTATATAAAATATATATATATATATATATATATATATATATATATATATATATATATATATATATATATATATATATATATATATATATATATATATATATATATATATATATATATATATATATATATATATATATATATATTTACCAAACTCCGCGAGTCGTGGAGTTTGAAGTGCATTTCGCCGCGACTCGCGGAGGGACCAATTTACAGAAAAAAAATATACCCGCAGAACAGATCAGTCCCCAACCCAAAACAAAAACATACTGCGAAAAAAACTGCTGCGAAAAACCCCGAAAAACCCGAGAAAAAACCCCAAAATCACAATTTTTAACCGTTAATCACCAAATCTTTTGCTAAAATCATGTTGAGAAGGATGCTATCTAAGAATTACTCAAGAAAAATGGTAAATTTCTACACCTAAACACCATTTAATCCGAAATTTGGTGTTCTTGAGTCATTTTTTTCCCAATTTGATTTTGATGCTTTTTAGTGTAATTAGGCTTAAATTGTTTATGTATTATGCTTGTATAACCTAGATTGATGCTGTTTAACATGATTAGAAGCCTTAAACTTCAAATTTTGAGTAATCTAGGGTTTGTGTTCTTGAGCAAATTTGGGGCTTTTTGATATAAACAGGTTATGGCCGATTTTTGTCATGAATTGTTGCTAAATTGAGTAGTGTAACATGTCTAGGTAGTTAAATGATCCAAACTTTGAGCCTAAACATGATTTTGAGAATTAAAGTGGACTTTTTCAAGTCTAAAACTAATGAACTTGATTTTTGAAAGATAATGCCATTTGAGACTTGTTTAATTGCTAGTAATGATTATTTTGACATGTTATTTGAGTTGAATGTTTATGAACTTGGCGAACATTTTCGTATATGCTTATTTGAAAAAGTGTAGATTTGATAAAAATGTGAAAATGAGCTTAAGTTTGATATAAATTGATAATGTCATTGTAATTATTTTGATTGATGATTTTGCTGACACTAATGCATATTTGGATGCACAAAAATTGTGTTTGATGTGTTTTGCAGAATGAAAGGGGTGAATCTTCATCCCAAGCTCGCAATGCTCCTGCTGAGAATTTGGAACAACAGGAGGTGGATAACTACTACAAGCAGGATATACCTCATCCAGTCATGACCTTTTCCGATATGCACTTGGAAGAGTTGCACCCGAACCTGAGATTTGACAGACTTTGGATAGATTATCCAAAATATCAACGGGGTTTGCATACTCTTCATTCTAAGGTTGTTGAGGTACCGAGGGTCATAGAATGGGGACCCTTAGAAGCTGTAGAATTGGCCGGGCCAATTAGGGAATTACTTGTACAGAGGTATGGTAATTCTTCTTTTAATGACTGGGTACATTTATTCACCATACGTAGACCTGTATATAAAGTATGGTGTGAAGAATTGTTATGTAGTATAGAGTTGAATGATCGGGTAGCTAGTTTAACCGATCGTTCTTTTATTAGATTTTTGTTAGGCGGTTCGATGCGCCACATGTCTTTACTGGACATGGCTCAGGCTTTACGTATATATACGCCTGAGGAGTTAGCGTCTACCGATTGTAGAGGATTGATACTAAACGGTAGAAAGATAGATGAAAATTTTGATACACACGGTGTGTGGAGTCAAATGACAAGCCATCACCGTTTCAAAGGGGGAAATTACTCTTATTTGGATATAGATAGAGCCGAATTAAGAGTGATACATAGGTTTTTAGCTAATTCGATTACACAAAGGGGTAAAAACAAGGAAAAGGTAAATGAACAGGATTTGTTTTACCATATGTGTATTCGAGACCCACAAAGCGCTGTAAGTATACCATATTGTGTGGGTTATTATTTATCAGCTATGGTTCGAGGGATGCGACCACATAGCATAATAGGAGGTGGTATTTTTATTACTTTGATTGGTGAATATCTCGGTGTGGATATAAGTCGGGGGGGGGGGGATTATTACTAGAAGAGCCGGAACCCCGCGATACTATAGGTTTAAATGTATACCATGGTGCGAAAGTTTTGAAGAGGCGAAATAACGCCGCAGTACGATACCATGGTAGACATCCACAGGTGGAGAGAAACCAGCAGCAAGGTAATGTAGGAGGGGGGAATGAGATGCAAGAAATGCATAGGTTTATAGCTTCTCAGGAATACGAAAATGCTAGACAGAGAGCATTTGAAGATTGGTAAGTTCATCAGAACCAAATCATAGCTCATTGCCAACATATAGGTAGAAACTATATTCCTACACCGAAACCCATCTTCCCTCCTTGGTCTATAGAGATGCAGCCACCATATCCTACGTATGACCCTGCCGAAACATTCTATAGCACCTATGGTTATGCCTGGAACCCCTATTGGTACCAATATCATCCTTAGTTTACTTATTATTATTTTTTTATTTTTATTTTGTAATTTGTAATTATTGATACGTTTAATACTTTTGTTAATATTGTAATCATTTTTATAATTATCTAACTTTTATTCTTAGATTTTAATAATTTTTGAATGTGGGGTAATATACCAAACTTCAAAAATATGTATATATGTTTGCAGTTTATCTTATGTACACAACAGGGTAAAACAACGCATTTTCAAAGACTGGCATTAAGTTTAGCAAAAGCAACTAATTTTGACGACAAGATGCAAAATATGAAATGTCCCGTTCTTATTGATTAAAAACGTTCCATATTAATTGATTTCGTTGCGAGGTTTTGACCTCTATATGAGACGTTTTTCAAAGACTGCATTCATTTTTAAAACAAACCATAACCTTTATTTCATAAATAAAGGTTTAAAAAGCTTTACGTAGATTATCAAATAATGATAATCTAAAATATCCTGTTTACACACGACCATTACATAATGGTTTACAATACAAATATGTTACATCGAAATCAGTCTCTTGAATGCAGTTTTTACACAATATCATACAAACATGGACTCCAAATCTTGTCCTTATTTTAGTATGCAACAGCGGAAGCTCTTAATATTCACCTGAGAATAAACATGCTTTAAACGTCAACAAAAATGTTGGTGAGTTATAGGTTTAACCTATATATATCAAATCGTAACAATAGACCACAAAATTTTATATTTCAATACACATCCCATACATAGAGATAAAAATCATTCATATGGTAAACACCTGGTAACCGACAATAACAAGATGCATATATAAGAATATCCCCATCATTCCGGGACACCCTTCGGATATGATATAAATTTCGAAGTACTAAAGCATCCGGTACTTTGGATGGGGTTTGTTAGGCCCAATAGATCTATCTTTAGGATTCGCGTCAATTAGGGTGTCTGTTCCCTAATTCTTAGATTACCAGACTTAATAAAAAGGGGCATATTCGATTTCGATAATTCAACCATAGAATGTAGTTTCACGTACTTGTGTCTATTTTGTAAATCATTTATAAAACCTGCATGTATTCTCATCCCAAAAATATTAGATTTTAAAAGTGGGACTATAACTCACTTTCACAGATTTTTACTTCGTCGGGAAGTAAGACTTGGCCACTGTTGATTCACGAACCTATAACAATATATACATATATATTAAAGTATGTTCAAAATATATTTACAACACTTTTAATATATTTTGATGTTTTAAGTTTATTAAGTCAGCTGTCCTCGTTAGTAACCTATAACTAGTTGTCCACAGTTAGATGTACAGAAATAAATCGATAAATATTATCTTGAATCAATCCACGACCCAGTGTATACGTATCTCAGTATTGATCACAACTCAAACTATATATATTTTGGAATCAACCTCAACCCTGTATAGCTAACTCCAACATTCACATATAGAGTGTCTATGGTTGTTCCGAAATATATATAGATGTGTCGACATGATAGGTCGAAACATTGTATACGTGTCTATGGTATCTCAAGATTACATAATATACAATACAAGTTGATTAAGTTATGGTTGGAATAGATTTGTTACCAATTTTCACGTAGCTAAAATGAGAAAAATTATCCAATCTTGTTTTACCCATAACTTCTTCATTTTAAATCCGTTTTGAGTGAATCAAATTGCTATGGTTTCATATTGAACTCTATTTTATGAATCTAAACAGAAAAAGTATAGGTTTATAGTCGGAAAAATAAGTTACAAGTCGTTTTTGTAAAGGTAGTCATTTCAGTCGAAAGAACGACGTCTAGATGACCATTTTAGAAAACATACTTCCACTTTGAGTTTAACCATAATTTTTGGATATAGTTTCATGTTCATAATAAAAATCATTTTCTCAGAATAACAACTTTTAAATCAAAGTTTATCATAGTTTTTAATTAACTAACCCAAAACAGCCCGCGGTGTTACTACGACGGCGTAAATCCGGTTTTACGGTGTTTTTCGTGTTTCCAGGTTTTAAATCATTAAGTTAGCATATCATATAGATATAGAACATGTGTTTAGTTGATTTTAAAAGTCAAGTTAGAAGGATTAACTTTTGTTTGCGAACAAGTTTAGAATTAACTAAACTATGTTCTAGTGATTACAAGTTTAAACCTTCGAATAAGATAGCTTTATATGTATGAATCGAATGATGTTATGAACATCATTACTACCTTAATTTCCTTGGATAAACCTACTGGAAAAGAGAAAAATGGATCTAGCTTCAATGGATCCTTGGATGGCTCGAAGTTCTTGAAGCAGAATCATGACACGAAAACAAGTTCAAGTAAGATCATCACTTGAAATAAGATTGTTATAGTTATAGAAATTGAACCAAAGTTTGAATATGATTATTACCTTGTATTAGAATGATAACCTACTGTAAGAAACAAAGATTTCTTGAGGTTGGATGATCACCTTACAAGATTGGAAGTGAGCTAGCAAACTTGAAAGTATTCTTGATTTTATGAAACTAGAACTTTTGGAATTTATGAAGAACACTTAGAACTTGAAGATAGAACTTGAGAGAGATCAATTAGATGAAGAAAATTGAAGAATGAAAGTGTTTGTAGGTGTTTTTGGTCGTTGGTGTATGGATTAGATATAAAGGATATGTAATTTTGTTTTCATGTAAATAAGTCATGAATGATTACTCATATTTTTGTAATTTTATGAGATATTTCATGCTAGTTGCCAAATGATGGTTCCCACATGTGTTAGGTGACTCACATGGGCTGCTAAGAGCTGATCATTGGAGTGTATATACCAATAGTACATACATCTAAAAGCTGTGTATTGTACGAGTACGAATACGGGTGCATACGAGTAGAATTGTTGATGAAACTGAACGAGGATGTAATTGTAAGCATTTTTGTTAAGTAGAAGTATTTTGATAAGTGTATTGAAGTCTTTCAAAAGTGTATAAATACATATTAAAACACTACATGTATATACATTTTAACTGAGTCGTTAAGTCATCGTTAGTCGTTACATGTAAGTGTTGTTTTGAAACCTTTAGGTTAACGATCTTGTTAAATGTTGTTAACCCAATGTTTATAATATCAAATGAGATTTTAAATTATTATATTATCATGATATTATCATGTATGAATATCTCTTAATATGATATATATACATTAAATGTCTTTACAACGATAATCGTTACATATATGTCTCGTTCAAAAATCATTAAGTTAGTAGTCTTGTTTTTACATATGTAGTTCATTGATAATATACTTTATGATATGTTTTCTTATCATAGTATCATGTTAACTATATATATATATATCCATATATATGTCATCATATAGTTTTTACAAGTTTTAACGTTCGTGAATCACCGATCAACTTGGGTGGTCAATTGTCTATATGAAACATATTTCAATTAATCAAGTCTTAACAAGTTTGATTGCTTAACATGTTGGAAACATTTAATCATGTAAATATCAATCTCAATTAATATATATAAACATGGAAAAGTTCGGGTCACTACAAAATATATGTGAAATAACAACAAGACGGAATGAACAAATGATGTGCACCATTTATCATTCAGCAAACAAACGCCAATATATTTGGAAACTTTGGTAAAAATTTAATCATTTTCACACAAATCACCCTCAATAATTTAAATTGTTACTGATTTCTTGCAAATGAGGGCATTCCAAGATCTTAAGTGTGGGAAGGGGTTAAATTCTTTCGGCTTTTAAAATTTTTATCTTAAACACTTGGTTACCATTAAAAATACTAGTAAAGCAGTAGTTGTATTAGAATCTAGTGCTCTCTGATAAAAAAAGAACAGCCCTAGTCTTATATACTGACTACCCAATTCTAGTAAAATTTTTCAAAATTTTCAATTAAATGAATTCAAAATCATGTTTATACATATTTATGAACGATAAAACTAGGTTTTAACACCGAAATTATTGTTACCTCGGAAAGGACATAAATTGAGAAACAAACTAAAATGTTAAAATTCATTTAAAATGGAATAGAGGACGATAAAAAGGAAAATAAAAGCCAAGTGTGGGAAAATTTACCAAGTTATCTTAAACATATGTCACATATATCTGTAACAAATAACTGAAAATACTTTTGCTTTGGACTAAACTAAACTGTTTTACCCGATAGATGGATCTACACGATGAATCAATTCCATCATTAAAAGGAAGTAAAGTCTTCCGAAAAAGACACGCGCTTCTTGATTTAGGTCATGAAGTTGTCGTCCAGACCAGCTGTAGGTTGACGAAAAATCTAGAAAAGTCATCACTAAAATCAGCAGGAAATCCACGGACCTCAGCATTAAACAGGGTCGCCAAGTGGTCAGATTTATCCTAACCATGAGAAGGATTTATCTCGTACAATGGGGGGGCACCATGCAAATTAGCTGGATAAGACTAATGAATCAGATCCCCAGAAAGGATAATCTCCTTAAAGATTAAAAATCAGCTTTTAAGACTGATATTACTCAATCCTAGAGATTGACCTTAAAGATTGAGAATTCAAACTCATGGAATTCAATGATATCTAAACTCGAGCTTGAACGAGAAAATATTTTGATCAAAATTATAAACCGATTTGTTTTCTGAAAACCCATTTTCAATGCGTTCATTACCATTGAACGTAAAATCCTAGGAATTCACCTGGAATTCATTAGGTCACCTGAACTAAATCGGGTGTCAACCGTAAGAACGGTGGTTGCATAGTGGTCAAAGATAGGACCTTGTGCCATACCGAAAAATTATAAGGGTGAGCTTTACTATTGCTCCTACCAAGGATAGTAATTGTGTCCGACACGTTATAGACCATAATTAAAAGCATGTCAGGGGACATTGCCTTAACAGTTGCTTGTTCAACGCTTTCCTTTCAACCGGACGGTAGTTTACCGAAAGGTAATATACGGGATAAGTAAACTGGACGTGTTGCTTTCCAAATACAAGGTTAGCAAGTGGGTGACACAAAACCGCAAGTTTTGAGCTAAAATTTTCAAATCTGAAACCCACCAAACCCACAAAAATATTTTGCAAACACCGGTAAAGGGTTATCCCGGAAAACTTATCTAGGGTAAAAACTAGATTTAATTTTCAAAAGATCAAATGTTTTCATAAAGATCCAATTTCCTTAATGGATCTAAATTTTTATAGTCATGTGGGACTGTAAACCATATCGTTACTACCATTGTTTATACCGCCGTATAGAAAATCACTGATGTACAAAGTGTGAAGAATAAAGAAGTGATTCTAGTATTTCAAGACAATATTGCTTGAGGACAAGCAACGCTCAAGTGTGGGAATATTTGATAATGCTAAAAACGAACATATATTTCATAGCATTATTCCTCAAGAAAGACAAGCTTTTAGTTGCAATTGTTCTATTTACAAGTGATATTCGTTTAAATAATAAAAGGTGAAGACAAAAGACAGATTCGACGAATTGAAGACGCAAACGACCAAAAAGCTCAAAAGAACAAAAGACAATCAAAGAGGTTCCAATTATTGATAAGAAACGTCTCGAAATTACAAGAGTACAAGATTCAAAACGCAAAGTACAAAATATAAAATTGTACGCAAGGACGTTCGAAAATCCGGAACCGGGACCAGAGTCAACTCTTAACGCTCGACGCAACTGACTAAAAATTACAAGTTAACTATGTATATAAATATAATATAATATATAATTAATTATATTAATTATATATATATTATATATATATTAAAAACCGTTGGCAGAGAAAGACTCCAAGGGTGTGAGCTGTAAATTCATTCTCCGCGACTCGCGGAGTTTGAAGAGGATTTCACCGCAAGTCGCGGAGCCCCAAAAATCAACTTTTCCTATAAAAGCAACCGAATTCTGATCGCAATTCATAATCTTTTTCTTCTCTTATCATACGTAAACGATATATATATATATATATATAATTTATATTTTAATTTTAGTTTTAATTCTAATAATAAGGGTATGTTAGTGATTGTTGTAAGGGTGTAAGTCGAAATTCTGTCCGTGTAACGCTACGCTATTTTTAATCATTGTAAGTTATGTTCAACCTTTTTACATTAATGTCTCGTAGCTAAGTTATTATTATGCTTATTTAAAACGAAGTAATCATGATGTTGGGCTAATTACTAAAATTGGGTAATTGGGCTTTGTACCATAATTGGGGTTTGGACAAAAGAACGACACTTGTGGAAATTAGACTATGGGCTATTAATGGGCTTTATATTTGTTTAACTAAATGAAAGTTTGTTAATGTTAATATAAAGATTTACAATTGGGCGTCCCTATAAATTACCATATACACTCGATCGGACACGATGGGCGGGGTATTTATATGTACGAATAATCGTTCATTTAACCGGACACGGGAATGGATTAATAGCCACTAGAATAATTAAAACAGGGGTGAAATTACATTCAAGGGTAATTGGTGTAATTGTTAACAAAGTAGTAAAACCTTGGTTTACACGCAGTCGATAACCTGGTGTATTCATTAAACAAAGTATTAAAACCTTGTTACAATTCGAATCCCCAATTAGTTGGAATATTTAACTTCGGGTATAATAATAATTTGACGAGGACACTCGCACTTTATATTTATGACTGATGGACTGTTATGGACAAAAACCAGACGGACAGATTAAATAATCCAGGACAAAGGACAATTAACCCATGGGCATAAAACTAAAATCAACACGTCGAACATCATGATTACGGAAGTTTAGATAAGCATAACTCTTTTATTTCATATTTAATTTCCTTCATTTTATATTTAATTGCACTTCTAATTATCGCACTTTTATTTATTGTTATTTAATTGCACTTTTAATTATCGTACTTTTTAATTATCGCAATTTTATTTTATCGCACTTTTATTGCAATTTCATTATCGTTATTTACTTTACGCTTTAATTTTAAAGTCTTTTATTTATTTAATAGTTTACATTAGGTTTTAACTGCGACTAAAGTTTTAAAATCGACAAACCGGTCATTAAACGGTAAAAACCCCCCTTTATAATAATAATATTACTTATATATATGTTTGTATTTTTATAAAAGTAAACTAATATAGCGTTGAGCTTTGTTTAAAAAAAAGATTCCCTGTGGAACGAACCGGACTTACTAAAAACTACACTACTGTACGATTAGGTACACTGCCTATAAGTGTTGTAGCAAGGTTTAAGTATATCCATTCTATAAATAAATAAATATCTTGTGTAAAATTGTATCGTATTTAATAGTTTTTCCTAGTAAAATATAAGCTATTTTATATACACCTCGCATAACATCAAGTATTTTTTATCAACGAGTTATGAAGTATTAACTCATTCTTCTGAAGAAATTATATATATATATTTTATATATATGAATGCTGAAACTATAAAAATCTTTTGTACTAAGCTATTGAATATAAATTGAAAAAGGATAGATACTACTCAGTTAAATTCATATTACTAATATGCTATGATGTACATCATTCGTTAACAACCTAACCATCGTAACTACAATCTTTGATTCAATTAAATGAATTCGGTTTCATAATAAACCAAGTGTATCATTCAATAACATGTTTGATTTTACACTTTCATCTTCAATATACTCGAAACTTACTGGAAAACAACATTCGTATCTTGTGAAGTTAGCAAGAGTTCTATGAGCATCAGCATAATTCACTAAGGAAATATCTATAAGAATAAATATTGAAGTATTGATTACATTAGCGAAATACTCCGCGAAGATTATGTAATCTCTAATGTTTTAGAGATTATTCTTTACTAATCCAAGCCAAAAATCAAATGAGCTTAATATGATATTAACTCATTAAATCTGTATTACATATGAAGAAAATATACATACATATATTTTTATAAAGACTGTAATGAAAAATTCTTGTTCAAAATATTATTTGTGACATTTTTTTTACGGGTAGGTAATACCCGAGAGATATATAAACGCACAATTAATATATTACATTCTTCGATTCTAATTCAGTAAATCATCAACTATACTCCCTATTTTCACAACATTATACCTTCTTTTATAAGAAATCAAAACAACCATACTTATTCAAATTCAATCACCTATTCTGATTTTTGAAATCTCAGAATGCAACTCGAGATATAAGCAAAACCATCACTCTTAGATCCTTACATTTTTTCAAAGCTATACTTTGACTTCAAAACTGTGATAGCACATCACTTTTAATTGTAACACTCAAAAGGATACGAGAATCAATCGAGATTCATGATGAATTTATCCTTTGGATATTGACAATGACAAGCTGCATTTAAAAAGCTTCGAAATTTCAGAAGACACTTCAAATAAGGAACAATCGAGATGATGATCCAATCACACATTACCCGAAGTCTTGTACCTGAAAAACTCTCGAACCCAAAGTCATAGTTTAACACGTACCCACATTGAATTCTTTAGCATTTATTAGCAAAAACAACCTTACGATTCTTTTCAAAGTAGCCAGTTTTGTCACAGCTCCAACAAGTCAACTTCGACTTTTCAGTAAAACTAATTTTATTATAACTTCGATAGATACGCTGCCCTTTCACCATAGTTACTGGGGAACCTTTCATATCTCACCACATTAGCAGTAAACTTATCAACAACTTCATTAACCTTCGACTTAAACCTCTTCGAAAAGTCACTATACTTATTCATTGAAACTCCATCTTTTACTCATCCACATCTTGCAACAAGAATTGCCATACCAATTACTGAAAATCAGCAATCAGTATTTTGAAATCTCGCAGCGTTTCTACTTCAATAGTTATATATACATATAACGTCTATCTCCTAAACTTACACACTTCGAATGTGAAGTTTCTGAAAAATATCTCAAACTGTGAATTAGTTCTCGAAATGCTAATGAAGCAGCAGAAACTGTAAACGACTTTAACAGTCAAAAGTTTGATGACAAAGAATAATGTGTTGGTAAAGCCCAGAAAAAGAGAAGAGTCGGTACTGAACAATGGATTGAGCAGACCGTAAAGGAGACCAAGGACAAATACAAGGACCAAAGTCTGTATTTAAAGAATCTTGATGATTCTGTTTCTGACGAAGTCATTAACGAATACCTTGCTCCTGACTCTAAACCTTTGCGGACCTTATTCTTCATCATCATCTTATCTTAAATATTATAAGATATCTTCGTATCTCTCATTATACATATTCTCCATATTTCTGGAGATATTTTCACAGCTATTCTTATCTGAGATCATTTATTTCTCCATAATATCTGCAACATAAAAGAAACTGTGTTAGTTTCTAAATTCTGAAAAAATTCAAATATGAATGTTTTGAAGTAGTGTTGGGAACTGAAGCATGAGTTAGTATAATATAATGACACTTGATCAACGTGATTATATTACAGTAATTCATGCTGAGCTTCTAATGGAACGTGATGATTCACAGAACATACCGTCATCATGTGCCATTTACACGACTCTTACATTCTACCAAATCTCCAAACATATTAAGAACATATCTTCTTGATAGTTCTATCTTTCAGAATATTCTGGTAATTTGTCAAATCAAGATCGTACCATTACGATTTCCTTCTTAGAACATTAACTATGTTCATCCAAAACTTCATACCTACTAATTCTGGACCATTATTCGCTTGACTTAAAGCAGGGACGAGACAACAAAAGTATGAAACTTCGAAATGTAAGGGAGAATATAAAGTCCAATAACAACACATAAATTACAAACCGTGTATATCAATGTTTATCGCAACATAAAGACACGGGAGAATTAATAAAACTATAACCCCAAGGGCGAAGTAGAAGAAAACAGATTCCTCTGGTAGAAGTTGGAAAAGGAGAATGATTGTTGCGATAGTAAGGATAAGGACAAAGACTAGAATTGAATTAAGCATTTTCGCAATCTTTTGAAATTGAAATTGAGTATAGAAGTGGTAAAAACTAATGGAATGGAAAAGGTAAATATATAAGGGAAATATCACACGTAGTAATCGGGACAGATCATCGCATTTAATTAAAGAGATCCTAATTTCCTTAAATCTCTAAGAAACAGATCTTATAGATTTCCAAGATTTTTTTTTTTTGAATCCCTTGAATTCCGGAATTCAACCATGACTACGTCAAAAATTATGACGAAACTTATTTTCTTCATTCCACTATTTTGTGATAGCTTCACTCATACGCTTCGAGTAATCGAATCATTTTATCCATATTACTCCATGGTAATAAAATCCTATCTATCAACACATATCCGTCATGAAAACATTTTTATGGTTAGCCATGACGACCTCGATCAAATTTCGGGACGAAATTTCTTTAACGGGTAGGTATTGTGAAGACCCGAAAATTTCCGACCAAATTTAAACATAACCTTTATATGTTTCCGACACGATAAGCAGAATTTGTAATGTTGAATCTCAAAAAGTTTGGAACTACATTCATGTAATCAATTGCCCTTTGACCGTGTTCGACGATTCACGAACAATTATGTGTATATAGATATGTATATATAATATATAATATTAACTGAAAACCTTAACAAAGTATTAGATATATGATACTTTACATGAACGTATTTGTTTCGATATATTTATCGACAGAATTAAGAGATAATATCAAATGATTGAATTATCAGATACATTATGATATGACTACGGGCCAATGTTATGAGGTCCACTGTGATTTAAGAAATCTATTCTTTTTGACAATATTCGGAAAATGGTAAAGTGATTTATAAGTAAGAACAAATGTGTCAATTAACGGAAACTAGACAAGGGTTAGTGGAAATTCCTGTTTAATTTTCAAGGCATGTTTTATAATATTTTCCTCGTGACCTTGATAAGATAACTATGTTAACCTTCATTTTATTTAATATGAAAGTAAGAACGTGGAGTGTAAATAACTTAGATGTTGGATATCAACAAGTTAAGTAACTCGACATTCTTCATTAAGATGATTTCATACGTTTATTTAACCTTTGGACTTTATCCCATGCTTCACCAACGGACTGTAATTTAAGAACTTGATGAAAGGACCCGTTCATATACATTATAAACGATTTACAATAGTTGATTACATCGCGAGGTATTTGACCTCTATATGATACGTTTTAGAAACATTGCATTCGTTTTTAAAAGACAAACTTTCTTTACATCAAAAATTGACGGCATGCATGCCATTTCATATTACATCCAACTATAATTGACTTAATATTAATCTTGATGAACTCAACGACTCGAATGCAACGTCTTTCAAAGTATGTCATGAATGACTCCAAGTAATATCCTTAAAATGAGCTAATGCACAGCGGAAGATTTCTTTAATACCTGAGAATAAACATGCTTTAAAGTGTCAACCAAAAGGTTGGTGAGTTCATTAGTTTATCATAATCAATCATTTCCGTAATAGTAATAGACCACAAGATTTCAGTTTCCATAAATATCCGTACACTCGCAAGTGTATAAAAGTATTCTATAAGTTGTAGGCACCCGGTAACAAGCCTTAACATTCATGTTTTACCCTCTGAAGTACACCAGATCAGGTGTGTTTAAAATAACCTCGAAGTACTAAAGCATCCCATAGTCAGGATGGGGTTTGTCAGGCCCGATAGATCTATCTTTAGGATTCGCGCCTACCGTACATAGACAAGTAGTTTAATGTTACAAAGCTAAGGGTATATTTCTGGTTTAAACCCACATAGAATTAGTTTTCGTACTTGTTCCTATTTCGTAAAACATTTATAAAATAGCGCATGTATTCTCAGCCCAAAAATATATATAAAAAGGGAGTAATGAAACTCACAATACTGTATTTCGTAGCAATTATGTATATGACGGCACTGAACAAGTGCAGGGTTTGTCTCGGATTCACGAACGTATCAATATTGTGATTCAATATTGCAGGAAAGTACGTAGACGCAACGAAAATGATAAACGTTAGGTTGACCTGACGAGCAATACCCTCGAACAATACCCATAACCTCCATAGCTATAACCCATAATTTCTTTAGCTCTATCCCGTTTGAAAACTTATTTTGAAATCGTCTGAATATAACTCCGTCGTAGTATTTTATGTATTCTAATAATATCTTGAAATAATACTAAGTAAATATATATGTAATTCGATTGAGAGAGTTTAGAGAAATATATTTTCAAGTTTCTATGAAATAATGAAACCTATTGAATTCTATTTATAATAGATTGTTGAATTATTAAAGTGAATTATTAAAGTATGAATTATTAAAGTGAATTATTAAAGTATGAATTATTAAAGTGAATTATTAAAGTATGAATTATTAAAGTGAATTATTAAAATATGAATTATTAAAGTGAATTATTAAAGTGAATTATTAAAGTATGAATTATTAAAGTGAATTATTAAAGTATGAATTATTAAAGTGAATTATTAAAGTATGAATTATTAAAGTTAAAGTAAAATAAAAGTAAAGTAAAGGTAAAGTTATAGTATAGTAAAAGTATAAAACTATGTACGTATAATACGCGTATTAATTTAAATCGTTATATATATTTAATAAAATAAAATATAAATATCGTTATCTTTATCATACTGGTTAAGTAATGAGTTGTCAAAAGTGGTTCTAGATATTTATCAAAGTTATATACGTTTTAATAATAAAGTTCTTTTTAAACTAAAAATATTTTTGTACGCTTGAAACTAAATCGAGTACTTATAAATTTGGTTTTCCAAAATTAATTATATTCCAAATCATCCTTTAAAAAGGTTTTATCTATATCGTAAAACGTTTTCAATATTATGAAAACTAATCATTATCTTACCAAAAGACACGAGACAATCGTTGTAAAGCATGCATTGAAAGTTAAGCAGGAATCTCCACTAACTTTTGTCTAATTCTCGTTAATGAAACTTTTGTTCTTACTTGTAAATCACATTACCAAATATTCCGAATACTGTTAAAAAGAAATAATTTCTCAAATCAACGTAGACCTCATGTGACGACCCGGGAATTTCAGACTAAATTTAAACTTAAATCTTATATGATTTAGACACGATAAGCAAAGTCTATTAAACTGAGTCTCATAATGTTTGAACTATTTCCATGAATGCATTTGATTTTGACCAATCTCGACGATTCACGAACTTTTAATTATAAACAGTGATGTATATATAGGTAATTATATATGTGAATAATTATACATAATAAATTAAATATATAAAGAAACTATTAAGTGAATTAGTTATTATGAAAGATAAATAAAATAACTGAAACTTGTTATTTCGGATAAATAGGATATATTGAATATAATGGATTTTTGAACTTAATTGATCAACGTTAACAAAATGTTAAATATATAATGTATACTTTAAATTAATTTGTTTCAATATATATCTAAATATATACATGATATCTATACATAACGGTTGATTGTATGTAATATATTATTATATATTAAAAGGTATAAAATACTCAAAATATATTATTATATAATATATTAAATAAATAATTAATAATATGTAATATTAATAAATTAAGTTTAATTACAAGTTTAAAATATAGTTGTTATACTTACTTTCATTATTATTAATAGCAGTATTAGTTTTATATAGATAGGAAGGTTGATATACATGAATTGTTATTTCCAAAAATTAAATTTAGTATTTTTATTATAATTTTTATTATTGTTAATATCAATATTATTATTATTATTAACTTTGTTCTAAATATTAATATTAATAATATTATTATTAATATTAACAGTATTATTACTTTATTATTATTTTGCAGCATATTTATTATTAATGTATTTATTTATATATATTAATTAGTAATATATGTATATAGATATAGATATGTAAATAAAGCAACTAATAACCGAGCCTACTACCAATCAACTTTAAATTTTTCTTTCATCTAGTGCTCATGATTTTGGATCCTGTCTGATTGTAGTCGAACCTAATCCCATTATAAAATGAATTCAACATCAGGATCACACTTTATTTTTTTTCCAAATCGAATATTATGGACCCAAGTTTGTTACACATCCCATCCATCTCCACTTTCTTTTCCATATAACTTTTTTTTTTATTTTGGTGAACCCACATCCACCATATTTATTATCTCAAACCTCCTTCCTGTAAAAAGAAGCCACAATCTTCATCTCTTTTTCTTTTCTTCTTACACCCGGATCACAAAACCACCAAACATGAATTAACATTCGGTTCATTGCTGTTATTCGAAGCTATACAACCAACACCCACTTCATCCACCATCTTCATCACCGGGAACCATCCTTGACAACCACCACTAAACCATTAACTACCTACGACCACCACTTCATCACTCTCACGACACTTCTACAACACCACCACGGCATCCCCTCACTCTTTCTCTACTTCATCATCTCCCCCTCTCTCTCTCTATCAAAACCTCCACTTGTTGATACGTTATATTTTTTTTAGTGGCTATTAAACTGCTAACATTGGTGATACTGCAACATTCATTTACCATCACTAAATATCATGGAACCAATAACTTGCAATCACCTTGAGGTTATCGTAAACCACCATCTTCATCTTCATCAATAAACCATTCGAACAACCACCAAAGTCACCTATTATGTACTCACTATAGATAACTGCACTGTCTTGCAGCTTATTGTTTTCTCTCGATCAAACGACACTCAAACGAAGCCAGAAGAATGCTGTAGCTGCATATTCATTTTTTTCTGATTAAAAGAGAAGTGAAAAGATAATGATGATATAGAAATAATAATGAAGACAATGAGAGCTGCTAGTGAATTGTTGATGTGTAAAGTTTGTATATATAAAAAAAAGTAATCAAACACGAAACCCTTTATTCTTGTCTATTGTGGCTGCCTTATTCTCGTCTGAGCTGGGCGAGACCACAAATACTTACACATTGAATTAACTTGGGCCATTAAATAATAATGGATTATCTATTTTGTTGGGCCGAGGACTAATTTTGTTATCGGGTTTATTGTACGAAAACCATCCCATAATTCATACATGATGCATTTCAACTTTTGTTTCTTGGTCTGATCGACACTGACAAGGTAGAGAGGATGCTACGTTTATAATGATGGCCAATTGATGCAGTGATGTATGTGATGGTAGATGAATATGAAGATGAGTGTGGTGAGCGATGAGAAAATGATAACGATAAACAATGTTGATCTAGGTTATGATCATGATCAAAAGATGATGATTTTGATTCTTGATTAATACGAAAGGAAGCAATCTGATGCAATTATTCTTACATATGCGTGAGACCAGCCTCTTTCAATTGATCAAATGATTACTAGTTTTATGATGAGTGAACCCTAGACCCATCTGCTATTCCTGTCGAAGTAAAACAGCCACGGCCTTAATTTTTTTATTTATTCTTCCACTGATTTCGGTTAGTCCCTTTCGATTAAGATTTACAACTACAAAACAGCTTGGGCCGAAATCCTTTGATGATTCATATTGGACTTGTGAAAGATTTGGGCCTGTGAAAATCCATGAAGGAGAAATATGAGAATAATTAATACGGGTTATGGTTATATTGAACGGAGTTATAACAGAAAAATAGAACGGATCAGTTGGTTAGAGGTGTTATGTTTAAGCGAGAGGTTGCGTGTTCGATTCCTGTTCGCGACAGTTTTCATTTTTAAGGCTTCTTTTGAGGTAGTTCATATTAAAAATTATTATTATTATTATTATTATTATTATTATTATTATTATTATTATTATTATTATTATTATTATTATTATTATTATTATTATTATTATTATTATTATCAAGATTTTTATATATTATTATCATCATTTTTACTAACACTACTATTATTTATTATTATTATTAGTATCTTTATTTTTATTAAAAAATATTACAACTTTCTATTATAACTATTATTTTACCAAATAAAGTAGTAGTTATATAAAAACATATCTTAATATAAACCTATATATATATAAAGATATTAATCTTAATACATTATATAATATAAATAAAGTTAGTCAATTAAATATGATATGTGTTAATATATATGCATGATATAGGTTCGTGAATTCGAGGCCAACCCTGCATTGTTCAGTTGTTCAATATAGTCATATGTATTTTTTGTAACAACCCAAACCAACCCTCTACCAAACCACGCGAAAATACAAAATAAAAAAAAAATTTCCTGTGCAGCATACCCGCGCGGCGCGCCATATAGGGGCGCGGCGCGCCAAAGTGGACTGTCCGGAAAGTCTCAAAATGCGAAAAAGATTGACTAGTTCCCGACACATTTAGACGAAACGCTTTTTACCATACATCAAAATATGTAAAACTAACTTGTTTCAAATATAAAATCAATGTTTTACAGGCGGGGCCCACAACGGCCGTTTTACGAGTTTAATACAATTTACGAGTTTCGACCACCAAAAAGTTTAAGTTCCAAACTACACAATGAGCATGGCGTTTGGGATTAAACTACCCAACTATCGGTCAAACTCCAAGAGCTACTAAAGCCAAAAGCGTCCCCCTAGCATCAAGCGGGATCTCTAGTCCAAAACGATGCCCTTACCTTTGTCCAAAACCGAACCTATAAAATGGTAAACAACGAGAGGGTAAGCAAAGCTTAGTGAATGCAATAATTATACGAATACATATATAATTATACCTACTTGCATACACTTACACAACCGCAAACGCGCTAGCAAACAACATTAGCTTACCGTCGCAATAACAAGCTATAATTCACCAATACCCCCAAGCTAGCATAACATCCGCATATAAATATAACTCGAATAATATAATATGCTTACAACACAAATAACCATGGTTAACCAATAGTACAAGGGAACAGCGCTCGCGAAAACGCCATCGGTGTTCGTAACATCCGTTAGGGCACTTAACACCTCGCACCACTAACCCCTAGGGTGGCACCTTAACACCTCGGCACATCACCCCGAGTGGCATCTTAACACCTCGATGCATCACTCATTATTTTTACGGAGTGGTGTCTTAACACCTCTACACTACACTCCTAGGTGGCATCTTAACACCTCGATGCTACACCCGAGTGGCATCTTAACACCTCGATGCTACACTCTTCACGTGAAACATGGTGTCTTAACACCTCGACACTACACCTTTCACGCTACAACAAATAGATACATTATATACATACGCATATAATTATTCCACTCACCTCGAAGTCTTCGTGTAAGATAACTGAACTTGCAACGTCAATGTAACATACCTATTACATTTTAGCACATAATCAATTCACAACTCAAGTCGGTCAAGCAACTCACTTAACAATCTAGAGTCTTTTGACCCTAAGTGCAATCCCGACCCATTTTGCACCTTTAACCCTAATAATGGGTTAACTTCACCAAAAACCCTAACTTTAGCCAATTAAGGTATTAACACACTTTTAACCACAAAGTTAACTCGTTTTCATACATGCAAGACAACCTAGGTCATCAAAGACCCACTTGACCCATTTCTAGGTCAACACACCCATTTAGGTCACCCACAACCCAAATCACACTCACAAACATTAACTATAAGTGTATTAGTATTTACTTAGGTCTTTAAGACCCATTTACACCATTTACCCCTTTCAAAACCCTAAGTTAGTCACCAATTGGGTCTTCATGACCCAAACTTACCCAAAAACCCCAAATTACTCACAAATGGGTTTTATGTGCAATACTAACCCAAACCCTAACCCTTAAACAGATTAAACTAAGGTAATCAAGTTTAGGGCTTACCACAACAATCAAAACATAGCTAAGGAGGAGATGAACAACTTTTACTCCCGAGTTCTGACCCGAAATGAGCTTCTTCTTCCCCGATTTAAGCTTTCTCACACTTAACCACCCCCTCTCTCTCTAGAATGAATGGATGATGTTTGGTGGTTGAGAAATGAAGTAATGAGCTCACCAAAATGATCCTAAGGCCTTTAATTCGGACCCCAAGGTGATTTTACCAAAATGCCCTCAAAATATCTATTTTAAAAGAAGAGGAGAATCTGTCGCAGACAGATGGCGCAGCGCGCCACCAGGCCGCGCGACGCGCGACACCTCCAGTTCAGCTTCTTTCTTGCTTTTAAATATATAACCAAAACCCCATTTCAAGTATCGAACATTACACTTATATACACTACAAATATTCGGGTCTTACATTTTTACTACAAAATACATTAGGTGAGTTTCATTTGCCCCATTTACTCTTTATGTTTTTGGGCTGAGAATACATGCAAATGCTTTATTAACTGTTTTATAATATTTATATGCGTGAGTTTCATTAATCCCTTTTTTAAATGCTTTCGCAATATATATTTTGGGACTGAGAATACATGCGCTGCTTTTATAAATGTTTTACGAAATAGACACAAGTAATCGAAACTACATTATATGGTTGAATGATAGAAATCGAATATGCCCCTTTTTATATAGTCTGGTAATCTAAGAATTAGGGAACAGAAACCCTAATTGACGCGAACTCTAAAGATAGATCTATAGGGCCCAACAAGCCCCATCCAAAGTACCGGATGCTTTAGTACTTCGAAATTTATATCATGTCCGAAGGAGGATCCCGGAATGATGGGGATATTCTTATATGCATATTGTGAATGTCGGTTACCAGGTGTTCAATCCATATGAATGATATTTTTGTCTCTATGCATGGGACGTATGTTTATGAGAAATGGAAATATGAAATCTTGTGGTCTATTAAAATTATGAAATGATTATTTATGATAAACTAATGAACTTACCAACTTTTTGGTTGACACTTGAAAGCATGTTTATTCTCAGGTATGAAAGAAACGTTCCGCTGTGCATTTGCTCATTTTAAAGACAGTATTTGGAGTCGATCATCGCAATGGAACCAGTTGTTGGTGACTTCGTCCAGATGGTTTAGGACGGGTCCTTTCAGTTGGTATCAGAGCGGTGGTCTTAGCGAACCAGGTCTTGCATTAGTGTATCTAACTGATAGTTGTTTAGATGCATTAGTGGGTCTGGACTTCGACTGTGTATACATGTCAAAAGTTTTTGCTTATCATTTTTGTCGAAAATCATTTGCTTATCATTCTTAGTAAATTACCTGCTTATTATTCTTAGTCTAAACACATCTTATTGCATTGACTGCATGAATAGTGTATAGACAAAATTTATATCTTAGCGTATCTGCTAATTCATATCTTAGCGTATCTGTTATTGTTAACTTTGCCTGACAACTTCCGTAGATTCCTCCGTAACTTATGGGATTTTAGTATTATATATGCATATGTAAATTATGTATTGCAGGATACTAATCTACATCCTATAATCTATTTCTAATCAAAAATTCTTCATCTGATCGTACGATATGAATCCCTCAACCAGTTCGAGTCCCTCAGATTCCGATAGATATTCCGATAGTTATTCCGACATGGATATTCACCTAAGCTCCAAGAGCGGTGTCACCAGAATGAATCAATCAATCAACCATCCCCAATTCATCTGATGGGTTCGTAGTCGACTTAATCAATGGAGACGCGAAGAAGGCGATCCCTTCCACCAACCGAATTCACCTTTTGACAATGAACCTGAAGCACTTACCGGCGAACCTATTCGTAATACCATTTTCTCTCTCAGTTCCAGAATATCTCGTCACGATTATATACTATCTCAAATTCTAAATTTTATTAATCTACTCGTTTCGATCGACAATCATCCCGGTGTAATAGAAGAAGTTAACGAACTTCGCGCTCGAGTAATCAATTTGGAGAATATGGTGCAAAACTTACCAGCTTCAGCAACATCAATAGTACCGTCACCACCAACAACAGCAATATCCACATCCCATACCTCAACGTTACAATCTGTATCTCGAACATCAACATCATACGTACCATAGATACCAAGGAGTACCAACAACAATGAACGATGAAGTATTGATCCATAACTTCATTGAAGAAATATTCTGCGAAGAATATGTGATTCCTAATAGTTTTAGAGATTACTTATTCTAGCTCAAACCGAAAATCATATGAGTTTAATATCATAATAACTCATTAAATCTATGATTACATCTGAAGAAAATATATATGCAAGTATATATTTTCATAAAGATTGTAATTAAAATTCTTTTGTAACAACTGTTAATGGTGAAAATATTTTAACGGGTAGGTAATACCAGAGGAATATTTAGATTTCACATTAATAAGTTACACTGTACATTCTTCAATTTAGATTCAGCAGTCATTAACAACACCGCTCAAATCCACACATATACGTATCCGTTCACCAAATAACAACTATTTTCATTCAAATTCAATTTCATATTCGGATTTAGACCGATCAGAATCCAAGTCAAAATTTGACAAGTGGCATAATGAAGAAAATAATGAACAAAATAAAACTGATTAGTAACCAATTAATTAAACTACGTAAAATTTTAAACCTATACTAATCAAATCCTAGCAGACTGTTCCTAGCTAACTGTTCCTATATGACTATATCCTTATAATATACTAGTTTTGGTTGAACTATTGGACTATTGGACTACTATCATGGACAATTAAAAAGTATTAAAAGAGTAGGAAATATTAATTACAACACATTTTGAATTAAAAGATCCTAAATAAATTACATCTACTACAGTTAAATATTTCCTCAAGTTGCCACTTGATTTCATCTTAAACTTCGCTTGTATCATGACGATTACAATCTGCGTTCAAACCTTTCATGATTCTTGAAGACACCTCAATCTAGAGGATGAACCAACCGCACTTCGTCCACGAAAGAAAAGATTGATGCATATAGTTATGCACCTAAAAAAAAAAAAAAAAACTCTCGAAAACTGAGTAAACGTCTAACACATAGCTGTGCTAATTCCTTTAGTGTTATTATTACCCAAAATAACCTTGCAGTTCTTTTTCAAAATAGCCAAATTTATCACAGCTTCAACAAATCAACTTCGACTTCCATTCGAATTAGCCTTATTATAACCTCGATATATAAGTTTGCCTGTCGTCATCGTTACCATAGAACCGTTTATATTTCACCACATTAGCAGTAAAATTACCAGCAACTTCAATGAATTTGGACTTTCTAAAAAATCATTATATTCATGGAAACCCCATCGTGTATTCATCTATACCCTGTAACAATAATTGCCATACCAATTACCGATAATCAGCAATCAGTATTTCGAATCTCGTAGCATTTCTACATCAATAGTTATATGTATACATATAACAATTATCTCCTCGAATTACGATCTTCAATTCTGAAATTTTGAAAAGACACCCAGCCTACGAATCAATACATTGAACTTTGAAAAAGCTGAATGAAGCAGCAGAAACTGTAGGCAACCGTAAACAACCTTAGTCGTTGGAAGTTTGATGATAAAGAATAGTATGTTGGAAAAGCTCAGAAAAGTTGGAACTGGAAAATGGATTGAGCTAACCACGAACGAGACCAAGGACAAATACAAGGACCAAACCCTGTATTCAAAGAATCCAGGTAATTCAGAATCCGATGAAATCTTTAGAGAATATCTTGCTCCGAGGTCATATTAAAAATCTTGCGGAAAATTTTTGTTCATCAACCTTCTAGAAATTCCAAAATATCATCATAAATATCTTCGATATTTCTGAGGATATTTTCATAAATATTCTCGTCCAAAATTATTTATCTCTTAGTGCTATCTATATTACATCATAAAGGAAACTACTTTAGTTTCTAAATTTCTGGAAAATTCGAAATTGAATTATGAATGATTTTGAAGTAGTGTTGGAAATTGATGCATGAGTTAGTATAATATAATGACATTTGATCAACGTGATTATATTACAATAGGTCATGCTGAGTTTCTAATGAAACGTGATGATTCACAGTTCATAACGTCATCATGTGCCATATTACATAACTCTTTCATTTTACTTAACTTCCGAACATATCAAGAATATATATATTCTTGATAGTTCTATCTTCCGTGATTCAGGTAATTTAACAAATCAAATCGTGCTATTATCTTTCTTTTTTGCTATTAATCTTAGTTATATTCTTTCGAACTTCATACACACAAACCGAGACGTCTTGATCGCTTTAATTCAGGTCGGGAAGAGAAAACAAAAGTATGGAGCTCCAAAATATAAGCACGACAACAACAATGGAAATTACAAACCGTGTATATCAATGTGTATGGAAACATAAAGACACGAGAGAATAATAAGCACTATAACCCCCAAGAGCGAAGTAAAAGTAAATAGATTCCTCCGGAGGTAAATGGAAAAGAAGAATGACAGATGCGATAGTTAGGAAAATATCAAGAATTAGAACTGGATGGAACATTTGTAAGACCCAAATATTTATTGTACATAATGTATTTATGGTGTACGATGCGTGTATGAAATTTACGTGTTGCTTGCTCGGACGCCGAAGGAAACTGGACGTTGTCTGAAGTGACAAGGTGTGTACGTATCCTTTCAACCCCAAATAAAGTTTGTGTTGATGTTCCAAAGCCTTACCATTGGAAAGGAAATCTTATCACGTTTCCAACGATATTTGATTCATCGAAAACGGAGCTACGGTCAAAAAGTTATGGCCAAAACAAGAAACTGAAAACTGACCTGAAGGTTGGAGCGGCGCTCCACCTTTAGGCGCGGCGCGCCGAACCCGTCTGATGCAATTTTCAGCCTTTTTAAAAGGTCTAAATGAAGGGTACTTTGGTCTTTTCACTTGGGGTCGGTTTGGGGTCATCAAAACTGATCCTTTGATCAATTTGGATCACATTTTCACTCATCAAACACTCTCATCTTCAAACCCTAGAGTGAGAGTAGAGCTTTAGAGAGAGAGAGAGAGAGAGCTCCAATTGGAGAAGAAGAAGGGTGTTTCGGGTCAAACCTCGGGTATTAAAGTTGTTCTACTCGTCAACGGCATCATTTTGGCGGTATTGGTAAGTTCTAACTCTGAATTTCATCTTAGTGATTTGATATTCAAGTTAGGATTTGAACTTAAATTGTTAATAAACCCATTCAAACTCTTGAATTGAGTTTGTGGATGCTAGTAATCGGGTTTATTGTTATTGTTGGTGGATTTTGGGTTGGTGAACAAATTGGCCTTGATTAGGACTTGTAATTGGGTTTAATCACTAGGTTTAGTGATTATGGAAGTGTTGGAACACTTTTAGGTGTGTTGGTTGACTAATTTTGACTTTGGGTCAAAATTAGGGTTTGGTGATGATTATGACCCAATTGTCGAATTAATAAGGTTTATAAACTTAAAACGGATTAGGTTGAAGCATAGAACCGAGTTAAATATGTTTTGGTGTCAAAACTTGCTAATGGCGTGATATTGACTTCTTATGGGTCAAATTAGGGTTTAAGTGTCATTTTGGGCAAGATAGGTATTTAACACCTATGATGGGGTTTAATTGGCGTATTAAGACCATTCTCACTTGTGTTAGTGATTATTGGTTAATTTTGGGCGCGGTTTGTACTTGGAAGTGCATTTGGGTCAAATTTGCACTAAGTGTCAAATTGGGTTGGTTTGTAAATCCAATCTAAGTGTGTTGTTGAATTTGTGATAATGGAATAGGTACTTTCCATTGACGAGTTGCAGATTATTCGGTAGCATTCTTCATGGCGACAAGGTGAGTGTTAATATCCTATGTGCATATGTATGTGTAGGATGGGTGCGGGTCGGGTGAAGTGGTTCTCGGTCATAGAGCTCACTTCACATATAGGTGGATTGATGAACTTGTCTATATGTCCAATTGACACGGTTGTGCGTTTTGGTTGACCACCTTTGACGAGGTGCACACTTTGTGTGTACGTTATCACATAGGCGGGTGATGTGAATTATATAACCCCAATGGCGAAGGGTTAATATTGTGAGTGGAATAATTATGCGGTCATGTTTATGGCGTATTTGTTTGTGGATGTTATGGTAGCATCGAGTGTGAACCACGAGCCGGTAGCACTATAAAAATAGATGTGAACCACGAGCCGGTAGCATCGAGTGTGAACCACGAGCCGGTAGCACTATAAAAATAGATGTGAACCACGAGCCGGTAGCATCGAGTGTGAACCACGAGCCGGTAGCACTATAAAAATAGATGTGAACCACGAGTTGGTAGTATCGAGTGTGAACCACGAGCCGGTAGCACTATAAAACGAGGCGTGAACCACGAGCCGGTAGCGTCGAAGTGTGAACCACGAGCCGGTAGCACTATAAAAGAGTATGACTCAAATACGTATGGTGTGAACCACGAGCCGGTAGCACCATAGCGTTATGGTTAACCATATTGTGTTGTGATTGTATAGCATGTTATATATATATATATATATATATATATATATATATATATATATATATATTGTGATGAGTACATGCTAATGTGGTTTTGGGATGGTGTACGACTTGTTAGTATTTACGAGTATGTTGATATACTAATTGTGTTACAAGTTCGTATGAGGTATTTGATATTTGTGTGGCGTGTCCATTTTATACATATATATGTATGTTGTATGTTATCATTCACTAAGCGTTAGCTTACCCTCTCGTTGTTGACTTTTTTATAGATTGCATGGATGCGGAGGTTCGGGTAAGCGGGGACTAGTGGACTCGCGTAGTTGCTTTAGAAGGCTTGCTTTTGGATTGATTAGGATGGGGTAGTGTATCCCCAATCGCCATGCTCGGCTTTATTTTGTGTTAATAGTCATGTGGTTGAAAACTTGTATTTTCGTACGAAAGTCGTAAAACGGCCAATATGGGCCCGGTCTTCGTAAAACTAATTTTATTAATGGAACGTGTTATTTCTACATATATTAATGTATGGTTAAAAGCGTTTTGTCTAAATACGTCGGGAAGTGGTCAAACATTTTCGCATTTCATGACTTTTTGGACAGGCCACTTTGGCGCGCCGCGCGGCCATATGGCGCGCCGCGCCATGTGCTGTACCAGCAAAAAAAAAATTTTCTGCGTTATTGGTTGGTTAACGGGTTGGTTTGTTACAGCATTTCCACAATATTTTGGAAGTATGAATGGAGGAAGGAAGTATAGGAATGGTGAGAATACTGGAACGGAAGAAGTTCTTTTATAGTGAAAATATCAGACGGAGCAATCGAGGCAGATCAACACATTTAATTAAAGAGATCTTAATTTCATCAATCCTGAATAATCAGATCTTATATAATTCCAAGATTTTCCTTTAAATCCCTTAAATTCCGAAATTCAACAGAGACAATGTCAAAAGTTAAGACGAAACTTTATTTCTACAATTCAATCTTTTGTGATAGCTTCATTCGTGCTCTTAAAATAATCGAATTGTTTTATCCATATTACTCAATGATGATAAAACTCTATTTATCAACTCATACTCGTCATGAAAACATTTTTAATGTTAGCCACGACCACCTCACTCAAATTTCGGGACGAAATTTCTTTAACGGGTAGGTACTGTGACGACCCGGGAATTTCCGACTAAATTTAAACTTAAATCTTATATGATTTAGACACGATAAGCAAAGTCTATTAAATTGAGTCTCATAATGTTTGAACTATTTCCATGAATGCATTTGATTTTGACCAATCTCGACGATTCACGAACTTTTAATTATAAACAGTGATGTATATATAGGTAATTATATATGTGAATAATTATACATAATAAATTAAATATATAAAGAAACTATTAAGTGAATTAGTTATTATGAAAGATAAATAAAATAACTGAAACTTGTTATTTCGGATAAATAGGATATATTGAATATAATGGATTTTTGAACTTAATTGATCAACGTTAACAAAATGTTAAATATATAATGTATACTTTAAATTAATTTGTTTCAATATATATCTAAATATATACATGATATCTATACATAACGGTTGATTGTATGTAATATATTATTATATATTAAAAGGTATAAAATACTCAAAATATATTATTATATAATATATTAAATAAATAATTAATAATATGTAATATTAATAAATTAAGTTTAATTACAAGTTTAAAATATAGTTGTTATACTTACTTTCATTATTATTAATAGCAGTATTAGTTTTATATAGATAGGAAGGTTGATATACATGAATTGTTATTTCCAAAAATTAAATTTAGTATTTTTATTATAATTTTTATTATTGTTAATATCAATATTATTATTATTATTAACTTTGTTCTAAATATTAATATTAATAATATTATTATTAATATTAACAGTATTATTACTTTATTATTATTTTGCAGCATATTTATTATTAATGTATTTATTTATATATATTAATTAGTAATATATGTATATAGATATAGATATGTAAATAAAGCAACTAATAACCGAGCCTAGTACCAATCAACTTTAAATTTTTCTTTCATCTAGTGCTCATGATTTTGGATCCTGTCTGATTGTAGTCGAACCTAATCCCATTATAAAATGAATTCAACATCAGGATCACACTTTATTTTTTTTCCAAATCGAATATTATGGACCCAAGTTTGTTACACATCCCATCCATCTCCACTTTCTTTTCCATATAACTTTTTTTTTATTTTGTTGAACCCACATCCACCATATTTATTATCACAAACCTCCTTCCTGTAAAAAGAAGCCACAATCTTCATCTCTTTTTCTTTTCTTCTTACACCCGGATCACAAAACCACCAAACATGAATTAACATTCGGTTCATTGCTGTTATTCGAAGCTATACAACCAACACCCACTTCATCCACAATCTTCATCACCGGGAACCATCCTTGACAACCACCACTAAACCATTAACTACCTACGGCCAATACTTCATCACTCTCACGACACCTCTACAACACCACCACGGCATCCCCTCACTCTTTCTCTACTTCATCATCTCCCTCTCTCTCTCTCTATCAAAACCTCCACTTGTTGATACGTTATATTTTTTTTAGTGGCTATTAAACTGCTAACATTGGTGATACTGCAACATTCATTTACCATCACCAAATATCATGGAACCAATAACTTGCAATCACCTTGAGGTCATCGTAAACCACCATCTTCATCTTCATCAATAAACCATTCGAACAACCACCAAAGTCACCTATTATGTACTCACTATAGATAACTGCACTGTCTTGCAGCTTATTGTTTTCTCTCAATCAAACAACACTCAAACGAAGCCAGAAGAATGCTGTAGCTGCATATTCATTTTTTTCTGATTAAAAGAGAAGTGAAAAGATAATGATGATATAGAAATAATAATGAAGACAATGAGAGCTGCTAGTAAATTGTTGATGTGTAAAGTTTGTATATAAAAAAAAAAGTAATCAAACACGAAACCCTTTATTCTTGTCTGTTGTGGCTGCCTTATTCTCGTCTGAGCTGGGCGAGATCACAAATACTTACACATTGAATTAACTTGGGCCATTAAATAATAATGGATTATCTATTTTGTTGGGCCGAGGACTAATTTTGTTATCGGGTTTATTGTACGAAAACCATCCCATAATTCATACATGATGCATTTCAACTTTTGTTTCTTGGTCTGATCGACACTGACAAGGTAGAGAGGATGCTACGTTTATAATGATCACATTTCAACTTTTGTTTCAGTTTGGATCACATTTTCACTCATCAAACACTCTCATCTTCAAACCCTAGAGTGAGAGTAGAGCTTTAGAGAGAGAGAGAGAGCACCAATTGGAGAAGAAGAAGGGTGTTTCGGGTCAAACCTCGGGTATTAAAGTTGTTCTACTCGTCAACGGCATCATTTTGGCGGTATTGGTAAGTTCTAACTCCGAATTTCATCTTAGAGATTTGATATTCAAGTTAGGGTTTGAACTTAAATTGTTAATAAACCCATTCAAACTCTTGAATTGAGTTTGTGGATGCTAGTAATCGGGTTTATTGTTATTGTTGGTGGATTTTGGGTTGGTGAACAAATTGGCCTTGATTAGGACTTGTAATTGGGTTTAATCACTAGGTTTAGTGATTATGGAAGTGTTGGAACACTTTTAGGTGTGTTGGTTGACTAATTTTGACTTTGGGTCAAAATTAGGGTTTGGTGATGATTATGACCTAATTGTCGAATTAATAAGGTTTATAAACTTAAAACGGATTAGGTTGAAGCATAGAACCGAGTTAAATATGTTTTGGTGTCAAAACTTGCTAATGGCGTGATATTGACTTCTTATGGGTCAAATTAGGGTTTAAGTGTCATTTTGGGCAAGATAGGTATTTAACACCTATGATGGGGTTTAATTGGCGTATTAAGACCATTCTCACTTGTGTTAGTGATTATTGGTTAATTTTGGGCGTGGTTTGTATTTGGAAGTGCATTTGGGTCAAATTTGCACTAAGTGTCAAATTGGGTTGGTTTGTAAATCCAATCTAAGTGTGTTGTTGAATTTGTGATAATGGAATAGGTACTTTCCATTGACGAGTTGCAGATTATTCGGTAGCATTCTTCAAGACGACAAGGTGAGTGTTAATATCCTATGTGCATATGTATGTGTAGGATGGGTGCGGGTCGGGTGAAGTGGTTCTCGGTCATAGAGCTCACTTCACATATAGGTGGATTGATGAACTTGTCTATAGGTCCAATTGACACGGTTGTGCGTTTTGGTTGACCACCATTGACGAGGTGCACACTTTGTGTGTACGTTATCACATGGGCGGGTGATGTGAATTATATAACCCCAATGGCGAAGGGTTAATATTGTGAGTGGAATAATTATGCGTTCATGTTTATGGCGTATTTGTTTGTGGATGTTATGGTAGCATCGAGTGTGAACCACGAGCCGGTAGCACTATAAAAATAGATGTGAACCACGAGCCGGTAGCATCGAGTGTGAACCACGAGCCGGTAGCACTATAAAAATAGATGTGAACCACGAGCCGGTAGCATCGAGTGTGAACCACGAGCCGGTAGCACTATAAAAATAGATGTGAACCACGAGCTGGTAGTATCGAGTGTGAACCACGAGCCGGTAGCACTATAAAACGATGCGTGAACCACGAGCCGGTAGCGTCGAAGTGTGAACCACGATCCGGTAGCACTATAAAAGAGTATGACTCAAATACGTATGGTGTGAACCACGAGCCGGTAGCACCATAGCGTTATGGTTAACCATATTGTGTTGTGATTGTATAGCATGTTATATATATATATATATATATATATATATATATATATATATATATATATATATATATATATATATATATATATATATATATATATATATATATTGTGATGAGTACATGCTAATGTGGTTTTGGGATGGTGTACGACTTGTTAGTATTTACGAGTATGTTGATATACTAATTGTGTTACAAGTTCGTATGAGGTATTTGATATTTGTGTGGCGTGTCCATTTTATACATATATATGTATGTAGTATGTTATCATTCACTAAGCGTTAGCTTACCCTCTCGTTGTTGACTTTTTTATAGATTGCATGGATGCGGAGGTTCGGGTAAGCGGGGACTAGTGGACTCGCGTAGTTGCTTTAGAAGGCTTGCTTTTGGATTGATTAGGATGGGGTAGCGTATCCCCAATCGCCATGCTCGGCTTTATTTTGTGTTAATAGTCATGTGGTTGAAAACTTGTATTTTCGTACGAAAGTCGTAAAACGGCCAATATGGGCCCGGTCTTCGTAAAACTAATTTTATTAATGGAACGTGTTAGTTCTACATATATTAATGTATGGTTAAAAGCGTTTTGTCTAAATACGTCGGGAAGTGGTCAAACATTTTCGCATTTCATGACTTTTTGGACAGGCCACTTTGGCGCGCCGCGCGGCCATATGGCGCGCCGCGCCATGTGCTGTACCAGCAAAAAAAAAAAATTTCTGCGTTATTGGTTGGTTAACGGGTTGGGTTGTTACAAGTGGTATCAGAGCATGGTCTAATGGATTTAGGTGACTTGAGATAGGTGCCTAGACTTAGACTTGTGTGTGTGCTTAATTGTTGCGGGACTTGTAGGATTACGGGTCGGAATGGGTTTAGTTAGTGCCTTGTTTATAGATTGACTAACTTGTATATTAGTAATGCGGATATTATTAATATATTATTGTGATGTGATAATAATTCTCGAGTGTGTTTATATCGCGTAGGATTTTGTTTGTGCTTTGTTTATGTTGCGGTTGCATATATCATCGAGCGAGGCGGTCGTTGTACTAACGAGCCGATATGGCGTGTATGCGTAATAAGGACTTGCAAACCTTATTACGGGTGCAAATCGTGACTAGTAAGTGATGTACGACGAGTGTTTAGTAAGATGGGACGGTGTTGTGCGTGTGGTTTATACGTTCGTGATCTAATCGTTTGCATTCCTTAGAATGAAAACGGAAGATGGATGCGGAACGAGTGAGCCTATTCACGAAGGGAAGGATGAGTTAACGTTAAAGATTGAGGCTGTGTTTGAACGATATGTCTCGATTTTCACCGGCAGAGTTAGAGAAGTAACCAAGGAGTTGGTCGAAGGACAAATGACGAAAGTGGTCCGAGACCAAGTGACTAAAGTTGTAAAGGAAGAGTTTGAAAAGAGGTTTCCCAAACCTCGAGGTAGCGATGATGAAGATGTACTTGCAAGGTTAGGATTACATGGTGCTCATGGTAAGAGGGCACGAAGTACGCCTGAAGGCTTCGAGAATGTGAAGAAGAAGAGTAAGAAGGGTTACAAGCTTACGTGCTTTAAGTGTAGGGAACGGGGTCATTTGGCACAAGATTGTACGGTGGTGCCTTTAGGTTCAATCAGATGTTTCATTTGCCGAATGGAGGGACACCAGAAGTTAGAGTGTTCCGAATCGCATGACGATCGGGTCAGGAGGTTAGAGCGCGAATATATGATGGGAAGTGGAGTACGGAAGCCCAACAGCGCTACATCAGGTACTTTTAGTACGAAATCATATGTCATTCGTTTGTAATAACATGCGGTATGTGCGTAAGTCTTAGCTAAACTTTATTCTCCGTTGGAGATAATTTGTACCAAGCGGGAGGTTTACGTTTATGGTTCCGGTTTGCTCTCAGCAGAGCGTATAAGTGGTGTGTTGTGCCTTGACTCTATGGTGTGAATCCTTGGGTGCTTAGGCATTTTGGTTGGTATCGGGTTGTTTAGCTCGTTCGAGTGAGACCCTTAAGGTCTCAATTGTGTTGTGCATGTTATTGATATGGGTGACGTTCCTAATGGAAGTACCCTATGGTGACTTTGGATTGTCGGGCAAAGGGCGTAAGACTTGGCGTAACCAAGCATTCCTTAGTATTTGGGAAATGTCTCTACCAAGCCATGGAAATGAGTTTTGGTGTTCGGATGTTAGAGCGTGTTCGCTCTCGTGTTGAAGTTGATGAACCATGAAGTTCGACGGGTGGGATGAAACCCGAGAAATCGAGTGTTTTGGATCTCGATGTATGTTGGTAAAGGATTCTACGTGACGCGACATTAGGTGCCTCTTTTATACCTACTAGCGTGGTGTTCGACTCCGATTGTGTTGCGGTTACATTGTACTCAGGGTACCGAAGTGAAACCCTTAGGTTCATGAGTGATCGGGTGAAATTCGACAAACTAAAGTAATTGGATGATTGCGAGTGTATAGTTCGTGTAATTTGTGGTACACTTTTCGTTCGAAATGTTCAAGGATAGGTTAGGATCCTTGGTATGCTCAAAGTTGGAGCAAGACATGGTGATGGGCCGTGCGAACCCAATTATTGGTAAAGTCTACCTTTGGTAGCATTGTACGGGTGTACGAGATGCGGTTATGGAACGTAATTCCAAGTAGAGGAGTTACACTCCCGCACGAGGAGGTTTTAGTGTGAGATTTCGGACAATGTTTTAGTAAACCGAAACTTGTGTCGGGACCTAGATTTGGTCGATTGTGGTAGAGGTCAATTTCGGTTAAATTGTACTTATGATTTTGGATTTGAATTATCACCAAGGTGGTAATGTGGTAAATCTCGTTGAGAGATAATGGACGTGTTTGGTAAGCAAGGTGAAATCCCTCGGTTAAGGGATGTGTGTGTCGGATTCTCTTTTAGAGAATTATTGTTTTGTACCTATGTTTGATATAGGTGGTTCTTGCTCGATTGTGTGGATGGTTAGTGGTATCCGTTAGGGTTCACTATAGTGTAACAGAGTGCGATGTTGCACTACTCGTTGTTCGAGGCCAAAAGCACGTATGTGATTGGTGAAGCATGACCTTCGGGGTCCGCTGACTGCATCATAGTATTTTTGATTGGTGGAGCATGACCTTCGGGGTCCGCTGACTTCATCAGGTGTTGAGTGATCTATTGGTTGTTTTATACACCGATGGTGGGATCGTGAGGACCATGTTGTGTGATTAGTGATTGCGATAGCCGTGTTTCGCTCACGTGTTGTTACGGGTGTGACAATAGTCGATTTTGGACACCTTAGGATTAGCGTTGCCATAGTCGTTTTGGGCGCTTTTGGTTTTAGTCGTTGCTTATGATGTTAGGATAGTGGCGTATTGGTTGTATTGCGCACTACAAAGGATGTTTAGTGGTAAGAGTAATCCGTGAGGATTCATGTGGTTCGATCTTCAACGTTCGGAGTGTTGACTTTAGGTTGAGACTTGGTCACTTTTAGCGTTGTCCGTGGTAAAGGTACGCTAAGGAATTTATATCTCGGTACGAGGTTGGTTGAGTTTTTCCCGATATGGGAAATTGAGCAGGTTTTAGTGCTCGGATTGTGGTTTTGATAAATCACGGTTGACGATTTTAGTTGTTAAAAGTGATCCGTTGGGAAGAATTGTCTAGGAAAGTTCGTATTGGGACTTGAGTGAGGATCGTTGAGTAGGTCCGGATTGGTTAAGTGGAGAAGATCACGAGGACGTGATTGAGTTTAAGTGGGGGAGAGTTGTAAGACCCAAATATTTATTGTACATAATGTATTTATGGTGTACGATGCGTGTATGAAGTTTACGTGTTGCTTGCTCGGACGCCGAAGGAAACTGGACGTTGTCTGAAGTGACAAGGTGTGTACGTGTGACGACTCTGTCAAAACACTTAACGGCTCCGTCACTTGGTCCCACAGCTTGATCGAAACTCTATATGAATTTAATAAAACAACCTTGCATTCTTTATTTAAAAATGATTTCCTATAAAGGAAATCTACTAAAATGTATAAGTTTAGAAAAACTATACAATAATACTTTAACCAAAAGTTGACCAAAACAAAGTCAACAAACAACCACTATTTAATGTAATAAAATAGAATGCAAGTTAATGTTTAACAAAAGCTGCCATCATAAATATGCAGACTCTCTAAGCACAGCGGAAGCAATCAATCATGAACCTGAGAATAAAACATGCGAGTAACTGTCAACAAAAATGTTGAGTGAATTATAGGTTTAATATTGCAAACAATATTTAATTTAAACAATAAAAATTTATGTTTGAAAACATAAAAGTCCTTTTTAAACCACCAAATTATATGCTAGAAAACATATAATAAAACATTATTCCATTTTCCGTGAGCCACCTGGTAACCACTTAACCCTTTATTTACCCTTGCCAAACACAATAAATAATATACACCGAACAAGTGTATCTACAACAAAATACGAAGTACTAAACATTCCGATAACAAATTGCTAGCGCGACTAGCTCGAAATGGGGTTGTCAAACCCGATAGATCTATCCATAGGATTCGCGTTCACCAGTAGAAACTAGTGATTACAGTTACCAGACTAGGGAATATTTTTGTTCAACTCACAATGAATAATTTAAACCAACTTCCACATGTGTCCAAAAATATAAAATAAATTGCATGTATTCTCATCCCAAAAGATTTAAAATAGAAAAATGAGACTATAACTCACCTTAATAGCAAACGAAGTAACCACACAAATATGCGAACAGCAAATGAATTAAAGTGATCAGGAATGATCACAACGCCAACCTATAAATAAAACAGGTTGATATAAATAACTAACTTAGGTCAAGTCTTAGTATGATAGCTATTGTACATGTTGCAAGTAGTCATAGAACAATACTCACTATGCATCGGTTTGATCGGAACAGCTTACGGACACACACTTTCTATTTTTAGAAAGTTTCTATTTTTAGCAGGTTTCCATTTTTGGAAAGTTTCTATTTTTGGAAAGTTTCTATTTTTGGAAAGTTTCTATTTTTGGAAAGTTTCTATTTTTGGAAAGTTTATAAGTTAGGAAAGTTTCCTTAATTAGAAAGTCAACAAAAGTCAACTGAAAGTCAAAGTCAACCGAAAGTCAACTCAAAAGTCAACCTTGGTCAAACATAGTTAACATTAATTTAAAAGTGTAAGTTATAATAATAATGTAGTTATAATGTTAATGAAAGTTAAATATGTCTAATTATGTCATAACATAAGTTTAATTAAATTAAATTGAATTATTAAAGTTAATATAAGTTTAAATAATATAATTAATATAACATAAGTATTTAATTAATTAATTAAATATTAGTCATAATATAAATATTATTAATTAATAATAAATTTTAAATTATATCATAGGTATTATTAATTAATAATGAATTATTAATCATATCATAAGTTTCTAATTAAAATTATTAAACCATAAGTATTTAATAATTAAATCATAATTAAATACTAACTAAGTCTTATAATAATTAAATTATTATTTAATCCTTATTATAAGTCTTATAATAAAAATCTCATAATATAAGTTTAGTACTTATCATAAGTATTTTCCATTAATAATAAAAGTATTATTAATCATAAGTTTAATTAAATCATAAGTAATAATTAAATGATATAATAAATATACATATCATAAGTCTTAAATAATAATAATTACTTCTTATATCATAAGTAATTAATTAATAATGAAAGTCATTATTTTTATCCTAAGTTTAATAATTAACCATAAGTTTTAATCAAAAGTTCATCGGGTCGTATCTTGAGCCCCGGGTGTCGGTTTTCGGCGAGCCTTACATATATCTCCGCCTAAGCAAACCACCCGACACTTTGGTACACTCAAGAACACACCAAGAACAGCCCACAAGTCGTGATATACAGCCAATACACTACTTGGAACTTCAATTCAATCAAAAACGTGTTTTAGACGTAACGGGTGAACCGTGGCTCGGATTTAGGTGACCCGAACATGAAAGTTCGTCCCAGCATCAGTCCTAACACACTAACACACCCTAAAGACACCAAGTAAGGTCACAAAGTCGGACCAAACCTGTTTCATGTCAATCCACAATTCAATTCTAACAAAATAGTAATTTGATCATAACTAGGGCTCCGGGAATCGAAACGACAAGAATCCGGAGTCTAAAATTAATGTCTTGATGAGAGGAACTCATCTAGATAGTTTATTTTAACTTTTATGTCAGTCAAAAACCCAGAATACATGAAATAGCTGCTGTCCAGAATTTTATAAACCGAAAACATGCAATTATGAGTACATCTATGCATACAAACACCATTACAATAATCCACAAACATCATACTACTAAATAAACATCAAAATACAGAAAATAATTGAAAAATTGAAAGTTCTAGGGTTAGGGTTTATACCCTAATCAAGAATCAAGTAATAAGAACGCGTAGAGATCGTTGTGTAGAATCCGAATATGTGAAAAGCCCTTTGATCCAAGCTATAATTGATGATTAATTGATGGTGATGATGGTGATAAAAATGGCGGCCAAGAAAGAAAAAAAAAAGAAAGAGAGTATTAGAGAGAATTTAGGTTTAGGGAAAAAAAATAATAAGTGAAATATGAAATTGAAATGGAAAATTGGAAAAATGAAAAATGGGGAGGGGGGGTCCCATTTGGCCGAAATTTTGAGGGGGTGGGCCCCTTTGTGGCCCAACTTTGATAAAATGACTAATTGCTTGTGGCCCGAACGCCCGATCGAAGCCCGAAACGCGAAAACGCTACTACGCGATTGATTTTTCGGAGAGATAACAACTACGCGACGGATAAAATATATAAATACTATATATGGTCATATGACATTAAAATATCATATTTAAAATATTTAGGACTTAAAATCCCAAAAGCTTGACCGTTGGTTGGAAAACTGAAAAGATTCGCCGGATAGAAACCCGCGACACGTAGAAACGTACAACTTGAAATATGAATACAAATATTCATATAACACATAATAATTAATATATTATTACAAGATTAATAATATAGGTCATAGAAATGACGTGGCACGAATAACAGTTAACGGTCGTTAAATACTTAACGGTAAAAGATAACGGAAAAAGTAGGGTCGTTACAGTACCTTCCCGTTACGGAAATTTCGTCCCGAAATTTAAGCAGGTGCAGGGTTGACTCGGCATCTGGGAACAAATGCGGGTACTTCTGCCTCATATGACCCCCACGCTCCCAAGTGAACTTGGGACCGCGTCTGGCGTTCCATCTAACTCGAACAATAGGAATTCTACTCTGCTTAAGAGTCTTAGCCTCTCGATCCATAATCTCAACCGGTTCCTCAAAAATGGAGTTGTTTAACAACATGAAGTTCATCAAAAAGAATGGTTTCATTGGCCTCGGCCAAACACTTCTTCAAGTTCGATACATGAAAACGTTATGAAAAGCGCTAAGCTCTTGTGGCTCCTTCAAACGATAAGCCACCGTCCAACTCTCTCAATAATCTCAAATGGTCCAACAAAATGAGAATTCAACTTTCCCCTTTTACCAAAATGTACTACACCTTTCCAAGGTGACTCCTTCAACATAACACGGTCGCCGACCTGAAATTCAATATCGTTCCTTCTCTTATTGGCATAACTCTTTTGCCTACTTCTGGCGGTTCTCAATCTTTCCTTAATCTGTACGATCTTCTCGGTAGTCTCATGAATAATTTCAGGACCTGTGAGATGAGCATCCCCAACCTCATTCCAACAGATAGGAGACCTACACTTTCTACCATACAGAGCTTCAAACGGTGTGGCTTTAATACTTCCATGATAACTATTATTATAAGAAAATTCAGCCAGTGGCAAGTACTTATCCCAACCATTACCAAAATCAATGATGCATGCTCGTAACATGTCTTCCAACGTTTGAATGGTCCTTTCACTATGACCTTTCATCTAAGGATGATAAGCGGTGCTCACATCCAACTTAGTTCCCAAAGCTTCCTGTAAGGATCGCCAAAACCTCGATGTAAATCGACTGTCTCGGTCCGAAATAATAGATACGGGAACACCATGTCTAGAAACAATCTCCTTCACATACAAACGGGTAAGCTTCTCTATCGAATCTGTTTCCTTAATTCGCAAGAAATGAGTTGACTTAGCGAGTCGGTCAACAGTCACCTAAATGGTATCATAACCACCCACAACTCTTGGTAACTTCGTAATGAAGTCCATCGTAATACCTTCCCACTTCCACTCGGGAATTTCAGGTCGTACCAAAAGTCCAAACGGTTTCTGATGTTCAGCTATAATCTTAGCACTGGTCAAACACTTAGCCACATACGTAGCCACATCAGCCTTCAAATGAGGCCACCAATACAGCTCCTTAAGATCATGATGCATCTTTCCTGAACCAGGATGAATAGAGTACCTAGACTTATGAGCCTTATCTAAAACAAGTTGTCGTAGGTCACCAAACTCCGGAACCCAAAGATGTCCCGCAAAATACCGAGTACCATCGGTTCCTACATCTAACTGTTTACTCAAGCCTCGGACCTTCCCGTTACAAAATTCCCATCCTTCAAGGCTTCTTGTTGAGCTGCAAGAATCTGCCTTGCGAGGTTTGTTCGAATGGTCATATTTAAGGCTCTAAACCTACGAGGTTCAGCCCTTTCTTTACGACACAAGGCATCAGCCACAACATTGGCCTTACCCGGATGATATAAAAGTTCACAATCATAATCATTCAACGTCTCAATCCATCTGTGTTGTCTCATGTTCAGCTGTTTCTGATCGAGGATATGTTGAAGACTTTTGTGATCTGTGTACACAGTACTCTTAACCCCATACAATTAGCGTCTCCAAATCTTAAGTGCAAACACAACAGCTCCTAACACTAAATCATGGGTTGTATAATTCTGTTCATGGATCTTCAACTGACATGACACATAAGCGATGACTTTCTTTCGTTGCATCAAACGCAACCAAAGCCTTGACGCGAAGCATCACAAGAAACAACAAGGTCATCATTACCCTCAGATAGTGACAATATCAGAGCGGTAGTCAACTTCTTCTTCAAAATCTGAAAAGTAGTCTCTTGTTCATCCTCCCACGCATACTTCTTCCCCTTGTGCGTTAAAGCAGTCAGAGGTTTCGCTATACGAGAGAAATCTTGAATGAACCTTCTATAACAGCCTGCCAAACCTAGGAACTGGCGAATCTGAGTAGGAGTTTTCGGAATTTCCCACTTTTCAATCGCCTAAATCTTAGCAGGATCAACTTGTATTCCCTGTTTACTAACAATATGTCCAAAGAATTGAACTTCTCTTAACCAAAAAGCACACTTAGAGATCTTAGCGTACAACTCTTCTTTTCTCAACATATCAAGCACTAACTTCAAATGTTTTTCGTGCTCTTCATCACTCTTGGAATTAATAAAGATGTCGTCGATGAAATCAATAACGAATTTGTCCAGATAGGGTCTATACACACGGTTCATGAGGTCCATGAACACAGCAGGTGCATTTGTCAATCCGAACGGCATAACAAGGAATTTGTAGCGACCATAACGGGTGCGAAAAGCGGCTTTCGGAACATCAGATTCTTTAACACGCAACTGGTGAATAGCCAGAATGAAGATCGATCTTAGAATAAACGGGCGGACCTTGAAGTTGATCGAACAGATCATCAATTCTCGGAAGAGGGTAACGATTCTTAACCGTAAGCTTTTTTAACTCGCTATAACCAATACACAAACGAAACGAACCATCTTTCTTCTTAACAAAAAGAACAGGAGCTCCCCAAGGGGACGAACTGGGACGAATAAAATATAGTTGCAACAATGAAGGGAGAACTATATGGAGTAGTCACATCGGTGACATAGATATATAAGGCAATTCTCTCAAAGGAGATAACGAGGATCATGGTCTTCAAAGTAAATTTTCATTACATTCCCGAAAGGAATGCGTACGAAAGGTGTGATATTTCATCGAGAGTGAACTTCCTTGTACAACGAGCGAGGAAATCTAGGATTCATCCATATTCTTAAATTTATGTGAGGATGAAAAGAATGCTAATCATGGGTTATAAAGAATGGTCGACTCCGGTTGAGATGAATCTCCAAAAATAATTGCGTGTACCTCAAAGTATTGAATCCTAGGATTGATGTTTACGAGGGTGTTGCGATTGACAGTGAATATTGAGAGTAGAAACTCCTCAATCAGTCTAGTGTAATATATATATATATCCATGATACCCGCCATAACAACAGTTGGGGTAGAAACCCACTTAGCACCTTTTCTACAATAGGGTGACCACCGAGTGTACCCCAGAAAATTGATTTATCAGTCCGCGTTTCGGCCATGTCAAACCATAAGAGAGAAAACTTTATGAGCGCAAAGGCTTTCCAACAAATTTTATGAAATCGGCATCCAAACTGGTGTAAGAATTTCTATCAATGAACTTAATGGTAAATTTCATCCTTAAACGAAGGATGAGAAGAACTGTGATCCAAGCACTCTGTAGAGTAATGCGAAAATTCTAATGTAATCAATCAAAGAAGTTTTGAAAAAGCTTTAAATGTCCGATGTAACCCCATAAATGGAACGAAGCTCTTAGTAAATTTAGAAGTATGTACAACGTGTACCATTATTCGTAAAACAAATTGAGTTAACTAGACAACTCAACAAGAGTGGTTTTTAAAAAAAAAAAAAATTTGAAGGTATAATCTAGTGTATACTAGCCAAAATAGGTAAGGGTAAATTTATCCATTTGAATTCATACGTACATATATGATTTTATAAATAGTATACATGACAAAATATTTCATTACTTCTATTCGCCCATAAATCTCGTGAGAACCGCCCAATTACACAAATGTGTAAAAATTTTAATGAAAAACAGGGTATCCGCATTTCAGAGGTTACGAGTTGAAGTAAGATCGTTGAAGTTCGGGTGAAGGACTTGAATCGTCTTGCGACATCTAATCAATAAATGCTACGAGGTCATGAAAACCAATGAGTTAAATATTGTTTTGACTATTATCAGGACATAAGTCCTTGGGCCAAAACTCTTCACGTGCGAAGCTGTCACTAACAAGCGAGTTATGAATGATAAAACATGGGGTAAGTAGTTCGGTTAAGACGAGTCTCTCATATATCAACAAATAGGATAATGAGTATCTTCCTTACTCATGTTACAACGTTAGAATTTCCGAATGAGTGGTGTACAAATTTTCTTTGACTCGCTTTCTATTCCTCATGTCACAATATTGGGACTTTTTATGAATTAACGTAATATAATCACGTTGGCCTGACGCCATTATATTTCACTAACTCATAGTTCCATTCCAATATCACTACATAAGGTCAGGACACGTGGTCAACCTCGAATTTCAACACAATTTCCCCTAAAACAATTTCCCCTAAAACAATTTCTTAACAATGTGCTAAGGATAGCACAAGAGACAAAGACATCGAAAGTAATGAATATGAGTAACGATGACATAAAAATGTCTTCGAAGTACCAAGAATCTCTAAAAGTCAAGAATGACGTTTCCCGATTCAAAAACCAAAGCACATAGGCACAACGGCACGTAATATAACAAGAATGTTATATACCTAAACATAATAGCTGACATTGAAATGCCGAGCCCTTAGGAATCAAGAATGACATCTCGCGTAATATAACTCAAACGTTATATACATAACCATAATAGATGACATAGAAATGCCTAGAATCCTAGAACACGTAATGTAACTCAAACGTTATATCAATAAAGACAAATTATGACATAGAAATGTCGAAAATTTCAGAAGTCAAGAATGACACCCCCTCGGTTTCACTAACCGAGGCGTTCCTATAAAAGATGAACTCGCATGAGTCGGAGAATACGTTTAAATCAGAATGGGAGTTCCTCCCGAATTCAGAACATAATAGAAATGTATGTATGATAACCATATACATACCAATACGATACAAATAATCACATATAATAATATATAATAGGTCGGGCTGTAGACTAGACTCACTAATGCACCCTATTGACTCGGGTAACGACATCAATGCAGCCTAATTCCCTACAACCAGAGCTCTGATACCAACTGTGACGACTCCGTCAAAACACTTAACGGCTCCGTCACTTGGTCCCACAGCTTGATCGAAACTCTATATGAATTTAATAAAACAACCTTGCATTCTTTATTTAAAAATGATTTCCTATAAAGGAAATCTACTAAAATGTATAAGTTTAGAAAAACTATACAATAATACTTTAACCAAAAGTTGACCAAAACAAAGTCAACAAACAACCACTATTTAATGTAATAAAATAGAATGCAAGTTAATGTTTAACAAAAGCTGCCATCATAAATATGCAGACTCTCTAAGCACAGCGGAAGCAATCAATCATGAACCTGAGAATAAAACATGCGAGTAACTGTCAACAAAAATGTTGAGTGAATTATAGGTTTAATATTGCAAACAATATTTAATTTAAACAATAAAAATTTATGTTTGAAAACATAAAAGTCCTTTTTAAACCACCAAATTATATGCTAGAAAACATATAATAAAACATTATTCCATTTTCCGTGAGCCACCTGGTAACCACTTAACCCTTTATTTACCCTTGCCAAATACAATAAATAATATACACCGAACAAGTGTATCTACAACAAAATACGAAGTACTAAACATTCCGATAACAAATTGCTAGTGCGACTAGCTCGAAATGGGGTTGTCAAACCCGATAGATCTATCCATAGGATTCGCGTTCACCAGTAGAAACCAGTGATTACAGTTACCAGACTAGGGAATATTTTTGTTCAACTCACAATGAATAATTTAAACCAACTTCCACATGTGTCCAAAAATATAAAATAAATTGCATGTATTCTCATCCCAAAAGATTTAAAATAGAAAAATGGGACTATAACTCACCTTAATAGCAAACGAAGTAACCACACAAATATGCGAACATCAAATGAATTAAAGTGATCAGGAATGATCACAACGCCAACCTATAAATAAAACAGGTTGATATAAATAACTAACTTAGGTCAAGTCTTAGTATGATAACTATTGTACATGTTGCAAGTAGTCATAGAACAATACTCACTATGCATCGGTTTGATCGGAACAGCTTACGGACACACACTTTCTATTTTTAGCAGGTTTCCATTTTTGGAAAGTTTCTATTTTTGGAAAGTTTCTATTTTTGGAAAGTTTCTATTTTTGGAAAGTTTATAAGTTAGGAAAGTTTCCTTAATTAGAAAGTCAACAAAAGTCAACTGAAAGTCAAAGTCAACCGAAAGTCAACTCAAAAGTCAACCTTGGTCAAACATAGTTAACATTAATTTAAAAGTGTAAGTTATAATAATAATGTAGTTATAATGTTAATGAAAGTTAAATATGTCTAATTATGTCATAACATAAGTTTATTAAATTAAAATGAATTATTAAAGTTAATATAAGTTTAAATAATATAATTAATATAACATAAGTATTTAATTAATTAATTAAATATTAGTCATAATATAAATATTATTAATTAATAATAAATTTTAAATTATATCATAGGTATTATTAATTAATAATGAATTATTAATCATATCATAAGTTTCTAATTAAAATTATTAAACCATAAGTATTTAATAATTAAATCATAATTAAATACTAACTAAGTCTTATAATAATTAAATTATTATTTAATCCTTATTATAAGTCTTATAATAAAAATCTCATAATATAAGTTTAGTACTTATCATAAGTATTTTCCATTAATAATAAAAGTATTATTAATCATAAGTTTAATTAAAAGTTTAATTAAATCATAAGTAATAATTAAATGATATAATAAATATACATATCATAAGTCTTAAATAATAATAATAATTACTTCTTATATCATAAGTAATTAATTAATAATGAAAGTCATTATTTTTATCCTAAGTTTAATAATTAACCATAAGTTTTAATCAAAAGTTCATCGGGTCGTATCTTGAGCCCCGGGTGTCGGTTTTCGGCGAGCCTTACATATATCTCCGCCTAAGCAAACCACCCGACACTTTGGTACACTCAAGAACACACCAAGAACAGCCCACAAGTCGTGATATACAGCCAATACACTACTTGGAACTTCAATTCAATCAAAAACGTGTTTTAGACGTAACGGGTGAACCGTGGCTCGGATTTAGGTGACCCGAACATGAAAGTTCGTCCCAGCATCAGTCCTAACACACTAACACACCCTAAAGACACCAAGTAAGGTCACAAAGTCGGACCAAACCTGTTTCATGTCAATCCACAATTCAATTCTAACAAAATAGTAATTTGATCATAACTAGGGCTCCGGGAATCGAAACGACATGAATCCGGAGTCTAAAATTAATGTCTTGATGAGAGGAACTCATCTAGATAATTTATTTTAACTTTTATGTCAGTCACAAACCCAGAATACATGAAATAGCTGCTGTCCAGAATTTTATAAACCGAAAACATGCAATTATGAGTACATCTATGCATACAAACACCATTACAATAATCCACAAACATCATACTACTAAATAAACATCAAAATACAGAAAATAATTGAAAAATTGAAAGTTCTAGGGTTAGGGTTTATACCCTAATCAAGAATCAAGTAATAAGAACGCGTAGAGATCGTTGTGTAGAATCCGAATATGTGAAAAGCCCTTTGATCCAAGCTATAATTGATGATTAATTGATGGTGATGATGGTGATAAAAATGGCGGCCAAGAAAGAAAAAAAAAAGAAAGAGAGTATTAGAGAGAATTTAGGTTTAGGGAAAAAAAATAATAAGTGAAATATGAAATTGAAATGGAAAATTGGAAAAATGAAAAATGGGGAGGGGGGGTCCCATTTGGCCGAAATTTTGAGGGGGTGGGCCCCTTTGTGGCCCAACTTTGATAAAATGACTAATTGCTTGTGGCCCGAACGCCCGATCGAAGCCCGAAACGCGAAAACGCTACTACGCGATTGATTTTTCGGAGAGATAACAACTACGCGACGGATAAAATATATAAACACTATATATGGTCATATGACATTAAAATATCATATTTAAAATATTTAGGACTTAAAATCCCAAAAGCTCGACCGTTGGTTGGAAAACTGAAAAGATTCGCCGGATAGAAACCCGCGACACGTAGAAACGTACAACTTGAAATATGAATACAAATATTCATATAACACATAATAATTAATATATTATTACAAGATTAATAATATAGGTCATAGAAATGACGTGGCACGAATAACAGTTAACGGTCGTTAAATACTTAACGGTAAAAGATAACGGAAAAAGTAGGGTCGTTACAGTACGTATCCTTTCAACCCTAAATAAAGTTTGTGTTGATGTTCCAAAGCCTTACCATTGGAAAGGAAATCTTATCACATTTACAACGATATTTGATTCATCGAAAACGGAGCTACGGTCAAAAAGTTATGGCCAAAACAAGAAACTGAAAACTGACCTGAAGGTTGGAGCGGCGCTCCACCTTTCGGCGCGGCGCGCCGAACCCGTCTGATGCAATTTTTAGCCTTTTTAAAAGGTCTAAATGAAGGGTAGTTTGGTCTTTTCACTTGGGGTCGGTTTTGGGTCATCAAAACTGATCCTTTGATCAGTTTGGATCACATTTTCACTCATCAAACACTCTCATCTTCAAACCCTAGAGTGAGAGTAGAGCTTTAGAGAGAGAGAGCTCCAATTGGAGAAGAAGAAGGGTGTTTCGGGTCAAACCTCGGGTATTAAAGTTGTTCTACTCGTCAACGGCATCATTTTGGCGGTATTGGTAAGTTCTAACTCCGAATTTCATCTTAGAGATTTGATATTCAAGTTAGGGTTTGAACTTAAATTGTTAATAAACCCATTCAAACTCTTGAATTGAGTTTGTGGATGCTAGTAATCGGGTTTATTGTTTTTGTTGGTGGATTTTGGGTTGGTGAACAAATTGGCCTTGATTAGGACTTGTAATTGGGTTTAATCACTAGGTTTAGTGATTATGGAAGTGTTGGAACACTTTTAGGTGTGTTGGTTGACTAATTTTGACTTTGGGTCAAAATTAGGGTTTGGTGATGATTATGACCCAATTGTCGAATTAATAAGGTTTATAAACTTAAAACGGATTAGGTTGAAGCATAGAACCGAGTTAAATATGTTTTGGTGTCAAAACTTGCTAATGGCGTGATATTGACTTCTTATGGGTCAAATTAGGGTTTAAGTGTCATTTTGGGCAAGATAGGTATTTAACACCTATGATGGGGTTTAATTGGCGTATTAAGACCATTCTCACTTGTGTTAGTGATTATTGGTTAATTTTGGGCGCGGTTTGTATTTGGAAGTGCATTTGGGTCAAATTTGCACTAAGTGTCAAATTGGGTTGGTTTGTAAATCCAATCTAAGTGTGTTGTTGAATTTGTGATAATGGAATAGGTACTTTCCATTGACGAGTTGCAGATTATTCGGTAGCATTCTTCAAGGCGACAAGGTGAGTGTTAATATCCTATGTGCATATGTATGTGTAGGATGGGTGCGGGTCGGGTGAAGTGGTTCTCGGTCATAGAGCTCACTTCACATATAGGTGGATTGATGAACTTGTCTATAGGTCCAATTGACACGGTTGTGCTTTTTGGTTGACCACCTTTGACGAGGTGCACACTTTGTGTGTACGTTATCACATGGGCGGGTGATGTGAATTATATAACCCCAATGGCGAAGGGTTAATATTGTGAGTGGAATAATTATGCGTTCATGTTTATGGCGTATTTGTTTGTGGATGTTATGGTAGCATCGAGTGTGAACCACGAGCCGGTAGCACTATAAAAATAGATGTGAACCACGAGCCGGTAGCATCGAGTGTGAACCACGAGCCGGTTGCACTATAAAAATAGATGTGAACCACGAGCCGGTAGCATCGAGTGTGAACCACGAGCCGGTAGCACTATAAAAATAGATGTGAACCACGAGCTGGTAGTATCGAGTGTGAACCATGAGCCGGTAGCACTATAAAACGAGGCGTGAATCACGAGCCGGTAGCGTCGAAGTGTGAACCACGAGCCGGTAGCACTATAAAAGAGTATGACTCAAATACGTATGGTGTGAACCACGAGCCGGTAGCACCATAGCGTTATGGTTAACCATATTGTGTTGTGATTGTATAGCATGTTATATATATATATTGTGATGAGTACATGCTAATGTGGTTTTGGGATGGTGTACGACTTGTTAGTATTTACGAGTATGTTGATATACTAATTGTGTTACAAGTTCGTATGAGGTATTTGATATTTGTGTGGCGTGTCCATTTTATACATATATATGTATGTAGTATGTTATCATTCACTAAGCGTTAGCTTACCCTCTCGTTGTTGACTTTTTTTATAGATTGCATGGATGCGGAGGTTCGGGTAAGCGGGGACTAGTGGACTCGCGTAGTTGCTTTAGAAGGCTTGCTTTTGGATTGATTAGGATGGGGTAGCGTATCCCCAATCGCCATGCTCGGCTTTATTTTGTGTTAATAGTCATGTGGTTGAAAACTTGTATTTTCGTACGAAAGTCGTAAAACGGCCAATATGGGCCCGGTCTTCGTAAAACTAATTTTATTAATGGAACGTGTTAGTTCTACATATATTAATGTATGGTTAAAAGCGTTTTGTCTAAATACGTCGGGAAGTGGTCAAACATTTTCGTATTTCATGACTTTTTGGACAGGCCACTTTGGCGCGCCGCGCCATGTGCTGTACCAGCAAAAAAAAAATTTCTGCGTTATTGGTTGGTTAACGGGTTGGGTTGTTACAGCATTTCCACAATATTTTGGAAGTATGAATGGAGGAAGGAAGTATAGGAATGGTGAGAATACTGGAACGGAAGAAGTTCATTTATAGTGAAAATATCAGACGGAGCAATCGAGGCAGATCAACACATTTAATTAAAGAGATCTTAATTTCATCAATCCTGAATAATCAGATCTTATATAATTCCAAGATTTTCCTTTAAATCCCTTAAATTCCGAAATTCAACAGAGACAATGTCAAAAGTTAAGACGAAACTTTATTTCTACAATTCAATCTTTTGTGATAGCTTCATTCGTGCTCTTAAAATAATCGAATTGTTTTATCCATATTACTCAATGATGATAAAACTCTATTTATCAACTCATACTCGTCATGAAAACATTTTTAATGTTAGCCACGACCACCTCACTCAAATTTCGGGACGAAATTTCTTTAACGGGTAGGTACTGTGACGACCCGGGAATTTCCGACTAAATTTAAACTTAAATCTTATATGATTTAGACACGATAAGCAAAGTTTATTAAACTGAGTCTCATAATGTTTGAACTATTTCCATGAATGCATTTGATTTTGACCAATCTCGACGATTCACGAACTTTTAATTATAAACAGTGATGTATATATAGGTAATTATATATGTGAATAATTATACATAATAAATTAAATATATAAAGAAACTATTAAGTGAATTAGTTATTATGAAAGATAAATAAAATAACTGAAACTTGTTATTTCGGATAAATAGGATATATTGAATATAATGGATTTTTGAACTTAATTGATCAACGTTAACAAAATGTTAAATATATAATGTATACTTTAAATTAATTTGTTTCAATATATATCTAAATATATACATGATATCTATACATAACGGTTGATTGTATGTAATATATTATTATATATTAAAAGGTATAAAATACTCAAAATATATTATTATATAATATATTAAATAAATAATTAATAATATGTAATATTAATAAATTAAGTTTAATTACAAGTTTAAAATATAGTTGTTATACTTACTTTCATTATTATTAATAGCAGTATTAGTTTTATATAGATAGGAAGGTTGATATACATGAATTGTTATTTCCAAAAATTAAATTTAGTATTTTTATTATAATTTTTATTATTGTTAATATCAATATTATTATTATTATTAACTTTGTTCTAAATATTAATATTAATAATATTATTATTAATATTAACAGTATTATTACTTTATTATTATTTTGCAGCATATTTATTATTAATGTATTTATTTATATATATTAATTAGTAATATATGTATATAGATATAGATATGTAAATAAAGCAACTAATAACCGAGCCTAGTACCAATCAACTTTAAATTTTTCTTTCATCTACTGCTCATGATTTTAGATCCTGTCTGATTGTAGTCGAACCTAATCCCATTATAAAATGAATTCAACATCAGGATCACACTTTATTTTTTTTCCAAATCGAATATTATAGACCCAAGTTTGTTACACATCCCATCCATCTCCACTTTCTTTTCCATATAACTTTTTTTTATTTTGGTGAACCCACATCCACCATATTTATTATCTCAAACCTCCTTCCTGTAAAAAGAAGCCACAATCTTCATCTCTTTTTCTTTTCTTCTTACACCCGGATCACAAAACCACCAAACATGAATTAACATTCGGTTCATTGCTGTTATTCGAAGCTATATAACCAACACCCACTTCATCCACCATCTTCATCACCGGGAACCATCCTTGACAACCACCACTAATCCATTAACTACCTACGGCCACCACTTCATCACTCTCACGACACCTCTACAACACCACCACGGCATCCCCTCACTCTTTCTCTACTTCATCATCTCCCTCTCTCTCTCTCTCTCTATCAAAACCTCCACTTGTTGATACGTTATATTTTTTTTAGTGGCTATTAAACTGCTAACATTGGTGATACTGCAACATTCATTTACCATCACCAAATATCATGGAACCAATAACTTACAATCACCTTGAGGTCATCGTAAACCACCATCTTCATCTTCATCAATAAACCATTCGAACAACCACCAAAGTCACCTATTATGTACCCACTATAGATAACTGCACTGTCTTGCAGCTTATTGTTTTCTCTCAATCAAACGACACTCAAACGAAGCCAGAAGAATGTTGTAGCTGCATATTCATTTTTTTCTGATTAAAAGAGAAGTGAAAAGATAATGATGATATAGAAATAATAATGAAGACAATGAGAGCTGCTAGTGAATTGTTGATGTGTAAAGTTTGTATATAAAAAAAAGTAATCAAGCACGAAACCCTTTATTCTTGTCTGTTGTGGCTGCCTTATTCTCGTCTGAGCTGGGCGAGACCACAAATACTTACACATTGAATTAACTTGGGCCATTAAATAATAATGGATTATCTATTTTGTTGGGCCGAGGACTAATTTTGTTATCGGGTTTATTGTACGAAAACCATCCCATAATTCATACATGATGCATTTCAACTTTTTTGATTCTTGGTCTGATCGACACTGACAAGGTAGAGAGGATGCTACGTTTATAATGATGGCCAATTGATGCAGTGATGTATGTGATGGTAGACGAATATGAAGATGAGTGTGGTGAGCGATGAGAAAATGATAACGATAAACAATGTTGATCTAGGTTATGATCATGATCAAAAGATGATGATTTTGATTCTTGATTAATACGAAAGGAAGCAATCTGATGCAATTATTCTTACATATGCGTGAGACCAGCCTCTTTCAATTGATCAAATGATTACTAGTTTGATGATGAGTGAACCCTAGACCCATCTGCTATTCCTGTCGAAGTAAAACAGCCACGGCCTTAATTTTTTTATTTATTCTTCCACTGATTTCGGTTAGTCCCTTTCGATTAAGATTTACAACTCCAAAACAGCTTCGGCCGAAATCCTTTGATGATTCATATCGGACTTGTGAAAGATTTGGGCCTGTGAAAATCCATGAAGGAGAAATATGAGAATAATTAATACGGGTTATGGTTATATTGAACGGAGTTATAACAGAAAAATAGAACGGATCAGTTGGTTAGAGGTGTTATGTTTAAGCGAGAGGTTGCGTGTTCGATTCCTGTTCGCGACAGTTTTCATTTTTAAGGCTTCTTTTGAGGTAGTTCATATTAAAAATTATTATTATTATTATTATTATTATTATTATTATTATTATTATTATTATTATTATTATTATTATTATTATTATTATTATTATTATTATCAAGATTTTTATATATTATTATCATCATTTTTACTAACACTACTATTATTTATTATTATTATTAGTATCTTTATTTTTATTAAAAAATATTACAACTTTCTATTATAACTATTATTTTACCAAATAAAGTAGTAGTTATATAAAAACATATCTTAATATAATCCTATATATATATATATATAAAGATATTAATCTTAATACATTATATAATATAAATAAACTTAGTCAATTAAATATGATATGTGTTAATATATATGCATGATATAGGTTCGTGAATTCGAGGCCAACCCTGCATTGTTCAGTTGTTTAATATAGTCATATGTATTTTTACTACAAAATACATTAGGTGAGTTTCATTTTCCCCTTTTACTCTTTATGTTTTTGGGCTGAGAATACATGCAAATGCTTTATTAACTGTTTTACAATATTTATATGCGTGAGTTTCATTAATCCCTTTTTTAAATGCTTTCGCAATATATATTTTGGGACTGAGAATACATGCGCTGCTTTTATAAATGTTTTACGAAATAGACACAAGTAATCGAAACTACATTATATGGTTGAATGATCGAAATCGAATATGCCCCTTTTTATATAGTCTGGTAATCTAAGAATTAGGGAACAGAAACCCTAATTGACGCGAACTCTAAAGATAGATCTATCGGGCCCAACAAGCCCCATCCAAAGTACCGGATGCTTTAGTACTTCGAAATTTATATCATGTCCGAAGGAGGATCCCGGAATGATGGGGATATTCTTATATGCATATTGTGAATGTCGGTTACCAGGTGTTCAATCCATATGAATGATATTTTTGTCTCTATGCATGGGACGTATGTTTATGAGAAATGGAAATATGAAATCTTGTGGTCTATTAAAATTATGAAATGATTATTTATGATAAACTAATGAACTCACCAACCTTTTGGTTGACACTTGAAAGCATGTTTATTCTCAGGTATGAAAGAAACGTTCCGCTGTGCATTTGCTCATTTTAAAGACAGTATTTGGAGTCGATCATCGCAATGGAACCAGTTGTTGGTGACTTCGTCCAGATGGTTTAGGACGGGTCCTTTCACCTCATAACAAAGACTCATAATCATAATTCAATGTATCTGATAATTTAATCATATGATATTATCTTTTAATTCCATCGATAAACATATTGAAACAAATACTTTTATGTAAAGTATTTTATATCTAATACTTTGTTAATGTTTTTAATTAATAAGTATATATTATATATACATATCAGTATACACATAAATGTTCGTGAATCGTTGAGCATAGTCAAAGGGTAATTGATTACATGAATATAGATTTCAAAACTTTCGAGACTCAATATTACACATTTTGCTTATCGTGTCGGAAACATATAAAGATTAAAGTTTAAATTTGATCGGAAATTTCTGGGTCATCACAGTACCTACCCGTTAAAGAAATTTCGTCCCGAAATTTGATCGAGGTCGTCATGGCTAACTATAAAAATGTTTTCATGGCGAATATGAGTTGAAAATAGAGTTTCTTCATCATTGAGTAATATAGATAAAGCAATTTGATTATACGAAGAGTATAAGTGAAGCTATCGCAAGAGAGTGAAATGAGTAAATGTAGAATCATTTTAACTGATGATGTAGTTATGATTGATTTTCGAAATTCATGCGATTTAAAGAAAATCTTTGTAATAAGATTTGGTTCTTCGGCGATTTAGGAAATCAGGTTCTTCTTTGATTAAATGCAATAATCTGTTTCGATTGACCTGTCGGATATTTTACTATAAATCCACCCCCTTCTTTTCCTTATTTTCCATATCTAACATCTTCTATTCTTTCTCCTCAATTCATTCTTTAAACATTCGTTAATATGCTCCATCCAGTACTGATTCTTGATATACTCCTAACTTTCATATATGTCATTCTTCTCTTTCATCTACCACCGGAGGATTTTATCCACTTCTACTATTACCTTGGGGTTATAGTGTTTTTAATTTTCCCGTACCTTTACGTGGCAATACGTATTGATATGTACGGTTTGTAATTTATGTGTTGTTGTCGAGCTTTATATTTTCTTTTATATTCAAGAGTTCCATACTTTTGTCTCCTCTTCCCGACTTCAAGTCAAGCGAATAATGGTCCGGAATTCGTAGGTATGGATTTTGAAATGAACATAGTTAATGCTCTTAAGAAGGAAATCGTAATTGCACGATCTTGATTTGGTAAATTACCAGAATATCCGAAAAGATAGAACTATCAAAAAGATATGTTCTTAATATTTTTGGAAATTGGGTAGAATGTAAGAGTCGTGTAAATGGCACATGATGATGGTATGTTCTGTGAATCATCACGTTCCATTAGAAACTCAGCATGACTTACTGTAATATAATCACGTTGATCAAGTGTCATTATATTATACTAACTCATGCTTCAGTTCCCAACACTACTTCAAAACATTCATATTTTAAACTCGAAGATTTCGGGATTTAGAACTAAAATAGTTTCTTTTATGATATAACACAGATAGCATGAAGAGGTAATGGTTTCAGGTAAGAATAGTTATGGAAATATCTTCAGAAATATGGAGGATATTTATAATGGAGGATATGATGATATCTTAGAATATTTAAGATAAGATGATGATGAAGAATATTGTCCGCAAAGGTTTTAGAGTAAGGAGCAAGGTATTCGTTAATGACTTCATCAGAAACAGAATCATCAGGATTCTTTAAATACAGTGTTTGGTCCTTGTATTTGTCCTTGGTCTCCTTCATGGTCTACTCAATCCGTTTTTCAGTTCCAAACCTTCTCTTTTTCTCCGCTTTACCACCATACCATTCTTTATCATCAAACTTTTGACTGTTAAAGTCATTTACAGTTTTTGCTGCTTCATCAGCATTTTGAGAACTAATTCATAATTCAGGGTATTTTTCAGAAACTTCACATTCAAAATATGTAAGTATTGACGTTAGGCATTATATGTATACATATAACTGTTGGCGTAGAATCACTGCGAATTTCAAAATACTGATTACTGATTCCCAGTAGTTGGTATGACAATTATTGTTACAGGATGTAGGTGAGTACATGATGGGGTTTCAATGAATAAGTATAATGACTTTTCAGAGAGGTTTAAGTTGAAGTTTATTAAAGTTGTTGATAAGTTTACTGCTAATGTGGCGAAATATAAAAGGTTCCCCAGTAACAATGATGAAGGGGTAATTGTATAAACAATTGAAGGTGATTTGCTGGAGCCGTGATAAAACTGTCTACTTTGGAAAGATGTGGAAAATTTATATTTGGTAATAAATGTTAAAGGGTCTGACACGGATACGTGTTAAACTTTAACTTTGGTTTCGAGAGCTTTTCAGGTGCATGACGGTGGGTAATGTGTGGTTGGATCATCATCTCGCGTGTCTTTAGGAATTTCGAAGGGTTTGAACACATATGATGTTCTAGGATTTTGAATTTTACAATTATTCTTCTGGGTTCCATGAATAGAAATGATGTTCTAGTACAGTTTTGAAGTCAAAGTATAGTTTTGATAGGTGCAGGAATCTAAGAGTGATGATTTCGGTTATTTCTCGAATTGAATTCTGAAATTTCAAAATCAGAATATGTAATTAGATTCGAATGAGTATGGTTGTTTTGATTTCTATAAAAGAATGTGTATTGTTGTAAAAGTAGGGAGTATAGTTGATGATTGTTGAATCAGAATCGAAGAATGTAACATATTAACTGTGAATTTAAATATCTCTCGGGTATTACCTACCCGTTAAAAAAAATTCATGAGTAATGTTTTGTACCAGAGAATTTTATTACAGTCTTTATGAAAATATATGTATATTTTCTTTCGATGTAATACAGATTTAATGAGTTAATATCATATTAAGCTCATTTGATTTTCGGCTTGAATTAGAAATGAATAATCTCTAAAACATTAGAGATTACATAATCTTCACAAAGTATTTCATTACTGTGATTAATACTTCATTATTTATTCTTATAGATATTTCCTTAGTGAACTATGCTGATGCTCATAGAACTCTTGCTAACTTCGCAAGATACGAATGTTGTTTTCTAGAAAGTTTCGAGTGCATCGAAGATGAAAGTGTAAAATCAAACATGTTGTTGAATGATACACTTGGTTTATTATGAAACCGAATTCATTTAATTGAAGCAGAGATTGTAGTTAACGATGGTTAGGTTGTTAACGAAGGATGTACATTATAGCATATTAGTAATATGAATTTAACCGAGTAGTATCTACCCTTTTTCAATTCATACTCAATAGCTTAGTACGAAAGATTTATTATAGTTTCAGAATTCATATATATAAATATCTATAAATTCTTCAGAAAGAATGAGTTAATACTTCATAACTCGTTGATACAATATACGTGTTGTTGATTTGTGATGATATCCACAGTAATTTCTTGAACTGGCGGAGCTTATATGTTATAAATGCTGCTAGTGCTGATGATGCTGGTATAACAAGTCTAGTTTGTAAATCGCACACCATTCTTGTCAGGGTTTCGATTCTTCTTTCTATCATTTCTGTCCACTTATCTGATTTATGGTTAAGGCTGAAATAGATAATCTCTAAGACTTTAGAGTTTACATAATCACCGCAGAATGTTTCTCCGATCAATACTTCATCGTTTGTTGTTGTTGGTACTCCTTGGTATTTATGGTGCATGTGATGTTGATATCTGAGGTACAGGTTGTGATGTTGAGGCGTGTGATGCGGACGTGATTGTTGATGGTGGTAATGATACTGTTGGTGTTGATGATGGTGATATCGTTGATGTCGGTGATGCTGCTGGTGAAAGGATCCGAAACTAATCATCCGGGCGTTGTCCATATTGATTACAAACGAATTACAATAGTTGATAACATTGCGAGGTACTTGCCCTCTATATGATACATCTTACAAACGTTGCATTTATTCTTAAAAGACAATCTATAGTTACATCCATAATTGACATATTCGCCTGACATTTCATAATATTCAAATGACCTAAACCGCCATTTACTTAATAATAGTCTCTATGAACTTCAATGACTCGAATGCAACGCCTTATGATATAAGTCCTTAATGGCCTCAAGTAGTATCCTTAGTACGAGATAATGGACAGCGAAAGACTTAAGTCATACCTGAGAATAACATGCTTTAAAATGTCAACATAAAGTTGGTGAGATATAGGTTTAATGTCGACAGCGATATAAATATAGACCACAAGATTTCATATATAAACATTTTAATAAAAATATTCTAAGTGGTTGAGCACTTGGTAACCATACTTAACAATTAATCACGTCGCATATTCCCTTTAATATGAAATCTTACTACACTGTACCAAGTGTAGTCACGAAACGAAGTACTGTGCAACCGTTGAATACTGGTCGTCCAGTCCGGTTGGGGTTGTCAGGCCCGATAGATCTATCAACAGGATTCGCGTTTACAATACCGCTGTAAATATTAGTTACCAAGCTACAGGGAAGTATGCCAGTGGTACAACTCAACGTAGAATATATTTTTCAGTTACTTGTGTCCATAACGTAAAACATAAAATACATGTATTCTCATCCCGAAATATTTAGAGTTTAAAAGTGGGACTATATACTCACTTTCGTCTTGAAGATATATATAATTTGACTTGGTCTCCGGTTGATATCACGAACCTATCCATATATAATATATCAATACCTTTTCTTTTTAAACAAACGTCACATATATATACTTGTTATACTTTTAATACTTTGAATAATTCCTTAGTCCGTAGTTAGCAGCTCGTTGTTAGTAATTCAATTTTAATGGTTCATTTTTAGATGTTTAATATACCCGCAATGAAATAAATAAAACCCCCAACGAAATAAATAAAACCCCATCGTATATGTATTGGTCGAGATTAATCTTGACCCACGGTACCGGTGTTGTCAAATGACGTGTTGCGTACATAAAGTACCGGTGTTGTCAAATGACGTGTTGCGTACAAACATGGGATCTTATGATTAATCTTCTCGTGTTGTTTACGGGTGATCCTGAACCATATAAAATTGAATTATAAGTACATATATATAAAATATCATGTTATCTTAGAAATATGTGATTTATTTAATTTTTCCCAATTAATCCCGAAGTTAAACAAGTCTAGGATAACCAATTTTGTTTCGGTCATAGTTTCTTCGTTACAAATCCGTTTTCGTTGATTCAACTTGCCATCTCCTTGGATCGAGTCCCTCTTTAAGACTATGAACTGAAAATACCTTGGTTTGTATTCAAAATCACACGGCATAGGTGAAACTTTAGTGAAACTTATGAAGTTAAACATTTTTGTTACAAAAAAATAACACTTAATGACCATTTTTCTAAAAATACTTATACTTTGAATTAAATCATGAAATTTCTATGTGTTAACATATTTATAGTAAAAATCATTTTTCCAGAACATAAACCTCCAATTCAAAGTTTAAGATAGTTTTTAATTATCCAACCCAAAACAGTCCCCGGTTACACTCCGACGTCGTAAAAATAGTTTTTAAGATATTCTTTGAAAAACCAAGTTATACCTTGTTAAGTTAGCATATATTTAAGTTATATTACAGGTCTTGAAGTATTTTAAAAGTTAAGTTAGAAGGATCTATTTAGTTTGCAAACAAGTTTGAAAACTTTCAAACTATGTTCTTGTTGTTAAAATTGTATACCACAAAATATGATAGCTATATATATATGAATCGAATAAGGTTATGAACATAGATACTACCTCAAGTTCCTTGGACAAGGTTTCTGTAAAAGAGGAGTAAAAAGCTAGAACCAAAAGGGTGATGGAATTAGATGAAAGATTGGAAGTAAGTTTGTGTTCTTGGAAGGATTTCTTGAAGTGTTTTTGTATGGTTTTCTTATGGTGTTTATGTAAGGTTTTTGAAGCTAAATGATGGGGAAAATGCTTGGAGATGATCAAGTATGAAGTTAAGAGTATTTTGAGAGAGAAATGGAAGTGTAAGTATAAGAAAATGGGGTGAAGAAATGGTGTGCATGCATAAAAACGTTTTTAGGTTATAAAGGAAAAAAAAATACCTAACTTTGTTTTCTTGCTAAATAATTCATGCTACTTGACAAATGGTTGGTTCCACATGTTTCTTAATCATTTAAGGCTGCTAAGGAGCAGATTTTTATTGGTATATACCAATAGTAAATACATCTAGAAGCTGCGTATGATACGGGTACATATACCCTAGGTATACGTATAGAAATCTTTGAGAAAACGGAACGAGGATTCAAATATAGCTATCTTTTGTAAATATACTTATATTGTTTTATGTATTTAAGTCTTTAAAAGTGATTAAATACATTACTTATACGATATATGTATAAACATTATAGGTCATAAGTATTTAAGTCAAATAACGTTACGTATGGTTATCGTTTTGAAAACTTAAGTTAGTAGTTTCAAAATATACTTATAACTTATTGTTATTAATACAAAATGAGATATTAAAAAATTCTTAGATCATGTTAAATATGTATATATACATATATATACACAAACGTATAATTATCATATATTGTATAGTTCGTGATATCATCGGTCAAACTAGACGGTCAAACGTTGTGTAAAACTCTTTTCGAAAACATAAGTCTCAACAATTTGGATTGCTTATCATGTTGGTAAGGTTTAATTTATGTAAATATTAATCTTATAAGTATAGAACGATCGAAAAAGTGCGGGTCAACTTTAGGGTTTTTGCTTATCGTGTCGGAACCATATAGAGATTAGAGTTTAAATTTGGTCGGAAATTTCCGGGTCGTTACAGTACCCACCCGTTAAAGAAATTTCGTCCTCGAAATTTGGTAGAGGTTGTCATAAATAACAATAGGAATGTTTTCATGACGAATATGAGGTAATAATGAAATTTTATCATTATTGAAAGATTTAGATAAAACGATTCGGTTATGTGAGACGCACGAGCGAAGCTATCACAAAAGAGTGAAATGAGTAAATATAGAATTGTTGTAACCGATGACGTGATTATGATCGATTTCCGGGATTTAAGGGTTTTAAAGAAAATCTTATGTAATAAGATTTAGTTTTGCGGCGATCAGGATCTTCTTTGATTTAACGCGGCAATCTGTTTTGATTTCTTTGTCGAATATTTCACTATAAATTTACCTCCTTCCCTTTCTTTCTTCCCACATCTTCTATTCTTTCTCTTTAGTTCCTACTTTAAGACATTCGCTAATATGCTCCATCCCATTCTAATCCTTGTTATATTTCTAACTTTCATATCTTTCATTCTTCTTTTTCATCTATCACCAGAAGAATCTATTCTCTTTTATCCTTTCCTTGGAATTATAATGTTTTTAATTCTCCCGTGCCTTTACGTTGCAATACGTATTGATATGCACGGTTTGTAGTTTCGGGGTTGTTGTTAGGTTTTATACCTTCCCTTATATTTCGATGTTCCTACTCCCGTCCCTTAAAATCATTGTCATCCACAGTTAATGCTCTCTCTTATTTGCTGTGGTTTATGTTCCTATTTCTATTCTGAGGTTTTGTCCCTTCGTTTCTTCTTCCTGTCCTCGAGCCAAGCGAACAATGGTCCGAAATTCGTAGGTAGGAAATTTGGAATGAACCTAGCTATTGGTTTTAGAATGAAATTGTAATGGCACGATCTTGATTCGTTAAATTACTCTAATATTCCGGAAAAATAGAACTATCAAGATGATACGTTCTAATATGTTTGGAGACTTGATAGAATGTAAGAGCCGTGTAACATGGCACATGATGACGGTACTGTGAATCATCACATTCCATTAGAAACTTAACATGACTTACTGTAATATAATGAAGTTGATCAAGTTTCATTATATTATACTAATTCATGCATCAGTTCCCAACACTACTTCAAATCATTTATATTTTAATCTCGGAGGTTTCAGAATTTAGAAATTAACACAGTTTCTTTTATATTGTAACGCAGATGTTACGGAGAGATAAATGATCGCAGATAGGAATAGTTGTAAAAATATCTCCAGAAATATGAAAAATATGTATAACGAATGATATGAAGATATCTTATAATATCTAAGATAAGATGATGATGAAAAATATCATCCGGGCAAGGTTTTGAATAAAGAGTAGGGTTCTTACTGACGGTTTCAGCAGGTACAGAATCGTTTGTATTCTTTGAGAGCAGGTTCAGTCCCTGTGATTTATCCACAGCCTCTTTCATACTTTGCTTCATCCGTTTTCTAGTTCCAAACTTTTTTTTTTTTTTTCAGCTTTACCACCTTACTATTCTTTGTCATCAAACTTTTGACCGTTAAAGTCGTTTACAGTTTTTGCTGCTTCGTTAGCATTTCAAGAACTATTTCATAGTCCCGGGTGTTTTTCAGAAACTTCACGTTCAGATTATGAAATTCTTAGGGATAGACATTATAGATATGATGGAAGAAGTTCCACGAGATTTTCAAAATACTGATTGTTGATTTCGCCAAAAGGATAACGATCTGCTGGTGCACCTGTTGATGTTGTCGAGGGATATAAAAGGTTTTCCGGTAATGACGGCGAAAGGACAAGGTATAAATATCATGATTATAATAGAAATAATCTCACTGAAAAGTCGAAGTGGAGCTGTGACAAAATTAGCTTCTTGAAAAGGAATTGTAGGGTTGTTCTTGCTAATAAATGGCAAAGGATTCAATACGTTATGTGTTAAATTATGAATTTGGGTTCGAGAGTTCTTCAGGTGTATAACTGTATGTATAAATCTTCATTCTGTAGGCAAGGTGCGGCGGGTTCAACTTCTCGGTCGAGGTGTTTTCAGGAATCATGAAAGGATTTGAATGCGAATTGTAATCGTCAAGTTACGAATGAGGTTTAAGATAAAATCAAGTGGCAAGCTTGAAGAATTGTTTAGCTTCATATGTTACAATCAACATTTTAATTCATTTTAATTGTCCAGAGTTAGCCGGAACAGTTAGCGTGGAATCCTTAATAGATTTTTAATTAGTTAAATCGTGTGTTTCTAACAAATTTTTTTTTATTTTGTCCAATGTTTTCTTCTTTATGCCACTTGTTGGATTCTGGTAGGTCAAAATCCGAATATGAAATTTGATTGAAAATGGTTATTCTGGGGTGAGCGGATACGAATATCGGTGGTTGTAAGTAAGATAATAGATAACCGTTGAATCAGATTCAAGAATGTACAATATAACTTATTAATGTGAATTCTAAATATTCCTCGGGTACTACCCACCCGTTAAAATATTTTCATCATTAATAGTTTGTACGAAGGAATTTTTAATTACTATCTTTATGAAAATATACTTGCATATATATTTTCTTCAGAGATAATCATAGATTTAATGAGTCAATAAGATATTAAACTCATTTGATTTATCGTTAATTCTAGGTTACATAATCTCTAAGACTTTAGAAATTACATAATCGTCATACGATACGTAAAGCGAAGATAATCGATGTAGAACGATATATAGAACGAAGATCATACTCGAAGTACAGATATTGAGTCGTGTGATGTTGATATTCGAGATACAGATTGTGATGTTGAGATTTAAGGCGCGGTTGTGATTGGGGTGATAAAGGTACTGTCGGCGTTGACGATGGTAGTACGGATTATGCTGCTGGTGCTGCTGTTGGTGTTTGTAACCTTCGCACCATATTCTCCAAAACCACTACCCGAGCACGGAGTTCGTTGACTTCTTCTATTATACCGGGATGATTGACGGTTGGAACGAGCGAATGAACAAGATTTGAAATATGGGATAGTATGTAATCATGACGAGATACTCTAGAAATGAGCGAGAAAATGGTGTTTCGAATAGGTTCGCCGGTAAGTGCTTCAGGTTCATCGTTAAGAGGACAATTTGGTGGATGGAATGGATCACCTTCTTCTTGCCTCCAGAAATTTAGTATATTACGAACCCATCTCCAATTCATCCAGAATAGATGATGGGAAATTGGTTGATCCATTCCGGTAACGCTGTTCTCGGAGCTCGAATGGAAATCCATATCGGCGAAGCTATCGAAGTCGGAGGAATTTGAGCTGGATGAAGAATCCATCTTGTATGGTCGGAGAAATGAATTTTTGGTTTGGAATAGATTATAGGAGTTGGGTTTGGTACTCTTCAATACATAATTTACATATGTATATATAATATCAAAATCCCATGAATTACGGAGAATCTTTTAAATACGGCAGGCAATGTCTATAGTAACAGATACGCTAGGATATGAATTTTGTCTATACACTATCGATGCACTAAATGCAGTAAGACATGTCTAGACTTAAGAATGATAAGCAGGCAGTTCCCTAAGAATGATAAGCAGATGATTTCCGACTAGGATTGATAAGCAAAACTTTTGACAGGCAGACACGGTCAAAGTCCAGACTCACTTAATGTATCCTAACAACTACTAGTTAGACACACTAATGCAAGGCCTGGTTCGCTAAGACCAACGCTCTGATACCAACTGAAAGGATCCGAAACTAATCATCCGGACGTTGTCCATATTGATTACAAACGAATTACAATAGTTGATAACATTGCGAGGTACTTGCCCTCTATATGATACATCTTACAAACGTTGCATTTATTCTTAAAAGACAATCTATAGTTACATCCATAATTGACATATTCGCCTGACATTTCATAATATTCAAATGACCTAAACCGCCATTTACTTAATAATAGTCTCTATGAACTTCAATGACTCGAATGCAACGCCTTATGATATAAGTCCTTAATGGCCTCAAGTAGTATCCTTAGTACGAGATAATGCACAGCGAAAGACTTAATTCATACCTGAGAATAACATGCTTTAAAATGTCAACATAAAGTTGGTGAGATATAGGTTTAATGTCGACAGCGATATAAATATAGACCACAAGATTTCATATATAAACATTTTAATAAAAATATTCTAAGTGGTTGAGCACTTGGTAACCATACTTAACAATTAATCACGTCGCATATTCCCTTTAATATGAAATCTTACTACACTGTACCAAGTGTAGTCACGAAACGAAGTACTGTGCAACCGTTGAATACTGGTCGTCCAGTCCGGTTGGGGTTGTCAGGCCCGATAGATCTATCAACAGGATTCGCGTTTACAATACCGCTGTAAATATTAGTTACCAAGCTACAGGGAAGTATGCCAGTGGTACAACTCAACGTAGAATATATTTTTCAGTTACTTGTGTCCATAACGTAAAACATAAAATACATGTATTCTCATCCCGAAATATTTAGAGTTTAAAAGTGGGACTATATACTCACTTTCGTCTTGAAGATATATATAATTTGACTTGGTCTCCGGTTGATATCACGAACCTATCCATATATAATATATCAATACCTTTTCTTTTTAAACAAACGTCACATATATATACTTGTTATACTTTTAATACTTTGAATAATTCCTTAGTCCGTAGTTAGCAGCTCGTTGTTAGTAATTCAATTTTAATGGTTCATTTTTAGATGTTTAATATACCCGCAATGAAATAAATAAAACCCCCAACGAAATAAATAAAACCCCATCGTATATGTATTGGTCGGGATTAATCTTGACCCACGGTACCGGTGTTGTCAAATGACGTGTTGCGTACATAAAGTACCGGTGTTGTCAAATGACGTGTTGCGTACAAACATGGGATCTTATGATTAATCTTCTCGTGTTGTTTACGGGTGATCCTGAACCATATAAAATTGAATTATAAGTACATATATATAAAATATCATGTTATCTTAGAAATATGTGATTTATTTAATTTTTCCCAATTAATCCCGAAGTTAAACAAGTCTAGGATAACCAATTTTGTTTCGGTCATAGTTTCTTCGTTACAAATCCGTTTTCGTTGATTCAACTTGCCATCTCCTTGGATCGAGTCCCTCTTTAAGACTATGAACTGAAAATACCTTGGTTTGTATTCAAAATCACACGGCATAGGTGAAACTTTAGTGAAACTTATGAAGTTAAACATTTTTGTTACAAAAAAATAACACTTAATGACCATTTTTCTAAAAATACTTATACTTTGAATTAAATCATGAAATTTCTATGTGTTAACATATTTATAGTAAAAATCATTTTTCCAGAACATAAACCTCCAATTCAAAGTTTAAGATAGTTTTTAATTATCCAACCCAAAACAGTCCCCGGTTACACTCCGACGTCGTAAAAATAGTTTTTAAGATATTCTTTGAAAAACCAAGTTATACCTTGTTAAGTTAGCATATATTTAAGTTATATTACAGGTCTTGAAGTATTTTAAAAGTTAAGTTAGAAGGATCTATTTAGTTTGCAAACAAGTTTGAAAACTTTCAAACTATGTTCTTGTTGTTAAAATTGTATACCACAAAATATGATAGCTATATATATATGAATCGAATAAGGTTATGAACATAGATACTACCTCAAGTTCCTTGGACAAGGTTTCTGTAAAAGAGGAGTAAAAAGCTAGAACCAAAAGGGTGATGGAATTGGATGAAAGATTGGAAGTAAGTTTGTGTTCTTGGAAGGATTTCTTGAAGTGTTTTTGTATGGTTTTCTTATGGTGTTTAAGTAAGGTTTTTGAAGCTAAATGATGGGGAAAATGCTTGGAGATGATCAAGTATGAAGTTAAGAGTATTTTGAGAGAGAAATGGAAGTGTAAGTATAAGAAAATGGGGTGAAGAAATGGTGTGCATGCATAAAAACGTTTTTAGGTTATAAAGGAAAAAAAAAATACCTAACTTTGTTTTCTTGCTAAATAATTCATGCTACTTGACAAATGGTTGGTTCCACATGTTTCTTAATCATTTAAGGCTGCTAAGGAGCAGATTTTTATTGCTATATACCAATAGTAAATACATCTAGAAGCTGCGTATGATACGGGTACATATACCCTAGGTATACGTATAGAAATCTTTGAGAAAACGGAACGAGGATTCAAATATAGCTATCTTTTGTAAATATACTTATATTGTTTTATGTATTTAAGTCTTTAAAAGTGATTAAATACATTACTTATACAATATATGTATAAACATTATAGGTCATAAGTATTTAAGTCAAATAACGTTACGTATGGTTATCGTTTTGAAAACTTAAGTTAGTAGTTTCAAAATATACTTATAACTTATTGTTATTAATACAAAATGAGATATTAAAACATTCTTAGATCATGTTAAATATGTATATATACATATATATACACAAACGTATAATTATCATATATTGTATAGTTCGTGATATCATCGGTCAAACTAGACGGTCAAACGTTGTGTAAAACTCTTTTCGAAAACATAAGTCTCAACAATTCGGATTGCTTATCATGTTGGTAAGGTTTAATTTATGTAAATATTAATCTTATAAGTATAGAACGATCGAAAAAGTGCGGGACAACTTTAGGGTTTTTGCTTATCGTGTCGGAACCATATAGAGATTAGAGTTTAAATTTGGTCGGAAATTTCCGGGTCGTTACAGCTGGTGCTTAGGGTATTGAGGCTTGCGATGTTGATGTTACTGGCGGTACTGGTTATGCTGCTGGTGCTGCTGACGGTGTTTGTAATCTTTACACCATATGTTCCAGAGCCACTACTCGAGCGCGAAGTTCGTTAACTTCTGCTAGCACACCAGGATGATTGGCGGTTGGAGCAAGCGGATGAATAAGATTCATAATATGAGATAGTATATAATCGTGATGAGATACTCTAGCAATGAGTGAGAAAATGGTGTCTCGAATAGGTTCGACGGTAAGTGCTTCAGGTTCATCGCCAAGAGGGCAATGTGGTGGATGGAAAGGATCGTCTTCTTCTTGTCTCCAATGATTGAGTAGACTACGAACCCATCCCCAATTCATCCAGAATAGATGATGGGAGATTGGTTGATCCATTTCAGTGATGCTGCTTTCGGAGCTCAGGTAGATATTCATATCAGAATAGCTGTCGGAATCTGAGGAGTTCGAACTGGTTGAGAGATCCATCTCGTATGTTCAGGGAAAGAATTTTTGGTATGAAATAGATTGTAGAATTTAGATTTGGTATTCTTCAATACATAATTTACATATGTGTATATAATACCAAAATCCCATAAATTACGGAGGAATCTTTGAAAGGTGTCAGTCAAAGTTCACAGTAACAGATACTCTAAGCTATTAATTAGCAGATATGCTAAGGTGTGAATTTGTCTATACACTATTTTGCAATAAATGTAGGAAAACACGTCTAGACTTAAGAATGATAAGCAGGTAATTTCCTAAGGATGATAAGTAGATGATTTCCGACTAAAAATGATAAGCAAAACTTTTGACATGAAGACACGGTCGAAGTCCAGACTCACTAATGCATCTTAACGACTATCTGTTAGACACACTAATGCAAGACCTGGTTCGCTAAGACCACCGCTCTGATACCAACTGAAGGGACCCGTTCATATACATTATAAACGATTCACAATAGTTGATTACATCGCGAGGTATTTGACCTCTATATGATACGTTTTACAAACATTGCATTCGTTTTTAAAAGACAAACTTTCTTTACATCAAAAATTGACGGCATGCATGCCATTTCATATTACATCCAACTATAATTGACTTAATATTAATCTTGATGAACTCAACGACTCGAATGCAACGTCTTTCAAAGTATGTCATGAATGATTCCAAGTAATATCCTTAAAATGAGCTAATGCACAGCGGAAGATTTCTTTAATACCTGAGAATAAACATGCTTTAAAGTGTCAACCAAAAGGTTGGTGAGTTCATTAGTTTATCATAATCAATCATTTCCGTAATAGTAATAGACCACAAGATTTCAGTTTCCATAAATATCCATACACTCGCAAGTGTATAAAAGTATTTTATAAGTTGTAGGCACCCGGTAACAAGCCTTAACGTTCATGTTTTACCCTCTGAAGTACACCAGATCAGGTGTGTTTAAAATAACCTCGAAGTACTAAAGCATCCCAAAGTCAGGATGGGGTTTGTCATGCCCGATAGATCTATCTTTAGGATTCGCGCCTACCGTACATAGACAAGTAGTTTAATGTTACCAAGCTAAGGGTATATTTCTGGTTTAAACCCACATAGAATTAGTTTTCGTACTTGTGCCTATTTCGTAAAACATTTATAAAATAGCGCATGTATTCTCAGCCCAAAAATATATATAAAAAGGGAGTAATGAAACTCACAATACTGTATTTCGTAGCAATTATGTATATGACGGCACTGAACAAGTGCAGGGTTTGTCTCGGATTCACAAACGTATCAATATTGTGATTCAATATTGCAGAAAAGTACGTAGACGCAACGAAAATGATAAACGTTAGGTTGACCTGACGAGCAATACCCTCGAACAATACCCATAACCTCCATAGCTATAACCCATAATTTCCTTAGCTCTATCCCGTTTGAAAACTTATTTTGAAATCGTCTGAATATAACTCCGTCGTAGTATTTTATGTATTCTAATAATATCTTGAAATAATACTAAGTAAATATATATATGTAATTCGATTGAGAGAGTTTAGAGAAATATATTTTCAAGTTTTTATGAAATAATGAAACCTATTGAATTCTATTTATAATAGATTTTTGAATTATTAAAGTGAATTATTAAAGTATAAATTATTAAAGTGAATTATTAAAGTGAATTATTAAAGTATGAATTATTAAAGTGAATTATTAAAGTATAAATTATTAAAGTGAATTATTAAAGTGAATTATTAAAGCATGAATTATTAAAGTGAATTATTAAAGTATGAATTATTAAAGTATGAATTATTAAAGTTAAAGTAAAGTAAAAGTAAAGTAAAGGTAAAGTTATAGTAGAGTAAAAGTATAAAACTATGTACGTATAATACGCGTATTAATTTAAATCCTTATATATATTTAATAAAATAAAATATAAATATCGTTATCTTTATCATACTGGTTAAGTAATGAGTTATCAAAAGTAGTTCTAGATATTTATAAAAGTTATATACGTTTTAATAATAAAGTTCTTTTTAAACTGAAAACGTTTTTGTACGCTTGAAACTAAATCGAGTACTTATAAATTTGGTTTTCCAAAATTAATTATATTCCAAATCATCCTTTAAAAAGGTTTTATCTATATCGTAAAACGTTTTCAATATTATGAAAACTAATCATTATCTTACCAAAAGACACGAGACAATCATTGTAAAGCATGCATTGAAAGTTAAGCAGGAATCTCCACTAACTTTTGTCTAATTCTCGTTAATGAAACTTTTGTTCTTACTTGTAAATCACATTACCAAATATTCCGAATACTGTTAAAAAGAAATGATTTCTCAAATCAACGTGGACCTCATAACAGAGACTCATAATCATAATTCAATGTATCTGATAATTTAATCATATGATATTATTTTTTAATTCCATCGATAAATATATTGAAACAAATACTTTTATGTAAAGTATTTTATATCTAATACTTTGTTATTGTTTTCAATTAATAAGTATATATTATATATACATATCAGTATACACATAAATGTTCGTGAATCGTTGAGCATAGTCAAAGGGTAATTGATTACATGAATATAGATTTCAAAACTTTCGAGACTCAATATTACAGATTTTGCTTATCGTGTCGGAAACATATAAAGATTAAAGTTTAAATTTGATCGGAAATTTCTGGGTCATCACACTTGAAACCTATTATGAATTTATATAATTCTACTTTTCTAAAATGTTTTATGATATAACGATTTAAATTAATATTAAATATATTTATATGCGTATTATACGTACATAGTTTTATACTTTTACTATACTTTAATTTTACCTTTACTTTACTTTTACTTTACTTTAACTTTAAAAATTCATACTTTAATAATTCACTTTAATAATTCACTTTAATAATTCACTTTAATAATCCATACTTTAATAATTCACTTTAATAATTCATATTTTAATAATTCACTTTAATAATTCATACTTTAATAATTCATACTTTAATAATTCACTTTAATAATTCAAAAATATATTATAAATAGAATTCAATAGGTTTCATTATTTCATAGAAATTTGAAAATATATTTCTCTAAACTCTCTCAATCAAATTACATATATATATTTACTTAATATTATTTCAAGATATTATTAGTATACATAAAATACTATGACGAGTTATATTCAGACAATTTCAAAATAAGTTTTCAAACCGGATAGAGCTAAGGAAATTATGGGTTGTAGCTATGGAGGTTATGGGTATTGTTCGAGGGTATTGCTCGTGAGGTTAACCTAATTCGTTGTGTCTACGTACTTTCCTGCAATATTGAATCACAATATTGATACGTGAGCATTCATATCTTATCTTTTATATATTAATAGTGTATCCCTGACTAGTGCTCGAGTATATATGATTATGCATGTTTGCATGCCTAGTTTCGTCGTTAAATATTTTATGATAAATCACAAATTTGATACATATGCTACTGAGATAAGGTATATGATATGCATGTCGTTGAAAAGCTAAAGAAAAATTAATACTTTTCATTTAGAAATCGTGTGGTTTCGATGAACGGATTAAAAGATATGGTCAACTGAATTATCATTAATTTTAATATTATTATTAAAACGATTATTATAATTGTTATCAGTTGATGTTATTACTAAAATTATCTTTATTACTAAAAATTAATATTTTTATTGAAACTATCATTTTATTATTTTTATCATTATTATTATTATCAATATTGTTTTATCAAATAAATATGCGTACAAAGATATTTTTACCACATGTAATATAATTACATTAATAATACATACCACTATATTTTTATGATATTAAGTGAATTTTATAAATTTTATTACTTGAGATATATAAAAGTATATTTTTATCATATATGAATTTTAATATAAATTTTTATTTATTAATAAATGACTTGTATTATTTAATATAATAAGATCTGATAAATATATTTAAATATATAAAATGACTATATATAAGTTATATAATAAACATGTATAGATTTTGGAAGTCATTTTGGGTCAAGTTGACTTTTGTTGACTTTTGCATGTCGGTCTCGAGCATTAGGATTGTGATACACTACGACTTGACCTAAATTGTTAGACAGATATTGACCAACATATAAATATATATACTTAATATAGGTTCGTGAATCCGAGACAAACCCTGCACTTGTTCAGTGCCGTCATATACATAATTGCTACAAAATATAGTATTGTGAGTTTCATTACTCCCTTTTTATATATATTTTTGGGCTGAGAATACATGCACTCTTTTATAACTATCTTACGAAATGGACACAAGTACTAAAAACATATTCTACGTTGAGTTGTACCACTTTGCATATTTTTCCCTAATAGCTTGGTAACTACCATTTACATGCGGTATTGTAAACGCGAATCCTGTTGATAGATCTATCGGGCCTGACAACCCCAATCGGACTGGATGACCAGTATTCAACGGTTGCACAGTACTTCGTTTCAGTGACTACACTTGGTACAGTGTAGTGAGATTTCATATTAAAGGGAATATGCAACGTTGATTAAATGTTAAGTATGGTTACCAAGTGCTCAACCACTTAGAATATTTTTATTAAAACGTTTATGTATATGAAATCTTGTGGTCTATTACTATTATGGAAATGATTGATTATGATAAACTAATGAACTCACCAACCTTTTGGTTGACACTTTAAAGCATGTTTATTCTCAGGTATTAAAGAAATCTTCCGCTGTGCATTAGCTCATTTTAAGGATATTACTTGGAGTCATTCATGACATACTTTGAAAGACGTTGCATTCGAGTCGTTGAGTTCATCAAGATTAATATTAAGTCAATTATAGTTGGATGTAATATGAAATGGTATGCATGCCGTCAATTTTTGATGTAAAGAAAGTTTGTCTTTTAAAAAAAAACGAATGCAATATTTGTAAAATGTATCATATAGAGGTCAAATACCTCGCGATGTAATCAACTATTGTGAATCGTTTATAATGTATATGAATGGGTCCTTTCACTAGTCCCTTGAGTGGTATCGACGCCCGAACTTATGACCACCCGTTACGCTAAATCTGGTATCGATCGCCCGAACATAAAACCCACATATCACGCCACACACACATGAGGATATGGTATCGAACGCCCGAATTTAAAACCCGTACCCCACGCATTACTCATGATAATAAGGTATCGACGCTCGAACTTTAAACCCTTATTACATGAAAAGTACAATGTGATATCGATCGCCCGAATTCTAAACCCACATTACACCCACACACACGCACACAATGATATGGTATCGAACGCCCGAACTTTAAACCCATATCATAAGTCAACACGGCGTGGTATCACATACTCGAACTTAAAACCCACATCGCATTTCGTACAAGTAAATACATTACATACACACATGTATAATTATCTCACTCACCTTAACGCCTTGATGAATGCGACCAAAAATTCGCAATACGTCAATGGGAAGTACCTATTCCATTATTACAACACAAACAACACAATTAGGGTGGATTTACAAACCAACCCAATTTGACACTTAGTGTAATTTCGACCCATTAGCACGTACTTTCAATTTGACTAAGTCAAATCTCGCCCAAACACCCATAATCGCAATCAACTAGTGATTATGTTCTAACACCATATTTTACTCAATATTTCATCATCAAAACACCTTGCTTGCATCATTTAATACAAAACCCATTTTTGACCTAATCTCAAGTCAAAACACTAATTTGGCAAGCTTACACCTTAAATCACTTATAACCTAAGGTAACTAGTGATAATACACCCGAACATGATTATCAACTAATCAATTTCATCAACCAACTCAAAACCCACCAACAATGGTCATCAACACCATTTACTATCTTATATACTCATTTATCAACTAGTGGGTTTACTCAAGAACACACAATTCCAAACCCCAATTGTGAACAATAATCAAACTATGAAAACTAGGAGTTTGAACTTACCAACACTACCAAAACATAGCTAGGAGCGAGATGAGCAACTTTAACACTCGAGCTTTTGATCGATTCAAGCTCCTCCTTCTCCAAAACCCCAATTCTCTTTTTAGAACTCTCTCTCTCTCACTCTCTCTCTCTTTCTTTCTCTCTCTAAGATTGATGAGAGTGTTTGTGGATGTGAAAAACGATCCAAAACTAGATCCAATTCTGGTGTTAAGGCTACAGATCCGTCCTCCAGTGAAAAGACCAAAATGCTCTTCATTTAACTCAAATTAGAAAAAGCATAAATCTGTCGCCAGGCCAAGTGCGCGGCACGCACACTTGACCCTGCGCGGCGCGCACACAGGTCTAATCAGTTTCCAAGCTTTTCTTTTACACCACAGTTCACACACCTTATGTACATTATATATACTCCATGTACAATAAATATTCGGGTCTTACATCCTATTGGCCTTCATTGGGCTCTTTTAACTTTTTCATTTCTTTTACTTTCATGCTTAGCACTAGCTTTACATTTGGCAATTTTTTCTAAGTTGTCCCTTATTGGGACTCTTTTGCTGCCTCAGTGGTTGTAACAACCCGACTTTTTCCGTTTACTATCGTTACTTGTCCGTTATGTATTTAACGATGTTTACTTAGACTTTGTGTGTTTAATAAGACTAAATGCATATTTGATCCTAGTAGATTACTTGAATTAATATGTTATATTAATTTATGGACTTATTTCTGATAGCGAAATAATTAGAAAACATTACGATTAAGTTAATCTCCTAGAAAGCTTTTCAGTTTACGGAACTCAGAAAAACGACAAAATAATTATTTTCAATAATTATTGACTTTACGAAAATTATTTTTAATTTATTATTTATTTAATTAATTAAACTCGATGATTGCGTTTCAACGACTAGTTAACGTTCCGAAGACCCGGTACGGTTAACGGCACTCGAAACGGACCACGCGCGTACTAAGAGTTAAGCAAAAACGAGCCCGAGACCCCATGATAGGGCCATTCGGCCGACCACCCCTAGCCCCTTTGGTTTTTATTTTGGACTCATGTTTGCTAGTATTGGACTTTAATTATTTAATTTGATGCCCTAACCCGATATATAAAAGGTTAGATCACTTGAGAAACCCTCATTCTTATTTTTTTTGGCCGATTTTCTTCTCCCCTCTCCCCCTTGGAACCGTCAGCCACCATCATACCACCACCACCCTCAAAACTCAAAATTAGATCAAACCCCGTGCACGAACGTTGTTCCTTGTGTCGTTCCCTACGAGTATGTACTAGAAATTCGTGATTTTAAGGTATAACTAGTAACACTAATTTCTATAATTCAGATTTTTATGCAATTACATAGTGTATTAGAGTCTAGTGCTCAATTAATGGTGTTTTGTGTTGTTAATTATCGTTTGATTGCTCGATTGGTGATGTTTGCATAAAAAACGAATTTGTATCTTGTAGGTCTGATAAAATTGACTTATGAACTGATCTTGTATTATGTTTAGATAGATAGATATCGAAAAGTTATTAATTTTAGACTTTGATTTTGCGTGATTTCGTTATCGTATGCTCAAGATATGCTTAATCGAAGTTTTGACTAGGTTATGCTCGTAATACGAATTTTTTGACTTCGTTACTTTGTGATTTGGCTAATGAAAAGTGTATTATTATATTCCTTGCGAAAAACCATGCATGTTAGACTTAAGATTTACCTTAAACGCTTTTGTAATGCTTTCGATATGATAAAACGAAGATTCGTATTGTTTAGTGAGCTGAAACTGATTTGAATGTTAAACAAAAATTGGTAGAGTGAACTAGGAGTTATGTTAGTTTATATGTTACTTGACATATTTCATTTGTATGCGAACTTGCTAAAACATGATTTTCCATGAGATATATGCTCGTTTAAGTGACATGTCTGTTTGATGAACAAAACTGGAAGGTCTGTAAAGATTTATTAAACCGTATGAATTGGCTAAAGTGATGTCTTTGATTATTTGACTACTAAAATTTTGGAATGTTTTGAGATGACTCTAATTGGCCGTTCGTCAAAATCTATTTTCTATATTTTCTGAGAAATATTTCAAAACTGATGCGCGTTCTGAAACTGATTTAGTAAACCGTAAATAGACCCCTTCTGACTTCTGACTTTTAATTATCGTATGAGGCTTTGGACAGACTTTTTGGAATCGATTTTAAGTATAGATGTGATCTGGAGTTGGTCATAATTTTATGATTTATGTGCTATGAGCTATAGTTGAATCTTTCTACGATGTACGTATTTCGAAGACATGCTTTAAACTGTGAATGTGCAATTTGCTTAACTATAAGTTGTAAAGTGATACTTGACCTAGGTTTGATATATTGACCATGTTTGCATGACCTACTGAGATGTTTGACTTTAGTTGACCACTTTGACCGAGTTGACTTTTGGTTGACTTGCTTGGACTAGTTGACTTTTACTTGTTTGTTGAGTCAGTCTGAGCACTAGGACTTTGCGTACACTATAGGTTGACATAGTATGGCCTATATGTGTATACTTAAGGTGACTTACATGATTAGATTGCGATGTTCGGTCGAGATTGTTCGACTACAGTACGTTTTGCTAAGATATTTCAGGTGCTCTTGCTAAGGTGAGTCTACAGTCCCTACTATGTTTTTTACAGGGATGAGATACATGTTTTTTTACAAATGTTTTACATATTAGGCACAAGTAACTTAAACATATACATGTGAGTTCAGATCAAAAATCCCTTAGCTTGATTGTATTAGTTACTTTGTAAGCTCGACTTATAGGGATGGTACCGTTAGGTTTGACAAACCTCACCGCAACATAACTGGTGCTTGTTTTGTTGTTACTCGTACACTTGATCGGTGTATAGCTTAGATAGGGTAAACTGAAGACGTATAGCTCAACTGTACGCAAATTTTAAAGCTTTATAATCAAGTGCTCATGATAATGTATACTTTTCTTACGATGTTTTCCAGAAAATCTTGTGGCCTAACTTACTAAATGTTTTACTAAACCTGTAGATTCACTCAACGTTTTTCGTTGATGTTTTGCATATTTTATCTCAGGTCCATAGAGGTAGTGCTTCAGCTATACAGAAGTTGTTATGCTGTATGCTGCTAGAACTAGACGGTGGCCAGCATATTTTAAAGTCTTTATTTTAAGAACAATTATTTGCATCTAAACTATTTACTTATTGAGATATTTTGGGTTCATTTACGTTAGTCATTTATGTCAAATACTTTCAAGTTACGTTTTCTTTAATAAATGACTTTGCTTTGATAATTAATGCGAATACTTTTCAGAAACGTCTCATTTAGAGGGCGTGACCGCTAAACTGTGGGACCGGAGTTAATACATCGTTAGTGGATTCTGATGGGGTATTATATTTGGTATCAGAGTAGATCGGATACCTAGGACTAGGCTACATTAGAGAGTCGAACATTAGGACATCTATTGAGTCTAGACTGTAACCCTAGACTTGTTAAGTTACATGAACCCTAGCTACGTTATTTATTATTTTACTTGATTTCTATGATGACATGATTACTAAATGAACTAACCTTGTGTTACTTTTTGAGTGCTAGATGACTTCTTCCAATCATATCATTCTTACCGACTCCGACACGGAATTCGAGGAAATCGTGCAAGCACAAGGGAATACGATACTCGAGTTTGCTGACGATACCGAGTCTGAACCCGAAAGGTAGTCCGAAGCGGAAGAAGAAGAGGAATCAGATGAGGAAGAACCGGAGGAGGATCCCGAGGAGGACCTGGAACCCGAATCTGAACTTGAACCCAAACCACCTACTGTTACTAAATCGCCTATTCGAGGTCCCGATTTCTCTAACCCCTATGGACTGAGAGGCCACCGTAGGATACCTAAAGGACCTGCTCGAGGCAACAACCCATTTTGTAAGAGATTTCGCTATGACAGTCAGTCGCTAAAGATGTGTCAACGTTACCATCTCTATGAAGCTTCTACTTCTACTTCTAACCCTAGTACCTCCACTGCTGCTGCTAATGACAACAACACCAATGACCTCACGTTACGAGTCAAGAATTTGGAGAAAATGTCGAGTACTTGTTGAAGGAGCTCGAAAAGCGGAAATAGAGATTGCTCGTTTGGACTTGTTCCACGCTATTAGAAATTATTTGATTATTATTTGATACTCGCACATACATTACTAGATTTGGTCATAACTTTTGTGGTTTTACTTATGACATGAAGGATGTGTTATTTTCTTGGTTATGCATGATTTATGAATGAGAATTTTATTACGTTAAGTGTTGGATTTCCTAGTAACTTATCATGCTTAGTGTTGCTACTACTATTGCTAGTTGGTGTTAATGCTACTAGTGTACACTGTCCTTACTATTGTTACTACTAAGCACTATGTATCACTACTACTTATGACTAGCACTACTAGAATCTTTATGATTTAATATTATCTACTATGCATCACTACTCGTTGCTAGTGTATTTGATTATAGCCTTGTTTATTATTGGAACTAGCATGTTATGCTATTCTACATCGAAGTGCTCCCCATAGTGAAGAACATCAGGGTCGCAATGCTCTGTTTTGAGACAGGTGCAAGAAGGCATGCTACATGGCCAAGGACTTCAGAGATGGAGCTCCTGTACTATTTGTGAAGAAGAAGGATGGATCTATGAGGCTCTATATTAATTACAGGGAGTTAAATAAGTTAACTATCAAGAATAGATAGCCGTTGCCGAGGATTGATGACTTTTTTGATCAATTACAAGGATCAGCATGTTACTCTAAGATTAATTTGAGGTCAGGTTACCATCAGATGAGGGTAAAAGAGACAGATATATAGAAGATAGGATTTAGAACACGCTATGGGCATCATGAGTTCACAGTAATGCTGTTTGGATTGACGAACGCACTGGCTGTGTTCATGGATCTCATGAACCGTATGTGTAAGCCGGATCTAGACAAGTTTGTTATCGTGTTTATCGATGATATTCTGGTATACTCCAAGAATGAGGAAGAGCATGAGCAACATCTTCGTTTGCAACTAGAGATGCTCAGGAAGGAGCAGTTGTACGCAAAATTTTCGAAGTGTGACTTTTGGCTTCAAGAATTGCAATTTTTGGGTCATATCGTAGGTGTCAATGGTATTCAAGTTGATCCTGCGAAAATAGAAACGGTTAAGAAATGGGAGACTCCTAAGTCGCCAACACAGAAACGACAATTCTTAGGTCTCGCCGGTTATTATAGAAGATTCATTGAGGGATTTTCTACTATCGCCCGACCGTTAACAACATTGACTCATAAGGGTAAGAAGTACGAATGGACAGAGTTGCATGAAGCTGCATTTCAGTTGTTAAAGGAGAAATTAATGACTGCACCGATTTTGTCTTTACCCGAAGGAACCGAGGATTTCGTGGTTTACTGCGACGCTTCACGACAGGGTTTTGGTTGCGTATTGATGCAACGTAAGAAAGTGATTGCATACGGATCACGACAATTGAGGATACACGAACAGAACTATACGACTCACGATTTAGAACTTGGTGTTGTGGTCTTTGCACTAAAGATGTGGAGACACTATCTGTATGGTACTAAGTTTACTGTTTTCATGGATCACAAGAGTTTTCAGCATATCTTCAATCAGAAACAGCTTAATATGAGACAGAGACGTTGGATCGAACTATTGAATGACTACGACTGCGACATTTGCTATCATCCTGGCAAGGCTAATGTAGTTGTAGATACATTAAGTAGGAAGGAAAAGGTTAAGCCTATTCGAGATAGAGCATTGAATATGACTATTCGAAGGAACCTTACTTATTAGGTACACGATGGACAACTAGAGGCGTTAAAGGAAGAGAACGTTGCTACCGAGTCACTTCGAGGAATTGATAAGAAGTTTGTTATTAGAGAAGATGGAACCCGATATTTCATCGACGAAATATGGGTACCAAAGTTTGGCGGATTAAGGGAACTAGTGCTAGATGAGGCTCACAAGATAAGGTATTCTATTCACCCTGGATCCGACAAGATGTACCAAGATCTTAAGGCACTGTACTGGTGGCCTAACATGAAAGCTGATATTGCACGTATGTAGGTAAGTGCTTGACTTGTGCTAAAGTCAAGGCGGAGCATCAGAAATTGTCAGGATTGCTGACACAGCCAGAGATTCCCCAATGGAAATGTGAAAATATTACTATGGATTTTATTACGATGTTACCCAAGACTGTGGGGGGTTATGATATGATTTGGGTTATCGTTGATCGTCTCACAAAGTCAGCTCATTTTCTACCGATTAAGGAGACGGATAAGATGGAGAAGTTGGCACAGATCTACATAAAGGAAGTAGTTTCCCGACATGGAGTGCCGATATCCATTATTTTCGACAAAGACATCAGATTTATATCTACATTTTGGCAAGCTTTGCAAGATGCCATGGGAAACCGTTTAGACATGAGTACAGCGTACCATCCACAAACTGATGGTCAAAGCGAGAGAACCATCCAGACATTGGAAGACATGTTAAGAGCGTGTGTTATTGACTTTAGAATTGGATGGGATAGACATCTACCGTTAGTAGAGTTTTCTTACAACAATAGTTATCACGCAAGTATAAAGGCAGCACCTTTTGAAGCACTGTATGGCAGAAAGTGCAGATCACCTGTATGTTGGGCTGAGTTAGGAGATAGTCAATTGACTGGTCCTGAGATTGTGCCCGAAATGACTGAGAAGATCGCGCAGATACGAGAGAGGATGAAAAAAGCGCGAGATCGTCAAAAGAGTTATGCCAAAATTAGAAGGAAAGATTTGGAATTTTAGGTTGGAGACAAAGTTATGCTCAAGGTATCACCTTGGAAGGGTGTAGTATGCTTTGGCAAAAGAGGAAAGTTAAGTCCGAGATATATTGGACTGTTTGAGATTACCGAAAGAATTGGTCCAGTAGCGTATAGGCTGAAACTACCGCAAGAACTTAGTGAGATTCATGATACTTTTTGTGTTTCCAATTTGAAAAAATGCTTATCAGATGAAAGTTTGGTAATTCCTTTAGACGAGGTACAAGTTGATCCCAAGCTTAATTTCATTGAAGAACCTGTTGAGATTATGGGACATGAGGTAAAGAAACTAAAGCAAAGCAGAATTTCGATCGTTAAGGTTAGATGGAATGCCCGTAGAGGACCAAAATTCACGTGGAAGCGTGAAGATCAGATGAAACTGAAGTATCCATAACAGTTTCTCGAGGAGACGACTACGGCGGATGAGCACTAAAATTTCAGGACGAAATTTTTCATAACAGGTGGGTAATGTAACAACCCGAATTTTTCCGTTTACTATCGTTACTTGTCCGTTATGTATTTAACGATGTTTACTTAGACTTTGTGTGTTTAATAAGACTAAATGCATATTTGATCCTAGTAGATCACTTGAATTAATATGTTATATTAATTTATGGACTTATTTCGGATAGCGAAATAATTAGAAAACGTTACGATTAAGTTAATCGCCTAGAAAGCTTTTCAGTTTACGGAACTCAGAAAAACGACAAAATAATTATTTTCAATAATTATTGACTTTACGAAAATTATTTTTAATTTATTATTTATTTAATGAATTAAACTCGGTGATTGCGTTTCAACGACTAGTTAACGTTCCGGAGACCCGGTACGGTTAACGGCACTCGAAACGAACCACGCGCGTACCAAGAGTTAAGCAAAAATGAGCCCGAGACCCCATGATATGGCCATTCGGCCGACCACCCCCTAGCCCCTTTGTGTTTTTATTTTGGACTCATGTTTTCTAGTATTGGACTTTAATTATTTAATTTGAGGCCCTAACCCGATATATAAAAGGCTAGATCACTTGAGAAACCCTCATTCTTAATTTTTGGCCGAGTTTCTTCTCTCCTCTTCAACTTGGAACTGTCGGCATCCATCACACCACCACCACCCTCAAAACTCAAAATTAGATCAAACCCCGTGCATGAACGTTGTTCATTGTGTCGTTCCCTATGCGTACGTACTAGCAATTTGTGATTTTAAGGTATAACTAGTAACCCTAATTTCTATAATTCAGATTTTTATGCAATTACATAGTGTATTAGAGTCTAAATTAATGGTGTTTTGTGTTGTTAATTATCGTTGGATTGCTCGATTGGTGATGTTTGCATGAAAAACGAATTTGTATCTTGTAGGTATGATAAAACTGACTTACGAACTGATCTTGTATTATGTTAAGATGGATAGATATCGAAAATTTATTAATTTTAGACTTTGATTTTGCGTGATTTCGTTATCGTATGCTCAAGATATGCTTAATCGAAGTTTTGACTAGGTTATGCTCGTAATACGAATTTTATGACTTGGTTACTTTGTGATTTGGTTAATGAAAAGTGTAATATTGTATTCCTTGCAAAAAACCATGCATGTTAGACTTAAGATTTACGTTAAACGCTTTTGTAATGCTTCCGATATGATAAAACGAGGATACGTATTGTTTAGTGAGCTGAAACTGATTTGAATGTTAAACAAAAATTACTAGAGTGAACTAGGAGTTGAATGAAACTTTGATCTTCTGAAATATGTTAGTTTATATGTTACTTGACATATTTCATTTGTATGCGAACTTGCGAAAACATGATTTTCCATGAGATGTATGCTCGTCTAAGTGACATGTCTGTTTGATGAACAAAACTGGAAGGTCTGTAAAGATTGATTAAACTATATGAATTGGCTAAAAAGATGCCTTTGATTATTTTACCACTAAAATTTTGGAATGTTTTGAGATGAATCCAATTGGCCGTTCGTCAAAATCTATTTTCTATATTTTCTGAGAAATATTTCAAAACTGATGCGCGTGCTAAAACTGATTTAGTAAACCGTAACTAGACCCCTTCTGACTTATGACTTTTAATTATCGTATGAGGCTTTGGCCGGACTTTTTGGAATCGATTTTAAGTATAGATGTGATCTGGAGTTGGTCATAATTTTATGATTTATGTGCTATGAGCTGTAATAACCCGCCTTTTTCCGTTAAATTATTTTTAGATAATATCTTTCGTTATCTAAATTCGTATCTTCCATTAATTAGCATTTCAATATTTCTGTTATTTGATTATAACATCTTCCGTTTACTCTTGCGTATTTAAAATAATTCGTTTGGTTAATTCACGCACCCGCTTTTAAACTCGAGGGACTACACTTGTCATGGGACCAAAGTAGTTAACTAGGTCAACTAGTCAACTAGGATCACCACCCTCCCACTTCCCCACTCACTTTCATTTTGTGTTCTTTTTCCATTTTCTTTCACATACTACTTCCATTATTACATTCTTTTCACCTTCATCACTAAATCATCATCTAAATCTTTTCAAGGAAGCTAACATCAAAACAAATTGTACTTTTGGAATCCCCTCATCATCCTCTACATTTTGATACTAATTTCACTACTTTGGGTAAGGTTTCTAAAAACTCTAGATTTCTCTAAATTCATTTTGTAGACTTAAAATGGTATTAATTAGTGTCTATGGCTCACTAGGTTGTTGTGTATGTAAATGGTTTGCTCGATTTTGTTGTTTTGAATGACTAGCATGAATACTTGAAATGGGTTTGTTAAATTTTGGATTTTGGATGATGAAATGTGTTTAGATGTTAATGTTTGTGTGTTTAAAGAGTTAGTTACTTCATATGCTTCGATTTGGTATGTTGGATGACATGAAAATCTCACATTAACACGATTATTGATTTTGTGATTCTTGGTTAGGATTTAATAGGTTTTGATATGAACATTTGAGGTCTAAACAATAACGAGCGTTGTTGGTAAGTGTTTAGTTGTATTGTATGCGTAATTACATACGAAACGGCGTATTATATGTGTGGGTTAAGTTCCCGAATCACCATTTGCATTTATGAGCTTGAAACGTTATATAATGATCATTCGACGAGAATTTTGTTGTTGTTAATGATAGATTTGATTGATGATATGTGTTTAATTGTATTCCTCGTTAAAATATCTTTCTAACGATATAAGATACGTGTTTTGAATGTTTTCGGTTCATAAGTTGTGTTTGTTTGAAGTTTGGGTCGTGCACATGAAACTTCAGCAATTCAGCTCCTGGAAAAGGGACCCTCGCGATCGCGGAGCTGTATGAGGGTGAACCCTCGTGATCGCGGAGCTGGACCTGATCAGCCTAAGGGCTGTCCCAATTACTTTTGTGATTTCACAGTTTCACCCCCGCTTACTCGCAACTCCGATTAACATGAAACTTGGCCAACATGTTTATATATGACTACTAATTGATGAAAAATTGTCGGATACCCGACCGACCCTGTTGACTTTGACTTTGACCATGAAATGTTCCGTTCTTATTGATTAAAAACGTTCCATATTAATTGATTTCGTAGCGAGGTTTTGACCTCTATATGAGACGTTTTTCAAAGACTGCATTCATTTTAAAACAACCCATAACCTTTATTTCATCAATAAAGGTTTAAAAAGCTTTACGTAGATTATCAAATAATGATAATCTAAAATATCCTGTTTACACACGACCATTACATAATGGTTTACAATACAAATATGTTACAACAAAATAAGTTTCTTGAATGCAGTTTTTACACAATATCATACAAGCATGGACTCCAAATCTCGTCCTTATTTAAGTATGCGACAGCGGAAGCTCTTAGTATTCACCTGAGAATAAACATGCTTTAAACGTCAACAAAAATGTTGGTGAGTTATAGGTTTAACCTATATATATCAAATCGTAACAATAGACCACAAGATTTCATATTTCAATACACATCCCATACATAGAGATAAAAATCATTCATATGGTGAACACCTGGTAACCGACATTAACAAGATGCATATATAAGAATATCCCCATCATTCCGGGACACCCTTCGGATATGATACAAATTTCAAAGTACTAAAGCATCCGGTACTTTGGATGGGGCTTGTTAGGCCCAATAGATCTATCTTTAGGATTCGCGTCAATTAGGGTGTATGTTCCCTAATTCTTAGATTACCAGACTTAATAAAAAGGGGCATATTCGATTTCGATAATTCAACCATAGAATGTAGTTTCACGTACTTGTGTCTATTTTGTAAATCATTTATAAAACCTGCATGTATTCTCATCCCAAAAATATTAGATTTTAAAAGTGGGACTATAACTCACTTTCACAGATTTTTACTTCGTCGGGAAGTAAGACTTGGCCACTGGTTGATTCACGAACCTATAGCAATATATACATATATATCAAAGTATGTTCAAAATATATTTACAACACTTTTAATATATTTTGATGTTTTAAGTTTATTACGTCAGCTGTCCTCGTTAGTAACCTACAACTAGTTGTCCACAGTTAGATGTACAGAAATAAATCGATAAATATTATCTTGAATCAATCCACGACCCAGTGTATACGTATCTCAGTATTGATCACAACTCAAACTATATATATTCTGGAATCAACCTCAACCCTGTATAGCTAACTCCAACATTCACATATAGAGTGTCTATGGTTGTTCCGAAATATATATAGATGTGTCGACATGATAGGTCGAAACATTGTAGACGTGTCTATGGTATCTCAAGATTACATAATATACAATACAAGTTGATTAAGTTATGGTTGGAATAGATTTGTTACCAATTTTCACGTAGCTAAAATGAGAAAAAATTATCCAATCTTGTTTTACCCATAACTTCTTCATTTTAAATCCGTTTTGAGTGAATCAAATTGCTATGGTTTCATATTGAACTCTATTTTATGAATCTAAACAGAAAAAGTATAGGTTTATAGTCGGAAAAATAAGTTACAAGTCGTTTTTGTAAAGGTAGTCATTTTAGTCGAAAGAACGACGTCTAGATGACCATTTTAGAAAACATACTTCCACTCTGAGTTTAACCATAATTTTTGGATATAGTTTCATGTTCATAATAAAAATCATTTTCTCAAAACAACAACTTTTAAATCAAAGTTTATCATAATTTTTAATTAACTAGCCCAAAACAGCCCGCGGTGTTACTACGACGGCGTAAATCCGGTTTTACGGTGTTTTTCGTGTTTCCAGGTTTTAAATCATTAAGTTAGCATATCATATAGATATAGAACATGTGTTTAGTTGATTTTAAAAGTCAATTTAGAAGGATTAACTTTTGTTTGCGAACAAGTTTAGAATTAACTAAACTATGTTCTAGTGATTACAAGTTTAAACCTTCGAATAAGATAGCTTTATATGTATGAATCGAATGATGTTATGAACATCATTACTACCTTAAGTTCCTTGGATAAACCTACTGGAAAAGAGAAAAATGGATCTAGCTTCAACGGATCCTTGGATGGCTCGAAGTTCTTGAAGCAAAATCATGACACGAAAACAAGTTCAAGTAAGATCATCACTTGAAATAAGATTGTTATAGTTATAGAAATTGAACCAAAGTTTGAATATGATTATTACCTTGTATTAGAATGATAACCTACTGTAAGAAACAAAGATTTCTTGAGGTTGAATGATCACCTTACAAGATTGGAAGTGAGCTAGCAAACTTGAAAGTATTCTTGATTTTGTGAAACTAGAACTTTTGGAATTTATGAAGAACACTTAGAACTTGAAGATAGAACTTGAGAGAGATCAATTAGATGAAGAAAATTGAAGAATGAAAGTGTTTGTAGGTGTTTTTGGTCGTTGGTGTATGGATTAGATATAAAGGATATGTAATTTTGTTTTCATGTAAATAAGTCATGAATGATTACTCATATTTTTGTAATTTTATGAGATATTTCATGCTAGTTGCCAAATGATGGTTCCCACATGTGTTAGGTGACTCAAATGGGCTGCTAAGAGCTGATCATTGGAGTGTATATACCAATAGTACATACATCTAAAAGCTGTGTATTGTACGAGTATGAATACGGGTGCATACGAGTAGAATTGTTGATGAAACTGAACGAGAATGTAATTGTAAGCATTTTTGTTAAGTAGAAGTATTTTGATAAGTGGCTTGAAGTCTTTGAAAAGTGTATGAATACATATTAAAACACTACATGTATATACATTTTAACTGAGTCGTTAAGTCATTGTTAGTCGTTACATGTAAATGTTGTTTTGAAACCTTTAGGTTAACGATCTTGTTGAATGTTGTTAACCCATTGTTTATTATAACAAATGAGATGTTAAATTGTAATATTATCATGATATTATGATATATAATATATCTTAGTATGATATATATACAGTTAAATGTCGTTACAACGATAATCGTTACATATATGTCTCGTTTCGAAATCATTAAGTTGGTAGTCTTATTTTTACATATGTATTTCATTGTTAATACACTTAATAATATATTTACTTATCATTTAAAATAATTAACCAAGTGTATCAATATCTTAATATGATTCATATGTACCTAGTAAGACGTTGTTATAACGATAATCGTTATATATATCGTTTTCGAGTTTCTTAAATTAATAGTCTCATTTTTATGTATATAACTCATTGTTAAAATACCTAATGAGATACATACTTATAATAAAATCATGTTAACTATATATATAACCATATATATGTCATCGTATAGTTTTTACAAGTTTTAACGTTCGCGAATCACCGGTCAACTTGGGTGGTCAATTGTCTATATGAAACCTATTTCAATTAATCAAGTCTTAACAAGTTTGATTGATTAACATGTTGGAAACACTTAATCATGTAAATAACAATTTCATTTAATATATATATAAACATGGAAAAGTTCGGGTCACTACAGTACCTACCCGTTAAATAAATTTCGTCCCGAAATTTTAAGCAGTTGGAGGTGTTGACGTATCTTCTGGAAATAAATGTGGGTATTTCTTCTTCATCTGATCTTCACTCTCCCAGGTGAACTCGGATCCTCTACGAGCATTCCATCGAACCTTAACAATTGGTATCTTTTTTTGTTTAAGTCTCTTAACCTCACGATCCATTATTTCGACGGGTTCTTCAATGAATTGAAGTTTTTCATTGATTTGGATTTCATCCAATGGAATAGTGAGATCTTCTTTAGCAAAACATTTCTTCAAATTTGAGACGTGGAAAGTGTTATGTACAGCCGCGAGTTGTTGAGGTAGCTCCAGTTGGTAAGCTACTGGTCCGACACGATCTATAATCTTGAATGGTCCAATGTACCTTGGATTTAGTTTCCCCCGTTTACCAAATCGAACAACGCCTTTCCAAGGTGAAACCTTGAGCATGACAATTTCTCCAATTTCAAACTCTATATCTTTTCTTTTACTGTCCGCGTAGCTCTTTTGTCGACTCTGGGCGGTTTTCAATCTTTGTTGAATTTGGATGATTTTCTCGATACTTTCTTGTATTATCTCCGGACCTGTAATCTGTCTATCCCCCACTTCACTCCAATAAATTGGAGACCTGCACTTTCTACCATAAAGTGCTTCAAATGGCGCCATCTCAATGCTTGAATGGTAGCTGTTGTTGTAGGAAAATTCTGCTAATGGTAGATGTCGATCCCAACTGTTTCCGAAATCAATAACACATGCTCGTAGCATGTCTTCAAGCGTTTGTATCGTCCTTTCGCTCTGTCCATCAGTTTGTGGATGATAGGCAGTAGTCATGTCTAGACGAGTTCCTAATGCTTGCTGTAATGTCTGCCAGAATCTTGAAATAAATCTGCCATCCCTATCAGAGATAATAGAGATTGGTATTCCATGTCTGGAGACGACTTCCTTCAAATACAGTCGTGCTAACTTCTCCATCTTGTCATCTTCTCTTATTGGCAGGAAGTGTGCTGACTTGGTGAGACGATCAACTATTACCCAAATAGTATCATAACCACTTGCAGTCCTTGGAAATTTAGTAATGAAATCCATGGTAATGTTTTCCCATTCCCATTCCGGGATTTCAGGTTGTTGTAGTAGACCTGATGGTTTCTGATGTTCAGCTTTGACCTTAGAACACGTCAAACATTCTCCTACATATTTAGCAATATCGGCTTTCATACCTGGCCACCAAAAATGTTTCTTAAGATCCTTGTACATCTTCCCCGTTCCAGGATGTATTGAGTATCTGGTTTTATGAGCTTCTCTAAGTACCATTTCTCTCATATCTCCGAATTTTGGTACCCAAATTCTTTCAGCCCTATACCTGGTTCCGTCTTCCCGAATATTAAGATGCTTCTCCGATCCCTTGGGTATTTCATCATTTAAATTTCCCTCTTTTAAAACTCCTTGTTGCGCCTCCTTTATTTGAGTAGTAAGGTTAGTGTGAATCATTATATTCATAGATTTTACTCGAATGGGTTCTCTGTCCTTTCTGCTCAAGGCGTCGGCTACCACATTTGCCTTCCCCAGGTGGTAACGAATCTCAAAGTCGTAATCATTCAACAATTCAATCCACCTACGCTGCCTCATATTCAGTTGTTTCTGATTAAATATGTGTTGAAGACTTTTGTGGTCGGTATATATAATACTTTTGACCCCATATAAGTAGTGCCTCCAAGTCTTTAATGCAAAAACAACCGCGCCTAATTCCAAATCATGCGTCGTATAATTTTGCTCGTGAATCTTCAATTGTCTAGACGCATAAGCAATCACCTTCGTCCGTTGCATTAATACACAACCGAGACCTTGCTTTGATGCGTCACAATAAATCACAAAATCATCATTCCCTTCAGGCAATGACAATATAGGTGCCGTAGTTAGCTTTTTCTTCAATAATTGAAACGCCTTCTCTTGTTCATCCTTCCATTCAAATTTCTTCCCTTTATTCGTTAATGCAGTCAAGGGTTTTGCTATTTTGGAGAAATCTTGGATGAATCTTCTGTAGTAACCAGCCAATCCTAAAAATTGACGTATATGCTTCGGAGTTTTTGGGGTTTCCCACTTTTCAACGGTTTCGATCTTTGCCGGGTCCACCTGGATACCTTCTTTGTTCACTATGTGACCGAGGAATTGAACTTCTTCCAACCAAAATGCATACTTTGAAAACTTAGCGTACAGTTTTTCTTTCCTCAATACTTCTAGCACTTTTCTCAAATGTTCTTCGTGCTCTTGATCATTCTTTGAGTAAATAAGTATGTCATCGATGAAAACAATGACAAACTTGTCAAGATATGGCCCACACACTCGGTTCATAAGGTCCATGAACACAGCTGGTGCGTTAGTCAATCCAAACGGCATAACCATAAACTCGTAATGACCATAACGCGTCCTAAAAGCAGTTTTTGGAATATCATCCTCCTTTACTCGCATTTGATGATATCCAGAACGTAAATCGATCTTCGAATAAACCGACGAGCCTTGTAGTTGATCAAATAAGTCGTCAATTCTCGGCAGTGGATAACAGTTTTTGATGGTAAGTTTGTTCAACTCTCTGTAGTCAATACACAACCTAAATGTACCATCCTTCTTCTTGACAAACAAAACAGGAGCTCCCCATGGTGATGTGCTTGGTCGAATGAAACCACGTTCTAATAGTTCTTTAAGTTGGCTTTGCAGTTCTTTCATCTCGCTGGGTGCGAGTCTATAAGGAGCACGAGCTATTGGTGCAGCTCCTGGTACAAGATCTATTTGAAATTCAACAGATCGATGTGGAGGTAGTCCCGGTAATTCTTTCGGAAATACATCGGGAAATTCTTTTGCGACGGGAACATCATTGATGCTCTTTTCTTCAGTTTGTACTTTCTCGACGTGTGCTAGAACAGCATAGCAACCTTTTCTTATTAGTTTTTGTGCCTTCAAATTACTAATAAGATGTAGCTTCGTGTTGCCCTTTTCTCCGTACACCATTAAGGGTTTTCCTTTTTCTCGTATAATGCGAATTGCATTTTTGTAACAAACGATCTCTGCTTTCACTTCTTTCAACCAGTCCATACCGATTATCACATCAAAACTCCCTAACTCTACTGGTATCAAGTCAATCTTAAATGTTTCGCTAACCAGTTTAATTTCTCGATTCTGACATATATTATCTGCTGAAATTAATTTACCATTTGCTAATTCGAGTAAAAATTTACTATCCAAAGGCGTCAATGGACAACTTAATTTAGCACAAAAATCTCTACTCATATAGCTTCTATCCGCACCCGAATCAAATAAAACGTAAGCAGATTTATTGTCAATAAGAAACGTACCAGTAACAAGCTTCGGGTCTTCCTGTGCCTCTGCCGCATTAATATTGAAAACTCTTCCGCGGCCTTGTCCATTTGTGTTCTCCTGGTTCGGGCAATTTCTAATAATGTGGCCCGGTTTTCCACATTTATAACAAACTACATTGGCATAACTTGCTCTGACACTACTTGCTCCGCCATTACTCGTTCCGACACCATTTGTTCCTTTCGTTCTATTAACCCCTGGTCCGTAGACCTCACACTTCGCCGCGCTATGACCATTTCTTTTACACTTGTTGCAAAATTTGGTGCAGAACCCCGAGTGATACTTTTCACACCTTTGGCATAGCTGCTTCTGATTGTTGTTGTTGTTGCGGTTATTATTGTTGTTGGGATGATTGTTGTAGTTGTTGTTGTTGTTGTTGTTGTTGTTGTTGTTGGGCCGTTTGTTGTAGTTGCGATTGATGTTGCGATTGTTGGGATAATTGTTGCGATTATTATTGTAATTGCTGTTGTTGTTGTATTGGTGATTCTTATCACCGTTTTCCTCCCACTTTCTTTTGACTTGCTTCACATTGGCCTCTTCAGCCGTCTGTTCTTTAATTCTTTCCTCAATCTGGTTCACTAGTTTGTGAGCCATTCTACATGCCTGTTGTATGGAGGCGGGCTCGTGTGAACTTATATCTTCTTGGATTCTTCCCGGTAATCCTTTCACAAACGCGTCGATCTTCTCTTCCTCATCTTCGAACGCTCCCGGACACAATAGGCACAATTCTGTGAATCGTCTTTCGTACGTGGTAATATCAAATCCTTGGGTTCGTAACCCTCTAAGTTCTGTCTTGAGCTTATTGACCTCGGTTCTGGGACGGTACTTCTCGTTCATCAAGTGCTTGAATGCTAACCACGGTAGTGCATAAGCATCATCTTGTCCCACTTGCTCTAGATAGGTATTCCACCATGTTAACGCAGAACCTGTGAAGGTATGCGTAGCGTACTTCACTTTGTCCTCTTCAGTACACTTACTTATGGAAAACACCGATTCGACCTTCTCGGTCCACCGTTTCAATCCGATCGGTCCTTCGATTCCATCAAATTCCAAAGTTTTGCAAGCAGTGAATTCTTTGTAGGTGCATCCTACACGATTTCCTGTACTGCTAGATCCAAGGTTATTGTTGGTATGTAGTGCAGCCTGTACTGCGGCTATGTTTGAAGCTAGAAAAGTACGAAATTCCTCTTCATTCATATTCACGGTGTGTCGAGTAGTCGGTGCCATTTCCTTCAAAATAGTCAAATGGAACAAGTTAATCATACAGAATATTAAGAGTAGTTAATAGTATTTCGTAGCATAATATGAACTCATTTATAAAAGCTTTTTCTTCATATTAGCATTTTATAAGTTTAAATTCGGGTAGTACCTACCCGTTAAGTTCATACTTAATAGCTAATATACAATTCAACTACTACAATTCTATATTAAAAACTGATTATAATAATATTTCGCGTTCAAACTTTTATACAATATTTTACAAACTTACAATACCGCTTATTTTACATAAAGCATGAAATATAGCACACAATAACTTTGATACAAGATATAGTTGTGAAGATAATTCTAGCTAGTACACAAGTCGTTCAGCAAAGGCAATAAAGACACGTAATTCATACGTCCAGAAACAAGTCATGCATTCTGGTTTTACTAGGACAACTTCCCATCCTTGGTCTTGTGGAACATAACCGTTATGGCCGTTGATAAGACAGCGTGTTGTAACGTCGTCAAAGGGACGAGGGTTACGTAATGTCCAACAGTCCCGTAACAATCTAAAAACCTCATTTCTTACCCCAATTACCGACTCCGTCACTTGTGGGAACGTTTTGTTTAATAGTTGTAGCCCGATGTTCTTTTTCTCACTTTGGTGAGAAGCCAACATTACTAACCCGTAAGCATAGCATGCTTCTTTATGTTGCATGTTAGCCGCTTTTTCTAAATCATGAAGTCCTATATTCGGATACATTGAGTCAAAATAATTTCTTAACCCGTTGCGTAAAATAGCATTTGGGTTCCCCGCAATATATGCGTCAAAGTAAACACATCGTAACTTATGGGTTTCCCAATGTGATATCCACCATCTTTCAAACGAAAGTCTCTTATAAACCAAGGCATTCTTGGAACGTTCTTCGAATGTCTTACAAACTGATTTCGCCTTAAATAGTTGTGCCGAGGAATTCTGACCGACTCTAGACAAGATTTCATCAATCATGTCTCCGGGTAGGTCTCTTAAAATATTGGGTTGTCTATCCATTTTGTGTTTTTAAACTGTAAAATAGACAAGAGTTAGATTCATAAAAAAATTACTTATTAATACAAGCAATTTTTACATATATCATAAAGCATAAGCACACTATATTACATATATTACACCACACGAATACAACTATCCTATTCCGACTCGCTCGTTTCTTCTTCTTCGGTTTTGGTTCGTTTTGCCAAGTTTCTAGGGATATATGATGTTCCCCTAATATGAGCCGTCGTTTTCCACATTGGTTTAGAAAAACCTGGTGGTTTAGAGGTTCCCGGGTCATTGTTACAACTTAAGGGCTTCGGGGGTTGACGATACATATAAAGTTCATCGGGGTTGGAATTAGATTTCTCTATTTTTGTGCCCTTTCCCTTATTATTTTCTTTTGCCTTTTTAAATTCAGTTGGGGTAATTTCTATAACATTATCGGAATTCTCGTCGGAATCCGATTCATCGGAGAATTGGTAATCCTTCCAATATTTTGCTTCCTTGGCGGAAACACCATTGACCATAATTAACCTTGGTCGGTTGGTTGAGGATTTTCTTTTACTTAACCGTTTTATTATTTCCCCCACCGGTTCTATTTCTTCATCCGGTTCCGATTCTTCTTCCGGTTCCGATTCTTCTTCCGGTTCCGACTCTTCTTCCGGTTCCTCTTCGGGAACTTGTGAATCAGTCCACGAATCATTCTAATTTACATTTGACTCTTCATTATTATTAGGTGACTCAATGGGACTTGTTCTAGAGGTAGACATCTATCACATAATATCAAACGCGTTAAGAGATTAATATATCACATAATATTCACATGTTAAAAATATATAGTTTCCAACAAAATTTGTTAAGCAATCATTTTTCAAGTAAACACGGTCGAAGTCCAGACTCACTAATGCATCCTAACAAACTCGATAAGACACACTAATGCAAAATTCTAGTTCTCTAAGACCAACGCTTGGATACCAACTGAAATGTCCCGTTCTTATTGATTAAAAACGTTCCATATTAATTGATTTCGTAGCGAGGTTTTGACCTCTATATGAGACGTTTTTCAAAAACTGCATTCATTTTAAAACAACCCATAACCTTTATTTCATCAATAAAGGTTTAAAAAGCTTTACGTAGATTATCAAATAATGATAATCTAAAATATCCTGTTTACACACGACCATTACATAATGGTTTACAATACAAATATGTTACAACAAAATAAGTTTCTTGAATGCAGTTTTTACACAATATCATACAAGCATGGACTCCAAATCTCGTCCTTATTTAAGTATGTGACAGCGGAAGCTCTTAGTATTCACCTGAGAATAAACATTCTTTAAACGTCAACAAAAATGTTGGTGAGTTATAGGTTTAACCTATATATATCAAATCGTAACAATAGACCACAAGATTTCATATTTCAATACACATCCCATACATAGAGATAAAAATCATTCATATGGTGAACACCTGGTAACTGACATTAACAAGATGCATATATAAGAATATCCCCATCATTCCGGGACACCCTTCGGATATGATATAAATTTCGAAGTACTAAAGCATCCGGTACTTTGGATGGGGCTTGTTAGGCCCAATAGATCTATCTTTAGGATTCGCGTCAATTAGGGTGTCTGTTCCCTAATTCTTAGATTACCAGACTTAATAAAAACGGGCATATTCGATTTCGATAATTCAACCATAGAATGTAGTTTCACGTACTTGTTTCTATTTTGTAAATCATTTATAAAACCTGCATGTATTCTCATCCCAAAAATATTAGATTTTAAAAGTGGGACTATAACTCACTTTCACAGATTTTTACTTCGTCGGGAAGTAAGACTTGGCCACTGGTTGATTCACAAACCTATAACAATATATACATATATATCAAAGTATGTTCAAAATATATTTACAACACTTTTAATATATTTTGATGTTTTAAGTTTATTAAGTCAGCTGTCCTCGTTAGTAACCTACAACTAGTTGTCCACAGTTAGATGTACAGAAATAAATCGATAAATATTATCTTGAATCAATCCACGACCCAGTGTATACGTATCTCAGTATTGATCACAACTCAAACTATATATATTTTGGAATCAACCTCAACCCTGTATAGCTAACTCCAACATTCACATATAGAGTGTCTATGGTTGTTCCGAAATATATATAGATGTGTCGACATGATAGGTCAAAACATTGTATACGTGTCTATGGTATCTCAAGATTACATAATATACAATACAAGTTGATTAAGTTATGGTTGGAATAGATTTGTTACCAATTTTCACGTAGCTAAAATGAGAAAAAAATTATCCAATCTTGTTTTACCCATAACTTCTTCATTTTAAATCCGTTTTGAGTGAATCAAATTGCTATGGTTTCATATTGAACTCTATTTTATGAATCTAAATAGAAAAAGTATAGGTTTATAGTCGGAAAAATAAGTTACAAGTCGTTTTTGTAAAGGTAGTCATTTCAGTCGAAAGAACGACGTCTAGATGACCATTTTAGAAAACATACTTCCACTTTGAGTTTAACCATAATTTTTGGATATAGTTTCATGTTCATAATAAAAATCATTTTCTCAGAACAACAACTTTTAAATCAAAGTTTATCATAGTTTTTAATTAACTAGCCCAAAACAGCCCGCGGTGTTACTACGACGGCGTAAATCCGGTTTTACGGTGTTTTTCGTGTTTCCAGGTTTTAAATCATTAAGTTAGCATATCATATAGATATAGAACATGTGTTTAGTTTATTTTAAAAGTCAAGTTAGAAGGATTAACTTTTGTTTGCGAACAAGTTTAGAATTAACTAAACTATGTTTTAGTGATTACAAGTTTAAACCTTCGAATAAGATAGCTTTATATGTATGAATCGAATGATGTTCTGAACATCATTACTACCTTAAGTTCCTTGGATAAACCTACTGGAAAAGAGAAAAATGGATCTAGCTTCAACGGATCCTTGGATGGCTCGAAGTTCTTGAAGCAAAATCATGACACGAAAACAAGTTCAAGTAAGATCATCACTTGAAATAAGATTGTTATAGTTATAGAAATTGAACCAAAGTTTGAATATGATTATTACATTGTATTAGAATGATAACCTACTGTAAGAAACAAAGATTTCTTGAGGTTGGATGATCACCTTACAAGATTGGAAGTGAGCTAGCAAACTTGAAAGTATTCTTGATTTTATGAAACTAGAACTTTTGGAATTTATGAAGAACACTTAGAACTTGAAGATAGAACTTGAGAGAGATCAATTAGATGAAGAAAATTGAAGAATGAAAGTGTTTGTAGGTTTTTTTGGTTGTTGGTGTATGGATTAGATATAAAGGATATGTAATTTTGTTTTCATGTAAATAAGTCATGAATGATTACTCATATTTTTGTAATCTTATGAGATATTTCATGCTAGTTGCCAAATGATGGTTCCCACATGTGTTAGGTGACTCACATGGGCTGCTAAGAGCTGATCATTGGAGTGTATATACCAATAGTGCATACATCTAAAAGCTGTGTATTGTACGAGTACGAATACGGGTGCATACGAGTAGAATTGTTGATGAAACTGAACGAGAATGTAATTGTAAGCATTTTTGTTAAGTAGAAGTATTTTGATAAGTGACTTGAAGTCTTTGAAAAGTGTATGAATACATATTAAAACACTACATGTATATACATTTTAACTGAGTCGTTAAGTCATTGTTAGTCGTTACATGTAAATGTTGTTTTGAAACCTTTAGGTTAACGATCTTGTTGAATGTTGTTAACCCATTGTTTATTATAACAAATGAGATGTTAAATTGTAATATTATCATGATATTATGATATATAATATATCTTAGTATGATATATATACAGTTAAATGTCGTTACAACGATAATCGTTACATATATGTCTCGTTTCGAAATCATTAAGTTAGTAGTCTTATTTTTACATATGTATTTCATTGTTAATACACTTAATAATATTTTTACTTATCATTTAACATAATTAACCAAGTGTATCAATATCTTAATATGATTCATATGTACCTAGTAAGACGTTGTTATAACGATAATCGTTATATATATCGTTTTCGAGTTTCTTAAATTAATAGTCTCATTTTTATGTATATAACTCATTGTTAAAATACCTAATGAGATACATACTTATAATAAAATCATGTTAACTATATATATAACCATATATATGTCATCGTATAGTTTTTACAAGTTTTAACGTTCGCGAATCACCGGTCAACTTGGGTGGTCAATTGTCTATATGAAACCTATTTCACTTAATCAAGTCTTAACAAGTTTAATTGCTTAACATGTTGGAAACACTTAATCATGTAAATAACAATTTCATTTAATATATATATAAACATGGAAAAGTTCGGGTCACTACAGACCAAGTTTGACTTTTAGTCAAACTTAACCAAAAACTTATGCAGTCGTTCTAATCTTCTTTTATACTTGATTCTTGCATGAAACTTGACAACGTGACTCACATGCTATATATTCGAGTCGTAACGAGTCATAGGACTAATTGAACATATTTCGACCGACCTTATGTCTTACCCGGTATTGATACAACTTACTTGTTTAGGTCAAGACTAAACAACTTTCATGCACACGTTTACTTTGTGAAGTACCTTTATACTCGTGCACTCAAGGTGAGATCATAGTCCCACTTTTTTTCAACAACTTTTACTCTTTAAATCATGGGATGAGAGACATATATGTTTTATACTTTTATACTTTAACACAAGTACGAAAACAAACATTCCACGTATGAGTTAGAACAAAAATCCTCAAGTCCAATTATCATTAGTTACACTTATAGGGTGTAAGCGAGAACTTATGTTGTGTGGCCATACGGGTTTGACGAACCCTCATTCGGACGGTTCGCTACCGTTAGCGGATGAAATATATTTTCGGGTATAGTATAGGTTCTAACACTATGATTCAGAGGTACCATTCAGTTAAGCCTTGATAATTGGGTGCTCGACAAAAAAACAACATCTTTAGAATGCAAACGATTTGGATAATCAACTTCATACTAAATCTTGTGGTTCAAAAACTTACGTTTACAAATACACCTATGATTTCACCAACGTTTTTTGTTGACAGATTTCTATATGTTTCTCAGGTTTATGATTGGATACTTGATACATGCACTTTGATTACTTGCTTGAGGTCAAGCATACATGCATACGCTATTGACCGCACCGTTGGTTACAAACTTAAGGCATACATGCATACGCTATTGATAGCATTCGTGATTTTCAACTTATATTATGTCGCAAGTTATTTCATTTATACTTTATAACTTTTGTAAACTTAAACTTATTGTCGAACCGTTTGATAACTTAAAACTTTGCAAATCATACACGTTTAAAATGAATGCGACATAATTTTGTCAAACGCGTCTCATTTAGGGACTATAACCACGTAACGGGACCTAAGTTGACGGCACCGTCAATGGCGATTTTGGCGGGTCGTTACTTGTGGTATCAGAGCGTTGGTTGTAGGAATCTAGGAAATGCATTAATGTGTCTGACAGAGTCGTTAGGACCATTAGTGAGTCTAGACTACAGCCGATAGTTAGCCATTGCATTCTGACATACATTTGCTATAGATAGCACTTACTTGACTACTTGTGCATTTATACTTGAAACTTTCTATGGTGAACTTCTTAATTGTACCTAACTCTCGTCATGCGAAATTGTACTCTTCCACTTTCGGGTAACACACGTAAATTCAAGATTCATACGCGTAAGGATAACGACGACTTCATTCGTTAAACTAGTTGGAAATTCTGTCTTCCCATGCTTTTCGCCGCCGTCCCGACTTACTATCTACCAGTGTGGTAAAACTTTCACAACCATTGCGGTAACTACTCACTACTCACTACTGATATTACACTAGTGCTCCTCACTATTTATCACTATTCATTACTACTGCCACTACTATTGATGAGTATCGTCATCACTACCTATCACTACTGTTGCGTACTACTCGTTACCACGATCCATTACTCCCTTTATACCTGGGATACCACTAATCGACTTTGAACTTTTTGACGTGAACAATCAGTTATACATTTCCCGCGGGTGTAACATCCCGCCTTTTTCCGTTAAATCATTTTAACACCCGTCGTTTTTTTTATATATAATACATTTCGTATCTAGATTCGTATCTTCCTTTGACTAGCGTTTTAATATTTTTGTTATTTAATTATAACATCTCTCGTTTACTCTAGCATATTTAAAATAATTCGTTTGGTTAATTCATGCACCCGCTTTCAAACTCGAGGGACTAAGGTTGCCAAAGGACCAAAGTGGCAACTAGGTCAAAGGGTCAAACCCTCCTCCCCACCACTCATTCCATTTTCTTTTTCTTTTCCAATTTTCTCTCATTTACTACTTCCATCTTTCACCATTTTCATCTTCAAATAAAGATTCATCATCCATTTCCAATATAGCAATCAAACATCAAAACGAATTGTACTTTTGTGATCCTTGCATCATCCTCTTCAATTTGGTACCAATTTCACTACTTGGGGTAAAGTTTCTAAAAACTCTAGATTTCTCTAATTCGTTTTATAGACTTGAAATGGTGTTAATTAGTGTCTATGGCTCAAGTCTAACATGAATATGTGATTTGTTTGCTCGATTTGTTATTTTGGAGTAACTAGCATGAACACTTGAAATGGGTTAGTTAAATCTTTGATTTTGGATGATTAAATGTTATTTAAATGTTAAAGTTCGTGTATTAAATGTGTTACTAGCATCATTAGCTTCGTTTTTGTATGTAGGTTGATTTAGAAAAACTCCATTCACAAAATTGTTGAATTCATGAATTTTGGTTAGGGTTTAGTAACCTTGCAAATGAATTTTAACGCATTGAATGCTATGAAATGTTTTTAGTAAGTGTTTAGTTGCAATGTATGTTTAATTACCTTCGAAATGGCGTATCGTATGTGTAAATTGGATTCCCGAATCATGGAATGGATTTTATGAACTTGAAACTTTGATAATGAACTTTTAGCAATCAATCGACAAGGTTTTTGTTATTGAAAATGATGTTTTTGTTTGATTAAATGTGTTTAGTTATATTCCTCGTCAAAATACCTTTCCAACGATATAAGATACGTGTTTTGAATGTTTACGGTTCATAAGTTACGTTCGCTTGAAGTTTAGTTCGAGACTTGTAAAATTTTCAGCATTTTCCACTAGTAAGATAGGGATGCGGCGCATCACTACTGGATGTGGTGCATCTGTGGACAGATGCGGCGCATCACTTAGAGATGCGGCGCATCTGAAGTAGACTGCCCAAAATGGACGTTTTTCGTTTAATTCCAACTATGCTACGCACTTCCGATTAACATGTAACTTGTTCTAACATGCTCATATATGATTATGAAACTTAGAAAAATTGTCCAAGACCTGACCCGAACGTGTTTACTTTTTCGTTGACTTTGACCAAAGTTTGACTTTTAGTCAAACTTAACCAAACACTTATGCAATCGTTCTAACATGCTTTTATACTTGATTCTTGCATGATGTAGTGACCCGAACTTTTCTATGTTTATATATATTAAATGAAATTGATATTTACATGATTAAGTATTTCCAACATGTTAAACAATCAAACTTGTTAAGACTTGATTAATTGAAATAGGTTTTATATAGACAATTGACCACCCAAGTTGACCGGCGATTCACGAACATTAAAACTTGTAAAAACTATATGATGACATACATATGGATATATATATATATATATATATATATATATATATATATATATAGTTATCATGATATTATGATAAGTATGTACCTCATTAAGTATTTTAACAATGAGTTATATACATAAAAATGAGACTATTGAATTAAGAAACTTGAAAACGGTATATATAACGATTATCGTTATAACAACGTCTTACTACTTACATATGAATCATTTTAAGATATTGATACACTATATATAAACATGTTAAATGATAAGTAAACATATCATTAAGTATAATAATAATGAACTACATATGTAAAAACAAGACTACTAACTTAAGGATTTCGAAACGAGACATTTATGTAACGATTATCGTTGTAACGACATTTAACTGTATATATATCATATTAAGATATATTAATACATCATTATATCATGATAATGTAATAATTTAACATCTCATTAGATATAATAAACAATGTGTTAACAACATTTAACAAGATCGTTAACTTAAAGGTTTCAAAACAACATTTACATGTAACGACTAACGATGACTTAACGACTCAGTTAAAATGTATATACATGTAGTGTTTTAATATGTATTCATACACTTTTTAAAGACTTAAATACAATTATCCAAGTACTTCTACTTAACAAAAATGCTTACGATTACATTCTCATTCATTTTCATCAACAATTCTACTAGTATGCACTCGTATTTGTACTTGTACAATACACAGCTTCTAAATGTATTTACTATTGGTATATACACTCCAATGATCAGCTCTTAACAGCCCATGTGAGTCACCTAACCATGTGGGAACCATCATTTAACATCTAGCATGACTTATGAGCAAGGAAACAAAAACAAGAACTCCTTTTAACCCCACTCACCTACACCACTCACCACCTACTCCATTTCACTTCCAATTTTCTTCCCAATTCTCTCTCAAAACACACACACTCTTCCATCAACGTCTAAGTTACTATTTTTCCAGCAAAAATCATCAAATACAATCTTTGGTTATTACCTATAATCATCATAAAAACAATTACTCAAGAACACATCAAGAACACTTCCAAGTTTACAAGTTTACTTCCAAGTTTCCTAATCCATTCCAAGCAATCATCTAAGATCAAGAAACCTTTGTTATTTACCATAAGTTATCTTTCTAAATCAAGGTAATATTCATATTCAAGCTTTGATTCAATTTCTATAACTATAACTATCTTAATTCGAGTAATAATCTTACTTGAACTTGTTTTTGTGTCATGATTCTATTTCAAGAACTTCCAAGCCATCAAAGATCCTTTGAAGGTCAAGTTATCTTTTCATCATTTCCAGTAGGTTTACCTACTAAACTTGAGGTAGTAATGATGTTCATAACATCATTCGATTCATATATGTATAACTATCTTATTCGAAGATCTGAACATGTAATCACTAGAACATAGTTTAGTTAATTATAAACTTGTTCGCAAACAAAAGTTAATTATTCTAACTTGACTTTTAAAATTAACTAAACACATGTTCTATATCTTTATGATATTCTAACTTAATGATTTAAAACCTGAAAACACAAAAAACACCGTAAAACTGGATATACGCCGTCGTAGTAACACCGCGGGCTGTTTTGGGTTAATTAATTAAAAACTATGATAAACTTTGATTTAAAAGTTGTTCTTATGGGAAAATGATTTTTCTTATGAACATGAAACTATATCCAAAAATCATGGTTAAACTCAAAGTGGAAGTATGTTTTCCAAAATGGTCATCTAGATGTCGTTCTTTCGACTGAAATGACTACCTTTAAAAAAATGACTTGTAACCTGTATTTCCGACTATAAACTTATACTTTCTGTTTAGATTCATAAACTTAAGTTCAATATGAAACCATAGCAACTTAAATCACTCAAAACGGATTTAAAACGAAGAAGTTATGGGTAAAACAATATTGGATAGTTTTGCTTGTTGTAACTACGTGAAAATTGGTAACAAATCTATATTAATCATATCCTAGCTAACTTATATTGTATTATACATGTATTCTAATATATTATGTGATCTTGGGATACCATAGACACGTATGCAAATGTTTTGACATATCATATCCACCCATATATATATATTATTTGGAACAACCATAGACACTCTATATGCAGTAATGTTGGAGTTAGCTATACAGGGTTGAGGTTGATTCCAAATATATATATACTTTGAGTTGTGATCTAGCCTGAGACATGTATACACTAGGTCGTGGATTGATTCAAGATAATATATATCGATTTATTTCTGTACATCTAACTGTGGACAACTAGTTGTAGGTTACTAACGAGGACAGCTGACTTAATAAACTTAAAACAGTAAAATGTATTAAAAATGTTGTAAATATATTTTGAACATACTTTGATATATATGTACATATTTGTTATAGGTTCGTGAATTGACCAGTGGCCAAGTCTTACTTCCCGACGAAGTAAAAATCTGTGAAAGTGAGTTACATTCCCACTTTTAAAATCTAATATTTTTGGAATGAGAATACGTGCAGCTTTCTAAATGTTTTACAAAATAGACACAAGTACGCGAAACTACATTCTATGGTTGGATTATTAAACCGAATATTGCCTCTTCAAGTCTGGTAACATAAGAATTAGGGAAATGGCCCCTAATTGACGTGAATCCTAAAGATAGATCTATGGGCCTAACAAACCCCATTCTGGAATTTGGAATGGTTTAATACTTCGATTTATATGGTGATTGCTATTACCAATTTATGACATACTTGCGAGTATGCGGGGAATATTCTATATGCATTATGTTAATGTCGGTTACCAGGTGTTCATCATAGAATGATTTTTATACACTTGCGAGTGTGTAGGATTATTGAATAAATGAAATCTTGTGGTCTATTATATTAATTTGATAATATATAGGTTAAACCTATAACTCACCAACATTTTTGTTAACGTTTAAAGCATGTTTATTCTCAGGTGATTATTAAGAGCTTTCGTTGTTGCATGCTAATATATGGACAAGACTTGGTGTCAGCATGCTTGTATAATATTGTTTAAAACTGCATTCGAGATTTACTTTGTTGTAGCATATTAATATTGTAAACCAATATGTATTGGTAGTGTGTAAGTGTGATATTTTTAGATTATCATTTATGATAATCTAGGTGGTGTCCTTTTAACCTTGTCGATAAAATAAAGGTTATGGTTTGTTTTAAAAACGAATGCAGTCTTTTAAAAATGTCTCATATAGAGGTCAAAACCTCGCAACGAAATCAATTAATATGGAACGTTTATAATCAATATGAACGGGACATTTCAGTTGGTATCCGAGCGTTGGTTTTAGAGAACCAGAAAATTTGCATTAGTGTATCTTATCGAGTTTGTTAGGATGTATTAGTGAGTCTGGACTTCGACCGTATTTTCTTTAAAAATGATTGCTTAATATTTTTTTTTTTTTTTGTTGGAAACTACAAATTGTAACATGTAAATATTATGTGATAAATTAATCTCTTAACATGTTTGATATTGTGTGATAGATGTCTACCTCTAGTACAAATCCCATCGACTCACCTAATAACAATGAAGAATCGAATATATATTGGGAAGATTCACAAATTCCCGAAGAGGAACAGGAAGAGGAGGAACCGGAAGAGGAGGAACCGAAAGAAGAAGAGGTTCCGGAGGAAGAAATATTGATACCTACCGTAAATAGATTAAATAAAAGAAAATCCTCAACCAACAGACCAAAGTTAAAAATGGTCAATGATGTTTCCGCCAAGGAAGCAAAACATTGGGAAGAATACTAATTTTCCGATGAATCGGATCCCGATGAGGATTCCAATGATGTTATAGAAATTACCTCAACCCAATTTAATAAAGCAAAAGAAAATAATAGGGGAAAAGGTATAAAAATGGAGAAACCTGATTCCAACCCCGATGAACTTTATATGTATCGGCAACATCCGTATTTCCTAAAATGTAACAACAACCCGGGAACCTCTAAACCACCAGGTTTTTCTAAACCATTGTGGAAAACAACGGCTCTTATTAGTGGAACACCATATATACCTAGAAAATTAGGAAAACGAACCAAGTCCGAAGAAGAAGAAACCAGTGATTCAGATTAGAGGGTTGTAATTATGTTGTATATTATATGTATTGTAGTGTGCTTGTACTTTTATGTTCTATGTAAAAATTATTTGTATTATTTGTTAATTATCTTTTACGAATCTAATCCTTGTCTATTTTACAGTATAAAAACAAAATGGACGTTAAGGGTAGATAATCGAATATTTTAGAAGACCTACCAGAGGATATGATTGATGAAATCTTGTCTAGAGTCGGTCAGACGTCATCAGCACATTTAGTTATGGCGAAATTAACTTGTCAAACACTACCGTTAGCGAGTAAGCGAGTAATTATGTTGTGTGGCCATACGGGTTTGATGAACCCTCATTCGGACGGTTCGCTACCGTTAGCGGATGAAATAAAATTTTATCGTGTATAGTGTAGGTTCTAACACTATGGATTCAGAGGTACTTATTCAGTTAAGCTTTGATAATTGGGTACTCGTGATACAAACAACAACTTTTGGAATATAAATGATTTAGATAATCAACTTTATACTTGCTTGTGGTTCAAAACAACGTTTTACAAATACACCTATGATTTCACCAACGTTTTTCGTTGACAGTTTTCTATATGTTTCTCAGGTTCATACTTGGCTACTTGATACTTGCTTCCGCATACTTTGATTACTTGCTTGGGGTCAAGCATACATGCATACGCTAGTGATAGCACCTTTGGTTTCAAGCATAATTGTTTACATACTTACGGTATGGATAGCATTCGTGATTTTCAACTTATATTATGTTGCAAGTCATTTCATTATACTTATTAACTTTTGTAAACTTATACTCGTTGTCGAACCGTTTGGTTTGCTTAAAACTTTGCAAGTCTTACACGTTTCAAATGAATGCGACATAATTTTGGGTCAAACGCTTCTCATGTAGGGACTATGACCACGTAACGGGACCTAAGTTAACGACGCCGTCAATGAAGATTTTGCCGAGTCGTTACAGATGGTATCAGAGCATTGGTTGTAGGGATCTAGGATGTGCATTAGTGTGTCTGACAGAGTCGTTAGGACGTATTAGTGAATCTAGACTACAACCGGATAGTTAACCATTGCATTCTGACTTGCATTTGCTATAGATAGCACTTACTTGACTACTTGTGCATTATACTTAAACCTTTCTTAGGTGAACTTCTTAATGGTACCAAATTTTCATCATACGAACTCGTACTCTGCCACTTTTGGGTAACACACGTAAACTTAAGATTCATACACGTAAGGATGACGACGACTTCATTAGTTACACTAGTTCAAGAACTCTGTCTCCCAGATTCTTATTCATCATCGTCCCAGCTTACTATCCACAAATGCTATGAAGTTTCCACCATTATGGCAATCATTAACCACTATCGATATTACACCGGTGTTCTTCACTATCTACCATATCTTGTTACTACCACCACTACTCTAGATGAGTATCGTCATCACTACTTATCACTACGGTTGTGTACTACTCGTTATCATAATTCGTTACTCCTTTCGTACCTAAAAGACATTATTGTTTGACTTGAACCGCATTGACGTGAACAATCGTTTATTCACTTCCCTCGGGAAACGTTTCTTCAAGAGTTGTACTAATTCTTTCGATTCAATACGAGTCAGGTTAGAGACGTGGTTACACTTTTTTCATTTTAAAACTTTACGATCACACGAACTTGATTCTATGGAGTGATGTGGGAATGGAGGTATGAGTTAGCGTAATATAACGACACTCGATCAACGTAGTTATATTATGGTAAGTTATACCAAAGTTCTAATGACTCGTGATGGTGATTGGACTTGATCAACCTAATCACCATCATGTGCCATGTACATGACTTTATTTTTCCTTGTTGCCATCCTAAAAGTTCGGGAATATTGATAACAACCATACAGGGACACATCTTGATATTGCCAAATCATATTTATGCTTCTGAACGAATGATCAATTCTTTCAACTTTAAAACATATGTTACACGTGTATACTATCTCGTCTTCACACACTTTTATCGACGAACTACGAAACGCTTGATATGCTCACATCGAGGCGGAAATTTCTCTCGCATTACACTCGTACTTCCGTGTAAGGAAAACCTTTATCTAAATTTTCAATGGAGAAAGAGACTCTTCACGTTATACTAGTATTCGCCACGAGGGTGAATAGTCCTAACAAACGTTTTCAGAAACCGATAAGAAACTTGTCCCAACAAACGTTCTTTAGAAACTGACAAGATGGGAAAAACTTGTACAACTATACATTATAGGAATTCTATCTATACACGGTGTGCCTTTGTCATTTATTTCGGATTGAGATACTTGTTTCACTTCTAAATTTCGGAGTGCCTTACAATAAGCCTTGGGAACATGTTTAAACATGAACACCGCGTATCATCCACAAACCGACGGACCAAGCAAACATACGATTCAAACCTGGGGAAAACACCAAAGAGCCAATGGCTTAACGGTATCGAGGTCACCCTTACAACCTTGAGGTTAAGGGTTCGAGTCCTGTTTAGGACAATTCGTGGTGTATATATTCGAGTTAGATTTAGGTGGGTGTGTGAGTTTGCCTTTCAAAAAATAAAAAAAATAAAAAAAAAATAAATAAATAAAAATCTTGGGGAAAACATATCACAAACTTGTATTGTTGCTATTAATTGATTTCCTCTTACAACGATAGTTATCATTCGAGTATTAATGCCACACCTTTTCGAAACTTTATGTGGCCGCAAATGTCATTCTCTTAAATTGTTGGGCCGAAGTAAGCGACAATCAAACCACCAGACCCACACTCATTCATGAAATAACCGTTAATATCGTTCAAATCCAAGAGACCCAAGACGGCTCGTAATCGCCACTATGCCGATGTTAGACGTAAGCCTCTCGAATTCCTAGTGGGTGACCGCGTAATATTAAATATCGCACCTCGAAAAGGTGTAATCCGTTTTGGAAAAACGTAGAACGCTAAATCCGCGATATTTTGATCCTTTGAAAATCTTGGAGCGTATTGAACCCATTTCTTACCGTTTCGATCTCTCGACTCAATCAAATTCCGTTCATCCTACATTCCATGTATAAAACTTAAAGAGGCGTCTTGCTGAACAAGAACTTGTTTTCCTTTTCGATGAGCTTACAATCGATGACAACCATCACTTACTAGGAGAACTGTGAATCGTGAAACCAAACTCTAAAACAACGTAAAGATCCCGACTGTCAAAGTTCGTTGAAATGCCCAAGGAAGTACCTTCACTTTTTCGTAGAATTGGCAACGCAAGATCTCGAGGAAGAAACAACGACTACTACTTCCAACTAAATTTCAGGACGAAATTTCTTTTAAGGTGTAGGTAATGTAACATCCCTCCTTTTTCCGTTAAATCATTTTAACGCCCGTCTTTTTTTATATATATAATACATTTCGTATCTAGATTCGTATCTTCCGTTGACTAGCGTTTTAATATTTTCATTATTTAATTATAACATCTCTCGTTTACTCTAGCATATTTAAAATAATTCGTTTGGTTAATTCACGCACCCGCTTTCAAACTTGAGGGACTAAGGTTGCCAAAGGACCAAAGTGGCAACTAGGTCAAATGGTCAAACCCTCCCCACCACTCATTCCATTTTATTTTTCTTTTCCAATTTTCTCTCATTTACTACTTCCATCTTTCACCATTTTCATCTTCAAACAAAGATTCATCATCCATTTCCAATCTAGCAATCAAACATCAAAACGAATTGTACTTTTGTGATCCTTGCATCATCCTCTTCAATTTGGTACCAATTTCACTACTTGGGGTAAATTTTTTAAAAACTCTAGATTTCTCTAATTCATTTTATAGACTTGAAATGGTGTTAATTAGTGTCTATGGCTCAAGTCTAACATGAATATGTGATTTGTTTGCTCGATTTGTTGTTTTGGAGTAATTAGCATGAACACTTGAAATGGGTTAGTTAAATCTTTGATTTTGGATGATTAAATGTTGTTAAAATATTAAAGTTCGTGTATTAAATGTGTTACTAGCATCATTAGCTTCGTTTTGGTATGTAGATTGATTTAGAAAAACTCCATTCATAAAATTGTTGAATTCATGAATTTTGGTTAGGGTTTAGTAACCTTGAAAATGAATTTTGACGCATTGAATGCTATGAAATGTTGTTAGTAAGTATTTAGTTGCAATGTATGTTTAATTACCTTCGAAATGGCTTATCGTATATGTAAATTGGATTCCCGAATCATGGAATGCATTTTATGAGCTTGAAACTTTGATAATGAACTTTTAGCGATCAATCAACAAGGTTTTTGTTATTGAAAATGATGGTTTTGTTTAATGAAATGTGTTTAGTTGTATTCCTCATCAAAATACCATTCTAATGATATAAGATACGTGTTTTGAATGTTTACGGTTCATAAGTTACGTTCGTTTGAAGTTTAGTTCGAGACTTGTAAAATTTTCAGCATTTTCCACTAGTCAGATAGGGATGCGGCGCATCACTACTGGATGTGGCGCATCTGTGGACAGATGTGGCGCATCACTTAGAGATGCGGCACATCTGAAGCAGACTACCCAAAATGGCCGTTTTTCGTTTAATTCCAATTATGCTACGCACCTCCGATTAACATGTAACTTGTTCTAACATGCTCATATATGATTATGAAACTTAGAAAAAATTTCCGAGACCCGACCCGAATGTATTGACTTTTTGTTGACTTTGACCAAAGTTTGACTTTTAGTCAAACTTAACCAAACACTTATGCAATCGTTCTAACATGCTTTTATACTTGATTCTTGCATGAAACTTGACAACGTGACTCACATGCTATATATTCGAGTCGTAACGAGACATAGGACTAACTGAACACATTTCGCCCGACCTTGTGTCGTAACCGGTTAATTGATACAACTTACTTGTTTAGGTCAAGACTAAACAACTTTCATGCACACGTTTACTTTGTGAAGTACCTTTATACTCGTGCACTGGAGGTGAGATCATAGTCCCATCTTTTCAACAACTTTTATACTTTAAATCATGGGATGAGAAACATATACGGTTTATACTTTTATATTTTGAACACAAGTACGAAAACAAACATTCCACGTACGAGTTAGAACAAAAATCCTCAATTCAATTATCATTAGTTACACTTGGAGGGTGTAAGCGAGTAATTATGTTGTGTGGCCATACGGGTTTGAAGAACCCTCATTCGGACGGTTCGCTACCGTTAGCGGATGAAATAAAATTTTATCGTGTATATTGTAGGTTCTAACACTATGGATTCAGAGGTACTTATTCAGTTAAGCTTTGATAATTGGGTGCTCTTGATACAAACAACAACTTTTGGAATGCAAACGATTTTGATAATCAACTTTATACTTGCTTGTGGTTCAAAGCAACGTTTTACAAATACACCTATGATTTCACCAACGTTTTTCGTTGACAGTTTTCTATATGTTTCTCAGGTTCATACTTGGCTACTTGATACTTGCTTTCGCATACTTTGATTACTTGCTTGGGGTCAAGCATACATGCATACGCTAGTGATAGCACATTTGGATTCAAGCATAATTGTTTACATACTTACGCTATGGATAGCATTCGTGATTTTCAACTTATATTATGTCGCAAGTTATTTCATTTTACTTATTAACTTTTGTAAACTTATACTCATTGTCGAACCGTTTGGTTTACTTAAAACTTTGCAAGTCTTACACGTTTCAAATGAATGCGACATAATTTTGGGTTAAACGCGTCTCATGTAGAGACTATGACCTCGTAACGGGACCTAAGTTAACGATGCCATCAATGATGATTTTTCCGGGTCATTACAGCGGGAAACACATTTTCAGAGATTGCACTAACTCTTTCGAATAAATACGAGTCTTGTTAAAGATGTCGTTACACCTTGTTCATTTTCAATCTTCATGATTACACAAACTTAACCATATGAAGAGGTGTTGGAATGGAGGTATGAATTAGCAAAATATAACGACACTTGATCGACGTGGTTATATTATGGTAAGTCATACCAAAGTCCCAATGGCTTCAAATGATAATGGGTAAAGAATTCAAAATCTATTTAATACCTCTAGACCTAGAAAACTTCGATGTAATTATTGGTATAGATTGGTTAGCCAAGACAAAATCCAACGTTCCTTGTGATCTCAAAACCATTCGTATCCCTATCGAGAACGGTGAACCCTTGATCGTTTATAGCAAAAAGAGTTGCACCGGGCTCAACCTCATTTCGTGCCTCAAAGTTAAAAATATCTTCGTAAGGGTTGTTTTGTGATCCTAGCCCACGTTAAGAAAGTTGAGACCGATGAGAAGCATATCGACGATGTGCCAATTGTTAGTGACTTTTCCGATGTATTTCCCGAAGAATTTCTGGGTCTTTTACCTCATCGACCGGTTGAATTCCAAATCGATCTTATACCAGGAGCCACTCCCGTAGCACGTGCACCATATAGACTCGCTCCCTCCAAAATGTAAGAAGTACAAAGTCAACTCCAAGAACTACTCGACCGTGGTTTTATCCAACCTAGCCGTTCACTATGGGGAGCCCCGATCCTATTCGTTAAGAAGAAAAATGGTTCCCTAAGAATGTGAATTGATTATCGTGAACTAAATAAATTACCAGTTAAGAACCAATATCCTCTTCCCCGTATCGATAACCTCTTGATCAATTACAAGGCACTCATGTGTATTTCAAAATCGACCTCCATTTCGGTTATCATCAATTGAGGGTTAAGGGAGAAGATGTCTCCAAAACCGTTTTCGGAACTCGCTACGGTAGTTATGAATTTCTTGTAGTGCCGTTCAGTTTAACTAATGCCCTGGTCGTATTCATGGATCTTATGGATCGCGTATGCAAGCCTTATCTAGACAAATTCATTATTGTATTCATAGATAATATCTTAATCTATTCAAAAAAGCGAAAAAGAACACGAACAACATCTTCGTCTTATGCTCGAACTCTTGAGAAAAGAACAACTCTATGCCAAGTTTTTCAAGTGTGAATTTTTGGTTAAAAGAAGTCAATTTCTAGGCCATGTTGTTAGTGGTCAAAGTATTAAGTCGATCTCGCAAAAATCGAAGCCATACGTAATTGGGAAATGATATCGGGCAAAAAGTCACGTTTTTACCCCCTAAATTAAGCCCTAGAACAAAAAAGATTAAAACTTTGTCGGCAAAATTATCGCTTTTTCAGTTGATTTTGTAGATTAAGTAATTACAAAGGTGATGCAAAAAGAATCAAGTAAAACGGAGCTAAAACGAAGATTCTAGAGCGAAAACGGTGAAAGACAAGAAATCAAGTTACGATCCAATGAATCAAGGCTGACCAGCACCGAATACGGCCTGCCATACGGCCTGCCATACGGCCTGCCAGTATGGGGTATCGCCTGCCAAACGGTCCAGTAAACGGCCCCTTAATACGGCTTGCCATACAAACGGCCTGCCAAATACGGCCTGCCACACGGCCTGTCATACGGCCTGCCAGCCATTTGCAGTAAAAAATGAGGTCTATTTAAAGGGCTCTCTCCATCCATTCCAACACACACTCAACTTGCAATTCATTTTATATTTTCAATCTTTTAGTTAGTTTTAGTAGTAGCTAGCTTAGCTTTTATTTTCTGGAGGATATCCCGGCGAGTTCCTGCGATCTCGGGCAGATTTGTTCGGCCTTTTCAGGTTTTTATCCGAAACGCTTGTCTTTTGTATTAAACGTGTATTCTTACTATTTATGTTTAATAATGCGTTCCGATATTTCCATGATAGCTTAATTTATCTGTATGTTGCCATGATAAAAGTTTGGGTTATTATGTTAATTTAGTACGATTAATGTTATAATACTGAACTAGGAAGTCTGATAGATTTGTATGCTAGCATCTTAAGGATTGACCAACCTAGGTTATGATCAGGACTTGTCCACCTATATGAAATTAGCTACTTCATAGGATTAAGACCCCTGGTTATACAGTATCTGAAGATTCTATGAACTCGGTATGGCCGGAGTTCCCGAGAGGCATCTAATGCACTTTTAGGACACGAAACTTAGGAATTGAGACATGAATGACCTAGTATGCCTATTGACTATTCCGAAGAGACCTCTTAGGAGCTGTTAAGATCTAGTTAGTGCCTTTACTGTATGACCCAAGCCTATTGCATGTTCTTGTTTGATTGTTGCCCTAGGTCTTAGTCATACCAACTGTTTAGGTATTCATTAGGTTTCTATCTGCTTCACTATCAGTATATTAACTGTGATGCTGTATAATGTTTGAATTGTTGAGATCTCATTAGTATGATGGAATGGTTGTTAGTTTCCATTTAAGGTTTTTCCAACTTAAACCGACGGACTCCTTCCGTTTGTGATCAGTGTTCAATCAACACGGCACGTTGTTATTCAGTTACCTAAACTGATAACGAGGTTTAGGATTAGAGCTTAACTCACTAATAAACCTAGTACTCTACTGAGGATAACCTCTGAGGTATTATTACACTTCAGTTATACGACCAAGTGACATACTTCTCACTGCTCAAAGAGAACTCCGAGAGTTCAGAGATAAGTAGCTCTGTGTAATTGGCTCATCCAACCAGATCTACATCATTCCAAGCATAGTCTTAACATAAACATAATTACCTTTCCCTAACCCAATACTGATATCTTGGTCAGCATTTCCCTGATCTGCATACTCCGGATATCCTTCCACTTTATTTACTTTTCTGCATTTATAACCTTTAGTTAAAATCAACTACTATCTTTTATCCAGGTAATTTAACTAAAATACAATTATCCACTTAATCTTCAATTCGTTAATCAGCATAAAAATACGACACTAGGTTAAATTACACCTTCTACACCTTAAAAAGTAAAAGTAAATTTAGGCCCCGCAAAATATAAATAAACGAAGACATTGTGTGCTACCTAATCGGACATCCTGCGACTTAACGACACCGCACAAATAAAACCGTCCGTTAGTGGCATATCAGTTACACTCTTTCTTCTTGGCACCGCTGCCGGGGATCGAATATTTTGATCGAGAAAGATTTTAAACAGACGAAGTATTGTTTGGTGGTGTCTAAGAAAGACAATTATACACGGACTTGGTTGTTGGATTTTCCGAACAGTCTCCAATTATATTAGAACCAAAAGGATCCTGCCTCTCCGTAGTCGGCCTGGCCACCTCGATATGAGTAATTTGTGAGAAGTCCTATCAGTTAAGATATCCGATCTGGTTAGCGACCTAATTTCAAGAATAATTGTTTTTATTAAATTATCGATCCTTTTATTAAATTAATATTTTCTAAAAGTTACTTTTAAGTATTTTTAAATCAGAAAATCTAAAACAAAATGGAATAACAAGATACCCTTGCTTCTATGCATAAGTCGTGCTTAGAGGAAAGAGGAAAACCAATAACCTTAGGAACGTAAGGATTTCCTGAAATCAGTTCACACATGATTAAACCAGTCAGTATGATCTGTAAATTTCAAGGATTACCGACTGACGATCCGAACTTTCATATAAACAAATTTATCAGTCTGGTTGACTCTTTTAAGAAGGAATCAAACGAGAAAAACATTTTAAAACTTCATCTTTTTCAATATTCACTTTCCGCACACGCTTCAGCATGGTTTGACAAACTTAACCCGAATTCAATCTATACATGGGAGGATTTAGCCACTAAATTTTTAAACAAATTTTATCCACCCTCCCTGCAAACCTGTCTAAGAAATGACATCACAAACTTTTCTCAAAACGAAAATGAGTCAGTGTGTCTAGCATGGAATAGAGTAAAGATAATGCTTAAAAGATGTCCGAATCATTCGTTAAGTCAGGCAGACATAATCTGTATGCTTTATAATGGTTTAACCAAGGATGATAAGTCTCTCCTAGACATGGCCTCGCAAGGCAATTTCATGTCCCGAACAGCAGATGAAGCATGGAATCTCTTGGACACAATAGCTGCACAACAGGAAGATAGGAACAATGAAGCTGCTGAGAAGGATGACGCCTTCGCTCATACGGTAAAAATGCTGGAAACCAGGTTACAAGATCTCACCCTCACTCTTCAAAGTTTACCAATTCCTAGAAACTCTGATGCTACTAGAACCAATCTAAGGTATCCTTACCCTAGATGGGCACACAAACAGCAAAATAGCTCGGAGCATAATATAATATTCCCGTTGCACAAACCTACTCTCCACTCTAAGGAAATTTCAGTTGAATTTATGAAAAATCAATATATGATAAACCTTCAAGTCATAGAATGCCAGAACAAGTTCGATACTTTAATAAAGATTTTTGAAGAATTAATCACTAATTTTCAGCTTACGCTTAAACGATTAACCACTAAAATTGATATAGAGTGTAGTGAGTTTGATGCCCTAGTAATTACTAGAGGAGGGAAGGAGACAACTGTTAATATACCCATACAAAATTTTTCCGATAAGGAACCTGTGCCAATTGACCCAGTCGTCAATCCACCGGAACCTATCTCTCCTAAGGCCACAGAAATTATTCCGCGCTCCTGCATACCTTTCCCAGGTAGGATTAGGAAGGAAAAACAAGAAGCGCAATTCGCTAAGTATTGGGATATTATTAAGAATTTGCATTTGAATGTACGTCTAGTAGATGCTTTAGTAGAAATGCCAAACTACGCTAAATTTTTCAAAGAACTGCTTTCAAATAAAGAGAGATTAAGAGAGATAGTTAGCTTGCCCTTAAGTGAAGAATGCTCGTTAGTGTTACAACATGGAATTCCCCCTAAGTTAGGAGATACAGGAAGATTTACTGTACCTTGCTACCTGCAAGATGTCCAAATTAGCAATGCGTTAGCAGACTTAGGAGCCAGTGTAAACCTAATGCCCTGTTCATTATTCAAAAAGCTAGGATTAAATGACTTAAGGCCAACCAGAATGACTATCCAACTCACGGACAGATCATTTAAAATTCCTCGGGGAATAGCTGAGGATGTCCTACTTAGAGTGGATAAGTTCGCGTTTCCCGTTGATTTCGTCATTATGGATATTGAGGAAGACACAAAGGTCCCACTCATTCTTGGTAGACCATTCTTGAATACTGCCAAGGCCGTAATTGACGTTCACGAGAAATGCTTAAAGTTAAGGGTTGGAGGAGAAGAAATCACATTCAATGTTGATCGCCTCATGAACCATCCTAAGGAAGAAGATGTGAATCTCTCTGATTCTTTTCAAGAACTTGTCAATGAATACTTGGAAGAGACTATGGCTATATGTAGTCAAGATGAAATTTCTAAGGATCTTTTCTTTACACCTCTTGAAGGAAATCTCGACAACCATTCAGCCATGAACCTTAGTCAACACATATCTCCCCTCTCTGAAAGTAACTTTCTTGGCAATACTATTCAAATAGCACCACTAGGACAAGACATTCCTTTACCTCTATTAAGGAGAAGACCGAATGAAGAAACAGATTTCATTCCGGTATATCAGGAACCCCAGTCAAGGGAAGACTGTGAGGAATTTCCCGAACCTACCCTCGAAACTAAAGAAGACGTTTCTGAAGAGGAAGCATTAAGAAGGACAATTTCCAGAAATGAAGAACAGATAGCATTAGTGACCGCTACTGAAGAATCAGAATTCCAGGAAAAGTATGACTCGTTAGACCGAAAGGAGATAGCTAGGATGAAGCCATCTATCGAGGAGCCTCTGGAATTAGAGTTAAAGAAGTTACCCGACAATCTGGAGTATGCATTCTTAGAAGGAGAATTGCAACTCCCTGTGATCATATCGAAAGACCTCACGTCACAAGAGAAGGAGAAATTGATTCAAGTTTTGAAAACACATAAGAAGGCAATTGCCTGGAAGATCTCTGACATCAAAGGGATCAGCCCCAACTATTGCACCCACAAGATCTTCATGGAAGATGATTTCAAACCTTCAGTTCAAAGGCAAAGAAGAGTCAACCCTATGATTCAAGAAGTCGCCAAGAAAGAAGTAATCAAACTTCTGGATGCCGGTCTGATCTATCCCATATCTGATTCCCCATGGGTTAGTCCTATTCAAGTGGTACCCAAAAAGGGAGGGACGACCGAAATTCAAAATGAGAATAATGAGCTTATTCCAACTCGGGAAGTCACCGGTTGGAGGGTTTGCATAGATTATCGTAAACTAAACAATGCAACCCGGAAGGATTATTTTCCATTACCTTTCATCGATTAAATGTTGGAACGTCTATCAGGAAATGAATACTACTGTTTCCTTGACGATTTTTCTGGCTACTTTCAAATTCCCCTCGATCCAAAGGACCAAGAGAAAACAACCTTTACCTGTCCTTATGGAACATTTGTGTATCGATGTATGCCCTTTGGGTTATGCAATGCACCAGCTACATTCCAGCGATGCATGATAGCAATATTCCACGACATGATTGAGCGTTGTATGGAAGTCTTCATGGACGACTTCTCAGTCTTTGGTAGTACCTTTGATTCATGCCTTTCAAACCTTGACAAGATGCTCACCCGGTGCGAAGAGTCGAATTTTGTTCTGAATTGGGAAAAATGTCACTTCATGGTAAAAGAAGTGATAGTTTTAGGACATAAGATCTCAAAAGCAGGAATAGAAGTTGATAAGGCTAAGATTGAGACCATTACTAAATGTCCAGAACCTACCACAGTAAGAGCGGTAAGGAGTTTCCTAGGACACGCCGGTTTTTACCGATGCTTCATTAAGGATTTTTCAAATGTCACACGACCTCTCACTCATCTCCTAGGGAAGGAAGTCCCGTTTGTCTTCGATGAAAAATGTCGAAAAGCATTCAACTATCTGAAAGAACAGCTAACACATACGCCCATCATGATAGCTCCTGATTGGAGTCTACCCTTTGAGATCATGTGTGATGCGAGTGATTTCGCAGTTGGATCTGTGCTTGGACAACGGGTAAATAAACACTTTCATCCAATCTATTACGCAAGCAAAACCTTAACCGGAGCTCAAGAGAATTACACTACCACGGAGAAGGAGCTGCTAGCCGTAGTATTCGCCTTCGAAAAATTCCGTTCCTATCTCATTCTGTCCAAGACTACAGTCTATACAGATTATTCAGCCCTCAAATATCAATTCACTAAGCAAGACGCGAAACCAAGACTCCTACGATGGATATTATGAAATGCCCTGTTCATATCAATTATAAACGTTACATAATAATTGATTTCATTGTGAGGTATTTGACCTCTAAATGATACATTTTACAAACATTGCATTCATTTTTAAAAGACAAACTTTCATCACATTGAAAGTTGACGGCATGCATACCATTTCATAATATATCCAACTATAAATGACTTAATAACATCCTTGATGAACTTAACGACTCGAATGTAACGTCTTTTGAAATATGTCATGAATGACTCCAAGCAATATCTCTAGAATGAGCAAATGCACAGCGGAAGATTTCTTTCATACCTGAGAATAAACATGTTTTCAAGTGTCAATCAAAAGGTTGGTGAGTTCATAGGTTTATCATAATAAAATTCATCATTTTGATAGACCACAAGATTCAAATACAGTACACCTATCTCGTGTACGAAACCATTTTTCATAATGCTTAGCAGAGTAGGTTAGTATCCTTTTCTCCCCCGTAGGTTGTCTCGCGATTTTTAATAACCGTACACATATCTCGTGCACAAAAATAATACACATAACATGTGTAAAAATCATTCTCTCGATACATAACATTCACTTTGCTTTCATAGCTTGGCTTGATAACCGACCTTAACATATAATGCGCATCAATAACATCCCCAAAATAGAACATCTCGTATGTATAATATATAAACTTAGAAGTACTAAACACCACGCCCACTAGCTCTTCCGTCTAGTGAACATTCTGGGTGGGGGTGTTAAACCCGGTATCTACCTTTAGAAATCACGTGAATTAGGGCCATACCCGATTCTAATTCTTAGGTTACCAAGCAATAATAATCAGGGGAAAATATTCACATCAATTGGTGGCAATTATCATGTCCACGTAATTCAATAATAATCCACAGAACTTTTGTCTGCATAATAATTCATTCGAGGAATGTTTCTCTTATGTCTATCTCGTCAAACATTTATAAAAGCATTTCATACATTCGCAGTTCAAAAATATATTTCAAAAGCATTTAATAAAGTAGTTGTAAAAACAGCGCATGTATTCTCAGTCCCAAAAATGTAAAGAGTAAAAGGGAATCAAATGAAACTCGCAATACAATATTTTGTAGTAAAAATATTCATACGACGATACTGAACAATGCAGAGTTGGCCTTGGATTCACGAACCTATTTCAGTAATATATATATTAAAACACATAATGAACATGAATGGTATTCAATCCAGTATATATATATATATATATATATATATATATATATATATATATATATATATATATATATATATATATATAAAATATATTACTTGTTTAAAATATTAATGTATTTATTATTTTCAATGTTATATATATCTACATATGTTATTTTTATATTAAAATAGTAAACTAGATATACTTATGATATATGTAATAAATATATTTTTATGTAAATATCTTTTGTTTGTAAAAAAATAATAATTTTAATAATACTACAATAATTTGTAGTAGTAGTAGTAGTAATAATAATAATAATAATAATAATAATAATAATAATAATAATAATAATAATAATAATAATAATAATAATAATAATAATAATAATAATAATAATAATAATAATAATAATACTTTTAATAATAATAATAATAATAATAATACTTTTATTTATATTAATAGCTATAATGATAATAATACTACTAATAATAATACTAATATATATGATAATAATAATAATAATAATAAAAATAACAATTATGATACTTATAATAATAATTGTAATACTAATAATAATTATAATACTAGTAAAAATAATAATAATATTACAATTAATAATAATCTCAAATCATAATAATAATCATGATAATAATTAATATTCTAATAATAATAACATTAATAATAATAATAATAATAATAATAATAATGATTTTTGGTTTTTGAGACTACCTCCACAAGTGTCAAAAAAAATAATCGTCGCCAGTAGGACTCGAACCCGAGACCTCTCGCTCACCCGCTAACTCCCTACACCACTCCTCCAATTCTTTCTTTCTAGAATTAATCCCAAACTAATTATATATAACCCGTATTCGTTGCAGTCTCCTTTTCTTCTTCTGCTTATAATCAAATCGGCTAATGACAATTCTTAACAACTAACAAAAATTTGATTGGGTTTTCAAATGAAATAGAAATAGGCTGCTTTGGTTTATACAGATTAACAGAAAAAGAAAAAAAATTAAAAAAAAAACCACGATAACAGCTTTATTTTTGGGGCTGATGAACTCAAAATCAAATCTTGGATTCTAATTCGTTTTAGATAAAACTTATAACATGAAAGAAGTTGTAAACGGTTCCTAGAAACTATATGGACCTTCAATTGATCTTAGAACATCAAATTGCTCTCGAATTTCACGATGAGCAAGAAAGTTGACTTTTTGAAAATTAATTTTGACTCGAAAATTGAGGTTCGTTACTAAAAAGTGAGACTTGAAACTTTCCAGATCGTTTAAGTAAGAGATTCCTAACAAAATGGTATTATTACATTTTAAAGTTTATTTCAAAATCGAGGCTTTTAAAAAAAATTCCCACGAACAGAGCAGAAGCCTGTTCTTTGCTTCTTTTCTGTTTCAGTTTACCTAAATAAAGCTGTAAAGGGTTGTTGGTGATTGGTAAATAATAATGTGAGGTTTATTCGTATCTCTTAACACTGAATTTAATCGTTTATATCTTGAATTGGTGGTCGACAGAATTTATTCATCAGGTACAGAAATATAAAGTAAAAATAAAAAGTTGAATGTGATTGCAAACATATTTTGGACTGTATATTGTGATAGAATCTTGATTCGTACGATTTTAAAGGCAAGAAAAAAATTAGACTACAGAATGAAAGGTACCTTAAACTGATTCACGCGTAATTTTTCCTTGATTTAATAGTTTATATAATAATTATTATTAATATTAATTAATAAATATATTAGTAATATTAATACTAATTAATAATAATTATACTACTAATGCTGATTAATAATGCTAAAATTACTAATAATTATAATAATAGAAATATCAATGTTATTTATGATAATAATAATAATATGATGATATTAATAATAATAATAATAATAATGATAATTTTAATAAGTCTAATAATAATCAATAATAATAAAATGATAATAATAATATTATTAATAATAAATAATACTACTAATTATGATAATATTAATATTATTAATGATAATAATGATATAATAATAATGATATAATAGTTTTTACATATCAAATTTTATATCTATATGTTATATATAATGATAATATTAATACTAATATTACTATTAGTATTGAAAGTAATAATAATGTAGCAATTATATTTTTATTTGCAAGTAAGTTTGATATTATTTCTTATTAACTATTTAGTTATATTTTATATCCTATGCTAACAATTATTGGATATTGAATATTTATATAATTTATATATATTATAATACAATAATAATTTATTAATAGAAATCATATATATACATATAGATTCATAATAATACCATGTATATGTTTAGACATATTCTTTTTACTTGTACATAATTATTCTTTTTATTATTTTTTTTCATTTTTAAATCTAATTAATTGAAGTGTATCTTATTTATTCAAAATACTAAATATACTCTTATATTTATATTTATATAATTATATTTACATTTATACTTATATACAATTGTTCGTGAATCGTCGGAAAAAGTCACAGGTTAAATGAATCCATCTAAACAGTTCAAAATTTTTAAAACATAACATTACAGACTTTGCTTATCGTGTCGAGATCATATAAAGATTAAGTTTAAATTTGGTCAGAAATTTCCGGGTCGTCACATCTTACTCCTTCAGGAATTTGATATTGAGATTAAAGATAAGAAAGGAGCAGAGAACGTTGCAGCAGACCATCTTAGTCGTTTGGAGAAACCAACAATGGAAAAACGTGCTGAACAAGATATCAGAGATAAATTTCCAGAAGAACAGCTTATGAGTTTAGGACAAACTCACATAGGATCATAATTTACTAACACTCCTTGGTATGCCGACATGGCCAACTACGTAGTTGCCGGAGTAGTACAAAAGGGAATGAGTACCTCCCGATGAAGGAAGTTCTTCAGGGATGCCAAGTACTACTACTGGGAAGATCCTTACCTGTTTAGAATTTGCCCTGATCAGATAATTAGGAGGTGCGTAGATGAAAAGCAAGCAGCAGGGATTCTTCACCAATGTCACCATGGACCAACTGGAGGTCATCATGGAGCAAACTTAACCACGAGAAAAGTCTACGAATCAGGATTTTACTGGCCGTCTATATTCCGAGATGCGCAAGAGCTTGTAAAGTGTTGCGACGCATGCCAAAGGCAAGGTATTATCTCTATGAAGAATGAGATGCCTCGGACTAATATCCAAGCTTGTGAGATCTTCGATATATGGGGATTAGACTTCATGGGCCCATTCCCAAAGTCTAACGGGAAAGAATATATCCTCGTAGCAGTAAATTACGTCTCCAGATGGGTCGAAGCTCAAGCATTTCCGACTAATGATGCCAAAGTCGTCACAAATTTCCTGAAGAGACTCTTCTGCAGATTTGGAGCTCCCCGTGCGATAATAAGTGATAGATGCACACACTTATGTAATACTTTTTTTTATGAAGGTGATGTAACAATATGGAGTTACCCACAAAATGTCCACTATCTATCATCCGCAGACCAACGGACAAGTAGAGGTCACGAACAGAGCACTCAAAAGAATCTTAGAACAAACTGTAGGCCATCATGGAAATAAATGGGCCGAGAAGCTAGATGATGCTCTGTGGGCATTCCGGACTGCCTACAAGAATCCTCTAAGAACTACACCCTACCGCATGATGTATGGAAAAGCTTGTCACCTTCCGCTGGAACTTGAATATAAAGCTCTCTGGGCGCTGAAGACCTGCAACCTCGATCCCTCAGTTACCGGAAGACATAGGAAAATGCAAATGAACGAACTCGCCGAATTGAGAGACCAAGCATATGAAACGTCATACATCTACAAGGAACGAACAAAGCTTAAGCATGATGCAAAATTGATCCCTACAAAGTTCGCCCCTGGAGATAAAGTTCTTCTCTTCAATTCTCGGTTCAAGAACTTCGCAGGAAAATTTAGATCAAGATGGAGTGGCCCATACAAAGTTGTACACGCTTTTCTACACAGAGCCGTGGAATTGGAAGGACCTACTGGTAACTTCAAAGTTAATGGCCACCGGTTGAAAGCTTATCTAGAAGACCACGATAAGGAGGAGCACCTCTTCTCCTTTAATCCATTCTGAAGATCTGACAAGGAAAAGTCGAGCTGTAATGACTTGATAAACAAAGCGCTCTTGGGAGGCACCCCTTGCTTATCCTTTTCATTACTTATTTATTTTTATTTCAATTATTTTCAGTCTTAACATATTGTCTATGTACTAACAACTAAGTGTCATACTTGCGCTTAGTACTTACAAGTTTGTTGAATGTGTTCAGGTGAAATGCCAAGTTCAGGAGCTTCAGCTTACATTCCAGTTCGCAGGAGGAGGACCCCTAGGGTTTACTCTTCCGGAAGCAGTGCTGATCAGAACAGGCCATCAAAAGGGCAACTAGGCCCAAGGCGATTGATATTGGAGAGCGTTGAGGAGGATATCGGCACAGCACCGCCAGCTCCTCCCGTTCGACGATCTAGACGTTTAGCCAGGAGATCAGTCGAGCACATACAATTTCCAGATACGCATGAGCCAAAGATAGTGATACATTATGGAGCCACATTGAGTGACCCTGATGTTGCATGGGCACTACTCAGAGATCAGCAGAGACTCTACAGAGCACTGAAAGCATACCTCCAGTGCGAGGGGATGCCACGCAGTACTCTGGGCCAGTCTTCATTTAGGCTAGCGCGCCGTGTTCAGCCGACACGACAAGCTACGCCCAGGCGTTCCACACTGGCCTCAGTTCACTCAGTTGCCTCAGCTGCTATGCCTGCACATGCTACTCCTATTTCCATCACGCTGCCTGCTTCAGTCGCTGAGCCAGTTCCAATCACTGAGTTACCAGAGGGTTGTCACCTAGTCACTATTCCCATTTCAGTGGAGCCACCAACGGCCCAGGCATTTGAGATCACTGGGAGCATACCTGACGAGGAGCCTTTCCCAGACTTATCCCACCTGGAGATGCCGTCAGACTTACGTCTGGATTCATTACTAGGCCCTGAGTTGGATATAGGGCAACCTCTCGAGTACTTGCTGAACCTAGAGGATGATGAGATCTTCAGATACTTCGCAGAGCCGACTCAGTGCATTGACCATGATAGTATCCCATAGACTACTTTATCTTTATTTTATCTTTTAAGTTTTTATCTTTTTAAAGCATTGTACTGAAAAAGTTATATATAGTGGAAATGTTGTCTTTCTCTTTTTGTTCTTCATGCAGAAATATTATCAAAAGAGACTGGTCCGTAGGAGATTGACCGTAGGAAGGCCCAGCACTAGGAAAGTAACACGACCATAGGGAAGTAATCCTTCCTCAAACCTGTTTCGATTATAACGCACTAAAATCTCTAAGTGTGGGGTAACCCCTGCAACTAACTTAGAATTTTAGAAGTCAATGTCCTTAATTTATATACTATCAAAATATTCTTTCTAGAGAACATTAGTGACAATGTTCTTCCAAGTGTGGGGTAATGGGTAAAGGTTTTTAAAGGTCTAAGTTTTAATAGTCAAGTAACCATAAAACGCTAAGTTTTGAAAACATTCTGTTATCCAAAAGTAATTAAGCAATGGATATTGGGTAATTTTGAAAAATTCTTACTTTGTTTCTGCCCAAAAGATCTAATAAAATTGCTAGAAATCGGTTTTCAGAACATTTATTAGAACGGAACGAATAAGCTGAAACTTATGTTTTGTGTCAAAAGATTTCTTTTAAGAAATATGTAAAAGGCTACGCATGATCAAGCACGACCCCTACTCCTAAAAAGTGAGGAATCTTGGACCCAAAGTATCTGTATGACCCATCAAATCTACAATACTTTGTTATTTCAATTGATGAGCATGCCGGTGTATGGTTCAAGTTAAAACTTGGTTCAGACATACATTTCAAGACCAATGGTTAGTAAGTGCCATACGTGGTGCAGGTGCGATACTCCTTCCGAAATCATTCTGAATAGAGAAGATAAAAACCCTCCGCTTCCGTTTCCACTCCACGCAATTTAAACCGACCAACTCACATAAAGAGTTGATGAATCAGAAATATTTACCCCAAATTCACTCCCAAAATACACCATTCACCATTCACTCCCCTTTCCATTTACCAAAAGATCCAGAGATTAATAAAGAGATAGATCGATCAAATTCGCTTCAAAAGTACTAGTTGAAAGATTCCGAACCCCTGATTGTTTTTGATCGGTGAAAGACCTATTTTCAGTAGATTATCACTTCCTCTCTGGGCACCAGGAACGAAAGACAAAAGTTATGAAGAAAGGGTATGCCAAAAAAAAAAATATGATTATGAAAGAGCAAAGTCTCTAAATAAGGCAAAAAGAAACCCGAGGAGATGCCCTGAAGAAGAATGCTGGAAGAGAAAAGAAAATTCTAGACAAAGTCTTAGCAAAATCCGCCTCTTCCGAAGAAAACCTTTACGGAATTCTAAGCCATTCTCTATCCAAAATGGATACTCTGAAGAATCAAAGCCTATCAATTCTCTCAAAAATCAAAAGATCTGGATACCTTTCACCGAATCATAAATTTCCAACCAAACCCTATAACTCGTCTTCCTCTTGAAAGAATGCTTAGGAAGAAAATCAGTGTCGTCCTTACTTAACCGGTGGAGATATCAATGCTTTACCAAGCCTATGATGAGAACTGTTACACCACTGGCTTCTGAGCGACAATACAATTAGAATAGGACACCCTAAACACTTGAGTGGTACGAGTGATCCTTCAGTGAGGAGCCTGATCATGTATACTCTACATCTGGGAGTTGGAAAGTACACCTTTTCTGCTATGGACGCAATTGAAATCTAGCGGCCAAATCATCGAAGCTCGAAACTTTTTCTAATACTTTCGAAAGATGTGCCAACTTCTGATGAAGGCAAAATAAAAAGATCTACGAGTAGGGCAAGGGAGAATCTATTAGAAAGATCCTTATATTTTTGCTTTTTGCTTGAGGACAAGCAAAGCTAAGTGTGGGGTGTTTGATATCGGGCAAAAAATCACGTTTTTACACCCTAAATTAAACCCTAGAACAATAAAGATTAAAACTTTGTCGGCAAAATTATCACTTTTTTGGTTGATTTTGTAGATTAAGTAATTACAAAGGCGATGCAAAAAGATTCAAGTAAAATGGAGCTAAAACGAAGATTCTAGAACGAAAACATTGAAAGACAAGAAATCAAGTTACGATCCAGTGAATCAAGGCTGACCAGCATCGAATACGGCCTGCCAGTATGGGGTACGGCCTGCCAAACGGTCCAGCAAATAGCCCCTTAATAAGGCTTGCCATGCAAATGGCCTGCCAAATACGGCCTACCAAACAGCCTGCCATACGGCCTGCCAGCCGTTTGCAGGAAAAAATTAGGTCTATTTAAAGGGCTCTCTCCATCCATTCCAACACACACTCAACTTGCAATTCATTTTATAGTTTCAATCTTTTAGTTAGTTTTAGTAGTAGCTAGCTTAGCTTTTATTTTCTGGAGGATATCCCGGCGAGTCCCTGCGATCTCGGGTAGATTTGTTCGGCCTCTTCAGGTTTTTATCCGAAACGCTTGTCTTTTGTATTAAACATGTATTCTTACTTTTTATGTTTAATAATGCATTCTGATATTGCCATGATAGCTTAATTTATCTGTATGTTGCCATGATAAAAGTTTGGGTTAGCGTAATTATGTTAATTTAGTACGATTACTGTTATAATACTGAACTAGGAAGTCTGATAGATTTGTATGCTAGCATCTTAAGGATTGACCAACCTAGGTTATGATCAGGACTTGTCCACCTATATGAAATTAGCTACTTCATAGGATTAAGACCCTTGGTTATACTGTATCTGAAGATTCTATGAACTCGGTATGGCTGGAGTTCCCGAGAGGCATCTAATGCACTTTTAGGACACAGAACTTAGGAATTAAGACATGAATGACCTAGTATGCCTATTGACTGTTCCAAAGAGACCTCTTAGGAGCTATTAAGATCTAGTTAGTGCCTTTACTTTATGACCCAAGCCTATTGCATGTTCTTGTTTGATTGTTGCCCTAGGTCTTAGTCATACCAACTGTTTAGGTATTCATTAGGTTTCTATCTGCTTCACTATCAGTATATTAACTGTGATGCTGTATAATGTTTGAATTGTTGAGATCTCATTAGTATGATGGAATGGTTGTTAGTTTCCATTTAAGGTTTTGCCAACTTAAACCGACGGACTCCTTCCGTTTGTGATCATTGTTCAATCAACACGGCACGTTGTTATTCAGTTACCTAAACTAATAACGAGGTTTAGGATTAGAGCTTAACTCACTAATAAACCTAGTACTCTACTGAGGATAACCTCTGAGGTATTGTTACACTTCAGTTATACGACCAAGTGATATACTTCTCACTGCTCAAAGAGAACTCCGAGAGTTCAGAGATAAGTATGTCTGTGTAATTGGCTCATCCAACCAGATCTACATCATTCCAAGCATAGTCTTAACATAAGCATAATTACCTTTCCCTAACCCAATACTGATATCTTGGTCAATATTTCCCTGATCTGCATACTCCGGATATCCTTCCACTCTATTTACTTTTCTGCATTTAGGACCTTTAGCTAAAATCAACTACTATCTTTTATCCAGGTAATTTAACTAAAAGACAATTATCCACTTGATCTTAAATTCGGTAATCAGCATAAAAATACGACACTAGGTTAACTTACACCTTCTACACCTTAGAAAGTAAAAGTAAATTTAGGCCCCGCAAAATATAAATAAACGAAGACACTGTGTGCTACCGAATCGGACATCCTGCGACTTAACGACACCGCACAAATAAAACCGTCCGTTAGTGGCATATCAGGAAACCCCCACGACTCCGACTCATATTCGTAAATTTTTGGATCTCGCCGGTTATTACCGAAGATTCATTTCCGACTTTTCCCGTATTACTCGTCCTTTAACCTCGTTAACTCATGAAGGAAAGAAATTCGTTTGGTCCGCCGAACAAGAGTCGGCATTTCAAATCTTAAAGGGGAAGTTAACCACCGCACCTATCTTATCTCTTCCCGAAGGCAATGATGATTTTGTGGTATTTCGTGATGCCTCCAAACAAGGTTTTGGGTGTTGTTAATGCAACGAAGGAAAGTTATTGCTTACGCTTCCCGACAATTGAAATTTACGAAAAAAACTACACGATACACGATCTTGAATTAAGAACCGTTGTCCTTGCACTTAAAATGTGGACACACTATCTTTATGGAATCAAAAGTACCGTTCTCACCGACCACAAAAACCTCCAACACATTTTCAATCAAAAATAACTCAACATGAGACAACGACGATGGATTGAAACTTTAAATGATTATGATTGTGAACTTCGTTACCATCCGGGTAAGGCAAATGTTGTAGCCGACTCCTTGAGCCGAAAGGAAAGAATTAAACCTCTCCGTATCCGAACCTTGAATGTGATTATCCACACCAACCTTACTAGCCAAATTCGTGTAGCACAAAGTGGAGCTCAAATATGAAAATATTTCTAAGTGAACACCTGAAAGGCCTCCGCTCTCGACTCGAAATCAAAGAAACTGAAATTCGTTGTTTTGCCGGAATAATTGGAGTACCTAATTATGGGCTCGCTCAACCTTCTCATCACCACGTACCATGTTACATGACTCTATTATTTCACTGTTGTCATCTGATATTACCTTGACCCAAGATAACACACAATCCAAGGATACCTCTTTCTTCATTGACATATCATCCTTATGTATCTGATAAATGGCCAACTACTACTCAACTCCAAAACATATAACTGCGTGTACTATCTCGTTTCCATCAAAGTCTCAACTTTTGACCACACGATGCGTGATGTGGCTATTTCAAGATGAAAACTTCTTCTACCATTACACTCATACTTCCGTATAAGGAAATCTCATCATCCGATCTCTCAATGGAGAGAGACTCCACACACTATACTAGTCTTCGCCACGAGGGTGAATAGTCCTAACGAACGTTTTCAGAAACCGATAAGAAACTTGTTATAACAAACGTTTTCAAGTCCTAACAAACTTGTTCAAATATATCTTAAAGAAATATACCTCTTTTCGGATCGAGATGCTCGTTTCACTTCTAGACTTACAAAAAGCCTTGGAAACACGTTTAGACATGAATACCGTGTATCATCTACAAACCAACGGACAAAGCAAACATACGATTCAAACCTTGGAAGCCATAATATGAGTTGAGTTATCAACTTCAAATGTACTTGGAAAAAGTAATTGCCTTTAGCCGAATTCTCTTACTACAATAGTTATCACTCGAGTATTAACGCCACACCTTTCGAAGCTTTATATGGCCGCAAATGTCGTTCTCCTAAATATTGGGCCGAAGTAGGTGACAAGCAAACCACCGGACTCGAACTCATTCATGAAATAACCGTTAAGATCATTCAAATCCAAGAAAGGCTCAAGACGGTCCGTAATTGCCACTATGCCGATGTTAGACGTAAACCTCTCGAATTCCAAGTGGGTGGTCGCGTAATGTTAAAAGTCGCACCTTGAAAAGGTGTAATCCGTTTTGGGAAACGTAGAAAGCCAAATTCGCGATATTTTGATCCTTTTGAAATCTTGGAGCGTATTGGACCCGTTGCTTACCGTTTCGAACTCCCAACTCAATCGAATTCCGTTCATCCTACATTTCATGTATTAAACTTAGATAAGTGTCTTGCGGAACAAGAACTTGTTATTCTTTTGGATGAGCTTACTATTAATGACAAACTCCACTTCATAGGAGAACCGATCAAAATTATGGATCGTGAAACCAAACCCTACGACAAAGTAAAATCCCAATTGTCAAAGTTCGTTAGAATGCCAAAAGAGGACCCGAGTTTAAGTGAGAATGGCAAGATCAAATGAAAAGGAGGTACCCTCACTTATTCATAGGATTAGCAATGCAAGGACTCGAGGAAGAATCAACAACTACTACTTCCAACTAAATTTCGGGACGAAATTTCTTTTAAGGTGTAGGTAATGTAATAACCCGCCTTTTCCCGTTAAATTATTTTAACGCCCGTCTTTTTTTTTAGATAATATCTTTCGTTATCTAAATTCGTATCTTCTGTTAATTAGCATTTCAATATTTCTGTTAGTTGATTATAACATCTCCCGTTTACTCTTGCGTATTTAAAATAATTCATTTGGTTAATTCACGCACCCGCTTTTAAACTCGAGGGACTAGACTTGTCATGAGACCAAAGTAGTTAACTAGGTCAACTAGTCAACTAGGATCACCACCCTCCCATTTCCCCACTCACTTTCATTTCTTTTCTTTTTTCATTTTCTTTCACATACTACTTCCATTATTACATTCTTTTCACCTTCATCACTAAATCATCATCTAAATCTTTTCAAGGAAGCTAACATCAAAACAAATTGTACTTTTAGAATCCCCTCATCATCCTCTACATTTTGATACTAATTTCACTACTTTGGGTATGGTTTCTAAAAACTCTAGATTTCTCTAAATTCATTTTGTAGACTTGAAATGGTGTTAATTAGTGTCTATGGCTCACTAGGTTGTTGTGTATGTAAATGGTTTGCTCGATTTTGTTGTTTTGAATGACTAGCATGAATACTTGAAATGGGTTTGTCAAATCTTGGATTTTGGATGATGAAATGTGTTTAAATGTTAATGTTTGTGTGTTTAAGGAGTTAGTTACTTCATATGCTTCGATTTGGTAAGCTGGATGACATAAAAATCTCACATTAACATGATTATTGATTTTGTGATTCTTGGTTAGGGTTTAATAGGTTTTGATATGAACATTTGAGGTCTTAAACGATAACGAGCATTGTTGATAAGTGTTTAGTTGTATTGTATGCGTAATTATATATGAAACGGCGTATTATATGTGTGGGTTAAGTTCCCGAATCACCATTTGCATTTATGAGCTTGAAACGTTATATAATGATCATTCGACGAGAATTTCGTTGTTGTTAATGATGGATTTGATTGATGATATGTGTTTAGTTTCATTCCTCATTAAAATACCTTTCTAACGATATAAGATACTTGTTTTGAATGTTTTCTGTTCATAAGTTGTGTTTGTTTGAAGTTTGGGTCGTGCACATGAAACTTCAGCAATTCAGCTCCTGGAAAAGGGACCCTCGCGATCGCGGAGCTGTATGAGGGTGAACCCTCGTGATCGCGGAGCTGGACCTGATCTGCCTAAAAGTGGGCTGTCCCAATTACTTTTGTGATTTCACAGTTTCACCCCCGCTTACTCGCAACTCCGATTAACATGAAACTTGGCCAACATGTTTATATATGACTACTAACTGAAGAAAAATTGTCGGATACCCGATCCAACCCCGTTGACTTTGACTAAGTTTGACTTTTAGTCAAACTTAACCAAAAACTTATGCAATCGTTCTAATCTTCTTTTATACTTGATTCTTGCATGAAACTTGGCAACGTGACTCACATGCTATATATTCGAGTCGTAACGAGCCATAGGACTAATTGAACACATTTCGACCGACCTTGTGTCTTACCTGGTATTGATACAACTTACTTGTTTAGGTCAAGACTAAACAACTTTCATGCACACGTTTACTTTGTGAAGTACCTTTATACTCGTGCACTCAATGTGAGATCATAGTCCCACTTTTTTCCAACAACTTTTACTCTTTAAATCATGGGATGAGAGACATATACGGTTTAAACTTTTATACTTTGAACATAAGTACGAAAAGAAAATTCCACGTACGAGTTAGAACAAAAATCCTCAAGTCCAATTATCATTAGTTACACTTGTAGGGTGTAAGCGAGAACTTATGTTGTGTGGCCATACGGGTTTGACGAACCCTCATTCGGACGGTTCGCTACCGTTAGCGGATGAAATATATTTTTGGGTATAGTGTAGGTTATAACACTATGATTCAGAGGTACCATTCAGTTAAGCCTTGATAATTGGGTGCTCGACAAACAAACAAAATCTTTGGAATGCAAACGATTTGGATAATCAACTTCATACTAAATCTTGTGGTTCAAAAACCTACGTTTACAAATACACCTATGATTTCACCAACGTTTTTCGTTGATAGATTTCTATATGTTTCTCAGGTTTATGATTGGCTACTTGATACATGCTTCCGCATACACTTTGATTACTTACTTGAGGTCAAGTATACATGCATACGCTATTGACAGCACCGTTGGATTCAAACTTAAGGCATACATGCATACGCTATTGATAGCATTCGTGATTTTCAACTTATATTATGTCGCAAGTTATTTCATTTATACTTTATAACTTTTGTAAACTTAAACTTGTTGTCGAACCATTTGGTAACTTAAAACTTTGCAAGTCATACACGTTTAAAATGAATGCGACATAATTTTGGTCAAACGCATCTCATTTAGGGACTATAACCACGTAACAGGACCTAAGTTGATGGCGCCGTCAATGGCGATTTTGGCGGGTCTCTACAATGAGCTATAGTTGAATCTTTCTACGATGTACGTATTTCGAAGGCATGCTTTAAACTGCGAATGTGCAATTTGCTTAACTATAAGTTGTAAAGTGATACTTGACCTAGGTTTGACATGTTGACCATGTTTTCATGACCTACTGAGATGTTTGACTTTAGTTGACCACTTTGACCTAGTTGACTTTTGGTTTGACTTTTGGTTGACTTGCTTTGACTAGTTGACTTTTACTTGTTTGTTGAGTCAGTCGGAGCACTAGGACTTTGCGTACACTATGGGTTGACATAGTATGGCCTATATGTGTATACATAAGGTGACTTACATGATTAGGTTGCGTTGTTCGGTAGAGATTGTTCGACTACAGTACGTTTTGCTAAGATATTTCAGGTGCTCTTGCTAAGGTGAGTCTACAGTCCCTACTATGTTTTTACAGGGATGAGATACATGTTTTTTTACAAATGTTTTACATATTAGGTACAAGTAACTTAAACATATACATATGAGTTCAGATCAAAAATCCCTTAGCTTGATTATATTAGTTACTTTGTAAGCTCGACTTATAGGGACGGTACCGTTAGGTTTGACAAACCTCACCGCAACATAACTGGTGCTTATTTTGTTGTTACTCGTACACTTGATCGGTGTATCGCTTAGATAGGGTAAACTGAAGATGTATGGCTCGGCTATACGCAAAGGTTAAAGCTTTATAATCAAGTGCTCATGATAATGTATACTTTTCTTACGATGTTTTCCAGAAAATCTTGTGGCCTAACTTACAAAATGCTTTACTAAACCTGTAGATTCACTCAACGTTTTTCGTTGACGTTTTACATGTTTTATCTCAGGTCCATAGAGGTAGTGCTTCAGCTATACAGAAGTTGTTATGTTGTCTGCTGCTAGAACTAGGCAGTGTCCAGCATATTTTAAAGTCTTTATTTCAAGAACAATTATTCGCATCTAAACTATTTACTTATTGAGATATTTTGGGTTCATTTACGTTAGTCATTTATGTCAAATACTTTCAAGTTACATTTTCTTTAATAAATGACTTTGCTTTGATAATTAATGCGAATACTTTTCTGAAATGTCTCATATAGAGGGCGTGACCGCTAAACTGTGGGACTGGAGTTAATACACCGTTAGTGGATTCTGACGGGGTATTACAGTGGTCCATGCTTAGTGTCTATAAGTTTGCAATCGTTTCACAATTTTTGGCGTTTACTTCCTATCTTAAACAAGTAATCCGATCTCGAAGTTGAGAGTAGTTCTATTAGCTTTAAGATTAGATTAATGAAAAGACATAAGTTTGACTAAGAATTTATACTTTCAAAAAGGTTTAGGTTAGGAATGAGAATTTGGTTTAAATTGGTTATTCCTAAAAAGGTTTAGGTTTCTAATGGTAACTATTTTGTTTCTAGCACGCATACTAGGTGCTAACGACCTGGGTAAACTGGCTTAAAAAGAGTGTAAAATTAAAAAGGCTAACATAAATTTAAAATCCTAAATATTTCTTTATCATTTATATGACCTTAATTTTAGGTGTTTTATATTTTATTTCATCTCAAAATTTAAAAATTTCACCATATAGGGAGTCAAAAACTAGTTACTTTTAAGAGTATTAATTATTAATCAAAAAGCAACAATTTTTTATAATGTAGGACAAATAAATCCAAGTGTGATTTAAAAACCTCATTTTATTTAGTATTTTCTTAACAATTTTTAAAAAATATGTTAGGTTTTTAATTAAGTGAAGAATTCACGTCTTTCCCCCCACACTTAAAATCATGCAATGTCCTCACTTGCATGAATATATACTACAACGATAAAATAAAGTAAGACAAAAATGTAAATAGGGAGAAGAACGATGTTACTTGGAATTAGATTGTAGTTACAGGATAGTTGCAGCAGTTGAATTTGAAGAACACGCGCCCAATCACCCCATATTCAAATAATCACTAATAAAAAGGAAATACATACGTTCTTCTTTATTAACGAGTCATAAGCTTGACTCGACCCCATTTAAATTTTTTTTCAGTGGGGTTTAACTTCCCCCACACTGATCGGGCGACATATAAAATCGGTGGAAAATGTTCCACGAATTAGTAACGTGAGCCAATCATTAACATTACGGGTTAAATATATGAAGTTCGGGAGTTCTCCTTTCTCTTTCGCGTAGAACCCTGGTATAACCCTACTTTTGGAATTCGTATCATACTTAAAATCTGACTGGGACACCCGAATGTACCCCTCGGTTATGCTAATATCAAATGGATCACTATAAACTGTCTTTTCCGAACTATATACCTTGTGATACCCAGTCGCATACAAACAATCATTTATCTCAACACCGGGAACCTCAAAATGTGCAGTTAATCCGCTATAATTTTCTTTAATGTTGTTGGAGTCAACCTTTATCCTTAATTCAGCTAGTTCCTCAGTTGTCGGCTCATAACCATTAGCAATCAAAATAGCTAACAATTTTTCTTCTTTTTCATCTTTACCATTAAGTGAGCAAGTTTGTAACTCGGGAAATTCTTGTAATAGTTCAGAAAGTGGATCTAAATGAGTAGTTTCTTTAACAACCGGTGAATCAATCCTTAACATTGCAGCATTTTCCACTGACCTAGTATTTTCTAGCAATCCGTACACCTCAAAATTAAGATAAGAATCATCTTCTTCATCATCAGAAGAATCCCATTTGATCGGATGAAACTCATCATCGTCTTCGGTATCTGAAGGATCCCAATCTATACCCGGTGATTCTTCATCTAAATTTTCATCACTAAATATACTATCCGGGTCTACTAACAAAGGTGGTGGAATGGTAGGTTGTGGTATTGGAATAGATTATGTTTACTTAATTGTTCTAGGTATGAATCAGTAGGTAATTGTGTATTAGATGAGCTACATGAATGTTTTACGTCTGGATTTGTGCAACATTGAAAAGTTCCATAAAAACACGGGCAAAATCCCTCGGCTATCATCATATCTTCTATCGACATGTTTCTAACACTAACCCCAATCTCCTCTATCTCTTCTTTGACTGGTTCGAACTCCTCATTAACCAACTCTTCCTCATCATTAGTTCAATAATACGCATTGGAAAGATATTGTGCGATAGTTATCGTATGTTGAGTTTGAGCATTTTCTTCTTGTTCCTTTATTTGTCTCATGTATTTATTCCACTCTAATATTGATTGTATTTGTTTTGGTGAAAATGGATCAGCTTTATTTTCATCCTTATTTTCTTTACTGAACATTTCCATAAAAGTTTTCTCTTCTTTTCTCTTTATTGGTTGTTCCATATTTTTAAATAAGATTTGAGATTTAGATTTTAGAATGAAGATTTTAATTATAGGAGGAATTATGATTTGAATGAGAAAATAATTTAAGTAATTAAATAATAACTAAATAAATTAAATTTTAAGTAATAAAATATAAATAACTTATAAATAAATTAAATAAAAACTTTTATCGCATTACAACGAATAATCAAACATACACGGTCTATTGAATCTTTCAATACTTAAGTGACCCGTCAGCGTCTAGGTTCCGGCAGAGCTCTTTAAATCGGAAGCCCAGCAACCTTTCCCTAAAAGAAGACAGTCATCACCCGTTTTCAAGAAATATCAATAACCAAAATATATTCAATTTCCGTAATTACCGCGTTCCCCGGCAGCGGCGCCAAAAAGTTGATGTGTCAAAAGTGTGTGCAGTAGTGCTTAACTTATCTTTCAACTTTTAAATTTATAAAACCTTTATTATTACACTTTAACATCCTAACGAGCAACAAGACCCGATTAGATGTAGTATTTTAGGTTATCGTCCCAAGAGAGCGTAGACGCAGATAAGAGTTGTTTTATTTAACTAGTTTAATTCTTATTAAAGAATTAAAGATAGATTTTTATGTCTTTTATGGGATAGATTCTTATCTCTTAGGGAAGAGATGCTTTAAAGATAAACAAGCAATAAACAAGGAATTGAAGATTCAAAATAAACAGATAAAAATAAAAGCAATTACATGAACGAATAACTCATACGTGAATTATATTAGGCAAGTTTCATAACTTATATTAACACAAAGCAGAATAATAATCATAGACCAATTATTATCCCTGAGCAGGTTAAGCTAAGTGTTGCATATCATTCAACAAGTAGGACTTAAAGCATATGCTAGATATGTGATGTGCATAACTAACATCTTAATTCTTCATATCTAATTCAATTACATGATACATATCAATCTTGTGATGAGGATTAACATGCAAATAGACTGACAAATTATATAAGTTATTAAACACCAAGTAGATCAACTCAAGTTACTAGCTGAAAGTCAATTACTACTAAGTTCTCATGCAATCATTAATTAAACAAATCCAAACAAAGGTTCTACGATTAAGCCTAACAATATCAAACTCTATTATATAAGCGTAATTCCAATTAAACAAGTTTATCACTATTAAGTTTTTTAACCTAGTTGCATGCAATTCAATTTGACAAGTTTGATGGACTAGATCCAAACAAGTAGCATGAATCGAATAATAGATCATCGGATCAAGTACTAATCAATCCTAAAATCATGTTATTTAATCATTAAGCATGGCAAACACGTATATTTAAGCAATACATATTCAAAACAATTCAAACATCATTACGAAAACTTGACCATACAGATATGGAAAAGAACAAGAAACTGTACGGATAAAGCACACGAAGCTGGCGGCTTTGTTCCCACCAACCCGACGGCTTTGTTCCCACCAACCCGGCGGCTTGGAAGGTGAGGCCGGCGGCTTCATCTAATTCCCATATGAAGTTCAGTTTTCGTCCATGTAATCACTATGAACGTTTAGTTCATAGCAGAAGAAGAACAGAAACGATTAAAGTAAATAAAATAGACTAAACAATAAAGTAAAGATAGAATCATACCTTAAAAAGGTAGATGTAAGAAACTTGAATTAAAACTTGAATGATCTTGGTTACAATGAAAAGTAAATCTAATCTAAGGGTTTTAGAGAAAACCCTAAAAGAAAAACGAAACCAAACTAAATGGTATTGAGTTGTACTCAATTGCACACCTAAAACTGAGACTGGAGCCCTCTATTTATTGTATTCACGAACGGTGGCCAAGCCGGCGGCTTGCCTTAGGTCGGTGACTCCTTCTGCAAGTTTAACTTAATCCGCAAGCACAAAACGCGTAACCGTCATAATTAAGCCAGCGGCTTGGTAGCAGGCCGGCGGCTTCAGTGATCCGAAAAAATCTTTCTGATTTTGTTTCTATTTTTACTTGAACTTGGTCGACAAGTTGAGAAACCGTGTTCATTAGGCCGACGACTTTATGATGAAGCCGTCGGCTTCATCTGCTTTTTACTTGATCAACAAGTTCTTTCAATTCAACAGAAATTCTAGAACATTCTGGCGTATTCAACCCCAGGCCGGCGGCTTCCTTGACTCCATGCCGACGGCTTCACAACCTTTTCTGCATTTTTTTCTGTTTTTGATCCTGTTTAATACATAACTTTGATATTACCTTTTTCCCCATTTTACCCATTTTAGTGTGTTTTAGGACTAAAATGACTTTAAAATGCCAAAATAACTCCTCAAAATGTATTTAAAACATGTATAATTTAGGAGTTATCATTAAGTTAAACAACGTTGTTAGATGTGAAAGTCATGATATAACACAAAGTTCAAATGAGACAGTTTTAAATTGAACCAACGTTCAATACATAGACAATTATGCAAGACTAATTAATATCCATCCATATATACAAAACACTTTGTCAATAATAAAATCATGTCAAATAATAATTCATGGTAGGTCGTGAAGAAAAAGTTCACTATGTTCCCAATTATTGTCCAAAAAGCCTACCATGAAACTACAATTAACATAATCAATCATGCAAAGTTATCTAATTATAACACATATGCAAATTCTGTAAAGATTCTAATTTCACTAAGAAATTAATTTCTAACGCAGAAGAATCTTTAATTTTAATTATTACACTCGATAATAATTCACATGATCAATATTTCACAAAGAAATATAAATTTGATCCCCGTGTAAAGTTTTCTTTCTTTTTCTCAATAATTTCTATAACAAATATAGAATTATGAAAAATAAAAGAATAATAGTAAATTGGACAATAACCTCACTTCATGTCAAAACCAAAATAACATGAATAGATTTGAAAAAGTTAATAACCAAACCGTGAAAATGTTTATTGCCAACCAACAAATGGTTGATATATTCAGTATTTTACATAGAAATATAATATATTCAGTATTTTACATAGAAATACCTATTTCAAATGATAAAATGCATAATATTTACTTTCAAACGAAATGAAAGTTTATCATAATTATTAATGAAATAATTAATTGTTATGATCACAATTTTATTAATTTAAAAAAAATATAATCATTAAAAAAATGATTAACCAAGTTTTGTCCTATATACAAAACTTTCTTTAATATAATATCTATAACATATATAGAAAAAAATCAACGGGTATAACAATATCACAAAGATAATTCAATGGACCAAATATATTATTTAAAAAATTACGAATTTGCATTATGATTAACCGCAAATACGCATTTATTACAAAATTAATTGTAATATATATATATTTCAAAACACAAGAGTCGTAAACCATATTTAAGGTACGATTTATCATAAAACCATGAGTTAAATCAATTGTAACTACTAGGGACATGAAAAGATTCAATTAATGCAACTCTCAAAATATTATATTAATTATATGATAATAAATCATCATTTACATTAATAGTATAGTTATGTATATTTAATACGAGATTTACTTAAACTAATTTAACGTAATTTCATCATAACATATACATGTAATGAACATAAAAAAAATATTTCATAGTAAACCAATAGATTTTTGCTCCTTTTTCTCATGCATAACTTATATGGAACATGGTGAATCATCTACACTGAAACATATTTCTAATAAGTATATTGTGATCATGTATCATGTATCATGTATCATGTATACATATAATATGTCAAGCAAATATGTATGTAACAAACATATACAATACACTATTCTTCACCCAATAAAAATACTTAAAAGGACAAGTGCATTTTTAATTTAATTTACCAATCTACACAAGATAGTATATTAAGTAAAACTTATGCAATATCAGTTTATATACATATTTCTACTAAACATATTCAAGCAATCATTAATTAATTAAATTAATATTGCATATAGAGATATACATGCGTTTAGTAGCAGTTCGGGTGTAAATTCACCTAAAATAGAATCTTCTCATACTAATAATTTGTTTTGAATATACAATATGATTCAAACACTTTGATAACCCATCCTTGTATATATTCATTTTGCCTCAAAATCAAATTTTCATTAATAGAGTGTCAATCACATAGACTCAAAACATCAATCAATATATTCAGTAAACAAATCACGCAATATATAACAAACAATCTCATGAACATACAACCGGGATAATAAACATATGACTCTGATACCAATGTAGTAGAAAGTATAGATTCGATACATACCCGAAACTATAGCGAAAGCGGAAAGGATCGATGTTTAGATCACCGATCGGGGAAAGGAATCACGAACGGAAGGATTTCTTTGTTCACAACCTAAGATTCCCTTATCATGTTTACCTTAACTCTACACGAACTTGACAAGAACATTATATTGTCTATCTATTTGTTTAGTATGTGTTACTTATTTCTTTTTCAATAAGGTGATGGAATCCTTATTTATAGGATCGCTAAAATGAAACTCATAGTACATGAAGAGTCTCCATTAATCACCATATTAATAGTTAGTTAATACTAATTAACTAATGATACAAATGGATACCTAATCCAAATAAATACTAACATAATGATATTTAGTACCTAGGAAGTTAGTGGACGGATTGGATCCGGATCGAACCGGATCCAAGTTCCAACAATAATTTATACATATTTTATTTATAAAAAAATGTATATTAATATTATAATAACTATTTACATATAAACGTGACTAACTCGAACCTAGCTCCAGAATTTCAAACAAGTCAAACCGAGCTTAATATTCAAGTTCAAAACGAGACAAATTTGAGCTTTTTAAATTTTAAATGAGCCAAGCTCGAGAACGATTCGGCTCGTTTACACTGCTACTCCTATTCCTGACCGTGATCGAAAATAATGTAGTCAAATGAGACATAAGAATAGTTTTTGTAACTATATAAACATGTTTTCACGTTAGCTGGTAAAAGCTTACTGAGTTACTGACCCATCATCACAAGTTAGCACAAATAAAAGCATTAAAGACGTATATATAGAACCATTTCAATTTCATTTAGGTAACTACATCTTTAGTTTATTTATTTATTTATTTTGAAAAGCAACATGTCTTTAGTTATTTACTATTGTATATTCTTGCACTCCCTAAATATGTACATCTGCGTTATCTACGCACACAAATATTTACCATAGATCTGTAGTATTTTGAATACATCAGTCCCACACTATCAGATCTTGAAACCCTAGTGGATTGATAATTCTATACTTCAGTTTCAGTATGCCCGTTTTGTATACTTATGTTCTCTGTGTTATGATGAAATGAAATTTTAGTCTAATCCAGCATTAGTAGTAATCGTGATCCACAGATGGAGAGTCGAGAGCCCATGGGCAGATTCGTGGCAATAGGCATGATTGATGATTCAAACATGATAGTCATTGTGCCTTTTATTCTATGAGGTGCAGCATCATTATCAAGTACAATTGTTACATGCAGTATATTCTATTATAGCTATTTCTTTACCTAATAGTGTATTTATATTGGAAACGAATATTAACTTATAATCTTGGGGTATAAGTAGAAGATACGTAGGGCTTAAGTCTAATATTTTCCATGTTATTTACTTTCCATGTTTAATCAATTCTTATTTGTATAAAAATCCAATTGATAAATGAAAAAAAAACAAGAATTCAATACATATTAGATTTACATGGTATCGGAGCAGGTAAAAAAAACAAATTAGATATGTCCGTCAAAGTCTTCAGAAAAAGGGGGTTTGAGGCGTATACGAAAAAAAGAAAAACAGAGAAATGGAGTAGGCTTCACACTTGTTGGCTATCATCTATTGGTCCTTTAATCAAAGAGCTTACACTCTGATTTTGGTTCCATTAATTTCACGCAGCAAAGAGCAGGAATAAAAAAATACCACAAAATTCGTCATCGACCGCTGTAACTTTACGATAAAAATTGCTGGTCTCAAAAGAAAAGAAAGGAAAAGGGATTTCTTGTCTCTTTTAATTTGCACGTGAACAACAACATTGCAAGAAAAACAAATTCATTCTTGTTTTGTTTCGATTTGCGTGTATAGAATAAGTGAATTTTATCATCACCATCGATTGGTGCGTATGTGAGTCAAAGAAAGAATATAATTGGTGTTTTTTGTTTCATCACAACTATATATATTTTTAATCAGCAGTCATGGCCGGCAATCAAGAAAGTTCTTCCAACGAAAAAAATAATTGTGTGATTTGTAACACCCTAGGCAAATCTCACATCGCCCACGAACATGAGTGATCATGGGATTATAAGGTAATACTCACGCTTAAATGATACAACGCGTTTTGGGATCACAGGCTGAGTAGAAGTGCGAGTACGTTGTGGTTAAGCGTGCTCGGGCGAGAGCACTACCAGGATGGGTGACCTCCTAGGAAAGTGCTTCTCGTGTGTGATCGCCAAGAAAAAGCCGTGCGCCTGCGGGCAAAGTGGACAATATTGTGGTCATGTTAAGTTGGGGTGTTACAAAATGGTATCAGAGCCACTCATGTGCCGTTGGGGGTGGTGGGGCAAATCTCATCGAGGACGATGAGTCCCTAAGGGGGGTGAATGTAACACCCTAGGCAAATCCCACATCACCCACGAACATGAGTGATCATGGGATTATAAGGTAATACTCACGCTTAAATGACACAACGCGTTTTGGGATCACAGGCTGAGTAGAAGTGCGAGTACGTTGTGGTTAAGCGTGCTCGGGCGAGAGCACTACCAGGATGGGTGACCTCCTGAGAAAGTGCTTCTCGTGTGTGATCTCCAAGAAAAAGCCGTGCGCCTGCGGGCAAAGCGGACAATATTGTGGTCATGTTAAGTTGGGGTGTTACATGATTGACATCAACTCTCTGATGTATATTCATCCATCGGATTACCCAAAACAAATGCATGTTAATGAAACCCTTTCCGGCAATAATTACACGGATTGGTCTCAAGAGATGATGAACTTTCTCTTTGCCAAAAATAAAGTTAGTTTTGTCGATGGATCCAAGAAATCGGACAACAACTCCCCTCAATATATGTTGTGGATGCGTTGTGATGCAATGGTAAAAGTTTTGTTGATTACTGCCATGGAGAAAGAGATAAGAACTAGCATAAAGTATGCTAATGCGGCTTCTAAATTTTGGTTAGATTTAAAAGAACGATTTGGAAAAGAAAGCGCGCCAAGGGCTTATGAACTAAAGCAATCATTCTCCATGATACATCAAGATGGGACGACTGTTTCAGTTTATTACACCAAGTTGCGTAGTCTTTGGGATGAAATCGATTCGATACTACCAATACCGAAGTGCTCATGTAAAGGCTGCACGTGTGACATTGGAAAGAAAACCAGCGGGCTTAAGGAGAACGAGAGAATATATGAGTTCCTTATGGGACTTGACGACCAATTTTCTGTGATCAAGACTCAAATTCTAGCGATGAATCCTGTGCCCAACTTGGGTAACGTTTACCATCTTATTTCTGAAGATGAACGACATAGAATCATATCCGCTGATAAGAACCAGTAATTAAAGTTGCTGCTTTCAAACCCTCGGTATTAAGACGAGATGGTAACCAGAATCAAAGGTGTGATAAGTTTTTCTCAAAAGTAACCAAGCGTACAGAGGAAATCGAAAACTGCACCCACTGTGGTAAGGATGGACACATGCGTGAGGGGTGTTTTAAGCGCATAGGTTATCCAGATTGGTGGCCAAGCAATAAAAAAAGTCTTGAAACGACAGACAGCTGTACACACTGTGGAAAAGAAGGACCTGTGTGGGATAGGTGTTTCAAGAGGATAGGGTATCCAGAATGGTGTCTTGGAAACAAGAAAAAGGAGGTGGTGAAGTCAATGGCTGCATTCACCTATTCTGGTACATGCTCACCAATTCTCGGGTTAACAAAAGAGCAGTACGAGTCTTTTGTCGGGCACTTCTTCGAAACAGAAACTTCTGGTAAGGATGTTGATGATCTTGATTGGGTTGGTGACTTGGGATCCAACGAGCATATCACAAACGACAACAACATTTTAGCTAAGAAAACTGCAAGTCATGCTTCCTCGTATTCTCCTTCTAATTTTGTCTCTTATGATTCTTTCTCTAAATCTCATCAAGGGGTCAAAAAAGAATATTGGAAAGATACTATGATAAGGGAGATACGAGCACTTGAAGAGAAAGAAACTTTGCCTTATGGAAAACAAGCGATTGACACCAAAATGCAACTCGTAGAACTTCTTATCAAAGAACTTGGTACTCAACAACTCAGATCTTTACTTGACAAGTTGAGCACTCGAAATCTCCATGCTCCAACTTGCGGGGGAGTATTGGAATTGAATATTAACTCATAATCTTGGGGCATAAGTCGAAGATACTTAGGGCTTAAGTCTAATATTTTTCCATGTTATTTACTTTCCATGTTTAGTCAATTCTTATTTGTATAAATACCCAATTGATGAATAAAAAAAATAAGAATTCGGTACATATTAAATTTACAATTTAAGACTATTAGTAGAAAAACAACACTACAAGCTATTCGAAATCGTTTATATATCATTTATGAGGGAAAAGATGAGGTTAGACAAAACAAAATAATTTTGTTAAAGAGAGATTATGAAATTAATGTTCTTCTCTTCCCGAAATGAAAGCTACGCTATATTCACTTCATTAATAAGTGATCTTGAAAAATTCAAAGTTATACACACTGGTTATGAATTAGTCAACAAATTCATTGATTCATTGATTCATTGACACCATCTTGGAAACTCACCACTGCACCACTCAAAAGAGCCAATACACTTAAGAACTGATATGGCTGCTTTCTATGGTACTTTATTGAATCATAAGAAACCAAAGGCATGCTTGAAATTAATTTTAAAGAAAATTGGAAGTTACCACCACATGCTTCTAAAACCTTTAAGGTCGAAATAACTAAAATTTTTGACAAAAATGATGATGGTGGTCTTATCGTCGAAGAGGGCTTCAAAAAAAAAAAAAAAAAAAAAAAAAAAAAAAAAAAAAGATCAAAAGCTTTATTAGTATGTAAATTTGTAGTAGTACTCAACTTGAAATGGAACAAGGCTTATCAAAAGAGATAAAGAATTTCCTTATGACGGTGATGGAGATGATGTTGAAAACATTGCTAAAGGCATGACTTTGCTTGCTAGAAAGCTCAGGAAGTTTTGCTAGCAAATAAAATTCGAATGCAAACTCTAATTTTAAATGCTTTAACCATGGTAAGCTTGGACACTATGATGTTGATTGCATGTTCAAAGAGCAAACCAACCATGCCAACTCATTGTCAAAAGCTGCTAAGTAAAAAGCTTTGAAAGCTCAAGTGCATGATGACAGCAGAAGTAGCCCTTAGAGCTACGTTGTTTAAAATTTAGAGTAATAGAGGAATTTAGTTTACATTTGTAAATGAGTTAGGAGGTATAGAGTGTACACCAATTAAATGATAAATTACTTGGACTCAAAAGTGATTTTTCATTATTTATTATCATGACTTGGTCTAATCGTAATATCGACTAAGTCTTTTTTTGTGCTGGGTCTTCTAGATTGATTTTTGTTGTGTATTAGTCTGCTTGAAGGCAACACAAGTATTTGGTGTTGGTCCTTGTAGGCAGCTCTAAAGGCAACACAAGTATTTGGTGCTGGTCCTTGTAGGTAGCACTGAAGGCAACACAAGTATTCGGTGTTGGTCCTTAAGAGGCAGAAATGTTGGTCCTTTAGAGGCAGCAGAAAAAAGACGTTAAAATTCATTGTGTTTTGCTACTCCTTGGGCAGCAAGATTTTGTTGCTCCCTGGGTAGCAAGGTTTTACTACTCCTTGGGCAATAAGGATTTTCTACTCCCTCTTAGAGGCAGCAAGGAAAACACTTAGTATAAATATTGAGATTTAGCGTGTTGTCCAAGTTTTAGTAAACTATGGAACGATTATTCATATAACCACTTATGCTATATTTGTGTTAATGATCATTCTTGTTTATGGAAAACATTATTATCTTAACCACTTTGAATATTATGACAGATATTTATGGAGAGTCAATCGGTCAATTGATTCGAATATATATTCTTTCATGATTACGGGTGCCTATAAATCCATAAACGATTATTCATGAGAGAGATATATAATACGAAACCCAAAATACTCTTCTGCAAACGGGTTCTTGTTTCACCAAAAACAAGAACATAATCTCTGTCTATCTCATAGTGATATTCGTGTAACCCAACCAATTAGGGTCGAATAATTACTTTCGAAAAGTGATACCACGATTTGGTGATTTATCCGATCATCGATTATTTTACCATATACGAAAGTTTTTAAAACCTCCAACAATTGAAAGTAATTATCTGCTATAATCGATGGCGGATACGATGAAGCACATGATGACGAATCTTTCCAAATTTATATGTTCGAAGGAATTGATTTTCGGAGATGGCAGAAGAAGATGCACATCCTTCTAAGCAGTGGTGTATGTACTCAACACACCAATTCTTGAAGATCATGATGATGATGCTACTGTTGAACATATTCAATAAATGAGCAGGTGGGATAACGATGAACATCACCCGAGGTTTAATCCTTATAACTATTTTTAAATTGTTCCAATTATTTTGTTAGGCATATGTAATCACATTTATACGTTTAGACACGCATCTTCTTACAACACGTATTTGACTTATTACCAGTGTTGTAAACGTTGACCGCCCCGGCCGTTGCGGTGACCGTTGCGAGGGTTTTTTTTTACTAGTCCATTCCGACCCGAAGAAAAACGTCTAATAAGGGGTTAACGGTCAAAAGTCAGGTCAAAGTCGGTTAAAAGTTGACTTTTTGTATCCCTTAAAGAAAAATTAATAAATAAATTATAATCCTAGAAAACATTATAAAAAAACCTATACATTGTGTAAATTACGATATTTTTAAATCCTTTACTTTTAAAATATCCATATTTAAAGTATTTATATCCGAAATATCTATATCCGGTGTATTTATATTTGAAAGTCAACGTTGGTCAACTCCCGACTCGTCTCCCGCCGCGTCCCCGTCTCGACCGACTTGTCCCTCCAAGATCTCTATCGACGCGTTCCCAACTCACGTCTTTTACAACCTTGCTTATTACACATTAGTGTCTTTTCTTAATAATATACAACATGAATTTTGAGTGTTATTGTTAGAACGAGTGAAAAGGTAAACGAATAAGTTTTTTTTTTATTCGGTCTATACAAAAGACAATTATATACTTTTACTCAAATATATATACGACAAATTAATGGGTTATAATGATTCTTTTCGACACTTCTTCGGGCAGTTGTGTGTTATAGTTCTTAGAAGTTAAAACGATTAATGGCCAAATCTAGAGTGACAATATTATTGGGTTGGGGTAAGTTAATCTATAGTTTCACACATCTAATACCAGTCAGCTAGGCCGTCCGCCATTCTGTAGCTCGACCACCGGCGAGATGACACCAGCGCCGATTCTATCTCGATTTGTCTTTATTCTATCTACGTTTTATACAAAATTCGAGATACCTCACACTCGAAAAGCAAAACCTTAACTCCAAAAGTGAGATGCATTGGTTGTTACATTTGTAAGCATCATTATGTGCAACCAACTGTTATCACGGTTACTTTTTTTCCCTCATGGTTCTACAATAAGACGTGCACTTTCAACTTAATCTAGTTAGATACAAATGTATGCCTTTTCACCGCTATCTTTTTGCTCAACATCCCTTCTATCGCAACATGTTGACTTTGTATAATAAAGATATTGAAACGCAACAAAGCTCGGTTAAGCAAGGTTCTTTGTTCTGCATAGACTTAGCCTACAACATCAAGAACACAAAATTTATTGCTATAATCACAAAAAACGTGATGTTTAAGCATGGTAGGAGCATTCTTGGCTCGGAAGAAACAAAATTAACATTGTTTGCAGTTTATAAAAATATATAAGATAGCTTATAAATAATCATGTAACATCCTCTAATCTGATGATACAACAAAACAAAAAAAACAAAAAAAAAAAAAAAAAAAAAAAAAAAAAAAAAAACTCGAAAGAAAAGAAGCATATATTCAGAGTAGCACAATCAAACTACTTGGCTGTTGGTTTATTACCTTTTTTTTAGCTGGAGTCACAAAAGTCTTGGTAGAGATTAACAGATGGCAGTACTTTTTGGTCTGTTCATTGCAGTACTTTTTTTTATAGTTGTCAACGACGCAGTACTTTTTTGATAGTTCTTAAGGATGTAGATAAAGAGGGAGGGGATTTAAAAGGCATAAAAGTCTTGCCACCCATATATGGCTGTAGAACTTGTGGTACTGCAACACCTTCCTCCGTTTGATAGTTCTCAAGGATGCAGCAAATGGTCCTTTGTGTGGCTGTAAGGGTAGAGTTTAACAGATGGCAGTACTTTTTGGTATGTTCAGTGCCCTAATAAAAAAAAAACATACAATAAAATCAACAGAGCATAAGAGAATAATAATTAATAAGGTCACTTGTTCATATAGTTCATGAAAGTCCAGATTTAAGTAAAATAACTTATCATGCTAATCTGCATACATTTAAACAAACTTGGATATATTTTAAATCGACACTGATGTCGTGTATCAGATTATAAAGAAAGCAAGACATTACCTCCTTGTATCCATATCTGATCTCCAATTCTCTCGATTGGTAATCAGTAGTGTTTGAACACGACACAAGTTCTCTATATTTTTGGGATGCAGGAAACCATGCTTCCAAGTCATACTTCTTTGATGCAGCATCATTTAGTGCCCCAGAGACAATGGATACTACACGATAAGGCAATTTCAACTGTAGTACAATATTAGAATACATTAATTAATTAACTAAGGTTATTTAAGAGTAAATAAAAGCATATACATTGATGAAAAAAAAAAAAAAAAACTTACCATCTGATAAAATTCCTCCGCGTTTTTGATCATCTCCTCGAGTATGTCCCATGAGTCATTCCCATCTGGGCTGGTGATGCAAAACTGCTCGATTTTATCAAATTCATGGACACGAAAAATCCCGAGCGTGTCTCGACCATGCGAACCAGCCTCTTTACGGTAGCATAATGAATGTCCAGTATATCTGATAAGTTTCCAACGTTATTATTATTATTAATTATTATTATTCAACAAAAAGAAAATATAAAACCTTAGAATTAATTATAGTAATGATACGCCATATACATTTCGTATCAGATTAACCAATTAATTTTAATATTTGGTCATCCATTTACCCTCATGTGTGACGGTAATAAATAAACAATTTATTAAGATATTAGGCATTTTGGACATGTAAGCCCTTTTGGCTGCTTTCTGAACAGCGTGACATAAAGGAACATCATATATATAGGACAGTGTACACATGTATAAAGCAGGAGTGCCGCCACGTAAGCCAACATATCTCAGAAAGTTAGTTACGAGCATCTTAATAGGCGCCAAGGCCCATTCATTTCATCATCTTCATCACTTTGAAGTTACTCTGTTAAAATCATTTTGGCCTTCTACAATTAGCAAAGCTCCGAACAAATTCCGGCCAGTCCTTGATGGAATTTGTCATCGCGTACAGTTCAATTCACGTCCTAAGTGAGTTAAGATACCAATTGTTTCTAACCCTAATCACGATCAGATGTGCACGACCGTCGGAGATAAAAAAAAGACGGATCATTAATTGTTACTTAAACTATTTACAGATTACGTACAAACATATATATGTACAACCTTATTGGCAGTAGGTCTGGATGTATCCATTCACCACAGTGATAACCAGCAAGTGGTTGTTCAGCGGTGGCAATTAGATACTTATCATCTCCCTCACCAGTTACCTATTAATTAATAACAAAAGTCAGATGACTGCTTGATACACACACATATACATATACATATACAATTATACATATACCGACATGTTACCTTGTAAAGTTCCTCATCAAATTGTGCTAATTGAGCACACTTTGCCATTATATCTTCCCCCATAAAAGATGGAGTTGTTAATTCTTCGTAGCCCCTTTGTTGCATGAAATCAAGACCAAAACTTATAAGAGCTCGATTGAGACACGGACCATCACCCGTTAGATAGTATCCTCTATTTCCAGCAACTTTAGCACCTGAAGATCAAAAAGACAGATGATGAATTCATATATATATATGTAGAACCAAGGGTAGGAGAGAACTCAGAGAATTCACATACTAAACTCAATCTGTGTGTAGACACTAATTGAGCTCAATCTGTGTGCAGATTGAGGTCAATCTATGTGTGCAGATTGAGCTCAATATGTAGGTTCTATGGGTTCTCTACCACCCTTAGTTCTCTAGATCCCTATATATATATATATATATAGGGGCAGGTTCAAACGAGAACCACTAAAAAGGTGAGACCTGCGAGAACTATTTAATTTAATAGTTTTTATGCGTTTAAATGCAACAAATTACATGCAAATGTTAACTGATGCACATATCATTAACAAACATATGTTCATTAGCTCAAATTACATGTTAAATTGTTAATTATATGAAAATGTTCACATGTTCGGAAACAAATATGCACATGTGAACGAGAAACTATATATTTAATTATATAGGTAAAATATAAGTGTTTTTCAACTATTTTATGTTCATTCATACTTTTCATCAAGGTTTATGCGTGATTCAATCTAGTTACATGTGAAAATCTTTATAAATCAAAAGTTCTCGCAGTTCTCGCCTTTTTTATGGTTCTCGTTTGAACTTTTGGCTATATATATATATATATATATATATATATATATATATATATATATATATATATATATATATATATAGGGGCAGGATCAATGGGGAAGTAACCAATCGGGGGGAAGCGGGGGGAAGCAAAATTTTTTTTTTTTTTTTGTTTTTTTTGGAATTTTTTTTTTCCGGCATCATGATCACACGAAAATATGAACATTTAGAAGAGACACTTCGTGATGAATGTTATTATTTAGGCGGGAAAACGATCGACAAAAATAACATTTAAAATAATATTGTTCGTAAAGAATATGAACGTTTTTTTTCATGCTTTGTGAAGTAAAATTTAGCCCGATTTAGAGTTTAGGGTTTAGGGTTTAGGGTTTGGTGTTTTGGGTTTATTCCATAAACCCAAAACACCAAACCCTAAACCCTAAACCCTAAACTCTAAACCGTTCGTGTTAAAAACTCAATCTAAATCCTAAATCTAAACCCTAAATCTAAACCCTAAACCCTAAATTTCTAAACCCTAATATCTAAACCCTATAAACCCTAATATCTAAACTCCAATAGCTAAAACCTCAACATACGCTTGAAAAACACGATAATTGTTATATATTACTTCTTCGAGCGTTTTCCCGCCAAAATAAAAACATTTATCACAATGTGTCTCTACTAAATGTTCATATTTTCATCTCATCTATAATGTTCGTGAACAAAGTTTTTTCAAAAAACGAAAAAAAAAAAAAAAAAAGTTTTTGCTTCCCCCCGATTGGTTACTTCCTTCTTAATCCTACCACTATATATATATATATATATATATATATATATATATATATATATATATATATATATATATATATATATATATATATATATATATATATATATATATATATATATATATAGTGTTTTAATCAAGAGGGAAGCACTTTTTTGGGGGAAGTGGGGGGAAGTAATTTTTTTTGTTTTTTTTTTAAAAAAAAAAAATTTTCAAGCATTAGGATCACATGAAAATATGAATATTTAAAAAAGACACTTTGTGATAAATGTTATTATTTTGGCGGGAAAACGCTCGAAGAAATAAATGTTAACATTTATTGCAATGAATGTTTTGCTTCTGAGTTTTTTTTTTAAGGGGTTAGAAATTAGGGTTTAGAAATTAGGGGGTTAAAAATTAGGGTTTAGCTATTAGGGTATAGAAATTAGGGTTTTAGGGTTTAGAAATTAGAGTGTAGATTGAATTTTTAACACGAACGGTTAGAGTTTATGGTTTAGTGTTTTGGGATTAGGGACTAAACCCTAAACCCTAAACTCTAAATCGGACTAAATTTCGAAAAAACACTTCACACAAGATGAAAACAAAACAATGCAAATAAACTCTAATTAAAACATTATTCATGATGAATGTTATCATCTATTTCTTCGAGCGTTTTCCCGCCAAAATAATAACATTCGTCACAAAGCGTCTTGTCATATATATATATATATATATATATATATATATATATATATATATATATATATATATATATATATATATATATATATATATACACACATATATTAGAATAAAATGCAAATCATAGCAATACCTCTCTCGAGATCTACCATTCGAAGAAGTTGCACCAGCTCGACATGATTTCTTAGTCCCGTCTTTGATATAATCTCCCCACAAGTACGGTCAACAACATTGTTTGCCTAAAATTAACATTAGTAACACAAGGGTAAGATAGTCATTAAATACATTACATTTAAAAATTTAATAGAAAGCATTATGTTCCACCTCATCATTGCTAATAGGAACGGAATCATGGACAAGATTTCCAATTGTCTTCAATATTGAATATAACGCAGCTCGTGCCTCTCGAACTTGTGCATCTTTTTTTGCAATCGAACTCTTAATTTCCATTGTTTTTCTAATCAAGTCACTTGCATCTCCTCCAGACTACAAAAGAATCAAATTTGCAGTTTAAATTCAGTTCTGCTGCATACACTTGCACATGTTGCAGTTGGCCAAATCACCCGCATTCTTTTAGAAAACGATTAGAACTTATCTAACCGATTTAAACGATTGTAAAAAATAAGAAACGCTTACAATCCTAAGTTTAGCAACTTCTTTGTTGATCTTGTTAAAGTCTTTCTGCAGCTGTTCCTTCTCAAACATGCCTGTCAATTATGATATACATAAATCATTACAAATACATTGCTAACTCTGTACCTAAGATATGTAAAACCAAAACAATGACTAATCAAAGTAATGTGAAAAGAAAGAAGCTTAATTACATAGTCGCAACTCTTTGTCAAGATGAATAATTTTATCCACACATTCTACACTTGCAAACCGATGACGCTGCGATTTGCGTATCACTTCTGGATCGTAGCCCTTTTCCTCCCTAAATAGATTTAGGTCCAACATGATGTACGTCTCTTTGTTTCTGATAACATCATCAGTCAACACTTTCAAAGTTAAAATTACACATTCCCTTACCTATAACAGTTTCATGCTAACATGCTTAAAGCGGCAAATCATGAAATTATAGGTGCTGAATTATTAAAATCGAAGAAATTAGGAGAACGAAAGTGGTGATTATCACTCTGTTTGATGCGTTTAATAACGTAATTTCATATTCTAACTACTTGCTGATTCATTAATAAAATAGCAGTTCAAAATTAAAATCAAATAATTAGTAATGTAGCAAACATCAACTTCTCATCTGATTATACATACGGATCTACCTATATTATACTAATATACAGATACAGATATAGATACAACTAAATGTAAAGATAGAAATATTAGAACCTGGTGGTGGTGGTGCTAAGTCGCGGCTACAGATCGATTGATTATGTGATACTCTCTACCTAGAGGAAACATAAAACGAGAGTATTCTTTTTTTTTATTGTTCGTATAACCTTATATATACTGTATTGAATAGACCGATTGCATATGTTAAATAAACCCTAAGGGTTTTTAATGAATTGAAATGAAATAAGTGAAAGGGAAGAAGGTGCGATACTTGAAAGGAAGAGAAAATCAAGTAAAAATTATTACTACATTTACTCCCTTTCTTTTCTTTCCTATTTGACTTAGGAACATCAAAAAAGACTATTTATTTTAACTTTTTTTCCTTTATTTTCAAAATAAAATAAAACTCTAAAGAATGTAATGGCTTAAGTTAATACGCTTCAGCTATATACATTAATGAATTTAATTATAATATAATTAATTCAAAAGTTGACTTTTTTTTTTTCTTTTTTCTCTTCCAAAATAACAATTACTCACATAGAAATATTTTCTGCCAGAATAACAATTACTCACATACAAATGAAGGCGTTTTCCAAAAGAAAAACAATCTCAAACCGATACAAAGGGAAACTTGAGGAGGCTCGTACTTAAAAAGTTACAAACACTATATAAACTATCTATAACCGAATCTCAACGTTACGTGAACAATCCCAACAAACAAGAACAACAACACAACATACGAACTAGAAAATGCTAATTCAAAAGTTCGTCAATTAATTAAAAGACAAGTACAATTAACTACTCTCAATAATCGTTACTTGAATAATACACATCAAATATATATTATTCATTTACGTCTAAGTGTATATGTATGTGACTCTGAATCTCAAATGACAGCATAAAACAACAACAACAACAACAACAACAAAACTCAATCCCACATGTGTGAGATATGTGATAGGTGAGATGTAAACAATCCTTACTCTATCCTATAATAAAAGAAAAATCATTTCTCCACCTGGAGTGAAACACTCCAAAAGTAGAGAAAGTCTTCTCTCTCACTGTTCGATGAATAAAGAGATTGCTTCTAAGTGTACCTCCGGCCATTAAGCATGAAAATTTTAAAAAATAAAAATAAAATATAAATAAAAAAAATGAGATATCATGAAAATTGTAGAATCAAATTTCGTGAGTTCTAAATCATGACTCGAATTCAATTTAGGCTCTAAGCGGCAGTCAAGTCGCCAATAAATCGACGCTCGTTGAATCAAATAATATAGCTGATTATGTCAAATGAGATGAATTTAGTTATATAGTTACGTGTTGGTCTTGCGCATAAATCAACGCTCACTGTTGACTTAAATAATAGAGCGGAAATCTCAAATGAATTTAGTTATATAGTTATGTGTTGGTCTTGCGCATGAATCCTACAATTATATCAATTGAAAAGGAAAAGAACAAATAATCGTAGGTTTAAGTGCTTGCAAAATTCTGTCTAGAAGTAACTACAAGATAAAATGACTAAAGATAACCTTATGTGAAAATATAGAGATGGTAAAATATGAAAACATTAGTCTTTCTGATTAAGTAGTTAAATATGAGCTAGTCATTTGTATATCTCCGATTATGACTAACTTAACTATCAGACTCCTAATCAGATGAAGAGAAAATTTGCATTATCAAATCGAGCAGTTTGGAATGGTGAGGTGATTCCAGTGGGGGAGCCTGCTGTTTCTACGAATGTGTTATCTTTCGAGGCTATTGCTAGATTAATTCTTAAAGTTACCTCGAATGGCGTTGGTCCGTATTCTAAACATTTTGAGGAAGTGTTTTAAGCTTTGAATAATCAGAAAACTTCGAGCCCCGCTGATCCGGGTGATGTTCAGGGGCGGAACATTGTGAAGACGGGTCGGGGCACCCGCCCCAGCTGGATTTTTTTAAAAAAAAAATTACACTAAAAAAAATAAAAAAATTACTAAAAACTAAGTTTTTTTTTAGTGTTCGCCCCAGCTTTCATTGAAAAATTTAATAAAATTTTAAACCCGCCTGTTAGATAATAGGTTTGGCCCAAGTCCGATATGTGGGCTTGGGTCCATTAGGGTTATCTAGGGTTTCTATATTCTTATAAATATGCATCAATGATAAAGTGATATTCATGTGGTTTACATTCGCTAACATGGTATCAGGCTAGGGTTCATAACCTTGCTAGGGTTCATAACCTTTGAACGTTTCCGCTTCAATTTAGTTATCCTCCGGTCACCGATTTCTCGTTGGTGATCCGGAGGGATCCATATTTTCTAATTCGTTTCTAATCGTGTTTAATAGCCGTCGAACAAAAAGCTTGAGTTTATCTACTTTTTAGCCACTTATTTTGTAGTGTTTATTTATCATGTTTATCTATTTGTTTCCAACCACAATTCTATGCCGTCTGTCTTCTACTTTGATAGCAAATAGCAACTAGTATTATTTTAATTGTAGTTATGTAAGTTCAATTCCGTTGATCAGTAGAATTAAGTATCCTCGTATTTTCATTGTTACCTTGTTGCCGTAGTATTGTGGTTATTTCTTTTCATCTATTTTATTTTAATTTTAATAAATAATAATAATAATCGGCGTGGCGTGGGGATAGCCGCCTAGCATGACTAGGTTCCAAACCAATAAAAAAAGAGAATATAGTCAAAAATCTTATTTGCAGCGTTGATGAAGATTGTGATCGTCGACAAAGTTCTCTGCCCAAGTCCTGCTATATCCTTAGGCAAAGCAAAAGCCACGACGTAGAAAAAAAAAACGTTACGAAAAAGGAAACGCAGTCAAGCAAGACGCAACGATATCAGCGAAATCAGTCAATTCGGTGCAACAAATGAGAAAACAAAAATTTTATTTTTATGTTTTTTTATGTTTACTGTTTTGTTCCAATCCGAACTTTCGCGATTTCGCCGTTCGGACTGCGGGGAGTGTTAGATAATAGGTTTGGCCCAATCCGATATATGGGCTTGGGTCCATTAGGGTTATCTAGGGTTTCTATATTCTTATAAATATGCATCAATGATAAAGTGATATTCATGGGGTTTACATCCTCTAACACCGCCCCATCTGTGGTCGGGTTCAAGTTCCGCAACTGGTGATGTTGTGAATGATGGTATCATTGAGTCGGAGTGTGTCAAGGATGGCGTTAGCTTACACGGTCAACCTTTGGTTACTCCGGATCCTGAGGTAGTGTGCCAGTTTTGTTGTTTGGTTTGCAAGGACAAGTGTGCTTTAGGTGTTAAAATTGTGGTCGACTCTGAGCTCGAGCAACATACTCCAACCATATACTAACCCGAGCCAGACTCGAGAATTTCCTAACGAGTCGAAACGAGCTTAAAATTTAAACTCCGAACGAGCTTAAAATTTAAGCTCCAAACGAGCCAAACTTGAGCGCGTTGAGTTTTAAATGAGCCAAACTCCAACCCGAACTCTAACTCGAAATGAATTCAATTCAGCTTGTTTACATTCCTACTCATACTGTTCCCTAACCGAGATCCAAAACAATGGAAGCTGACGAGACATACGATTTTTTTTTTTTTTTTTTTTTTTTTTTTTTTATAAACACGCTTCCACAATAGCCGATAAGAACTTACTGAAACCATTGACCCGAGTTAGTAGGGGGAAAAAACCTTTAAAGACAGTTATATACAAGCATGTTTAAGTTTAGACAGTTTCATTTGATTCACTTTATCTTTAGTTATTTACCACTGTATATCTCTTGCAGTTCGTGAATATGTACACCCGCGTTATCTATACACACAATATTTACCATAGATCTGCAGCATTTTGTAAACATCGGTCACAGTTTATCTGATCCTTAAAACCTAGCGGATTATTAATAATTCTATTCTTCAGTTTGAGTATGCCCGTTATGTAAACTTGTGGTCTCTGTGTTGTCGACGAAATGAGATTTTAGTCCAATCCAGCATTGGTAATAATCGTGATCCACAGATGGAGAATCGAGAGCCCATGGGCAGATTCGTGGCATTAGGCTTGATTCAAACATGAAAGCCATTGTGTCTCTTATTCTATGGGGTGCAGCTTCATTTCCAAGTGCAATTGTTGCCTGAAAACAGAATTTTATCATGCACATTGTTCAAAAGGAGTAGAACCATGTATCTATAATTTCATGATAAACCATTTTTTTGGGATAAAATATGAACAGTCAACTTTAGGACCTTAAAGTAGGGAACCTGACATATGGGGAGCTTACCTCATAGGTTTTTGTGTCGGGGCCATGAGGAGTCATGCAACTGTGAAGACTTGCGCCACCAGGAAGAAACCCGTCCGCTTTTGCCTGAGAATGTTTTTTTTTTTATTATTATTATTTATCATACTCTGTTTTACAAAACTAAGAAGATTTTAAAAGCATTACAACTTGACAACTTGTCCAGTATTATGTATGCAACATACAGCGAGCCAGACTGAGCGGGATGGGCGGGTTGGGTCACAGGTCAAAACAGGTTCGGTTGGAGATAGTTATACTTCTAGTGGTGATTTTAGGATCAAAACTGAAAGGGGTCCTAATGTAGGCAAATTATATTTAGTGGGGGCTGTTTACCTCCTAAAGAACATTAATAAATACTAAAAACATAGGGGGTCCTATAATTATATTTTTTGTAAAAAGAATAAATTCTTAACTAGTGGTGTGATAGGAGGACACCGTAATATATGCTAAATTCGCCGATGGTTATTTATTTATAGTTTAAATGCAATTGAGTCAATAAACATTGCCCAAAAGCTGTGAAGTTTCAAAAAAATCATGTCAAACATATATCATTTGAATATATAAATAGAATAATTTGGGATTATGCATTAAAATTTCAGCAAAGTAACCTTCTACCTGTTTCCTTTTAGTGAACGTTTTCCATTTCACCCTTTGATTAGTTAGATGATACTCCGTATAAACATAACCCAAATCAACCCATTTAAGAAATGGATCACTATTGCAAATCCTAACGAAACAACATTACCTCATATCCTCCACGAATAAGACCCATAAATTCACTCATGCAATTGCGGTGATAGTAAGGTGGTCTAAACGTATGTTCAGCAACCAACCACCGAGGCGGGAATATCACAAAATCAAGCAACGCAACACCAGGTCGATCAGTCGGTGCAGTCAGAACTGCGTCAGAAATTTTAATTAATCATTCGATTTAAGTTTTGACAAGACCATAAAATTACATTCTACTCACCAGTATTTATTGATGGATCACCATGGTCAACCAAAACTGTATTGTAAGGGCGAAACTTACTCAGATCATACTGCACGCACGCAGTTAATATGACATCAATTAGTCCATATATAGAGGGTATAAGTTGGACAAAGTCCATCTATAATTAAAACTCCATTCTTTACAGAATTTGCACATAATTACCTTGTAAGGGACATAATTACCATGCCAAGCTACCACATTGAACGGTGAAAAATCTTGTTTTGCAGTAAAAAGTTCTCCACCAAATTTCTGTATGATCGTGTAACCAGGGCGAGATTCCTGTTCAAATGAAGCTTTCGGCACAAGAAAATCCCTTGCTTCCGCAAGACCATTTGCACCTAAAAATTGTGACAAAATTAGAAAATCACACACTTTTTGTAATTGTAATTCTAATTCAGAGATATAAAAATAAAATGTACCTATCGGCCCAAGATCAGGCAGATGGAAATGAGTACCGAAAACTTCAGCAACATAACCACGTGACGGGCCATCGGGCAAGTCTATAGCAAAACGAAACCCTTGCGGAAGGATTACTATTTCGCCAGGACAAACTTGTAATTTTCCACACTCGGTAGTGATCCAAAGTCCTGTATGGACAATAAAACGTAAAAAACTATTTGGCTCCAATATCACACGTTCACTAAAATTACACTGATCCGTAATTTGACATTTGCCTACTAAGGAAGACGCGTATGTGGAACGTGAGACAAAATAGGCAACTTACTTCCAGTTTGAGGAACTATCAAAAAGTCGCCATCCGCATTGCAGAAAGCACAGTTCTCCATTGATTTGTTTGCAGCATACCTACATTTTGCAACACAGTAAAAAATGTAAACTCTACAGGTTACTACAATAGAATAAAACTAAGAGTAAACTAAATTAAAACGGAACAAATAAATCATACATGTGAATTGCGAAACCATGTCGAAGAAAAGAACTGCCGGCCCCACATACCGAGTACAGTCCATTAACAAAGTCTGTTGGTTCATTTGGGACGTCAACAGGTTTCCATCGAATTTGAGTGGGATTGATAGAACTGTTAACCTGGCTGAATTCACTCAACAGTTTGTCATGTTTGGGTACTCTGGGCTTAAACGGTTCATGAGTCACTGATGGCTTGATCCTATACAACCAACTGTTGCAAACAGATATGCGAATACTTTAAACCGTAAACTATCATGATAACAACTTAAGCACTGCCACCTGATATCAACAATCTATGTTTAATATTTTCAAACAATTTCCTTTTTGTGAGAGGATTTCATCATTTTGGCATTTTTTTTTTTTTTTTTTTTTTTTTTTTTTGTGTGAAATTTCATTTTTCTGAGCGAAATTTCATTTTTCCTAGATAAAGTTAATTATTCTTAGCGAAGTTTTCAGTTTTTTTTTAGATCTGCTATATATAAAAACTTAAAAAGTGGAAAACACATTGACTTTTTTTCCCAAAAAAAAAGGAATTGAATTAAAATAAATCAGATTCGATATCTATCCTATTATCAATTATTTCCCCTACTTTTGAGTAATACAATAAGAATTACAAAAATCTATTAGTATTACGGAGTATATATGAAGACGTTTATCAATCAAGTTTTATACTCATTAAAGCGTTTCTAAGTTTAATTTGTTAATTTCCGGATTCTACATTTATAACATAGACAATAAGAATTTGAATTCGGATTTTCAGATTGAAACTGAATTAAAAGTGGAAACCCGACCCGATGAAGACTTCCGCCAGCTATGATCAGATATTCAAATTCATATGGAATATATATATATATATATATATATATATATATATATATATATATATATATATATATATATATATATATATATAATTTTTAGGTTAACAAATTATAAAGTAACCGCAATAATAAATACCTTCGTTGATTGACTTTACGAGGTGCAGTGAAGGAGGTACCGGAGATCTGTTCGGCGTAGAGACCAAGGGGACAAACAAGTGGACTGTTTTGAGCGTGAGGTAGAGCTCCGGCGATCGCTTCCGACGAGAAGTGGTTTCCGAAGCCGGACTGATAGTCGGAATCTTTACAAGGGAAGTCGGAACTTGTCATCACGAATATTATATCATCGATTTACGTATGAGGAATTAAAAGTAAATTGGATTGGATTTGGATTGGATAATTATAGGAGTAAAATAATTAATGGGAGGTCTCACACTATGGATCGCAATGAATCGGATATGGATAGGGTGAAGCCGTATTCATATTCATATCCATTTATTTTTTTTAATTTTCATCCATCCATATCCATATCCGTCGGGTGAAGCGGGTTAATGGATAATTATTCATATCCGTTTAAATTTATCTTATTTTTAACAATTATAAGCGGTGGTTCATTATATACGATCAAAAGTAATATTTTTTAATAGTTTATGCGACCTAAAGTCACATTTTTACTAATCTATATAACAAATATTTAATAAATAGCCTATTAAATGTGTAAAGATATCGACATGTAAGTTGCTAACTTTTAGTTACATGGAATCACATTTAAACCACCAAAGTACGATAAATACATTTAAATTAAACAAAACAAAATATAAGAATAAAGTTATATTTTTATAGAAAATATAACGAAAGATGAATATGAATATAATTAATGAAATATCACTACATAAATGATACTAGTTTGAGTGATAAATTTATATATTTAGTTATTTCGGGTGGAAGCGGGTTCATCCATGGATGAAATTTTTTCGTCCATATCCATATCCATATCCATATCCATTTAGATCGTCCATATCCACGAATAATCGGGTGGATCGGATGGATATCCACTGGATCGGGCATCCATTGCCATCCCTATCTCACACACTATAATTTGGTCCGTGTACACTTAATTACCTAATCTACCCTTAATTATACTTACAATAATAATATAATTTCAACTTTTTAGGTGCATAACTGTCAACTTATGAGACAAAGTGGTGTGTGAGAATCATCTCCCATAATTAAGGTGTCACGTGGGAAACTGGTGTAGTGTAGAATAGATATATCCTAGTGACGTGTGTATTTGATAGTCCTTGTTATCGACTCGATCTCTCTCTTTTTTTCTTTTTCTTTTTTGAAATACCGATTGTTAATTAATTATGAAACTTTCATCGACATTGACAAATGAATGAATTCTCGAATAGCAATACGAGACTAGATCTAGCTAAGTTTAACCGAGTCAAAGCTGAAACAATCACCAAAATCAAATAGGCACACCTAAACAACTGATCATGACTAATAATAGTACAATAAACTAAAACACAAACAACACATAACATATATCGATTACGAACAAAGAAACTGACCAAGAATGTCGATATTAACCGGTATTGGAGACACCTTTCCGGTTCCTTTCGTCCGGCCGTGTCGATATTAACCGGCATTGGAGACACCTTTTCGGTTCCTTTCGTCCGGCCGTGAATTCATCCCGTCAATTTTATCAATACGAACGCCTTTGTCGTTTCAATTCGGAAAGGAATAAGTCAAAACGTTGAAGGATTTATCGCTAATAAGAACGCCCGACGATTGGGAAATCACACCCCGATCCACCAAATCTTGAAAAAAACCTTAATGGTTTGAAGCCAAAAATTCCACCACTTGCTCTTCTCGATCCACAACAACATTCTTAAAAAACTTCACATTTTGCTTTCATTTAGTATTTCTTTTAAACTTATTGTCCACAACTAGGGATGAGAATGGATCGGATATGAATCGGGTGAGGCTGTATTCATATCCATATTCATTTATTGTTTTTAATTTTCATCCATCCATATCCATATCCGTCGGGTGAAGCGGGTTAATGGATAATTATCCATATCCGTTTAAATTTATTTTATTTTTAACAATTATAAACGGTGGTTCACTATATACGATTAAAAGTAATATTTTTAATAGTTTATGCGACCGGCAGTCACATTTATACTAATCTATATAATAAATATTCAATATATAATCTATTAAACGTGTAAAGATATCGACAAGTAAGTTGCTTACTTTTAGTTACATGGAATCAAATTTGAATCACCAAAGTACGATAAATACATTTAATTATTTAAACAAAACAAAATATAAAAAGAAAGTTAATTTTTAGAGAAAATATAAGAAAGATGAATATGAATATAATTAATGAAATATCACTACATAAATGATACTAATTTGAGTGATAAATTTATATATTTAGTTATTTCGGGTAAAAACGGGTTCATCCATGGATGAAATTTTTTCATCCACATCCATATCCATATCCATTTAAATCGTCCATATCCATGAATAATCGGGTGGATCTGATGGATATCCACTAGATCGGGTATTCATTGTCATCCCTATCCACAACCCCTTTTGCGCACCTTTAGCTACAAAAGGAGGTGGATCTCTAGTCACTCTAACATTAACAATTGTAACATTGGTTAAAGAAACACTTCGTGCCATTAGGATTGTCAATGTGAGGGACCTTATCTAAGTTTAAACCATCCCACCATTTAAGATCAAAACATAGCAACAACAGGAGGTGGGGCTTTATTTAAACCATTCTCGCCATGAAAACATATCGAAATTGTAGCGACCGGCGCCGTCTACTTAGGTCCCGTTACGTGGTCATAAGTCTTTAAAATGACGTTTGACCAAAATATGTCGCATTCATTTCAAATGTAAAGATGTTTCAAGTTTACAAAAGTAGTTCAACGACTAGTTACATTACAACGTTTAACGTACAAATGAAACCTATGCGACACAATTTAAAAGTAAGTCAAAAGACGTTCCATGTATGCATGTATACTCGACATCCAAGCAAGTATCAAAATAGTGAGCGGAAGCATGTATCACTTAGCGTTCAAGGACCTGAGAAAACATATAGAAAACTGTCAACGAAAACGTTGGTGAAATCATAGGTTTAGTAAGTATATTGTATTGAACCACAAGGTTTAGTATGAATTGATTATCCGAATCGTTTACATTCCAAAAATGTCATTTGTATCACAAGCACCCAATTACCAAAGCTTAACTGAATCTTTCCTCTGAATTTTGAATCTACAGTGTTAGAACTTACACTATACCTGATAAAATTATATTTCATTCACTAACGGTAGCGAACCGTCTGAATGAGGGTTCGTCAAACCCGTATGGCCACACAACATAATTACTCGCTTACACTTACACCCTGCAAGTGTAACTAACGATAATTAGATTGAGGACTTTTGTTCTAACTCATATGTATCTTTGTATTCGTATTTGTGTTCAATGTATAAAAGTATGAAATGTATAAGTTTCTCAGCCCACGATTTAAAAGAATAAAAGTTGTTGAAAAGGTGGGACTATGATCTCACCTCGAGTGCAAGAGTATAATAGTACTTCACAAGTAAACGTATGCAAGAACGAATGCTAGTCTTGACCTAAACAAGTAGGTTGTATCAATAACGGTAAGACAATTGGTCAAAGTTGTTCAATTAATCCTATGGCTCATTACGACTCGATTATATAGTATGCGAGTCAAATTGTCAAGTTTCATGCAAGATGTAAGTATAAAAGCATGTTAGAACGATTGCATAAACATTTGGTTAAGTTTGACTAAAAGTCAAACTTGGTCAAAGTCAACGAAAAAGTCAACACGTTCGGGTCGGGTCTCGAACAATTTTTCTAAGTTTCCTAATCATATATGAGCATGTTAGAACAAGTTACATGTTAATCGGAGGTGCGTAGCATAGTTGAAATTAAACGAAAAACGACCACTTTGGGCAGTCTGCCTCATATGCGCCGCATCCCATGCAGATGCGCCGCATCAGTCCACTGATGCGCCGCATCCAATGGTGATGCGCCACATCACTACCTTATTCAGTGGAAATGCTGAAAAGTTTGACAAGTCTCGACCCAAACTTCTTTTAAACACAATTTATAAACCGAAGACACTAAAAACGCATACCGTATATCGTTGGAAAGGTATTTTAACGAGGAATACAACTAAACACATTTCAACAATCAAATCTAACATTTACAATAATCGAATTCTCGTCAAGTGATCATTAAAGGTTCATTATCAAGATTTCAAGTTCACAAAATGCATAAGATGATTCGGGAACTTAATTGATAATGCTCCAAATGAACATATATTTCATAGCAATATCCTTCCAATATGTAAAGCTTTTAGTTGCAATTGTTCTATTTTTATGTAATATTCGTTTAAATAAATAAGTGCGAAGACAAAAGAAGAAAACGACGATTTGAAAGCGCAAATGACCAAAAAGCTCAAATGTACAAGATACAATCCAAGTGGTTCAATTTATTGATGAATAACGTCTAAAAATTGACAAAAGTACAAATTACGAAACGCAAAGTACAAGATATCTAAGCATACGAAAAGGCGTTCGAAAATTCGAAATCGAGACATGAACCGAGCATCAACGCGCGAGTCAACTGAGCTAAAATTATAAGTCAACTATGCACAAGAATATAATATAATATATAATTAATTATATATATTATATTATACAAAGTCGCCCACGTTTAAATCAAATTTGTGAGCTGGAATCAGGACCTCCACGATCGTGGAGGTTTTACCCTCTGCAGCTCCGCGATCGTGGAGCTACTTGGGACAGAAATGCCTATAAAAGCCAATGCATTCTGCTCGATCAACGTACACCAGATTGATTAATTCAATCTTTTCTTTCTCTCTATATTTATAATTTATATTTCTATTATAATTATAATTTTAATTTAAGTTAATAATAATAAGGTTATTGTAAGAAATGTTTTACGGGTTTTAAAGTCGAAACTCTGTCCGTGTAACGCTACGCGATAAATAATCACTGTAAGCTATGTTCTTCCTTTTTAAATTAATGTCTCGTAACTAAGTTATTATTATGCTTATTTGAGCCGAAGTAATCGTGATGTTAGACTAAATATTAAAGACGGGGTTATTGGATTTTGTACCATAATTAGGGTTTGGACAAAAGACCGGCACTTGTGAACATTGGACTATTGACTATTAATAGATGGGGGGTATTGTCTAATCGAATGACAACTCATTAGAATCTGTCGAATCTATCTTCAAATTAGTTAATCTAATAATTATTAAAATGATTATGTATGTCCTATTTAGTGACGTTTATACGACATCTTTTACGATCATTTAATTAATTATTCGGGTTGGGTAATTGATTATTCATTCTGATCAAGTGGGTAAATTAATATTCATATCTCATTAAAACAGGGGTGGATTACATATAAGGATAATTGGTGTAATTGTTAACAAAGTATTAAAACCTTGGATTACACGCAGTCGACAACCTGGTGTAATTATTAACAAAGTATTAAAACCTTGTTACAGTTTGAATCCCTAATTAGTTGGAATATTTGACTTCGGGAATAAGGTTAATTTGACGAGCATTTTATAATTATGATCGATGGACTATTATGGGCAAAACCCAGATAGGTATAAAATAAACCAGGACAAAGGATAATTAACCCAGAGTAATAAATTAAAATCAAAACGTCAAACATCATGGTTACTGTGATGACCCGAAAATTTTCGACCAAATTTAAACTTGATCTTTATAAGATTCTGACACGATAAGAAAAGTCTATTAAACTGAGTTCCAAAATATTGAAACTATTTTTCACGAGTGCATTTAACCTTTGACCATCCTCGACGATTCACGAACTGTTGTGTGTAAATAAAATGTAAATATATATATATATATATATATATATATATATATATATATATATATATATATATATATATATATATATATATATATATATATATATATATATATATATATAAGTTTATATATACAATATCTTGAATTGATGAAAATATAATTTAATCATCTGAGTTAATAATGTAAAATAATAAAACAGAATCATTAAGTAATTTCTAAAAGTGAATCTATATATAAATATATATATGACTTCTAATATATTGTAATATATATATATATATATATATATATATATATATATATATATATATATATATATATATATATATATCTATATCTTAGAAATAATAAATAATCAATAACAGTTATTATACGTTATACTATATGGATAATAAATGTTGCATATGTAATAATACATATATCTAATACATGTATAACTATAGTTGTTATAATAATATTGTTATTACTTTCAATATTAATGTTAATACTAGTATTATTAATATTATTTTAAATATATATAAAAAATTAATTATTTTAAATACATATATCTAATACATGTATAACTATAGTTGTTATAATAATATTGTTATTACTTTCAATATTAATGTTAATACTAGTATTATTAATATTATTTTAAATATATATAAATATATATATGACTTCTAATATATTGTAATATATATATATATATATATATATATATATATATATATATATATATATATCTTAGAAATAATAAATAATCAATAACAATTATTATACGATATACTATATGGATAATAAATGTTGCATATGTAATAATACATATATCTAATACATGTATAACTATAGTTGTTATAATAATATTGTTATTACTTTCAATATTAATGTTAATACTAGTATTATTAATATTATTTTAAATATATATAAAATCTATAAATGTGAATTTGATATATATATATATATATATATATATATATATATATATATATATATATATATATATATATATAGGAAGTGTTAAAATATTGCTACTACTAATATTATTATTAATAATAAAATTCATATTATAATTAGTATTATTGTCATAATATTGTTAGTACCAAATTTATAATTTAAATCAATATTATTATTATAATAATTATAATTATTATTAATAATATTTATTGGAAATAATACATGTCGTTATTTTTAACATTAACAATAAGATCAATATCATTATTATATTAGGTATTTTGATTATTATTATGATTAATATTTATATCATTATTAATCAGTATTATTATTATTAATTAGAATTATAATTAGTAATTAACAATATTAAATATTAAAGTTTATATATAAAAATCAGAAATAGGATGGAATGCTGTTTAACGCTTACATCAATCTGTACTATATTTTTGTTCCTGTCTCGCATTCGATTACAAGTGGAATTAAATTTCAAACATAAAAACAAAATCAGTTATATGTTACTATCTATTTATATTTTTTTTTATTTTCCTGATTAACAAAATCGTACTTCCTGTCTGTAATATCTTTAAGTATCGATTTCACAAAATCAAATTGAATCTAATTTAACTGTTAATTTATGCACTAAACACATTATATATAAAACTATCCTCCACTGTAATTCAGAATTGAAAAACAGAAAAACTCATAAAAAAAGATCGACGTCCTCTGTTCGTGTACTTTTTACTCAACTCTGGAATTCGAAAGAATTTTTAAAATCCTTTAATGCAATTCTGTTATAAATCTTTCAATGAAACTATCTGGAAAATCTCAAACTTCAATTTTATTTATCGTGTTCTAATTTTAGAAGTCAAATTTATTTTCTAATAAGTCAAACCTTATGTTCATCATGAAATTGGAGTTTGTTTCGAAGTTTACGAATAAATTGATGATCCAGAAAGGTTACATAATTGATTTAAGATCTTTTTTATGTTATAACTTTTACCTCAAACGAACTAAATTTCAAAAATCGAATTAGAGTTGGCGTTCTTCGTGTACAGGAGCTGTAACAGCTATTTTATTTATTTTTTTCTTTTCTATCAATTAAAATAATCAATGAACTAGTATTGTGTTTCGTTTATGTATATAACGTAATGTTATAATATATGAAATTATTCAATTACGATTATATGTATTAATAGATATACAAATGATATAGGTTCGTGAATCCGAGGCCAACCCTATACTTGTTCAATGTCGTCCTATGTATTTTTACTACAAAATACAGTATGGTGAGTTTCATTTGCCTTTTTACCCTTTATATTTTTGGGCTGAGAATACATGCGCAATTTTTTATAAATGTTTTACGAAATAGACACAAGTACGTGAAACTACATTCTATGGTTGAATTATCGAAATCGAATATGCCCTTTTTATTTAGTCTGGTAATCTAAGAATTAGGGAACAGACACCCTAATTGACGCGAACTCTAAAGATAGATCTATTGGGCCCAACAAGCCCCATCCAAAGTACCGGATGCTTTAGTACTTCGAAATTTATATCATGTCCGGAGGATGATCCCGGAATGATAGGGATATTCTTATATACATTTTGTGAATGTCGGTTACCAGGCGTTCAATCCATATGAATGATACTTTTGTCTCTATGCACGGGACGTATGTTTATAAGAAATGGAAATATGAAATCTTGTGGTCTATTAAAATTATGAAATGATTATTTATATTAAACTAATGAACTCACCAACCTTTTGGTTGACACTTGAAAGCATGTTTATTCTCAGGTATGAAAGAAATCTTCCGCTGTGCATTTGCTCATTTTAGAGATATTACTTGGAGTCATTCATGACATATTTCAAAAGACGTTGCATTCGAGTCGTTGCGTTCATCAAGATTATTATTAAGTCAATTATAGTTAGATATATATTATGAAATGGTATGCCTGCCGTCAACTTTTGATGTAATGAAAGACTGTCTTTTCAAAAACGAATGCAATGTTTGTAAAATGTATCATATAGAAGTCAAGTACCTCGCGATGTAATCAACTCTTGTGAATCGTTTATAATCGATAGGGACTTCGTTCGGATGGATTAGGACGGGTCATCACAGTTGGTATCAGAGCATTTTTGGGCTGAGAATACATGCAAATGCTTTGTTAACTGAAAGGACCCGTCCTTAGTGAACTAGAATCTGACGCGGCTACAACAACTTGGGCTAATTAAAGTGCCAAAGGATCTGACGCGGCTACGTGTTAAACTTTTACTCAGTTGCAGAGAGTTTCTCAGGTGCATAACTATATGCATAAATCTTTCCTTTCGTAGATGAAGTGCGGTTGATTCATCCTCTCGATTGAGGTGTTTTCAAGAATCATGAAAGGTTTGAACGCAGATATATTTGTAATTTCGGTGTTGTCATTGGTATTATTATTACACACTTTAATTAGCCCAAGTTGTTGTAGCCGCGTCAGATTCCGGTTCACTAAGGACGGGTCTTTTCAGTTAACAGTTGTATCTATTTTAAACCGGTGTTGTCATTGGGCTTAAAATATCTGACGCGGCTACAACAACTTGGGCTAATTAAAAGTTTAACACATAGCCGCCTTTAGGTCATCAAATATAAATTTAACCCGAATTCAATTTACGTTTTCACTATCTTCTTCTTCATAAGCCTAATCGACCACAGACCATGATCAAACTAATCATAACATCAATCATCATCTTCGATATCATAACAGCGATTATCATTATCACCAACTTTTAACATCAATTCTATATATCGTCTTCATCATCAAACTCTTATCATAACCCTAATCTAATTATTATTATAATCATTATTAATATCATCATACATCCCGTTACCTTTATCATCATCGTGATTCATCATTGCCGTTACCATGTTATTATAGTGAGAAAAAGAAGATTCGAATAACAGGAAAATAATTAGAATCAAATGGTAGTTGTAGGGGATAGTATACAGCAATAAACGAGGTGATTGGTTTGGCGATTTATACAGAAAACGTAATGCAGCAACAGCCCACCGGAAGTTGGGCTAGCTCAGCTCAAATATTTGTTTGGATCTCGGCCCAAGAATAACGGCCTGCTAGATATCTAATTAGAGTGCTACAGTTTCGATTTCTTAAAGAGCCAGGATTATACAAGTTGTAAAAAAAAATATTTGTTGGCTTTGGATTCTTGTTTACGTCCCCATCTTTGCCTCCATGTCATAATCCATTATCCTTATAATATCATATATATATATATACCAGTTGTAAAGGAAAAGAAAGAGCACTCATGGCTGCTATTTGAATGTTATAAATATATATCGGTGGTTCTTGTTGAGCAATCAAACGGAAATATATATATATATATGTATATATATATATAATACAAGTGGTTTTTGTTGTTTGATCAGTTAGCGAAAAGGGAGAAAAAAATAATATATATCTGTAGCGGTTCATAGGTGTGAGGTTTGTTCACGTTTTAAAACAAAAAGCATAAGAGCATCGATTAGTAAAAAGATGAGATGGGTTGTATCAACGAATAGCAGCAACAATTTAGCAGTTCTCGATAGTGGTTTGATGAATTGCATCTTAAATAAACGAAAACAATCGAACAGCAAGTTTTTGGTAATAATTTCATCATGGTTCTTCATCTTACCTGCTGCACAATGATCAGATGCACACATGTGGGTGTCCTTTTTGGCCGAAGCAGAAAGCAAGAAGATATTGCAGAAATATGTTCGATTAAAAATGATGAAGATAATTTATAGTGTTTGAAGGGTAAGCTGAATCAGTGGCAGTTTTGAGTAGTATGAAGATGATGGAATCCTAAAGTAGAAGATAGAAGTGACAGAAGGAAGAAGAAAGAATTAGAAATAGCAGTTATGTTTGATAATTCCTGTAGGAAATGAAAAGAAGTTGGAATAAATAAGTTATAACTCGAATTGATTAAGTATTACCTAATCAGTGGACAAGAATCATTCTTATCAGGTACAACAATATATAAAAAAAAAATATAAAGAAGATTGAGACATAAAACAGATTTTGGATTTGTTATTTGGATGGAAATCTGATTAGTACGATTTGGAGACAGTAAATAAATCATCAACAGTTTGAAAGTGAAATGGAACTGAAATTGATTTAGTTTTTTTTTAAGACTAATAACAATAATTCCAATTTATATAATAATTCTGTTAGTAAGTATAATTCAGTATATATGTATAAGTATATACTCTGTATATGTATTTATATAATTATAATTGTACTTCATAAATGTATATGTATACGTATCTGTAAATATAGATATATAAGTGTATTAATAATAATATTAATACTAATAATAAATATATAAATAATAATAATAATACAATTAGTAATAATGATAACAGAAATAATAATGATATTTATACTAATAAGGATGATAATATTAATGGTTATAATTATAATAATATTTATAATGATATTATTAATGATAATATTAATATATTGTATTATTTTTATATTATTAATAATAAGAAGAATATATAATAATAATAATGATTAGTAGTGGTAATACATATTAATAATACTAATAATATCAAGTTACATGTTTCAATCTATATAATATATATTATAATAGTGTTAATACTACAATTAATAATATTAATATCAATGTTAATAATAATAATAATAATGAGAAGAATATAACAATTATACTTAATTTGTAATTAAGTTTATTACCATAATGCTACATATTTAATTTAAATGATTAAATGGTATTATATTAATTCAAATTAATATATATACTTATATTTATATTGACATATATATATATTTATTTACATATTTATTTGCGCACAATTTTTCGTGAATCGTTGGGAATAGCCAAAGGTCAAATGAATACATGAACACCATTTAAAGTTTTTCCGACTCAACATTACAGACTTTGCTTATCGTGTCAATATATATGAAATCGTATCGAGAGTCCAGTTTAAAATTAGTCGAAAATTAGTCGGAAATGCATTTGCATATACATATAATCAATATGTATATGCATATTTGTGCTAAATTCGTGAAAAGGTGCGAATTGATGTAATGTATCATTAGTATGTTTCAATAAATCAATTGTTTTCTCGTATAATGCGAACGTGACATCGCGATTTTTACAAATCTCAATCATATTTATTGTAAATCTCACATATAATTGTCCAGACTCACATATTTTCGGGTCACTAATACGGATGAACATATATATTCGGAAATACATCGGGAAATTCTTTTGTGACGGGAACATCATTGATGCTCTTTTCTTCAGTTTGTACTTTCTTGACGTGTGCTAGAACAGCATAGCAACCTTTTCTTATTAGTTTTTGTGCCTTCAAATTACTAATAAGATGTAACTTCGTGTTGCCCTTTTCTCCGTACACCATTAAGGGTTTTCCTTTTTCTCGTATAATGCGAATTGCATTTTTGTAACAAACGATCTCTGCTTTCACTTCTTTCAACCAGTCCATACCGATTATCACATCAAAACTCCCTAACTCTACTGGTATCAAGTCAATCTTAAATGTTTCGCTAACCAGTTTAATTTCTCGATTCCGGCATATATAATCTGCTGAAATTAATTTACCGTTTGCTAATTCGAGTAAAAATTTACTATCCAACGGCATCAATGGACAACTTAATTTAGCACAAAAATCTCTACTCATATAGCTTCTATCCGCACTCGAATCAAATAAAACGTAAGCAGATTTATTGTCAATAAGAAACATACCCGTAACAAGCTCCGGGTCTTCCTGTGCCTCTGTCGCATTAATATTGAAAACTCTTCCGTGGCCTTGTCCATTCGTGTTCTCCTGGTTCGGGCAATTTCTAATAATGTGGCCCAGTTTTCCACATTTATAACAAACTACATTGGCATAACTTGCTCCGACACTACTTGCTCCACCATTACTCGTTCCGACACCATTTGTTCCTTTCGTTCTGTTAACCCCTGGTCCGTAGACCTCACACTTCACCGCGCTATGACCATTTCTTTTACACTTGTTGCAAAATTTGGTGCAGAACCCCGAGTGATACTTTTCACACCTTTGGCATAGCTGCTTCTGATTATTGTTGTTGTTGCGGTTGTTATTGTTGTTGGGATGATTGTTGTAGTTGCTGTTGTTGTTGTTGTTGTTGTTGTTGTTGGGCCGTTTGTTGTAGTTGCGATTGATGTTGCGATTGTTGGGATAGTTGTTGCAATTATTGTTGTAATTGCTGTTGTTGTTGTATTGGTGATTCTTATCACCGTTTCCCTCCCACTTTCTTTTGACTTGCTTCACATTGGCCTCTTCAGCAGTCTGTTCTTTAATTCTTTCTTTAATCTGGTTCACTAGTTTGTGAGCCATTCTACATGCCTGTTGTATGGAGGCGGGCTCGTGTGAACTTATATCTTCTTGGATTCTTTCCGGTAATACTTTCACAAACGCGTCGATCTTCTCTTCCTCATCTTCGAACGCTCCCGGACACAATAGGCATAATTCTGTGAATCGTCTTTCGTACGTGGTAATATCAAATCCTTGGGTTCGTAACCCTCTAAGTTCTGTCTTGAGCTTATTGACCTCGGTTCTGGGACGGTACTTCTCGTTCATCAATGATGTTCCCGTCGCAAAAGAATTTCCTGATGTATTTCCGAAAGAATTACCGGGATTACCCCCACATCGATCCATTGAATTTCAAATAGATCTTGTACCAGGAGCTGTACCAATAGCTCGTGCTCCTTACAGACTCGCACCCAGCGAGATGAAAGAACTACAAAGCCAATTACAAGAACTTTTAGAGCGTGGTTTCATTCGACCAAGCACATCACCCTGGGGAGCTCCTGTTTTGTTTGTCAAGAAGAAAGATGGTACATTCAGGTTGTGTATCGACTACCGAGAGTTGAACAAACTTACCATCAAGAACCGCTACCCACTACCGAGAATCGATGACTTATTTGATCAACTACAAGGCTCGTCTATTTATTTAAAGATTGACTTACGTTCCGGGTATCATCAAATGCGGGTGAAAGAAGATGATATTCAAAAGACTGCTTTCAGAACGCGTTACGGTCATTACGAGTTTATGGTTATGCCGTTTGGATTGACTAACGCACCAGCTGTATTCATGGACCTTATGAACCGAGTGTGTGGGCCATATCTTGACAAGTTTGTCGTTGTTTTCATCGATGACATACTTATTTACTCAAAGAATGATCAAGAGCACGAAGAACATTTGAGAAAAGTTCTAGAAGTATTGAGGAAAGAAAAATTGTACGCTAAGTTTTCAAAGTGTGCATTTTGGTTGGAAGAAGTTCAATTTCTCGGTCACATAGTGAACAAAGAAGGTATCCAGGTGGACCCAGCAAAGATCGAAACCGTTGAAAAGTGGGAAACCTCAAAAACTCCGAAGCATATACGCCAGTTTTTAGGACTAGCTGGTTACTACAGAAGGTTCATCCAAGACTTTTCCAGAATAGCAAAACCCTCGACTGCATTAACGCATAAAGGGAAGAAATTTGAATGGAAGGATGAACAAGAGAAAGCGTTTTAGTTATTGAAGAAAAAGCTAACTACGGCACCTATATTGTCATTGCCTGAAAGGGAATGATGATTTTGTGATTTATTGTGACGCATCAAAGCAAGGTCTCGGTTGTGTATTAATGCAACGAACGAAGGTGATTGCTTATGCGTATAGACAATTGAAGATTCACGAACAAAATTATACGACGCATAATTTGGAATTAGGCGCGGTTGTTTTTGCATTAAAGACTTGGAGGCACTACTTATATGGGGTTAAAAGTATTATATATACCTACCACAAAAGTCTTCAACACATATTTAATCAGAAACAACTGAATATGAGGCAGCGTAGGTGGATTGAATTGTTGAATGATTATGACTTTGAGATTCGTTACCACCCGGGGAAGGCAAATGTGGTAGCCGACGCCTTGAGCAGGAAGGACAGAGAACCCATTCGAGTAAAATATATGAATATAATGATTCACAATAACCTTACTACTCAAATAAAGGAGGTGCAACAAGGAGTTTTAAAAGAGGGAAATTTAAAGGATGAAATACCCAAAGGATCGGAGAAGCATTTTAATATTCGGGAAGACGGAACCCGGTATAGGGCTGAAAGGATTTGGGTACCAAAATTTGGAGATATGAGAGAAATGGTACTTAGAGAAGCTCATAAAACCAGATACTCAATACATCCTGGAACGAGGAAGATGTACAAGGATCTCAAGAAACATTTTTGGTGGCCGGGTATGAAAGCCGATGTTGCTAAATATGTAGGAGAATGTTTGACGTGTTCTAAGGTCAAAGCTGAGCATCAGAAACCATTAGGTCTACTTCAACAACCCGAAATCCCGAAATGGAAATGGGAAAACATTACCATGGATTTCATCACTAAATTGCCAAGGACTGCAAGTGGTTTTGATACTATTTGGGTAATAGTTGATCGTCTCACCAAATCAGCACACTTCCTGCCAATAAGAGAAGATGACAAGATGGAGAAGTTAGCACGACTGTATTTGAAGGAAGTCGTCTCCAGACATGGAATACCAATCTCTATTATCTCTGATAGGGATGGCAGATTTATTTCAAGATTCTGGCAGACATTACAGCAAGCATTAGGAACTCGTCTAGACATGAGTACTACCTATCATCCAAAAACTGATGGGCAGAGCAAAAGGACGATACAAACGCTTGAAGACATGCTACGAGCATGTGTTATTGATTTTGGAAACAGTTGGGATCGACATCTACCGTTTGCAGAATTTTCCTACAACAACAGCTACCATTCAAGCATTGAGATGGCGCCGTTTGAAGCACTTTATGGTAGAAAGTGCAGGTCTCCGATTTGTTGGAGTGAAGTGGGGGATAGACAGGTTACGGGTCCGGAGATAATACAAGAAACTACCAAGAAGATCATCCAAATTCAATAACGGTTGAAAACCGCCCAAAGTCGACAAAAGAGCTACGCTGACATTAAAAGAAAAGATATAGAATTTGAAATTGGAGAGATGGTCATGCTTAAAGTTGCACCTTGGAAAGGCATTGTTCGATTTGGTAAACGAGGGAAATTAAATCCAAGGTATATTGGACCATTCAAGATTATTGATCGTGTCGGACCAGTAGCTTACCGACTTGAGTTACCTCAACAACTCGCGGCTGTACATAACACTTTCCACGTCTCGAATTTGAAGAAATGTTTTGCTAAAGAAGATCTCACTATTCCGTTAGATGAAATCCAAATCAACGAAAAACTTCAATTCATCGAAAAACCCGTCGAAATAATGGATCGTGAGGTTAAAAGACTTAAGCAAAACAAGATACCAATTGTTAAGGTTCGATGGAATGCCGAGTTCACCTGGGAACGAGAAGATCAGATGAAGAAGAAATACCCGCATTTATTTCCAGAAGATACGTCAACATCTCCAACTGCTTAAAATTTCGGGACGAAATTTATTTAACGGGTAGGTACTGTAGTGACCCGAACTTTTCCATGTTTATATATATATTAAATGAAATTGTTATTTACATGATTAAGTGTTTCCAATATGTTAAGCAATTAAACTTGTTAAGACTTGATTAATTGAAATAGGTTTATATAGACAATTGACCACCCAAGTTGACCGGTGATTCACGAATGTTAAAATTTGTAAAAACTATATGATGACATATATATGAATATATATATATAGTTAACATGATATTATGATAAGTAAACATATCATTAAGTATATTAACAATGAACTACATGTAGTGACCCGAACTTTTCCATATTTATATATATATTAAATGAAATTGTTATTTACATGATTAAGTGTTTCCAACATGTTAAGCAATCAAACTTGTTAAGACTTGATTAATTGAAATAGGTTTCATATAGACAATTGACCACCCAAGTTGACCGGTGATTCACGAACGTTAAAACTTGTAAAAACTATACGATGACATATATACGGTTATATATATAGTTAACATGATTTTATTATAAGTATGTATCTCATTAGGTATTTTAACAATGAGTTATATACATAAAAATGAGACTATTAATTTAAGAAACTCGAAAACGATATATATAACGATTATCGTTATAACAACGTCTTACTAGGTACATATGAATCATATTAGGATATTGATACACTTGGTTAATTATGTTAAATGATAAGTAAATATATTATTAAGTGTATTAACAATGAAATACATATGTAAAAATAAGACTACTAACTTAATGATTTCGAAACGAGACATATATGTAACGATTATCGTTGTAACGACATTTAACTGTATATACATCATACTAAGATATATTATATATCATAATATCAAGATAATATAACAATTTAACATCTCATTTGTTATAATAAACAATGGGTTAACAAAATTCAACAAGATCGTTAACCTAAAGGTTTCAAAACAACATTTACATGTAACGACTAACGATGACTTAACGACTCAGTTAAAATGTATATACATGTAGTGTTTTAATAGGTATTCATACACTTTTGTAAGACTTCAAGACATTTATCAAAATACTTCTACTTAACAAAAATGCTTACAATTACATCCTCGTTCAGTTTCATAAACAATTCTACTCGTATACACCCGTATTCGTACTCGTACAATACACAGCTTTTAGATGTATGTACTATTGGTATATACACTCTAATGATCAGCTCTTAGCAGCCCATGTGAGTCACCTAACACATGTGGGAACCATCATTTGGCAACTAGCATGAAATATCTCATAAAATTACAAAAATATGAGTAATCATTCATGACTTATTTACATGAAAACAAAATTACATATCCTTTATATCTAATCCATACACCAACGACCAAAAACACCTACAAACACTTTCATTCTTCAATTTTCTTCATCTAATTGATCTCTCTCAAGTTCTATCTTCAAGTTCTAAGTGTTCTTCATAAATTCCAAAAGTTCTAGTTTCATAAAATCAAGAATACTTCCAAGATTGCAAGTTTACTTCCAAGTTTTCTAAATCCATTCCAAGTAATCATCCAAGATCAAGAAACCTTTGTTACTTACAGTAAGTTATCTTTCTAATACAAGGTAATAATCATATTCAAACTTTAATTCAATTTCTATAACTATAACAATCTTATTTCGAGTGGAAATCTTACTTGAAATTGTTTTCGTGTCATGATTCTGCTTCAAGAACTTTCAAGCCATCCAAGGATCCTTTGAAGCTAGATCTATTTTTCTCATTTCCAGTAGGTTTATCCAAGGAACTTGAGGTAGTAATGATGTTCATAACATCATTCAATTCATACATATAAAGCTATCTTATTCGAAGGTTTAAACTTGTAATCACTAGAACATAGTTTAGTTAATTCTAAACTTGTTCGCAAATAAAAGTTAATCCTTCTAACTTGACTTTTAAAATCAACTAAACACATGTTCTATATCTATATGATATGCTAACTTAATGATTTAAAACCTGGAAACACAAAAAACACCGTAAAACCGGATTTACGCCGTCGTAGTAACACCGCGGGCTGTTTTGGGTTAGTTAATTAAAAACTATGATAAAATTTGATTTAAAAGTTGTTATTCTGAGAAAATGATTTTTATTATGAACATGAAACTATTTCCAAAAATTATGGTTAAACTCAAAGTGGAAGTATGTTTTCTAAAATGGTCGTCTAGACGTCGATCTTTCGACTGAAATGACTACCTTTACAAAAATGACTTGTAACTTATTTTTCTGACTATAAACCTATACTTTTTCTGTTTATATTCATAAAATAGAGTTCAATATGAAACCATAGCAATTTGATTCACTCAAAACGGATTTAAAATGAAGAAGTTATGGGTAAAACAAGATTGGATAATTTTTCTCATTTTAGCTACGTGAAAATTGGTAACAAATCTATTCCAACCATAACTTAATCAACTTGTATTGTATATTATGTAATCTTGAGATACCATAGACACGTATACAATATTTCGACCTATCATGTCGACACATCTATATATATTTCGGAACAACCATAGACACTCTATATGTGAATGTTGGAGTTAGCTATACAGGGTTGAGGTTGATTCCAAAATATATATAGTTTGAGTTGTGATCAATACTGAGATACGTATACACTGGGTCGTGGATTGATTCAAGATAATATTTATCGATTTATTTCTGTACATCTAACTGTGGACAACTAGTTGTAGGTTACTAACGAGAACAGCTGACTTAATAAACTTAAAACATCAAAATATATTAAAAGTGTTGTAAATATATTTTGAACATACTTTGATATATATGTATATATTGTTATAGGTTCGTGAATCAACCAGTGGCCAAGTCTTACTTCCCGACGAAGTAAAAATCTGTGAAAGTGAGTTATAGTCCCACTTTTAAAATCTAATATTTTTGGGATGAGAATACATGCAGGTTTTATAAATGATTTACAAAATAGACACAAATACGTGATACTACATTCTATGGTTGAATTATCGAAATCGAATATGCCCCTTTTTATTAAGTCTGGTAATCTAAGAATTAGGGAACAGAAACCCTAATTGACGCGAATCCTAAAGATAGATCTATTGGGCCTAACAAACCCCATCCAAAGTACCGGATGCTTTAGTACTTTGAAATTTATATCATATCCGAAGGGTGTCCCGGAATGATGGGGATATTCTTATATATGCATCTTGTTAATGTCGGTTACCAGGTGTTCACCATATGAATGATTTTTATCTCTATGTATGGGATATGTATTGAAATATGAAATCTTGTGGTCTATTGTTACGATTTGATATATATAGGTTAAACCTATAACTCACCAACATTTTTGTTGACGTTTAAAGCATGTTTATTCTCAGGTGAATACTAAGAGCTTCCGCTGTTGCATACTAAAATAAGGACAAGATTTGGAGTCCATGTTTGTATGATATTGTGTAAAAACTGCATTCAAGAAACTGATTTCGATGTAACATATTTGTATTGTAAACCATTATGTAATGGTCGTGTGTAAACATGATATTTTAGATTATCATTATTTGATAATCTATGTAAAGCTTTTTAAACCTTTATTTATGAAATAAAGGTTATGGTTTGTTTTAAAAATGAATGCAGTCTTTGAAAAACGTCTCATATAGAGGTCAAAACCTCGCAACGAAATCAATTAATATGGAACGTTTTTAATCAATAAGAACGGGACATTTCAGTTGGTATCCGAGCGTTGGTCTTAGAGAACCAGAAAATTTGCATTAGTGTGTCTTATCGAGTTTGTTAGGATGCATTAGTGAGTCTGGACTTCGACCGTATTTTCTTTAAAAATGATTGCTTAACATTTTTGTTGGAAACTATATATTATTAACATGTATATATTATGTGATATATTAATCTCTTAACATGTTTGATATTGTGTGATAGATGTCTACCTCTAGCACAAATCCCATTGACTCACCTAATAATAACGAAGAGTCGAATATATATTGGACTGATTCACAAGTTCCCGAAGAAGAACCAGAAGAAGAATCAGAACCGGAAGAAGAATCAGAACCGGAAGAGGAGGAACCGGAGGAGGAAATAGAACCGGTGGGGGAAATAATAAAACGGTTAAGTAAAAGAAAATCCTCAACCAACCGACCAAGGTTAATTATGGTCAATGGTGTTTCCGCCAAGGAAGCAAAATATTGGGAGGATTACCAATTCTCCGATGAATCGGATTCCGACGAGAATTCCGATGATGTTATAGAAATTACCCCAACTGAATTTAAAAAAGCAAAAGAAAATAATAAGGGAAAGGGCATAAAAATAGAGAAATCTAATTCCAACCCCGATGAACTTTATATGTATCGTCAACCCCCGAAGTCCTTAAGTTGTAACAATGACACGGGAACCTCTAAACCACCAGGTTTTTCTAAACCATTGTGGAAAACGACAGCTAGTATTAGGGGAACATCATATATCCCTAGAAACTTAGCAAAACGAACCAAAACTGAAGAAGAAGAAACGAGCGAGTCGGAATAAGATAGTTGTATTCGTGTGGTGTAATATATGTAATATAGTGTGCTTATGCTTTATGATATATGTAAAAATTGCTTGTATTAATAAGTATTTTTTTATGAATCTAACTCTTGTCTATTTTATAGTTTAAAAACACAAAATGGATAGACAACCCAATATTTTAAGAGACCTACCCGGAGACATGATTGATGAAATCTTGTCTAGAGTCGGTCAGAATTCCTCGGCACAACTATTTAAGGCGAGATCAGTTTGTAAGACATTCGAAGAACGTTCCAAGAATGTCTTGGTTTATAAGAGACTTTCGTTTGAAAGATGGGGGATATCACATTGGGAAACCCATAAGTTACGATGTGTTTACTTTGACGTATATATTGCGGGGAACCCAAATGCTATTTTACGCAACGGGTTAAGAAATTATTTTGACTCAATGTATCCGAATATAGGACTTTATGATTTAGAAAAAGCGGCTAACATGCAACATAAAGAAGCATGCTATGCTTACGGGTTAGTAATGTTCGCTTCTCACCAAAGTGAGAAAAAGAACATCGGGCTATAACTATTAAACAAAACGTTCCCACAAGTGACGGAGTCGGTAATTGGGGTAAGAAATGAGGTTTTTAGGTTATTACGAGACTGTTGGTCATTACGTAACCCTCGTCCCTTTGACGACGTTACAACACGCTGTCTTATCAACAGTCATAACGGTTATGTTCCACAAGATCAAGGACGGGAAGTAGTCCTAGTAAAACCAGAATGCATGACTTGTTTCTGGACGTATGAATTACGTGTCTTTATTGCCTTTGCTGAACGACTTTTTTACTAGCTAGAATTATCTTCACAACTATCTTGTATCAAAGTTATTGTGTGCTATATTTCATGCTTTATGTAAAATAAGCGGTATTGTAAGTTTGTAAAATATTGTATAAAAGTTTGAACGCGAAATATTATTATAATCAGTTTTTCTTATAGAATTGTAGTAGTTGAATTGTATATTAGCTACTAAGTATGAACTTAACGGGTAGGTACTACCCGAATTTAAACTTATAAAACGCTAATATGAAGAAAAAGCTTTTATAAATGAGTTCATATTATGCTGCGAAATACTATTAACTACTCTTAATATTCTGTATGATTAACTTGTTCCATTTAACTATTTTGAAGGAAATGGCACCGACTACTCGACACACCGTGAATATGAATGAAGAGGAATTCCGTACTTTTCTAGCTTCAAACATAGCCGCAGTACAGGCTGCGCTACATACCAACAATAACCTTGGATCTAGCAGTACAGGAAATCGTGTAGGATGCACCTACAAAGAATTCACTACCTGCAAACCTTTGGAATTTGATGGAACCGAAGGACCGATCAGATTGAAACGGTGGACCGAGAAGGTCGAATCGGTGTTTGCCTTAAGTAAGTGTAATGAAGAGGACAAAGTGAAGTACACTACGCATACCTTCATAGGTTCTACGTTAACATGGTGGAATACCTATCTAGAGCAAGTGGGACAAGATGATACGCACTACCGTGGTCAGCATTCAAGCACTTGATGAACGAGAAGTACAGTCCCAGAACCGAGGTCAATAAGCTCAAGACAGAACTTAGAGGGTTACGAACCCAAGGATTTGATATTACCACGTAAGAAAGACGATTCACAGAATTGTGCCTATTGTGTCCGGGAGTGTTCGAAGATGAGGAAGAGAAGATCGACGCGTTTGTGAAAGGATTACCGGAAAGAATCCAAGAAGATATAAGTTCACACGAGCCCGCCTCCATACAACAGGCATGTAGAATGGCTCATAAACTAGTGAACCAGATTGAGGAAAGAATTAAAGAACAGACGACTGAAGAGGCCAATGTGAAGCAAGTCAAAAGAAAGTGGGAGGAAAACGGTGATAAGAATCACCAATACAACAACAACAGCAATTACAATAATAATCGCAACAATTATCCCAACAATCGCAACATCAATCGCAACTACAACAAACGGCCCAACAACAACAACAACAACAACAGCAACTACAACAATCATCCCAACAACAATAACAACCGCAACAACAACAACAATCAGAAGCAGCTATGCCAAAGGTGTGAAAAGTATCACTCGGGGTTCTGCACCAAATTTTGCAACAAGTGTAAAAGAAATGGTCATAGCGCGGTGAAGCGTGAGGTCTACGGACCAGGGGTTAACAGAACGAAAGGAACAAATGGTGTCGGAACGAGTAATGGCGGAGCAAGTAGTGTCGGAGCAAGTTATGCCAATGTAGTTTGTTATAAATGTGGAAAACCGGGCCACATTATTAGAAATTGCCCGAACCAGGAGAACACGAATGGACAAGGCCGCAGAAGAGTTTTCAATATTAATGCGGCAGAGGCACAGGAAGACCCGGAGCTTGTTACGGGTACGTTTCTTATTGACAATAAATCTGCTTACGTTTTATTTGATTCGGGTGCGGATAGAAGCTATATGAGTAGAGATTTTTGTGCTAAATTAAGTTGTCTATTGACGCCGTTGGATAGTAAATTTTTACTCGAATTAGCAAATGGTAAATTAATTTCAGCAGATAATATATGTCGGAATCGAGAAATTAAACTGGTTAGCGAAACATTTAAGATTGACTTGATACCAGTAGAGTTAGGGAGTTTTGATGTGATAATCGGTATGGACTGGTTGAAAGAAGTGAAAGCAGAGATCGTTTGTTACAAAAATGCAATTCGCATTATACGAGAAAAAGGAAAATCCTTAATGGTGTACGGAGAAAAGGGCAACACGAAGCTACATCTTATTAGTAATTTGAAGGCACAAAAACTAATAAGAAAAGGTTGCTATGCTATTCTAGCACACGTCGAGAAAATACAAACTGAAGAAAAGAGCATCAATGATGTTCCCGTCGCAAAAGAATTTCCCGATGTATTTCTGAAAGAATTACCGGGATTACCCCCACATCGATCCGTTGAATTTCAAATAGATCTTGTACCAGGAGCTGCACCAATCGCTTTTGCTCCTTACAGACTCGCACCCAGCGAGATGAAAGAACTGCAAAGCCAACTGCAAGAACTATTAGAACGTGGTTTCATTCAACCAAGCACATCACCATGGGGAGTTCCTGTTTTGTTTGTCAAGAAGAAGGATGGTACATTTAGGTTGTGTATTGACTACAGAGAGTTGAACAAACTTACCATCAAAAACCGTTATCCACTACCGAGAATTGACGACTTATTTGATCAACTACAATGCTCGTCAGTTTATTCGAAGATCGATTTACGTTCTGGATATCATCAAATGCGAGTAAAGGAGGATGATATTCCAAAAACTGCTTTTAGGACGCGTTATGGTCATTACGAGTTTATGGTTATGCCTTTTGGATTGACTAACGCACCAGCTGTGTTCATGGACCTTATGAACCGAGTGTGTGGGCCATATCTTGACAAGTTTGTCATTGTTTTCATCGATGACATACTTATTTACTCAAAGAATGATCAAGAGCACGAAGAACATTTGAGAAAAGTGCTAGAAGTATTGAGGAAAGAAAAACTGTACGCTAAGTTTTCAAAGTGCGCATTTTGGTTGGAAGAAGTTCAATTCCTCAGTCACATAGTGAACAAAGAAGGTATCCAGGTGGACCCGGCAAAGATCAAAATCGTTGAAAAGTGGGAAACCCCAAAAACTCCTAAGCATATACGTCAATTTTTAGGATTGGCTGGTTACTACAGAAGATTCATCCAAGATTTCTCCAAAATAGCAAAACCCTTGACTGCATTAACGCATAAAGGGAAGAAATTTGAATGGAAGGATGAACAAGAGAAGGCGTTTCAATTATTGAAGAAAAAGCTAACTACGGTACCTATATTGTCATTGCCTGAAGGGAATGATGATTTTGTGATTTATTGTGACGCATCAAAGCAAGGTCTCGGTTGTGTATTAATGCAACGAACGAAGGTGATTGCTTATGCGTCTAGACAATTGAAGATTCACGAGCAAAATTATACGACGCATGATTTGGAATTAGGCGCGGTTGTTTTTGCATTAAAGACTTGGAGGCACTACTTATATGGGGTCAAAAGTATTATATATACCAACCACAAAAGTCTTCAACACATATTTAATCAGAAACAACTGAATATGAGGCTGCGTAGGTGGATTGAATTGTTGAATGATTACGACTTTAAGATTCGTTACCACCCGGAGAAGGCAAATGTGGTAGCCGACGCCTTGAGCAGGAAGGACAGAGAACCAATTCGAGTAAAATCTATGAATATAATGATTCACAATAACCTTACTACTCAAATAAAGGAGGCGCAACAAGGAGTTTTAAAAGAGAGAAATTTAAAGGATGAAATACCCAAAGGATCGGAGAAGCATCTTAATATTCGGGAAGTCGGAACCCGGTATAGGGCTGAAAGAATTTGGGTACCAAAATTCGGAGATATGAGAGAAATGGTACTTAGAGAATCTCATAAAACCAGATACTCAATACATCCTGGAACGGGGAAGATGTACAAGGATCTTAAGAAACATTTTTGGTGGCCAGGTATGAAAGCCGATATTGCTAAATATGTAGGAGAATGTTTGACGTGTTCTAAGGTCAAAGCTGAACATCAGAAACCATCAGGTCTACTACAACAACCTGAAATCCCGGAATTGAAATGGGAAAACATTACCATGGATTTCATTACTAAATTGCCAAGGACTGCAAGTGGTTATGATACTTTTTGGGTAATAGTTGATCGTCTCACCAAGTCAGCACACTTCCTGCCAATAAGAGAAGATGACAAGATGGAGAAGTTAGCATGACTGTATTTGAAGGAAGTCATCTCCAGACATGGAATACCAATCTCTATTATCTCTGATAGGGATGGCAGATTTATTTCAAGATTCTGGCAGACATTACAGCAAGCATTAGGAACTCGTCTAGACATGAGTACTGCCTATCACCCACAAACTGATAGGCAGAGCGAAAGGACGATACAAACGCTTGAAGACATGCTACGAGCATGTGTTATTGATTTCGGAAAGAGTTGGGATCGACATCTACCATTAGCAGAATTTTATTACAATAACAGCTACCATTCAAGCATTGAGATGGCGCCATTTGAAGCACTTTATGGTAGAAAGTGCAGTTCTCCAATTTGTTGGAGTGAAGTGGGGGATAGACAGATTACGGGTCCGGAGATAATACAAGAAACTACCGAGAAGATCATCCAAATTCAACAATGGTTGAAAACCGCCCAAAGTCGACAAAAGAGCTAGGCTGACATTAAAAGAAAAGATATAGAATTTGAAATTGGAGAGTTGGTCATGCTTAAAGTTGCACCTTGGAAAGGCGTTGTTCGATTTGGTAAACGAGGGAAATTATATCCAAGGTATATTGGACCATTCAAGATTATTGATCGTGTCGGACCAGTAGCTTACCGACTTGAGTTACCTCAACAACTCGCGACTGTACATAACACTTTCCACGTCCCGAATTTGAAGAAATGTTTTACTAAAGAAGATCTCACTATTCCGTTAGATGAAATCCAAATCAACGAAAAACTTCAATTTATCGAAGAACCCGTCGAAATAATGGATCGTGAGGTTAAAAGACTTAAGCAAAACAAGATACCAATTGTTAAGGTTCAATGGAATGCTTGTAGAGGACCCGAGTTCACCTGAAACGAGAAGATCAGATGAAGAAGATATACCCGCATTTATTTCCAGAAGATACGTCAACACCTCCAACTGCTTAAAATTTCGGGACGAAATTTATTTAACGGGTAGGTACTGTAGTGACCCGAACTTTTCCATATTTACATATATATTAAATGAAATTGTTATTTACATGATTAAGTGTTTCCAACATGTTAAGCAATCAAACTTGTTAAGACTTGATTAATTGAAATAGGTTTCATATAGACAATTGACCACCCAAGTTGACCGGTGATTCACGAACGTTAAAACTTGTAAAAACTATATGATGACATATATATGGTTATATATATAGTTAACATGATTTTATTATAAGTATGTATCTCATTAGGTATTTTAACAATGAGTTATATACATAAAAATGAGACTATTAATTTAAGAAACTCGAAAATGATATATATAACGATTATCGTTATAACAACGTCTTACTAGGTACATATGAATCATATTAGGATATTGATACACTTGGTTAATTATGTTAAATGATAAGTAAATATATTATTAAGTGTATTAACAATGAAATACATATGTAAAAATAAGACTACTAACTTAATGATTTCGAAACGAGACATATATGTAACGATTATCGTTGTAACGACATTTAACTGTATATACATCATACTAAGATATATTATATATCATAATATCATGATAATATAACAATTTAACATCTCATTTGTTATAATAAACAATGGGTTAACAACATTCAACAAGATCGTTAACCTAAAGGTTTCAAAACAACATTTACATGTAACGACTAACGATGACTTAACGACTCAGTTAAAATGTATATACATGTAGTGTTTTAATAGGTATTCATACACTTTTGAAAGACTTCAATACACTTATCAAAATACTTCTACTTAACAAAAATGCTTACAATTACATCCTCGTTCAGTTTCATCAACAATTCTACTCGTATACACCCGTATTCGTACTCGTACAATACACAGCTTTTAGATGTATGTACTATTGGTATATACACTCCAATGATCAACTCTTAGCAGCCCATGTGAGTCACCTAACACATGTGGGAACCATCATTTGGCAACTAGCATGAAATATCTCATAAAATTACAAAAATATGAGTAATCATTCATGACTTATTTACATGAAAACAAAATTACATATCCTTTATATCTAATCCATACACCAACGACCAAAAACACCTACAAACACTTTCATTATTCAATTTTCTTCATCTAATTGATCTCTCTCAAGTTCTATCTTCAAGTTCTAAGTGTTCTTCATAAATTCCAAAAGTTCTAGTTTCATAAAATCAAGAATACTTCCAAGATTGCAAGTTTACTTCCAAGTTTTCTAAATCTATTCCAAGTAATCATCCAAGATCAAGAAACCTTTGTTACTTACAGTAGGTTATATTTCTAATACAAGGTAATAATCATATTCAAACTTTAATTCAATTTCTATAACTATAACAATCTTATTTCGAGTGGAAATCTTACTTGAAATTGTTTTAGTGTCATGATTCTGCTTCAAGAACTTTCAAGCCATCCAAGGATCCTTTGAAGCTAGATCTATTTTTCTCATTTCCAGTAGGTTTATCCAAGGAACTTGAGGTAGTAATGATGTTCATAACATCATTCGATTCATACATATAAAGCTATCTTATTCGAAGGTTTAAACTTGTAATCACTAGAATATAGTTTAGTTAATTCTAAACTTGTTCGCAAATAAAAGTTAATCCTTCTAACTTGACTTTTAAAATCAACTAAACACATGTTCTATATCTATATGATATGCTAACTTAATGATTTAAAACCTGGAAACACGAAAAACACCGTAAAACTGGATTTACGCCGTCGTAGTAACACCGCGGGCTGTTTTGGGTTAGTTAATTAAAAACTATGATAAACTTTGATTTAAAAGTTGTTATTCTGAGAAAATGATTTTTATTATGAACATGAAACTATATCTAAAAATTATGGTTAAACTCAAAGTGGAAGTATGTTTTCTAAAATGGTCGTCTAGACGTCGTTCTTTCGACTGAAATGACTACCTTTACAAAAACGACTTGTAACTTATTTTTCTGACTATAAACGTATACTTTTTCTGTTTAGATTCATAAAATAGAGTTCAATATGAAACCATAGCAATTTGATTCACTCAAAACGGTTTTTAAAATGAAGAAGTTATGGGTAAAACAAGATTGGATAATTTTTCTCATTTTAGCTACGTGAAAATTGGTAACAAATCTATTCCAATCATAACTTAATCAACTTGTATTGTATATTATGTAATCTTGAGATACCATAGACACGTATACAATGTTTCGACCTATCATGTTGACACATCTATATATATTTCGGAACAACCATAGACACTCTATATGTGAATGTTGGAGTTAGCTATACAGGGTTGAGGTTGATTCCAAAATATATATAGTTTGAGTTGTGATCAATACTGAGATACGTATACACTGGGTCGTGGATTGATTCAAGATAATATTTATCAATTTATTTCTGTACATCTAACTGTGGACAACTAGTTGTAGGTTACTAACGAGGACAGCTGACTTAATAAACTTAAAACATCAAAATATATTAAAAGTGTTGTAAATATATTTTGAACATACTTTGATATATATGTAATAAACTTATAGGTCAATATGAAACCATAGCAATTTGATTCACTCAAAACGGATTTAAAATGAAGAAGTTATGGGTAAAACAAGATTGGATAATTTTTCTTGTTGTAGCAACGTGAAAATTGGTAACAAATCTATATTAATCATATCCTAGCTAACTTATATTGTATTATACATGTATTCTAATATATTATGTAATCTTGGGATACCATAGACACGTATGCAAATGTTTTGACATATCATATCGATCCATGTTTATATATTATTTGGAACAACCATAGACACTCTATATGCAGTAATGTGGGAGTTAGCTATATAGGGTTGAGGTTGATTCAAAAAATATATATACTTTGAGTTGTGATCTAGCCTGAGACGTGTATACACTGGGTCATGGATTGATTCAAGATAATATATATCAATTTTTTTCTGTACATCTAACGTTGGACAACTAGTTGTAGGTTACTAACGAGGACAGCTGACTTAATAAACTTAAAACATCAAAATGTATTAAAAGTGTTGTAAATATATTTTGAATATACTTTGATATATATGTACATATTTGTTATAGGTTCGTGAATCGACCAGTGGCCAAGTCTTACTTCCCGACGAAGTAAAAATCTGTGAAAGTGAGTTATAGTCCCACTTTTAAAATCTAATATTTTTGGGATGAGAATACATGCAGGTTTTATAAATGATTTACAAAATAGACACAAGTACGTGAAACTACATTCTATGGTTGAATTATCGAAATCGAATATGCCCCTTTTTATTAAGTCTGGTAATCTAAGAATTAGGGAACAGACATCCTAATTGACGCGAATCCTAAAGATAGATCTATTAGGCCTAACAAACCCCATCCAAAGTACCGGATGCTTTAGTACTTCGAAATTTATATCATATCCGAAGGGTGTCCCGGAATGATGGGGATATTCTTATATATGCATCTTGTTAATGTCGGTTACCAGGTGTTCACCATATGAATGATTTTTATCTCTATGTATGGGATGTGTATTGAAATATGAAATCTTGTGGTCTATTGTTACGATTTGATATATATAGGTTAAACCTATAACTCACCAACATTTTTGTTGACGTTTAAAGCATGTTTATTCTCAGGTGAATACTAAGAGCTTCCGCTGTTGCATACTAAAATAAGGACAAGATTTGGAGTCCATGTTTGTATGATATTGTGTAAAAACTGCATTCAAGAAACTGATTTCGATGTAACATATTTGTATTGTAAACCATTATGTAATGGTCGTGTGTAAACATGATATTTTAGATTATCATTATTTGATAATCTATGTAAAGCTTTTTAAACCTTTATTTATGAAATAAAGGTTATGATTTGTTTTAAAAATGAATGCAGTCTTTGAAAAACGTCTCATATAGAGGTCAAAACCTCGCAACGAAATCAATTAATATGGAACGTTTTTAATCAATAAGAACGGGACATTTCACTACATATGTAAAAGCAAGACTACTAACTTAATGATTTTGAAACGAGACATATATGTAACGATTATCGTTGTAACGACATTTAATGTATATATATCATATTAAGAGATATTCGTGCATCATAATATCATGATAATATAAGAATTTAAAATCTCATTTGATATTATAAACATTGGGTTAACAACATTTAACAAGATCGTTAACCTAAAGGTTTCAAAACAACACTTACATGTAGCGACTAACGATGACTTAACGACTCAGTTTAAATTTATATACATGTAGTGTTTTCATATGTATTCATACACTTTTGAAAGACTTCAAGACACTTACCAAAATACTTCTACTTAACAAAAATGCTTACAATTACATCCTCGTTCAGTTTCATCAACAATTCTACTCGTATGCACCGGTATTCGTACTCGAACAATACACAGCTTTTAGATGTATGTACTATTGGTATATACAATCCAATGATCAGCTCTTAGCAGCCCATGTGAGTTACCTAACACATGTGGGAACCATTATTTGGCAACTAGCATGAAATATCTCATAAAATTACAAAAATATGAGTAATCATTCATGACTTATTTACATGAAAACAGAATTACATATCCTTTATATCTAATCCATACACCAACGACCAAAAACAACTACAAACACTTTCATTCTTAAATTTTCTTCATCTAATTGATCTCTCTCAAGTTCTATCTTCAAGTTCTAAGTGTTCTTCATAAATTCTACAAGTTCTAGTTTCATAAAATCAAGAATACTTCCAAGTTTGCTAGCTTACTTCCAATCTTGTAGAGTGATCATCCAACCTCAAGAAATCTTTCTTATTTACAGTAAGATATCTTTATAATATAAGGTAATACTCATATTCAAACTTTGGTTCAATTTCTATAACTATAACAATCTTATTTCGAGTGATGATCTTACTTGAACTTGTTTTCGTGTCATGATTCTACTTCAAGAACTTCGAGCCATCCAAGGATCCGTTGAAGCTAGATCCATTTTTCTCTTTTCCAGTAGGTTTATCCAAGGAACTTAAGGTAGTAATGATGTTCATTACATCATTCGATTCATACATGAAAAGCTATCATATTCGAAGTGGTAAACTTGTAATCACTAGAACATAGTTTAGTTAATTCTAAACTTGTTCGCAAATAAAGTTAATCCTTCTAACTACACTTTTAAAATCAACTATACACATGTTCTATATCTATATGATATGCTAACTTAATGATTTAAAACCCGGAAACACGATAAACACCATAAAATCGGATTTACGCCGTCGTAGTTACAACCGGGGGCTGTTTTGGTTTGGATAATTAAAAACTATGAAAAACTTTGATTTAAAAGCTATACTTCTGGAAAAATGATTTTTCTTATGAACATGAAACCTTATCCAAAAATCATGGTTAAACTCAAAGTGAAAGTATGTTTTTCAAAACAGTCATCAAGATGTCGTTCTTTCAACGAAAATGACCACCTCTTTCAAAAATGACTTGTAACTTGTATTTCCGACTATAAACCTATATATTTTCTGTTTAGTTTCATAAATTCAAGTTCAATACGAAACCATGGCCGCTTAAATCACTCAAAACGGATTAGAAACGAAGAAATGGCGAGCAAAACAAAATTGGTAAAAACTACTCATTTTAGCTACGTGAAAAATTGGTAACAAATCTATTCCAACCATAACTTAATCAACTTGTATTGTATATTATGTAATCTTGAGATACCATAGACACGTATACAATGTTTCGACCTATCATGTCGACACATCTATATATATTTCGGAACAACCATAGACACTCTATATGTGAATGTTGGAGTTAGCTATACAGGGTTGAGGTTGATTCCAAAATATATATAGTTTGAGTTGTGATCAATACTGAGATATGTATACACTGGGTCGTGGATTGATTCAAGAGATATATATATATATATATATATATATATATATATATATATATATATATATATATATATATATATATATATATATTAAATTATTCATGTACGATCAATTGTGGACTTCTAACATCGGACCGCTAACTGGACAACTAAAAATCATCAACACGTAATAAAGAAAATATTGTGAATATATTTTGATCATATTTTGATATATGTATATATTGTTATTGGTTCGTGAATCAACCCGTGGCCAAGTCAAATTCTCGACGAAGTGATATTTGGTGAAAGTGAGTTATAGTCTCACTTTTAAAATCTAATATTTTTTGGGATGAGAATACATGCAGGTTTTATAAATGATTTACAAAATAGACACAAGTACGTGAAACTACATTCTATGGTTGAATTATCGAAATCGAATATGCCCCTTTTTATTAAGTCTGGTAATCTAAGAATTAGGGAACAGACACCCCAATTGACGCGAATCCTAAAGATAGATCTATTGGGCCTAACAAACCCCATCCAAAGTACCGGATGCTTTAGTACTTCAAAATTTATATCATATCCGAAGGGTGTCCCGGAATGATGGGGATATTCTTATATATATGCATCTTGTTAATGTCGGTTACCAGGTGTTCACCATATGAATGATTTTTATCTCTATGTATGGGATGTATATTGAAATATGAAATCTTGTGGTCTATTGTTACGATTTGATATATATAGGTTAAACCTATAACTCACCAACATTTTTGTTGACGTTTTAAGCATGTTTATTCTCAGGTGATTATTAAGAGCTTCCGCTGTCGCATACTTAAATAAGGATAAGATTTGGAGTCCATGCTTGTATGATATTGTGTAAAAACTGCATTCAAGAAACTTATTTCGTTGTAACATATTTGTATTGTAAACCATTATGTAATAGTCGTGTGTAAACAGGATATTTTAGATTATCATTATTTGATAATCTACGTAAAGTTTTTAACCCTTTATTGATGAAATAAATGTTATGGTTTGTTTTAAAATGAATGCAGTCTTTGAAAAAACGTCTCATATAGAGGTCAAAACCTCGCAACGAAATCAATTAATATGGAACGTTTTTAATCAATACGAACGTGACATCGCGATGTTTACTCAATTGATTATCCCCTTAATCAGAAGCAGCCCTGATACCAACTGAAATGTCCCGTTCTTATTGATTAAAAACGTTCCATATTAATTGATTTCGTTGTGAGGTTTTGACATCTATATGAGACATTTTTTCAAAGACTGCATTCATTTTAAAACAAACCATAACCTTTATTTCATCAATAAAGGTTTAAAAAGCTTTACGTAGATTATCAAATAATGATAACCTAAAATATCCTGTTTACACACGGCTATTACATAATGGTTTACAATACAAATATGTTACAACGAAATAAGTTTCTTGAATGCAGTTTTTACACAATATCAAACAAGCATGGACTCCAAATCTTGTCCTTATTTAAGTATGCGACAGCGGAAGCTCTTAATAATCACCTGAGAATAAACATGCTTAAAACGTCAACAAAAATGTTGGTGAGTTATAGGTTTAACATATATATATCAAATCGTAACAATAGACCACAAGATTTCATATTTCAATATACATCCCATACATAGAGATAAAAATCATTCATATGCTGATCACCTGGTAACCGACATTAACAAGATGCATATATATAAGAATATCCCCATCATTCTGGGACACCCTTCGGATATGATATAAATTTCGAAGTACTAAAGCATCCGGTACTTTGGATGGGGTTTGTTAGGCCCAATAGATCTATCTTTAGGATTCGCGTCAATTAGGGTGTATGTTCCCTAATTCTTAGATTACCAGACTTAATAAAAAGGGGCATATTCGATTTCGATAATTCAACCATAGAATGTAGTTTCACGTACTTGTGTCTATTTTGTAAATCATTTATAAAACCTGCATGTATTCTCATCCCAAAAATATTAGATTTTAAAAGTGGGACTATAACTCACTTTCACAGATTTTTACTTCGTCGGGAAGTAAGACTTGGCCACTGGTCGATTCACGAACCTATAACAAATATGTACATATATATCAAAGTATATTCAAAATATATTTACAACACTTTTAATACATTTTGATGTTTTAAGTTTATTAAGTCAGCTGTCCTCGTTAGTAACCTACAACTAGTTGTCCAACGTTAGATGTACAGAAAAAAATTGATATATATTATCTTGAATCAATCCACGACCCAGTGTATACACGTCTCAGGATAGATCACAACTCAAAGTATATATATTTTTGGAATCAACCTCAACTCTATATAGCTAACTCCCACATTACTGCATATAGAGTGTCTATAGTTGTTCCAAATAATATATAAACATGGGTCGATATGATATGTCAAAACATTTGCATACGTGTCTATGGTATCCCAAGATTACATAATATATTAGAATACATATATAATACAATATAAGTTAGCTAGGATATGATTAATATAGATTTGTTACCAATTTTCACATTGCTACAACAAGAAAAATTATCCAATCTTGTTTTACCCATAACTTCTTCATTTTAAATCCGTTTTGAGTGAATCAAATTGCTATGGTTTCATATTGACCTATATTTTATGAATCTAAACATAAAAAGTATAGATTTATAGTCGGAAATATAAGTTACAAGTCGCTTTTGTAAAGGTAGTCATTTCAGTCGAAAGAACGACGTCTAGATGACTATTTTAGAAAACATACTTCCACTTTGAGTTTAACCATGATTTTTGGATATAGTTTCATGTTTATAAGAAAAATCATTTTCCCAGAAGAACAACTTTTAAATCAAAGTTTATCATAGTTTTTAATTAACTAACCCAAAACAGCCCGCGGTGTTACTACGACGGCGTAAATCCGGTTTTACGGTGTTTTTCGTGTTTCCAGGTTTTAAATCATTAAGTTAGCATATAATATAGATATAGAACATGTGTTTAGTTGATTTTAAAAGTCAAGTTAGTGATGGAATTCTTCACATAAACAAGTTACAAAACCCATTTTGAATATGTATGAATTCGTGTATGTTAAGCGGAAGCAATATAAAGTTTATGCATGCAAAGTCTTAACCTTTTAAAACAAGAATTCCATTAAAGATCTAGTCTTGAATAATACACTAAAATGTAAATAAAGACTAGTATGAAGTTGTACCTACTCCAAAAGGAGGTGAAGAACAATATGAAGATGATGATGTAGAAAAGCAAGTCTCTAACTTGAAACCTCAAGAGAATGATACCCCAAACTTGTGCACCAACACCTAGCTTTTGGTTAGGATTTATCTAGCACTTGAAATGAGCTTTTAAAAAATAAAATGAATCCTCCTTGACCTTCAAAAGGCCACGGCCAACAGCCCCCAAAATGAGAGAGAATGCAGAATTTTTTTTTAAGCTACTTGATGTGTAAATGCATGTGTTTCTTGGTCTTGCAAGTGTCTTGGTACATATGCTCCTTGAATGTGGAATCAACCACTCAAAAGCCTAGTCAAAGCATGCATACAACACTTCCAATGCCACTCACAAGTATTTAAATAAAATGGTTTTATTTTATAGAAAATAAATTTTATAAAATAAATTTTATAAAACTTCCATTTTATTTATTATGTGTACATCATTTATAAAACCTATTTTATAAAACAAATGTAACATAATTTATTAATTATTTAACCTATAAATAATTAAATCCATAATATATAAATTATTCCATAATTTATATATATGTACACATCAAGTAATATTTAAGAAAACCAATTTTCTTAAAGTTCAAGTGTCGCGTATTTGATCAATGAACCAATCGTTAAAATCAAATACGAATAAGGTGTCGGTAAGTTTGTTATTGGGTATGACCCGACTTGGATCAAAACATATTAGCCACGTTAATTTAATATGTCTCTCGGGCATACGAAATACCTTCAATCTCCCACTTGTACGAGAAACATAAGAAATTAATGCAAGTGATGGATACAGCCTAACACACCGTCCATCACCCCTAACATGTTATGACTTTGTGCCATTCAATAACATCATCCCTTTCGAGTTCCATCTCGAATATGATTTAGGTGAATCTTTCAATATATCCTTTCATCCTAGATGTCATGTCAAATCCAAGAGATACAGAGTGACCACTCTCTTATAGATTTAACTTTATCAGGCCTTAGACATCTGACTCTCAACGAATAAGAGGGACAAATTCCATCTTGACTACATACGTCCTAGATATACACTTTGTAATATACCTGAGTTCTTCCTTATGTACTACCATGTTTCAGAATAGCGAAGGAAAGAATCAAGGCACAGTACTTGGTGAATATCCGAACCCAATATGTATCTCAGGTCAGAGGATACAAATGATATTCGCCTTTACTCAAGATTACATGTGATCAACCACAAAGGCTCTATACAGTAATTCTTGAGAGCGGGTCTTCCAATATTTGTTTCCCACAAATATCTATGAACCTTGGTTGCAACCTTGCCCCACATTCAACCTATGAATGTATACCAATCCAAGTTCATAATAGTCTAAACCTCACACTTGTTCCCACAAATGTGATCGACTACGGAATTTCGAATAATAGTTTATTCATGGATAAAATATGCAAAATTGGAACATGACTCATAAATAAATTAATGCCATAATCATATTAATGAGTTTGAACTAATTCGTTCCGTTACAATACATAAAGTAGATCAATTCCAATCACTAGAATATCGAAGCCCTAATGCACAAACATGCCCCTCATGTTTTGGCCCATGTAAGAGTTTCGTGAGTGGATCCGCAACATTTTGATCTGTGTGAACTTTGTGAATACATATCTTTCCTTTTTCAACCTCATCCCTAATGTAGTTGAATCTCCGCTCAATGTGACGAGTCTTTTGATGAGCACGAGGTTCCTTGATTTGAGCAATCGCACCCTCGTTGTCACAAAAGATCTCAAGAGGGTCCTGAATGGAAGGGACCACTCCTAAGTCGTCGATGAATTTCTTCATCCATGCAGCTTCCTGTGCTGCCAATGAGGCGGCAATGTACTCCGACTCTGTAGTGGATAACGCAACAACTTCCTGTTTCGCACTCTTCCAAGAGACCGCACCACCATTTAACATGAATACATAACCGGATTGTGACCGAGAGTCATCTCGATCAGTTTGGAAACTCGCGTCCACGTAACCTTTTACAACGAGTTCCTCCTCACCAGACCCATATATTAGAAACATATCCTTAGTCCTTCTAAGGTATTTCAATATACATTTAACCGCAGTCCAATGATCATTTCCTGGGTTATTCTGATATCTACTTGTCAAGCTTAGAGCGCATGACACATCCGGTCTAGTACATATCATTGCATACATGATAGACCCAATAGCAGATGCGTATGGGACTTTCTTCATTCTCTCTTGTTCATCTTTCGTGGTAGGACACTGAGATGAACTGAGAACGGTTCCCTTTTGAATAGGTACCAAACCTTTCTTAGAGTTTTCCATCTTGAACCTTTTCAAGACCTTATCAATGTATGTACTTTGGCTTAAACCTATCAATCTCTTGGATCTATTCCTATAGATTCCAATCCCCAATATGTATTGTGCTTCTCCAAGATCCTTAATGGAGAAGCAACCTTTTAACCAAGTTTTGACCTCTTGCATTGTGGTTATATCATTCCCAAATAATAATATGTCATCCACATATAGCACAAGGAATATCATGGAGCTCCCACTAGCCTTCTTGTATACACAAGCTTCATCACCATTTTTAATGAAGCCAAATTTCTTTGCCTCTTCATTAAAACGATGATTCCACATTCTCGATGCTTGCTTCAATCCGTAGATTGATTTCTTTAACTTGCATACCTTTTTAGGATTTTTCGGATCGACAAAACCTTCGGGCTGTACCATATAGACATCTTCCTCAAGATATCCATTTAGGAAAGCGGTTTTGACATCCATTTGCCAAATTTCGTAATCATAATGAGCAGCGATGGCAAATAATATCCTAATAGACTTTAGCATTGCCACAGGCGAGAAGGTTTCATCATAGTCAACCCCTTGAGTTTGAGTGAAACCCTTTGCTACAAGTCTAGCTTTGTATGTATCCAAGTTTCCATGTATGTCGGTTTTCATCTTGAAAATCCACTTGCAATCAACTAGCTTAGAGCTAGGAGGTTGCTCAACAAGTTCCCAAACTTGGTTTTCATACATGGATTGCATCTCGGCGTTCATGGCTTCCTGCCATTTATCTTTATCTATCCTTGATAAAGCATCTTTGTAGTTTGTCGGTTCATCCAAATCAACCGTATAGCAACCATCCACGAGAAACCCATATCTCTCGGGAGGATTACTAATCCTACTAGATCTTCGAACGTCTTGTGTACCTTGATCATCCACTTGATCATTTTCAACATCCTCATGTTGAGTGCTAGTGTCAACCAATTGTGTATCATCGGCTTGATCTTGTACCTCTACAAGATCTATTTTCCTTTCACCATCACCTTCCATAAGGAACTTGGTTTCAAGGAATTCCGCTTTCCGAGCTACAAATACCGTTTGCTCGGATGGATCATAGAAGTAATATCCCATGTAATCTTTGGGATATCCTATGAAGATACACTTTGTGGATCGAGCATGTAGCTTATTTGCTACATAACGCTTAGGATAAGCTTCACATCCCCATACTTTCAAGTATGAAAGAGAAGGAGGTTTTCCAAACCACATCTCATGAGGAGTTCGTTCCACTTTCTTGGTTGGGGCCATATTTAAAATACGAGCCGCGGAGCTTAGACAGTAACCCCAAAATGATAGAGGTAACGAGCTTCTAGCCATCATAGATCGAACCATATCCATTAGGGTTCGGTTCCTCCTTTCGGAAACTCCATTAAGTTGGGGTGTTCCGGGTGGAGTAAGTTGTGAGATAATCCCACAACTCCTAAGATGATCTTGGAAGGCATCGCTTAGGTATTCACCTCCTCTATCGGTACGAAGTACCTTGATTGTCCTATTGAGTTGATTTTGTACTTCGTTTTGATATTCTTTGAATGCTTCAAACGTTTCGTCCTTGTGTCTTAGTAAATAGACATATCCGAAACGACTAAAGTCATCAATGAAAGTAACAAAGTATTTTTCACCATTCCTAGTCATGGGTTTAAAGGGTCCACATACATCCGAATGTATTAATCCCAATAAATCTTTAGCCCTTTCATAAGTTCCTTTGAAAGGTGCTTTAGTCATCTTGCCTTGTAAACAAGATTCACATACATCAAACGAATCCATTTCATTTGATTTCAAAAGTCCATTCTTTTGAAGTGTATGCATTCGGTTCTTGTTTATGTGACCAAGGCGACAATGCCATAAATAGGAATCACTCAAATCCTTTTTGAGTTTCTTGGTGCTTGTATGGTATATTGAGCTACTAGATGATGCATCATCATGAACCAATTCATAAATTCCATTTGAAGGCGTAGCCTTGAAATAGAATATATCATCTTTAGAAAATTGGATATCATCATCAATAAAATTAACATTGAAACCACATTGTCTTAAGCGAGAAATAGAAATAATGTTTCGACATAAATCCGGTGCATACAAAACATTTTCTAAAATAAGCTCCAATCCACTTGGAAGCTTCAAAACAAATTCTCCTTGAGCTTTAACATGCACCTTTGCACCATTGCCCATATAGAGACTTGATGTTCCCGCTTTATGATCACTTCTTTTGAACCCCTGCAAAGAATTGCAAATATGAGTTCCACATCCCGTATCTAATACCCATGTATTAGAAGAAGTAATACTAAGCTCTATATATACCATGTATATATTACCTGAGGTTTGCCCTGCATCCCTCTTGTCCTTCAACTCTTTAAGGTAGACCGGACAGTTTCGCTTCCAATGACCCATCTCACCGCAACCGAAACATGGGTCTTCCTTGGGGTTTGCCTTCTCGGCTACCTTTTGCTTCTTTGCCTTGTTGATGGTTGGGGTAACCATCTTCCCCTTCCCTTTGCCTTGATGGGCGGGTCCTTTTCTCTTAGCCACCCTTGGCTTAGAGGTGTTACCTTTAGACCCACCTTGATCGATTGCTAACACGGGTAAAGTCCTTTTACCCATGCTAGTTTCCGCCGTCCTAAGCATACCATGAAGCTCACCTATGCTCTTATCCATCCCATTCATGTTGTAATTAATTACAAATTGATCAAACCTCTTTGATAGGGAGTTAAGGATAAGATCGGTGGCTAACTCATTAGATATGTTAAGGTTAAGGCGGTTAGCACGATCGATAAGGCTTTTCATCTTAAGTACATAAGATGAAACCGATTGGGTATCGTCCATACGACAAGCATGAAGCGCCCGAACCGTTTCGAAACGCTCAACACGTGCTTGTTGGAGAAACATCTCCTTCAATTGTGTTATCATGTCGTATGCGCTATGATGCTCGAAATCCTTTTGGAGTTCGGGTATCATAGTCCCAAGCATTAAGCATGAGACTTGAAGGGAGTCGTGGCAATACTTATCGTAAGAGGCCATTGCCTCCACATCACTCTCATCCGGTTGATCGGGAATGGGGTCCTCAAGCACATACATTTTATCCTCTTGTTTGAGGACAATCCGAAGATTGCGGAACCAATCCATAAAGTTTGTATGGTTGAGTTTGTCTTTCTCGAGGAGAGATCGTAACGATAGGTTGTTAAAGTTAAGTGGTGCGTTGTTCATGTTGTTGTTGTTATTAGTGGCCATCTACAAAATTCAACAAAGTTCTTTTAAGTATTGATTTCAAATTTAATAGACAATACCCTTTAATTTGTTTTATTAAATGTTAGAATCCAACGGTAAATCAAATTTCGGTTAGGTGACCTTTATCCCGTCATTTGATTTAGCTAGGTAGTCATAATGACAATTGCAATCCTTTTGCAACTTCTAAGTTATGGGATCATGCAATCCTTTTGCATGGCATATTAATCCCATCAACGCCTATTTGTTCCTCATGCTTCGGTGACCCTAAGTTCATGATTCCCAAATCAAGTCGTCCTACTTGTGTAGACATGTAGACATAACATACAAGTGGTTAGGTGACCTTTATCCCACATGTATGCGAAGTGTACCTTATTCATATTAGTTCACTCATGACGGTTAGGTGACCTTTATCCCATCAAGAGATTCCTAATATGTCTAAGTGTTTCCACAAAAGGATGGCGTTTAACTTGTTTACCTTGTTTTAGTTAAAGGGATTTTAGGTTTTTCTACATTCTAGTTTAGAAAACAAAATGCTATATACCAACATGCATTTGGTGTGTAGTATGTTTATGAAAAACCCATTTTCATGTACCTTTTAGTAACCAATTACTAGTTTTAACCATTTCATTGCTTTTAAATAAACCATTTTATCTAAGTCTAATAACCAATTATTAGTGTCATTTTGTTATGTTTTATTATAACCATTTTATAATGTATTATGCAAGTGTTATCATGTGATGATTTTGTAGCAACCAAACATACAAACATACACAAACATGCATAACAAAGTGTTCACAATCAAGAGCCATTTTGGTAGACATTTGTTTAGCCAATAAACAAATGTCACCTAAGGGGTTAAACCAAAGTAAGAGATTTTTACCAAAATCTCCCACTAAATCTTGTAACTTCATAAGCTCCATCTTGTAATCTTCTTCATGAATCTTCACTTTCATTTTACAAAATCATATCCTAATACAATTTTTCTAGAAAATGAAATAACAACCTATTCTATTTTACAAACCAAAATAGAACAAATTACATACAAAATTACAAGATTAAATACAACTTTTACAAACCAAAAATTACAAAATTATTACAACCATATGAATGAATATTACAACCATGAATAACAACCAAATCATTCAAACATTCAACCACATGGTCTAGGCTCGATTGTGAACAAAAACATAACATCAAACATGGCCAAACTTGAAGTCCAAACCCACTTTTGGAACTCCAAAATTCGGCCCTCCCATCAAACCCACCAAAACTCAAGATTTTTACATTCTACTTTCATGCATGTTGGTAGATTGTAAAGAAAGTGAGTTTACTAGCCAAAAACAAGAAGCATATTAACAAGACTTTGGCTCTAGATACCATTGATGGAATTCTTCACATAAACAAGTTACAAAACCCATTTTGAATATGTATGAATTCGTGTATGTTAAGCGGAAGCAATATAAAGTTTATGCATGCAAAGTCTTAACCTTTTAAAACAAGAATTCCATTAAAGATCTAGTCTTGAATAATACACTAAAATGTAAATAAAGACTAGTATGAAGTTGTACCTACTCCAAAAGGAGGTGAAGAACAATATGAAGATGATGATGTAGAAAAGCAAGTCTCTAACTTGAAACCTCAAGAGAATGATACCCCAAACTTGTGCACCAACACCTAGCTTTTGGTTAGGATTTATCTAGCACTTGAAATGAGCTTTTAAAAAATAAAATGAATCCTCCTTGACCTTCAAAAGGCCACGGCCAACAGCCCCCAAAATGAGAGAGAATGCAGAATTTTTTTTTAAGCTACTTGATGTGTAAATGCATGTGTTTCTTGGTCTTGCAAGTGTCTTGGTACATATGCTCCTTGAATGTGGAATCAACCACTCAAAAGCCTAGTCAAAGCATGCATACAACACTTCCAATGCCACTCACAAGTATTTAAATAAAATGGTTTTATTTTATAGAAAATAAATTTTATAAAATAAATTTTATAAAACTTCCATTTTATTTATTATGTGTACATCATTTATAAAACCTATTTTATAAAACAAATGTAACATAATTTATTAATTATTTAACCTATAAATAATTAAATCCATAATATATAAATTATTCCATAATTTATATATATGTACACATCAAGTAATATTTAAGAAAACCAATTTTCTTAAAGTTCAAGTGTCGCGTATTTGATCAATGAACCAATCGTTAAAATCAAATACGAATAAGGTGTCGGTAAGTTTGTTATTGGGTATGACCCGACTTGGATCAAAACATATTAGCCACGTTAATTTAATATGTCTCTCGGGCATACGAAATACCTTCAGTTAGAAGGATTAACTTTTGTTTGCGAACAAGTTTAGAATTAACTAAACTATGTTCTAGTGATTACAAGTTTAAACCTTCGAATAAGATAGCTTTATATGTATGAATTGAATGATGTTATGAACATCATTACTACCTCAAGTTTTCTGGATAAAGCTACTGGAAATGAGAAAAATGGATCTAGCTTCAAAGGATCCTTGAATGGCTTGAAAGTTCTTGAAGCAGAATCATGACACGAAAACAGTTCAAGTAAGATTTTCACTCAAAATAAGATTGTTATAGTTATAGAAATTGAATCAAAGTTTGAATATGAGTATTACCTTGTATTAGAAAGATATCTTACTGTAAATAAGAAAGATTTCTTGAGGTTGGATGATCACTCTACAAGATTGGAAGTAAGCTAGCAAACTTGGAAGTATTCTTGATTTTATGAAACTAGAACTTGTAGAATTTATGAAGAACACTTAGAACTTGAAGATAGAACTTGAGAGAGATAAATTAGATGAAGAAAATTGAAGAATGAAAGTATTTTTAGGTGTTTTTGGTCGTTGGTGTATGGTATAGATATAAAGGATATGTAATTTTATTTTCATGTAAATAAGTCATGAATGATTACTCATATTTTTGTAATTTTATGAGATATTTCATGCTAGTTGCCAAATGATGGTTCCCACATGTGTTAGGTGACTCACATGGGTTGCTAAGAGCTGATCATTAGAGTGTATATACCTATAGTACATACATCTAAAAGCTGTGTATTGTACGAGTACGAATACGGGTGCATACGAATAGAATTGTTGATGAAACTGAACGAGGATGTAATTGTAAGCATTTTTGTTAAGTAGAAGTATTTTGATAAGTGTCTTGAAGTCTTTCAAAAGTGTATGAATACATATTAAAACACTACATGTATATACATTTTAATTGAGTCGTTAAGTCATCGTTAGTCGTTACATGTAAGTGTTGTTTTGAAACCTTTAGGTTAACGATCTTGTTAAATGTTGTTAACCCAATGTTTATAATATCAAATGAGATTTTAAATTATTATATTATCATGATATTATGATGTACGAATATCTCTTAATATGATATATACACATTAAATGTCGTTACAACGATAATCGTTACATATGTCTCGTTTCAAAATCATTAAGTTAGTAGTCTTGTTTTTACATATGTAGTTCATTATTAATATAGTTAATGATATGTTTACTTATCATAATATCATGTTAACTATATATATAACCATATATATGTCATCATATAGTTTTTACAAGTTTTAACGTTCGTGAATCACCGGTCAACTTGGGTGGTCAATTGTCTATATGAAACGTATTTCAATTAATCAAGTCTTAACAAGTTTGATTGCTTAATATGTTGGAAACACTTAATCATGTAAATAACTATTTCATTTAATATATATATAAACATGGAAAAGTTTGGGTCACTACAGTACCTACCAGTTAAATAAATTTCGTCCCGAAATTTTAAGCAGTTGGAGGTGTTGACGTATCTTCTGGAAATAAATGCGGGTATTTCTTCTTCATCTGATCTTCTCATTCCCAGGTGAACTCAGGTCCTCTACGAGCATTCCAACAAACCTTAACAATTGGTATCTTGTTTTGCTTAAGTCTTTTAACCTCACGATCCATTATTTCGACGGGTTCTTCGATGAATTGAAGTTTTTCGTTAATTTGGATTTCATCTAACGGAATAGTGAGATCTTCTTTAGCAAAACATTTCTTCAAATTCGAGACGTGGAAAGTGTTATGTACAGCCGCGAGTTGTTGAGGTAACTCAAGTCGGTAAGCTACTGGTCCGACACGATCAATAATCTTGAATGGTCCGATATACCTTGGATTTAATTTCCCTCGTTTACCAAATCGAACAACACCTTTCCAAGGTGCAACATTAAGCATGAACATCTCTCCAATTTCAAATTCTATATCTTTTCTTTTAATGTCAGCGTAGCTCTTTTGTCGACTTTGGGCGGTTTTCAACCGTTGTTGAATTTGGATGATCTTCTCGGTAGTTTCTTGTATTATCTTGGGACCCGTAATCTGTCTATCCCCCACTTCACTCCAACAAATTGGAGACCTGTACTTTCTACCATAAAGTGCTTCAAACGGCGCCATCTCAATGCTTGAATGGTAGCTGTGTTTCCGAAAATTCTGCTAACGGTAGATGTGGATCCCAACTGTTTCCGAAATCAATAACACATGCTTGTAGCATGTCTTCAAGCGTTTGTATCGTCCTTTCGCTCTGCCCATCAGTTTGTGGATGATAGGCAGTACTCATGTCTAGACGAGTTCCTAATGCTTGCTGGAATGTCTGCCAGAATCTTGAAATAAATCTGCCATCCCTATCAGAGATAATAGAGATTGGTATTCCATGTCTGGAGACGACTTCCTTCAAATACAGTCGTGCTAACTTCTCCATCTTGTCATCTTCTCTTATTGGCAGGAAGTGTGCTGATTTGGTGAGACGATCAACTATTACCCAAATAGTATCAAAACCACTTTCAGTCCTTGGCAATTTAGTGATGAAATCCATGGTAATGTTTTCCCATTTCCATTCCGGGATTTTGGGTTGTTGAAGTAGACCTGATGGTTTCTGATGCTCAGCTTTGACCTTAGAACACGTCAAACATTCTCCTACATATTTAGCAACATTGGCTTTCATACCCGGCCACAAAAAATGTTTCTTGAGATCCTTGTACATCTTCCCCGTTCCAGGATATATTGAGTATCTGGTTTTATGAGCTTCTCTAAGTACCATTTCTCTCATATCTCTAAATTTTGGTACGCAAATCCTTTCAGCCCTATACCGGGTTCCGTCTTCCCGAATATTAAGATGCTTCTTCGATCCTTTGGGTATTTCATCCTTTAAATTTCCCTCTTTTAAAACTCCTTGTTGCGCCTCCTTTATTTGGGTAGTAAGGTTATTGTGAATCATTATATTCATAGATTTTACTCAAATGGGTTCTCTGTCCTTCCTGCTCAAGGTGTCGGCTACCACATTTGCCTTCCCTGGGTGGTAACGAATCTCAAAGTCATAATTATTCAACAATTCAATCCACCTACGCTGCCTCATATTCAGTTGTTTCTGATTAAATATGTGCTGAAGACTTTTGTGGTCGGTATATATAATACTTTTGACCCCATATAAGTAGTGCCTCCAAGTCTTTAATGCAAAAACAACCGCGCCTAATTCCAAATCATGCGTCGTATAATTTTGTTCGTGAATCTTCAATTGTCTAGACGCATAAGCAATCACCTTCGTTCGTTGCATTAATAAACAACCGAGACCTTGCTTTGATGCGTCACAATAAATCACAAAATCATCATTCCCTTCAGGCAATGACAATATAGGTGCCGTAGTTAGCTTTTTCTTCAATAACTGAAACGCTTTCTCATGTTCATCCTTCCATTCAAATTTCTTCCCTTTATGCGTTAATGCAGTCAAGGGTTTTGCTATTCTGGAAAAGTCTTGGATGAACCTTCTGTAGTAACCAGCTAGTCCTAAAAACTGGCGTATGTGTTTCGGAGTTTTCGGGGTTTCCCACTTTTCAACAGTTTCTATCTTTGCCGGATCCACCTTAATACCTTCTTTGTTCACTATGTGACCGAGGAATTGAACTTCTTCCAACCAAAATGCACACTTTTAAAACTTAGCGTACAATTCTTCCTTCCTCAATACTTCTAACACCTTTCTCAAATGTTCACCATGTTCTTGGTCATTCTTTGAGTAAATAAGTATGTCATCAATGAAAACAATGACAAACTTGTCAAGGTATGGTCCACACACTCGGTTCATAAGGTCCATGAACACAGCTGGTGCATTACTTAAACCAAACGGCATAACCATAAACTCGTAATGACCGTAACGTGTTCTGAAAGCAGTCTTTGGAATATCATCTTCTTTCACCCGCATTTGATGATACCCGGAACGTAAGTCAATCTTTGAATAAACAGACGAGCCTTGTAGTTGATCAAATAAGTCATCGATTCTCGGTAGTGGGTAGCGGTTCTTGATGGTAAGTTTGTTCAAATCTCGGTAGTCGATACACAACCTGAATGTACCATCTTTCTTCTTGACAAACAAAACAGGAGCTCCCCACGGTGATGTGCTTGGTCGAATGAAACCACGCTCTAAAAGTTCTTGTAATTGGCTTTGTAGTTCTTTCATCTCGCTGGGTGCGAGTCTGTAAGGAGCACGAGCTATTGGTGCAGCTCCTGGTACAAGATCTATTTGAAATTCAACGGATCGATGTGGGGGTAATCCCGGTAATTCTTTCAGAAATACATCGGGAAATTCTTTTGCGATGGGAACATCATTGATGCTCTTTTCTTCAGTTTGTACTTTCTCGACGTGTGCTAGAATAGCTTAGCAACCTTTTCTTATTAGTTTTTGTGCCTTCAAATTACTAATAAGATGTAGCTTCGTGTTGCCCTTTTCTCCGTACACCATTAAGGGTTTTCCTTTTTCTCGTATAATGCGAATTGCATTTTTGTAACAAACGATCTCTGCTTTCATTTCTTTCAACCAGTCCATACCGATTATCACATCAAAACTCCCTAACTCTACTGGTATCAAGTCAATCTTAAATGTTTCGCTAACCAATTTAATTTCTCGATTCCGGCATATATAATCTGCTGAAATTAGTGAGTCTCTTGTTGCGATACGATTAATAACTTAATTAGGTATATTTATTTTTATATAGATAATTAACATTTCTTACTAAAGTATTAATATAGTTAGGTTTTATGTCCTAAATATATTTTTATATAGACAATCTTTATTTGATATGTATATAATACTAATGATAAAAATAATACTACTTATGATAAAAGTAATGATAATTTTTGTAATAATAAAAGTGATACTTTTAATAATAAAAATGATAGTTTAAATAAAAGGTTAATTTCAATAATAAAAATGATAGAAAGATACTTTTAGCAATAGGGATCATAATAATAATACTAATGATAATAATAACTATAATAATAATTAAATTTTTTTTTTTACTAATGATAATAATGTTAATTAAAATTTTCATTAGTGATAATAATAATAACAATAATGGTCTTACTCATGATGATACTACTAATAATATCCTTATTACTAATAATAATACTTATGATGATGATAATAATAATAATAATAATAATAGAAACAATAAGAAAATTAATAATAGAAACTACCTTAAAGAATAAGCCTAAAAAAATGTAGAGAACTGCCTCTGCCCGGGCTCGAACTCGAGACCTCTCGGTTGTACACCATACCCCTAACCATCTGTCTATACATTCCTGAATTAACTTTCGATTTAATTCTATATAACCCAAGTTGCAAGTCCACCAACAACTAGTTGGCCCAACATATCAATATTTGAAGTTGGACCTTAGTCTAGTAATATGGCCCAAGATCCATTTCTTGTTATACTAATACCGATTTGATGCAGTGCATAATACCAATATCATAACAATATTAATTTACGTGGGTTTACTCGTGTAAGAATAAAAATGTCGGCCACTAATAACCAAGCAAAAATAATTACGCCATTTCTTTAAAGATCCAAAGACATACACTCATTGAACCGTCCCACCACTAATTATTTAATTTCTTTGTTTACTTGTAAACTACCTAATCTTGCATTAGTTTATGTAATATCAAGAAGTTTTGTTGTTGGATTTAGAATCCAATATAAACGTCCCCTATTGCATCCTTTTTGTTGGCCACGAGGTAAAAGAAAGATGGCCCATGATTGAACACAAGTTTGCTTTTTATAATCTGATGATCGATCCTGATCCTCATTTGCGTGGCCATAACTTACGGTCCCATGAACAGAATATAGAACTTAGTGGCCAAGTGGAACAATTAAAGAGTGACAAGAACTTTAGCCTTGATATTATTAAATCACAAGTGGGAAAACATATCGACCAACAAAGGTAAAAGTGGACCATTTTAAAAAAAATAACTTGGGTTTCAATTGGTAACAGTGAGAAAAAGAAAAGAACACAATATTATACGAGGGTATCTCCACCCATTGATCGGCCAATCACAAAAAAAATGGAACACTCACTTTACCTTTATCAAGCTCTTAATGTCATCTCTACAATCATATATTTTTTTTTATTCGCAGTGAAAGTTGGAGAGGGAAGACAATGTTTCGCAGCTTCACAAACTGCAACAGAAAGCTAGAAAACAGATAGATGCAGCAGTGATTTGTATGATACGCGAGCATGTAGGAAAACTGTGAAGGTTAATGGTTGTGATTGAGATGATGGTTCATTGGGTTGTGGTTTCATTTTTGTATCAGACAAGAGGTACTGTGCAGTTGGTGATGGTTCATTCATGAGTGAACAAGGATATGATTATGGGTCTAGATGGTGATTGTATATTGTGATTTGAGGTGATCGAGTAACAAGTACTGTAACAAGTATTGGTAGTTTAAACAAGGGTGGTGATTTAGTAGTGAATGTGTTGAATGTTTCTCGGACAACAAGAAAGAAACCGAGAAAAAGGAAGGCAAGGGTGGGGGTAATGGGTTCACAGACGAGGTGAAGAGCAGAAGTACCGTTTTCTTTTTAGGAATGGATCTGTATACATATTGTAGTAGGGATTTTAGTAGGAGTAAGTGTAGGTGATGGTGGTGATTCCATGGAGGCTTGTAGGGTGACGTTTGGTGGTGATCATGGTGACCATGGTTATGAAGGTTGTCGTGAAGTTGAGTTCAAGATGATGTGTGCTTTCGATTATGTAATGGTGATAGAGTAAATGGAGTTAGTGAAGACAATAGGATCACTTTTGTTTTATATCAATTGAAGTCGACACAGAATTTCAATCAGGAGGAAATAAAATAAAAATAATAAATAAATGAAAGTGGATATCAATCTTGCAACTGATTTTGTTATGTTCTGTGATTCTAATTCGATTTGTTACTCTTTTAGGGACAGAAGACAAGATTCAATATAGGATGATTGGGATGTTAAACAACCTTGCGTAATTATATCTATTACATTTGATTTTTATAAGTATAAATGCATTTATATTTAATAATAATAATAATATTTTTAATACTAACCCTAAAGTAAAAATACTAATACTAATAACAAAATAATAATAATAATAATAATAGTAATAATAACAATAACAATCATATTAATACAAAAGTCATATATATATTTATATAGATTCATAACAGTTTTAGTTATTTTGTATAATACTTTATATTTTCAATTCAATGATTTATAATGTATTTTATTAATTCAAATTATTATATATATATATATATATATATATATATATATATATATATATATATATATATATATATTCCTATATATACATTTAGTTATTTATAAACAATTGTTCGTGAATCGTCGGGAATAGTCAAAGGTCTATTGAATCAATGTAAACAGTTCAAAAATTTCTTGAGACTCAACTTTACAACTTTGCTTATCGTATCGAGATCATATAAAGATTAAGTTTAAATTTGGTCAGAAATTCCCGGGTCGTCACAGTACCTACCCGTTAAAGAAATTTCGTCCCGAAATTTGAGTGAGGTGGTCATGGTTAACAATAAAAATGTTTTCATGACAAATATGAGTTGATAAATAGAATTATATCACATGTATAACCTAGATAAAATAATTCGATTATTTTAGTAATATGAGTTGGACAAATATGAGTTGAATTAACAATAATTCGATTATTCGAAGCGTACGAGTGAAGCTATCACGAAAGAATAAAATGAAGAAATAGAGATTCGTCTTAGCTTTTGACATAACCAGGGTTGAATTTAGAACATAAGGTGCATCTTAACTTTTGACGTTGTCTTGGTTGAATTCCGGAATTCAAGGGATTTAAAGAAAATCTTCAAAATCTAAAAGATTTGATTCTTCAGCGAGTAAGGAAATTAAGATCTCTATAATTAAATACGGTGATCTGCCTCGATTACTCTGTCTGATATTTTCATTATAAATTTACCTTTTCCGTTCCATTAGTTTCCACCACTTCTATACCTTCTTTCTCAGTTCATATATCCAAAAGATTATGAAAATGCTTAGTCCAGTTCTAATCCCTAATATTTTCCTAATTATCATTTCTGTCATCCTTCTTTTCAATCTTCCACCAGAAAAATCTGTTTATTTTTAATATAACCTGGGGGTGATACTATTCTTAATTATGCCATGTCTTTATATTGCTATTCCTATTAATATCCACGGTTTGTAACCTCCGTGTTGTTATTGGGCTTTATATTTCCTCTTATATTTTGGATCTTTCAGTTTGACATTTCAGTCTTTGTAAAATCTCATCATTTATAATCAATTGATTTCGGGTCACTATAAAACATTTGCAATTAATATGGAACGTCTTTATAATATGGATTAGGACCCGAACTTTTCCATGTTTATATATATATTAAATGAAATAGTTATTTACATGATTAAGTGTTTCCAACATATTAAGCAATCAAACTTGTTAAGACTTTTGATTAATTGAAATAGGTTTCATATAGACAACAGTTGTGTACTAGCTAGAATTATCTTCACAATCATCTTGTATCAAATTTATTGTGTGCTATATTTCATGCTATATGTAAAATAACCGGTATTTTAAGTTTGTAAAATATTGTGTAAAAGTTTGAACGCGAAATATTATTATAATCAGTTTTTCATATAGAATTGTAGTAGTTGAATTGTATATTACCTACTAAGTATGAACTTAACGGGTAGGTACTACCCGAATTTAAACTTATAAAACTCTAATATGAAGAAAAAACTTTTATAAATAAGTTCATATTACGCTACGAAATACTATTGACTACTCTTGATATTCTATATGATTAACTCGTTTCATTTGACTATTTTGAAGGAAATGGCACCGACTACTCGACACACCTTGAATATGAGCGAAGAGAAATTTCGTGCCTTTCTTGCTTCAAACATAGCCGCAGTACAGGCTGCGCTACATACCAACAATAACCTTGGATCTAGCAGTACAGGAAATCGTGTAGGATGCACCTACAAAGAATTCACTGCCTGCAAACCTTTGGAATTTGATGGAACCGAAGGACCGATCGGATTGAAACGGTGGACCGAGAAGGTCGAATCGGTGTTTGCCATAAGTAAGTGTACTGAAGAGGACAAAGTGAAGTACGCTACGCATACCTTCACAGGTACTGCGTTAACATGGTGGAATACCTATCTAGAGCAAGTGGGACAAGATGATGCTTACGCACTACCGTGGTCAGCATTCAAGCACTTGATGAACGAGAAGTACCGTCCCAGAATCGAGGTCAATAAGCTCAAGACAGAACTTAGAGGGTTACGAACCCAAGGATTTGATATTACCACATATGAAAGACGATTCACAGAATTGTGCCTATTGTGTCCGGGAGCGTTCGAAGATGAGGAAGAGAAGATCGATGCATTTGTGAAAGGATTACCGGAAAGAATCCAAGAAGATATAAGTTCACACGAGCCCACCTCCATACAACAGGCATGTAGAATGGCTCACAAAATAGTGAACCAGATTGAGGAAAGAATTAAAGAACAGGCGGCTGAAGAGGCCAATGTGAAGCAAGTCAAAAGAAAGTGGGAGGAAAACGGTGATAAGAATCACCAATACAACAACAACAGCAATTACAACAATAATCGCAACAACTATCCCAACAATCGCAACATCAATGGCAACTACAACAAATGGCCCAACAATAACAACAACAACAACATCAACTATAACAATCATCCCAACAACAATAACAACCGCAACAACAACAATAATCAGAAGCAGCTATGCCAAAGGTGTGAAAAGTATCACTCGGGGTTCTGCACCAAATTTTGCAACAAGTGTAAAAGAAATAGTCATAGCACGGCGAAGTGTAAGGTTTACGGACCAGGGGTTAACAGAACGAAAGGAACAAATAGTGTCAGAACGAGTAATGGTGGAGCAAGTAGTGTCGGAGCAAGTTATGCCAATGTAGTTTGTTATAAATATGGAAAACCGGGCCACATTATTAGAAATTGCCCGAACCAGGAGAACACGAATGGACAAGGCCGCGGAAGAGTTTTCAATATTAATGCGGCAGAGGCACAAGAAGACCCGGAGCTTGTTACGGGTACGTTTCTTATTGACAATAAATCTGCTTACGTTTTATTTGATTCGGGTGCAGATAGAAGCTATATGAGAAGAGATTTTTGTGCTAAATTAAGTTGTCCATTGACGCCGTTGGATAGTAAATTTTTACTCGAATTAGCAAACGGTAAATTAATTTCAGCAGATTATATATGCCGGAATCGAGAAATTAAACTGGGTAGCGAAATATTTAAGATTGATTTGATACCAGTAGAGTTAGGGAGTTTTGATGTAATAGTTGGCATGGACTGGCTGAAGAAGGTGAAAGCAGAGATTGTATGTTATAAAAATGCAATTCGCATTATACGAGAAGAAGGAGAACCCTTAATGGTGTACGGAGAAAAGGGCAACACGAAGCTACATATTATTAATAATTTGAAGGCATAAAAACTAATAAGAAAAGGTTGATATGCTGTTCTAGCACATGTCGAGAAAGTACAAACTGAAGAAAAGAGCATCAATGATGTTTTTGTCGCAAAAGAATTTCCCGATGTATTTCCGAAAGAATTACCGGGACTACCTCCACATCGATCTGTTGAATTTCAAATAGATCTTGTACCAGGAACTGCACCAATAGCTCATGCTCCTTACAGACTCGCACCCAGCGAGATGAAAGAACTGCAAAGCCAACTGCAAGAACTATGAGAACGTGGTTTCATTCGACCAAGCACATCACCATGGGGAGCTCCTATTTTGTTTGTCAAGAAGAAAGATGGTACATTCAGGTTGTGTATTTGTAGTGACCCGAACTTTTTCATGTTTATATATATTAATTGAGATTGATATTTACATGATTAAATGTTTCCAACATGTTAAGCAATCAAACTTGTTAAGACTTGATTAATTGAAATATGTTTCATATAGACAATTGACCACCCAAGTTGACCGGCGATTCACGAACGTTAAAACTTGTAAAAACAACATGACGATATATATATGGATATACATATGGTTAACATGAGATTATGATAAGTAAGTATCTCCATAAGTATATTAACAATGAGTTATATACATATAAACAAGACTACTAACTTAAGGATTTCGAAACGAGACATATATGTAACGATTATCGTTGTAACGACATTTAAATGTATATATATCATATTAAGATATATTAATATATCATAATATCATGATAATATAATAATTTAACATCTCATTAGATATAATAAACAATGGGTTAACAACATTAATTGAGATCGTTAACTTAAAGGTTTCAAAACAACACTTACATGTAACGACTAACGACGACTTAACGACTCAGTTAAAATGTATATACATGTAGTGTATTTAGATGTATTAAAATACTTTTGGAAGACTTCAAGACATATATCAAAACACTCATACTTAATGAAAATGGTTACAGTTACTTTCCCATTCTTTTCTTTCATCAAGAATTCTAGTCGTATTCTTACCCGTATTATACACAGCTTCAAAACGTACTTACTATGGGTATATACCAATAGGAACTAGCATGAGATTCCACTCTTGATTATATCATGTATGACTAATCAATTTTAACTTCTACCATGAGCTAGTCAACTAACTAGAACTCCTTTTAACCCCACTCACCACTCACCAATTACCACTCATCATTCACTCCATTTCACTTCCAATTCTCTTTCTAATTCTCTCTCAACACACACACACACACACACACACACACACACACACTATTATGAACGTATTTTTCCAGTAGTTAATCATCATCTTCATCAAAAATCACTTCAAGAATCAAGCTATAATCATCATAGGAAGAACACTTCAAGAACACTTCAAAAATCCCTTCAAGTTTACTAATTTACTTCCAAGCTTTCTAATCCATTCCAAGTAATCATCTAAGATCAAGAAACCTTTGTTATATACAGTAGGTTATCTTTCTTATTCAAAGTAATATTCATATTCAAAATTTGATTCAATTTCTATAACTATAAACTATCTTAATTCGAGTAAAAATCTTACTTGAACTTGTTTTTGTGTCATGATCCTACTTCAAGAACTTTCAAGCCATCCAAGATCCTTTGAAGCTAGATCATTTATTGTCACTTCCAGTAGGTTTACCTACTAAACTTGAGGTAGTAATGATGTTCATAACATCATTCGATTCATATATATAAAACTATCTTATTCGAAGGTTTAAACTCGTAATCACTAGAACATAGTTTAGTTAATTCTAAACTTGTTCGCAAACAAAAGTTAATCCTTCTAACTTGACTTTTAAAATCAACTAAACACATGTTCTATATCTATATGATATGCTAACTTAAAGATTTAAAACCTGGAAACACGAAAAACACCGTAAAACCGGATTTACGCCGTCGTAGTAACACCGCGGGCTGTTTTGGGTTAGTTAATTAAAAACTATGATAAACTTTGATTTAAAAGTTGTTATTCTGAGAAAATGATTTTTATTATGAACATGAAACTATATCCAAAAATTATGGTTAAACTCAAAGTGGAAGTATGTTTTCTAAAATGGTCATCTAGACGTCGTTCTTTCGACTGAAATGACTACCTTTACAAAAATGACTTGTAACTTATTTTTCCGACAATAAACCTATACTTTTTCTGTTTTGATTCATAAAATAGAGTTCAATATGAAACCATAGCAATTTGATTCACTCAAAACGGATTTAAAATGAAGAAGTTATGGGTAAAACAAGATTGGATAATTTTTCTCATTTTAGCTACGTGAAAATTGGTAACAAATCTATTCCAACCATAACTTAATCAACTTGTATTGTATATTATGTAATCTTGAGATACCATAGACACGTATACAATGTTTCGACCTATCATGTCGACACATCTATATATATTTCGGAACAACCATAGACACTCTATATGTGAATGTTGGAGCTAGCTATACAGGGTTGAGGTTGATTCCAAAATATATATAGTTTGAGTTGTGATCAATACTGAGATACGTATACACTGGGTCGTGGATTGATTCAAGATAATATTTATCGATTTATTTCTGTACATCTAACTGTGGACAACTAGTTGTAGGTTACTAACGAGGACAGCTGACTTAATAAACGTAAAACATCAAAATATATTAAAAGTGTTGTAAATATATTTTGAACATACTTTGATATATATGTATATATTGTTATAGGTTCGTGAATCAACCAGTGGCCAAGTCTTACTTCCCGACGAAGTAAAAATCTGTGAAAGTGAGTTATAGTCCCACTTTTAAAATCTAATATTTTTAGGATGAGAATACATGCAGGTTTTATAAATGATTTACAAAATAGACACAAGTACGTGAAACTACATTCTATGGTTGAATTATCGAAATCGAATATGCCCCTTTTTATTAAGTCTGGTAATCTAAGAATTAGGGAACAGACACCCTAATTGACACGAATCCTAAAGATAGATCTATTGGGCCTAACAAACCCCATCCAAAGTACCGGATGCTTTAGTACTTCGAAATTTATATCATATCTGAAGGGTGTCCCGGAATGATGGGGATATTCTTATATATGCATCTTGTTAATGTCGGTTACCAGGTGTTCACCATATGAATGATTTTTATCTCTATGTATGGGATGTGTATTGAAATATGAAATCTTGTGGTCTATTGTTACGATTTGATATATATAGGTTAAACCTATAACTCACCAACATTTTTGTTGACGTTTAAAGCATGTTTATTCTCAGGTGAATATTAAGAGCTTCCGCTGTTGCATACTAAAATAAGGACAAGATTTGGAGTCCATGTTTGTATGATATTGTGTAAAAACTGCATTCAAGAAACTGATTTCGATGTAACATATTTGTATTGTAAACCATTATGTAATGGTCGTGTGTAAACAGGATATTTTAGATTATCATTATTTGATAATCTACGTAAAGCTTTTTAAACCTTTATTTATGAAATAAAGGTTATGGTTTGTTTTAAAAATGAATGCAGTCTTTGAAAAACGTCTCATATAGAGGTCAAAACCTCGCAACGAAATCAATTAATATGGAACGTTTTTAATCAATAAGAACGGGACATTTCAGTATTGACTACAGAGAGTTGAACAAACTTACCATCAAAAACCGTTATCCACTGCCGAGAATTGACGACTTATTTGATCAACTACAAGGCTCGTCTGTTTATTCAAAGATTGATTTACATTCCGGGTATCATCAAATGCGGGTGAAAGAAGATGATATTCCAAAGACTGCTTTTAGAACACGTTACGGTCATTACGAGTTTATGGTCATGCCGTTTGGTTTAACTAATGCACCAGATGTGTTCATGGACCTTATGAACCGAGTGTGTGGACCATACCTTGACAAGTTTGTCATTGTTTTCATTGATGACATACTTATTTACTCAAAGAATGACCAAGAACACGGTGAACATTTGAGAAAGGTGTTAGAAGTATTGAGGAAGGAAGAATTGTACGCTAAGTTTTCAAAGTGTGCATTTTGGTTGGAAGAAGTTCAATTCCTCGGTCACATAGTGAACAAAGAAGGTATTAAGGTGGATCCGGCAAAGATAGAAACTGTTAAAAAGTGGGAAACCCCAAAAACTCCGAAGCATATACGTCAATTTTTAGGATTGGCTGGTTACTACAGAAGATTCATCCAAGATTTCTCCAAAATAGCAAAACCCTTGACTGCATTAACGCATAAAGGGAAGAAATTTGAATGGAAGGATGAACAAGAGAAGGTGTTTCAGTTATTGAAGAAAAAGCTAACTACGGCACCTATATTGTCATTGCCTGAAGGGAATGATGATTTTGTGATATATTGTGACGCCTCAAAGCAAGGTCTCGGTTGTGTATTAATGCAACGAACGAAGGTAATTGCTTATGCGTCTAGACAATTGAAGATTTACGAGTAAAATTATATGACGCATGATTTGGAATTAGGCGCGGTTGTTTTTGCATTAAAGACTTGGAGGCACTACTTATATGAGGTCAAAAGTATTATATATACCGACCACAAAAGTCTTCAACACATATTTAATCAGAAACAACTGAACATGAGGCAGCGTAGGTGGATTGAATTGTTGAATGATTATGACTTTGAGATTCGTTACCACCCGGGGAAGGCAAATGTGGTAGCCGACGCCTTGAGCAGGAAGGATAGAGAACCCATTCGAGTAAAATCTATGAATATAATGATTCACAATAACCTTACTACTCAAATAAAGGAGGCGCAACAAGGAGTTTTAAAAGAGGGAAATTTAAAGGATGAAATACCCAAAAAGGATCGGAGAAGCATCTTAATATTCGGGATGACGGAACCTGGTATAGGGCTGAAAGGATTTGGGTACCAAAATTTGGAGATATGAGAGAAATGGTACTTAGAGAAGCTCATAAAACCAGATACTCAATACATCCTGGAACGGGGAAGATGTACAAGGATCTCAAGAAACATTTTTGGTGGCCGGGTATGAAAGCCGATGTTGCTAAATATGTAGGAGAATGTTTGACGTGTTCTAAGGTCAAAGATGAGCATCAGAAACCATCAGGTCTACTTCAACAACCCAAAATCCCGGAATGGAAATGTGAAAACATTACCATGGATTTCATCACTAAATTGCCAAGGACTGCAAGTGGTTTTGATACTATTTAGGTAATAGTTGATCGTCTCACCAAATCAGCACTCTTCCTGCCAATAAGAGAAGATGACAAGATGGAGAAGTTAGCACGACTGTATTTGAAGGAAGTCGTCTCCAGACATGGAATACCAATCTCTATTATCTCTGATAGGGATGTCAGATTTATTTCAAGATTCTGGCAGACATTACAGCAAGCATTAGGAACTCGTCTAGACATGAGTACTGCCTATCATCCACAAACTGATGGGCAGAGTGAAAGGACGATACAAATGCTTGAAGACATGCTACAAGCATGTGTTATTGATTTCGGAAACAGTTGGGATCGACATCTACCGTTAGCAGAATTTTCCTACAACAATAGCTACCATTCAAGCATTGAGATGGCGCCGTTTGAAGCACTTTATGGTAGAAAGTGCAGGTCTCCGATTTGTTGGAGTGAAGTGGGGGATAGACAGATTACGGGTCCGGAGATAATACAAGAAACTACCGAGAAGATCATCCAAATTCAACAACGGTTGAAAACTGCCCAAAGTCGACAAAAGAGCTACGCTGACATTAAAAGAAAAGATATAGAATTTGAAATTGGAGAGATGGTCATGCTTAAAGTTGCAACTTGGAAAGGTGTTGTTCGATTTGGTAAACGAGAGAAATTAAATCCAAGGTATATCGGACCATTCAAGATTATTGATCGTGTCGAACCAGTAGCTTACCGACTTGAGTTACCTCAACAACTCGCGGCTGTACATAACACTTTCCACGTCTCGAATTTGAAGAAATGTTTTACTAAAGAAGATCTCACTATTCCGTTAGATGAAATCCAAATCAACGAAAAACTTCAATTCATCGAAGAACCCGTCGAAATAATGGATCGTGAGGTTAAAAGACTTAAGCAAAACAAGATACCAATTGTTAAGGTTCGATGGAATGCTCGTAGAGGACCTGAGTTCACCTGGGAATGAGAAGATCAGATGAAGAAGAAATACCCGCATTTATTTCCAGAAGATACGTCAACACCTCCAACGGCTTAAAATTTCGGGACGAAATTTATTTAACTGGTAGGTACTGTAGTGAACCGAACTTTTCCATGTTTATATATATATTAAATGAAATAGTTATTTACATGATTAAGTGTTTCCAACATATTAAGCAATCAAACTTGTTAAGACTTGATTAATTGAAATAGGTTTCATATAGACAATTGACCACCCAAGTTGACCGGTGATTCACGAACGTTAAAACTTGTAAAAACTATATGATGACATATATATGGTTATATATATAGTTAACATGATATTATGATAAGTAAACATATCATTAAGTATATTAATAATGAACTACATATGTAAAAACAAGACTACTAACTTAATGATTTTGAAACGAGACATATATGTAACGATTATCGTTGTAACGACATTTAATGTATATATATCATATTAAGAGATATTCGTACATCATAATATCATGATAATATAATAATTTAAAATCTCATTTGATATTATAAACATTGGGTTAACAACATTTAACAAGATCGTTAACCTAAAGGTTTCAAAACAACACTTACATGTAACGACTAACGATGACTTAACGACTCAATTAAAATGTATATACATGTAGTGTTTTAATATGTATTCATACACTTTTGAAAGACTTCAAGACACTTATCAAAATACTTCTACTTAACAAAAATGCTTACAATTACATCCTCGTTCAGTTTCATCAACAATTCTACTCGTATGCACCCGTATTCGTACTCGTACAATACACAGCTTTTAGATGTATGTACTATAGGTATATACACTCTAATGATCAGCTCTTAGAAGCCCATGTGAGTCACCTAACACATGGGGGAACCATCATTTGGAAACTAGCATGAAATATCTCATAAAATTACAAAAATATGAGTAATCATTCATGACTTATTTACATGAAAACAAAATTACATATCCTTTATATCTAATCCATACACCAACGACCAAAAACACCTACAAACACTTTCATTCTTCAATTTTCTTCATCTAATTGATCTCTCTCAAGTTCTATCTTCAAGTTCTAAGTGTTCTTCATAAATTCTACAAGTTCTAGTTACATAAAATCAAGAATACTTTCAAGTTTGCTAGCTCACTTCCAATCTTGTAAGGTGATCATCCAACCTCAAGAAATCTTTGTTTCTTATAGTAGGTTATCATTCTAATACAAGGTAATAATAATATTCAAACTTTGGTTCAATTTCTATAACTATAACAATCTTATTTCAAGTGATGATCTTACTTGAACTTGTTTTCGTGTCATGATTCTGCTTCAAGAACTTCGAGCCATCCAAGGATCCGTTGAAGCTAGATCCATTTTTCTCTTTTCCAGTAGGTTTATCCAAAGAACTTAAGGTAGTAATTATGTTCATAACATCATTCGATTCATACATAAAAAGCTATCATATTCGAAGTGGTAAACTAGTAATCACTAGAACATAGTTTAGTTAATTCTAAACTTGTTCGCAAATAAAGTTAATCCTTCTAACTACACTTTTAAAATCAACTATACACATGATATATATATATATATATGATATGCTAACATAATGATTTAAAACCCAGAAACACGATAAACACCATAAAACCGGATTTACGCCGTCGTAGTTACAACCGGGGGCTGTTTTGGTTTGGATAATTAAAAACTATGAAAAACTTTGATTTAAAAGCTATACTTCTGGGAAAATAATTTTTCTTATGAACATGAAACCATATCCAAAAATCATGGTTAAACTCAAAGTGAAAGTATGTTTTTCAAAACAGTCATCAAGATGTCGTTCTTTCGACGGAAATGACTACCTCTTTCACAAATGACTTGTAACTTGTATTTCCGACTATAAACCTATACCTTTTCTGTTTATTTTCATAAACTCAAGTTCAATACAAAACTGTGGCCGCTTAAATCACTCAAAACGGATTAGAAACGAAGAAATGGCGAGCAAAACAAAATTGGTAAAAACTACTCATTTTAGCTACATGAAAATTGGTAACAAATCTATTCCAACCATAACTTAATCAACTTGTATTGTATATTATGTAATCTTGAGATACTGTAGACACGTATACAATGTTTTGACCTATCATGTCGATACATCTCTATATATTTCGAAACAACCATAGACACTCTATATGTGAATGTTGGAGTTAGCTATACAGGGTTGAGGTTGATTCCAAAATATATATAGTTTGAGTTGTGATCAATACTGAGATATGTATACACTGGGTCGTGGATTGATTCAAGATAATATATATCAATTTTTTCTGTACATCTAACGTTGGACAACTAGTTGTAGGTTACTAACGAGGACAGCTGACTTAATAAACTTAAAACATCAAAATGTATTAAAAGTGTTGTAAATATATTTTGAATATACTTTGATATATATGTACATATTTGTTATAGGTTCGTGAATCGACCAGTGGCCAAGTCTTACTTCCCGACGAAGTAAAAATCTGTGAAAGTGAGTTATAGTCCCACTTTTAAAATCTAATATATTTGGGATGAGAATACATGCAGGTTTTATAAATGATTTACAAAATAGACACAAGTACGTGAAACTACATTCTATGGTTGAATTATCAAAATCGAATATGCCCCTTTTTATTAAGTCTGGTAATCTAAGAATTAGGGAACAGACACCCTAATTGATGCGAATCCTAAAGATAGATCTATTGGGCCTAACAAACCCCATCCAAAGTACCGGATGCTTTAGTACTTCGAAATTTATATCATATCCGAAGGGTGTCCCGGAATGATGGGGATATTCTTATATATGCATCTTGTTAATGTCGGTTACCAGGTGTTCACCATATGAATGATTTTTATCTCTAAGTATGGGATGTATATTGAAATATGAAATCTTGTGGTCTATTGTTACGATTTGATATATATAGGTTAAACCTATTACTCACCAACATTTTTGTTGACGTTTTAAGCATGTTTATTCTCAGGTGATTATTAAGAGCTTCCGCTATCGCATACTTAAATAAGGACAAGATTTGGAGTCCATGCTTGTATGATATTGTGTAAAAACTGCATTCAAGAAACTTATTTCGTTGTAACATATTTGTATTGTAAACCATTATTTAATAGTCGTGTGTAAACAGGATATTTTAGATTATCATTATTTGATAATCTACGTAAAGCTTTTTAAACCTTTATTGATGAAATAAAGGTTATGGTTTGTTTTAAAATGAATGCAGTCTTTGAAAAAATGTCTCATATAGAGGTCAAAACCTCGCAACAAGAAATCAATTAATATGGAACGTTTTTAATCAATAAGAACGGGACATTTCAATTATTAATTGGAACGAAGGTATGTGAAGACCCGTCCTAATCCATCCGGACGAAGTCCATATCGATTATAAACGATTCACAACAGTTGATTACATCACGAGGTACATGACCTCTATATGATACATTTTACAAACATTGCATTCAATTTTAAAAGACAATCTTTCTTTACAACGAAAGTTGACGGTATACAAACCATTTCATAATATATCCAACCATAATTGACTTAATAATAATCTTGATGAACTCAACGACTCGAATGCAACGTATTTTGAAATATGCCATGAATGACTCCAAGTAATATTTCTAAAATGAGCAAATGCACAGCGGAAGATTTCTTTCGTACCTGAGAATAACATGCTTTAAAGTGTCAACCAAAAGGTTGGTGAGTTCATAGGTTTATCATAAAACAATAAAATTCATCATTTTGATAGACCACAAGATTTAAATCCTGGATGGTACAAATGGGCCCGAATCCTATAACCACCTGTAATGTACATGCGATATCTTTTAAATACAGTACACCTTTCTCGTGTACGAAATCATCTTTCATAAATTTTAGTAACCGTATACATATCTCGTGCACAAAAATAACATACACATAACCTGTGTATAAAATCATTCTCTCGGTACATAACATTCATATCAATTGGTGGCAATTATCATGTCCACATAATTCAACGGTGGCAATTATCATGTCCACATAATTCAACGGTGGCAATTATCATGTCCACATAATTCAACAATAATCCGCAGAACTTCTGTCTGCATAATAATTCATTCGAGGAATGTTTTGCTTGTGTCTATCTCGTTAAATATTTATAAAAGCATTTCATGTATTCACAGTTCAAAACATATTTCAAAAGCATTTAATAAAGCAGTTATAAAAACAGCGCATGTATTCTCAGTCCCAAAAATGTAAAGAGTAAAAGGGAATAAAATGAACTCACCTAATGTATTTTGTAGTAAAAATACATATGACGACATTAAACAACTGAACAATGCAGGGTTGGCCTCGGATTCACGAACCTATATCATTTACTTATATATTAACACACATAATTGTAATTGGACACATTTATATATATATATATATATATATATATATATATATATATATATATATATATATATATATATATATATATATATATATATATATTATTTATATCATTTTTATATTAATAACCTATATGTTTCATATATTCATTTTTATATGTTTAACATAAATAAAAATATTACTTTTATTATGTTATATGTATTAAATATATTTTTTTGTATATGTATGTATCGTTTGTTTGTAAAAATTATAATAATACTAAAATAATATTAGTACTGATAGAAATAATAATAATGATGATAGAGTTAAAAAAATGACACTTGTAATATTAATGATAAAAATAATAACTTAAATAAAAATTGAAACTTTAAATAAGACTGTTAATTTTAATAATAATGAATACTAATAATAATAACTATAAAAATAATGATTTTACTAATAATAATAATGATACTAATATTTATATTTGTAATAACATAATAATAATAATAATAATAATAATAATAATAATAATAATAATAATAATAATAATAATAATAATAATAATAATAATAATAATAATAATAATAATAATAATAATAATAACAAGAGTTATAATAATAGCTACCTCTCAAGAAAAGTTTCAAAAATGGACGTCTATGTCCAGGCTCGAACACTTAACCTCTCGAATAACACACAACACCCTTAACCAATACTCTACTGCGTAATTTCCTGAAATAATTCCTGATTAAAGTCATATATCCCTTTTATCTGTCTGTTCTTCCTCTTCTTATTATTCCAAAAAGAAAAGCCACACTCCAGGCTCGAACTTGAGACCTCTAGCTCCCCTATAACATTTTCAAACCATCCCTCCAACACTGTTTTTCTGTATTTATTTTGTTTCCCATAATACTTAACCAGTTTGTATTTCTATTTTCCTTTTCATCTTCTTTCTTAAAATCAAAACTCATTTGTAACCTCATTGCTATCATTATTCATTACATCATGCTTCATCATTATCATTAACTAAACTATCATTATCTATCATAACCTTGCCTAACCAAAATCATATCATCATCAATCAATACCATAATCCTATCATTATCCATATCGTAATCATAATCAATCTATGTACCATGATCATAACTATCATTTTCCATTTTACCATTAGTTGATATCATCGCCATTACTTCATAACCATAATCATTATTATCAATAACATCATTTCATCCTAATCATCATCAATATTGCCTTACTAAAGCATGAGTAATTATTTTGCAGTCAAGTATGAATCAATTAAACAGAATCGATAGCTCATAATTTTGGTGGCCCATGTTACCTTGTAAGCCCAAGTAATCCAAATGTAAAAGAAGAGTCCATTAGAAACATTGTAGCCCAAGAAATCCAATCGATCCAGCTCCATTGGCTTTAACTTTCATGATTCAATCAGTGTTTAATGGGAGACAAAAGGTGGGGTTTTGTTTTGGTAAAGGATGGCTGCCATCATAATAAAAAAATATATACACCAAGCAATTTGATTACATAGCTTGTAATATATGGACATTTGTGGAAAGGAATTGCAAGTGGGGTTGTCTGGTTAAACTTTCGGTTTATAAAGTTAGTAGAAGATCAAGCTAGTAACAGTCACGAAACAAAAGGAATAAAGTTTTTCCCTTACAGCTCATCTATCACTATAAAGCACTCAACATATCCACCATTATTTTTCCAAGTTATCAATCATGATATCATGTTATTCACTTCCTATCATCAACGTGATTTTTAATAGACACAACAAACAACATAGAAAAAAAACGCAGTGGCCTGTTTCCTTAGACAGAAACAATATGTACGTTGCAGCTGACTTGATAAGAAGTTGGTGGTTTTTGGTGGTGTTCTGCAGCGTATTCAAGTGGGTTTGTAGGGTGTTTTGGGTATTGTTTTGGCTCGTTTGAAACATAAAAAGAAGAACGAAGCAGTAGCTTCACGTGAAGGAAGTTGTTAGTGACGGTGGGTTATTCATTAAACAGAAAATATATGATGCTGCTACAGTTGTCGATGGTTACAAAAACAAAAAACATTAGCGAATAGCATTTGGGTTTAGGGTATCGGTTTCAATTGGTGGTGACTTATGAAGAGAGAGATAAGAGAGAGAGAGAGAGAGAGAGAGAGAGAGAGAGAGGTGACTAGGTGATGGTAGTTGATGATGGTTGGGAAGGTGGCGATGGTAGTCGATAATAAGGGTGAATGTCGTGTGTCCATGGTGGTGGTTGTTCATTTTAGGTTGTGATGATGATTGAATTAATAGAAATAAAAACATGGTGGTGATTGTGAATGATAAAGAATGAAAGTAGAAAGTAAAAGTAATCCTAGATGAATTGATCAATTGTTGTTTTCAAAATAGATATCTGTTTTTCTTCGAATTGCATTCTGCAGAGGGGTATGTAGTGGTTAACTAGTATAGTTACAGCTAAATGACTCAATTATTATTTGTGTAGTAGTTGGACAGAATCTACACAAAATATTCGTTCAGTACAATGGAAAATATAAAAAAAATTAAAAGTGAAATCCACTTCTAACTGATTTTGTTTGTTTCATAAAGGATCAGATTGACTTGTTAATTCCAGTAAACAATTTACTCAGCTAAAACAATGACATACAAAAGAATTACATATTTATCTCATATTAGATTTAATAATAATTATGAAACTAATAATAATAAGAATAATAGAAATAATAATGATAATAACAATAATATTACTAATACTTTCACATATCGAATTTTTACATTATATATATATATATATATATATATATACATATCATTATATAATATGTGTTTGAACACTAATTATAATGTATATATATATATATATATATATATATATATATATATATATATATATATATATATATATATATATATATATATATATATGAAAATTTAATTGTTTTATATTTATAAGTATATATATCATTACTTAAAATTTTATGTTACTTCATCATGGAATTAAATATTATCATTTCTATCATGCAATATCTATATCATTTACACCTATATAAATATATATATTTAATTACCTATTTAATTACGAACCATTTGTTCGTGAATCGTTGGGAGTAGTCAAAGGTAACTGATTAAATGAATATAGATTTCAAAACTTTCGAGACTCAACATTACAGACCTTGCTTATCGTTGTCGGAACATCTAAAGATTAAGTTTAAATTTAGTCAGAAATTCCCGGTTCATCACAGTACCTACCCGTTAAAGAAATTTCGTCCCGAAATTTGAGTGAGGTGGTCATGGCTAACATTAAAAATGTTTTCATGACGAATATGAGTTGATAAATTGAGTTTTATCATTACTGAGTAATATGGATAAAAATAATCCGATTACTCGAAGAGTACGAATGAAGCTATCACCAAAGAGTGAAATAGGAAAGTAAAGATTCCTCTTAACTTTTGACAGAGTCAGGTTTGAATTCCAGAATTCAAGGGATTTAAAGAAAATCTTCGAAATCTAAAGGATTTGATTCTTCGGCGAGTAAGGAAAATTAAGATCTCTAAAATTAAATACGGTGATCCGCCTCGATTACTCTGTCTGATATTTCCAATATAAATTTACCTTTTCCGTTCCATTAGTTTCCACCACTTCTATACCTTCTTTCTCAGTTCGTATCCAAAAGATTATAAAAATGCTTAATCAGGTTCTAATCCTTGTTCTTATTCTGACTATCGCAATGATCGTTCTTCTTTTCCAACTTCCACTGGACGAATCTGTTTATTTCTACTATGCTCTAGGGATTATTGTATTTATAATCCTCCCGTGTATTTATATTGCTATACGCACTGATATCCACAGTTTGTAATTTCGGTGTTGTCATTGGGCTTTATATTTTCTCTTATACTTCGAAGTCCTTGCTTCTGTTTTTCTATAATCGTTGTCATCCCCAGTTAATATTTCCCCTATTTGCTGCGATTTATACTCCAATTTCTATTTCGGAGCTTTGTCCCTTCGTTTCTTCTTCTTGCGATTGGGCATCTCTTGTAACGGTCCAGAATTCGCAGATATAAGTTTCAGAATGAACATCGTTAATGTCTTAAGAAAAAAATGGTAATAGCACAATTTGACTTGTCAAATTACCAGAATTCAAGGAAAGATAGGACTACCAAGTAAAATTTGCTCTTGATATGTTTATAGATTAGACAGAACGTAAGAGTCGTGTAACATAGCACATGATGACGTTGTAATATGTGAATCATCACATTCCATTTAGAAACTCAGCATGAATTACTGTAATATAATCACGTTGATCAAGTGTCATTATATTATACTAACTCATGCATTAATTTCCAACATTACTTCAATAACATTCATATTTTAACGGGTAGGTACTGTGATGACCCGGGAATTTCTGACCAAATTTAAACTTAATCTTTATATGTTTCTGATACGATAAGTAAAGTCTGTTTAGGTTGGGTTTCAAAACTTTGAACTGTGTTCATATATTCGTTTACCCTTTGACTGTGCTCGACGATTCACAAACAATTAATTGTAAATAGATATGTGTATATATATACATATATAAATAATAATTTGAAGTATAATTTGAAATACTATGTGTTGTTGTTATTAAAATTAATTATGCAAAATAAATTAAAAATATGATATTATGATAATTATTATTTAAAACACATCTATATAAGCAAAGTATATTAAATATATATATGTGATTTCGAATTTATGTTGTAAACAACAGTAACACTCATTGTCATTCGATTGATATTAAAATAAGTTTAATTCGAACTTGTGAGATGTTATAAATAAACGTTGGTATGTAACTAAGTTATATAAATTTCGGAGATTCTAAAAATATAGTTAATCATCTTAAGTTGAGTTTTAACACTACGCACATTTTACTTGGGACTAAGCGCTAATAAATCGATCAACTTTTTATAATTAATTTTACACGTTAAAAGACCGATATAAATAAATTTTATCCGCCACTATATAATTAATAATGGAGCACGATATGGCACTCCGTGCTAAAACCATCGGTAGAATATAAAATGAGATTTTTTCTTTATATACATGTTTATTTAATCACAACAATCTTAACCAAAGCAACATAAGCATTGTTGCATATCCGTGAATCATCAAAACAAAAAAAATACTTCACTATTACTAATTGAAACTTTTACAATCATATATTGATTGACACTATACAAATGAGTGCATTCTGTTTCTTGTCTACCTCAAAACTTTCCAACCTCTTTATTATCTAAGATATATACATATGCATTAGTTAAACATTCATAAAAATAAAAGTACTCTATCACAATATCACCAAATCATCACTCTTCTTTATCTTCTCCTCTCTTTCTGTTTTAAACTGAGAAACACCCCTTTAACCCACGATCTCTTCTCTTTGCTACTATCATAATGTTGATCCAGCTTTGTTCCAGTAGAAACCACGTGTGACTGCTGCACTTATTAAATGAAAACCACCCATCACCAACCTGCTACTCAGTGGTTGCAGTTACTAATTCATTGTCAAAACATAATCTATAAATTCAAGAATCAACCCTCCCCCATCGTTGCTATTTACAACCTTCACGAGACTATCCTTCTCAAACATAATCAACACCTTTTGAACCATTATACTACCATCATTACCATAACATCTCAAACTATCCGATGATGTACCTACTATTATACCAAGAACACCTCCTGCTACTTTATGTTTCTGTTTCCTCTCTTTCTTCACAACAGCCAAAGCAGCCCCGATGTAACATCATCCTGGCCGCTGTTTATCCCTTCGAAAACTATTGCCACTGCTACAATTCTGGTAAGACTCTCAAACCTTTAATTACTATTATGCACCTGATAACATACACCTATTTAAACATGAAAAGTAAGAGTATGGTTAATAGATAGATAAAATTTCATTTAAAATACATAAAAGTGAATTGACACAGATACATGATATAACAGTCACACAACACCTCCCTTCTCTTGATCAATCAGACACCCATCGACCACCTTAAAGTGCTATTACTATGGCTGTCGTGTTTCCTACCCAACCACCATAAATCACCCAACCTACAACCATCTCCTGCATCATCTCTGTATATATATATATATACACACGCGAGTACAATACAACCTCCATCTTCAACTTGTAACACTGAAAGAACCCGAGTTCCAACAAAAGCAATCACCTTTGTATAGCAATCATACCACTAAAAAAAAGTATATAAATAAAATCAAAAAGGCAAACAAATTAAATCTCTTTTAAACCGTGAGATAACAGACGATTAACAGCTTAATTAGGATCTATATTAAAATCTTTTAAAGCTGAATAGATCTCAATATCTGTTACACCGTTTGCAATCTTATTATTATCTTTTCGATTATTATTATCAAACTAACATGAACATCATTAAATTACTGCTAATGTTCTACCAATTAAGTATACAGAAATTATAAAAGGATTAAAGAAATTAAGAAAATACCTTTGAATCGATGACCTACTTGACTCAATTGAGAAATCGAATACTTGACTCGATGATGATGACGATTGGGACAGAAGATGACGATTGAACGATGATCATAATGAATCGATGACCTATTTAATATTTATGATTTTTGCTTGATTGATTATGTTGATGAATTGAGAGGAAACCCTAAAACCGCGATCCCTTTTCTCTGTGTTTCACTTTTGCAACATCGATTTGTTTGGAACAGATAAATAAAACGCGTAATTTACTTTATTAAGTATTATTGTATTATTTTATTACTATTATTATTATTATTATTATTATTATTATTATTATTTAAATTATGGTTATTTTATTATTTATTATTAATATCATTATTAGTACTATTTTTATTTTTTTTACATTATAATTATTACCATTATTAAATCTTATTATTATTAATATGATTATAATTACAAATATTATTAAGTATATTTCTATTATTATTATAAAATAATACAAAGTTTTATTAATATTATCTTATCAAATAACTATTAAGTTATATAAAACTCTATTTAATACATATAACATAACTATATCAACATTTTTATAATAAATACTAATTATTTAAGGTATATAACATAAATATATTTAATTAAGTTAATTAATTAAGTATACAATTTATTAATATGACAATTATATTATGAATAAAAATTTATATATATAAATTTGTTTGATTACAATGTGTTAATATATATATTTGATATATATAGGTTCGTGAATCCGAGGCCAACCCTGCATTGTTCAGTTGTTCAAAGTCGTCATATGTATTTTTACTACAAAATACAGTATTGTGAGTTTCATTAATCCATTTTTAAATGCTTTTGCAATATATATTTTGGGACTGAGAATACATGCGCTGTTTTTATAACTGTTTTACGAAATAGACATAAGTAATCGAAACTACATTATATGGTTGAATGATCGAAATCGAATATGCCCCTTTTTATTAAGTCTGGTAATCTAAGAATTAGGGAACAGACACCCTAATTGACGCGAACTCTAAAGATAGATCTATCGGGCCCAACAAGCCCCATCCAAAGTACCGGATGCTTTAGTACTTCGAAATTTATATCATGTCCGATGGAGGATCCCGGAATGATGGGATATTCTTATATGCATATTGTGAATGTCGGTTACTAGGTGTTCAATCCATATGAATGATACTTTTGTCTCTATGTATGGGACGTATGTTTATAAGAAATGAAAATCTTGTGGTCTATTAAAATGATGTAAATGATTATTTATGTTAAACTAATGAACTCACCAACCTTTTAGTTGACACTTAAAAGCATGTTTATTCTCAGGTATGAAAGAAGTCTTCCGCTGTGAAATTGCTCATTTTAAAGATATTAGTTGGAGTCATTCATGACATATTTCAAAAGACGTTGCATTCGAGTCGTTGAGTTCATCAAGATTATTATTAAGTCAATTATAGTAAATATATTATAAAATGGTATGCACGCCGTCAACTTTCGATGTAAATGAAAGATTATATTTACAAAAACGAATGCAATGTTTGTAAAATGTATCATATAGAGGTCAAGTACCTCGCGATGTAATCAACTGTTGTGAATCGTTTATAATCGATATGGATTTCGTCCGGATAGATTAGGACGGGTCTTCACAGTTAGTATCAGAGCGGTGGTCTTAGCGAACCAGGTCTTGCATTAGTATGTCTAACTAGTAGTTGTTTAGATGCATTAGTGAGTCTGGACTTCGACCGTGTCTGCATGTCAAAAGTTTTGCTTATCATTTCTAGTCGGAAATCATCTGCTTATCATCCTTTAGAAAATTACCTGCTTATCATTCTTAGTCTTGAGACATCTTACTGCAATGATTGAATGAATAGTGTATAGACAAAATTCATATCTTAGCGCATCTGCTAATCCATATCTTAGCGTATCTGTTACCATAAACTATGCTTGAGATATTTCGTAAATTACTCCGTAATCTACGAAATCTTTTGTTCTATATACATAGATATTCTATGTAATTAGAATATCATCCGATATTCGAAAAATTATTTGATATCGAAAAAAAAATCCTTTATTCAATCGTACGCAATGGAACTCACCACTAGTTCAAGTCCCTCGGATTCCGATATGGAGTCCCACTCCAGCTCCGAAAGCAGCGTCACCAGAATGAATCAATCAATCAGCCATCCCCAATTCATCTGATGAGTTCGTAGTCGACGTAATCAATGGAGACGAGAAGAAGACGATCTTTTCCATCAACCGAATTCATCTCTTGGCGAAGAACCTAAAGCACTCACCAGCGAACCAATCTGAAACACCATCTTCACCCTCATTACATGAATATCTCGCCAGGATTATATTCTATCTAAAATTCTAAACCTTATTCATCCGCTCGTTACGACCGACAATCATCCCGGAATAATAGAAGAAGTCAACGAACTTCGCGCTCGAGTAAATCAATTTGAAAAATATGGTGCAAAATGTACCAGCTTCAGCAATATTACCAGCACAAACGGTACCATCAACAATAGTATCGACAGCACTAGTACCACCAACAACAACATCCGCATCCCACACCTCAACATCACAATCTGACCCACGAACATCAACAACACACGCACCATAGATACCAAGGAGTATCAACAGCAATTAACAATGAAGTATTGAACCATAACTTCATTAATATTCTACGAAGAATATGTGGATCCTGATAAATAACGATGAAGTATTGAACCATAACTTCATTAATATTCTGCGAAGAATATGTGGTTCCTAATAGTTTTAGAGATTACTTATTATAGCTCAAACCGAAAAGCAAATGAGATTAATATCATATTAACTCATTAAATCCATGATTACATCTAAAGAAAATATATGTGTATATATATTTTCATAAAGATTGTGATTAAAAATTCTTTCGTACAAACTGTTAATGGTGAAAAGATTTTAACGGGTAGGTAATACCCGAGGAATATTTAAAATTTCACATTAATAAGTTACATTGTACATTCTTCAAATCTGATTCAACAGTCATTTCCTATCCTACTTACACCCACAGCTATACGAATCAGTTCACCACAGAGTAATCATTTTCATTCAATATCAAAAATTTGATTTTGACTCATCAGAATCCAACAAGTGGCATAATGAAGAAAACATTTGACAAAATAAAAATTGTTAGAAACAAACAAATTAACTATGAGAAATTTTGTTAAGAATCCACACTAATAAAATCCTAGCTAACTGTTCCTAGCTAACTGTGGACTAATCAACTGAGGACTACCAACAGTGGACAATTAAAATAAATTAAAATATTGATTATAACATATGAAACTAAACATTTCTTCAAGTTTGCCACTTGATCTCATCTTAAACCTCATTTGTATATTGACAATTACAATCTGCGTTCAAACCTTTCGTGATTCTTGAAAACACCTCAATCGAGAGGATGAACCAACCGAACTTCATCTACGAAAGATTTATGCATATAGTTTTGCACCTGAAAAACTCTCGGAAACTGAGTAAACGTTTAAAACGTAGCTATGCTAATTTCTTAGTGTTATTATTACCCAAAATAACTTTGCAATCCCTTTCCAAATTAGCAAATTTTGTCACAGCTCCAGCAAGTCAACTTTGACATTTCGTTCGAAACAACCTTATTATAACCTTGATTTATATGTGTACTCTTTTATTGTTACCGGAGAAACCTTTTATATTCCACTATATTACCAACAGATGTACCAACAACCTCATTGCTCTTTGGCTTAAATCTCTCTGATAAATCACTATATCTACTCATTGAAACCCTATCATATAATCATCAACATCTTGTAACGAGAATTGCCCTACCAAATACTGGGAATCATCAATTAGTATTTTAAATCTCGCAGCGTCTCTACATCAACAGTTATATGTATACATATAACATTTATCTCTTAGAATCATGATTTACAATTCTGAAATTTTGAAAAGCATCGAGCCTGCGAATCAATACAATGAGTTTTGAAAAAGTTGATGAAACAGTGAAAACTGTACACGACCTTAACCGTCGAAAGTTTGATGATAAAGAATGGAGTATTGGAAACACTCAATAGAAAATTTAGTACCGAAAAGCGGATTATGCGAAACTATGAAGGAAGCCGTGGACAAATCACAAAGAATAAGTTTGACTTCAAAGAATCCAAATGATTCAATGCTTGCTGAAGTCTTTAGCAAATATCTTGCTCCTTACTCTAAACCCTTGCGGACAATAGTCTCCATCATCCTCTGATCTTAGATATTCAAAGATATTATCGTATCTTTCATTATAAATATCCTCCATATTTCTGAAGATATTTTCATAACTATTATTATCTGAAATCATTAATCTCTTCGTGCTATCAGTGTTACATCATATAGAAACTGTTAGTTTCTATATTCTGTAAACTTTCGAGCTTAAAATATGAATGTTATTAAAGTAATGTTGGGAACTGATGCATGAGTTAATATAATATAATGACACTTGATCAACGTGATTATATTACAGTAATTCATGCTGAGTTTCTAATGAAACGTGATGATTCTCAGTACCATCATCATGTGCCATGTTACACGACTCTTACATTCTACCTCATCTACAAACATATCAAAAACGTACTTTCTTGATAGTCCTATCTATCTCTTTAATTCAGATAATTTGACGAATCAAATCGTGCTATTACGTTCTTTCTTGTTTAGAACATTAAGTTCATTCGAAAGTCCATACCTACGAATTCTGGACCATTATTCGCTTGATTTAAAGTCGGGAAGAGAAAACAAGAACATAAAGCTCTGATTATAAAGGAAAATATAAAGCCCAACAACAACACCGAAATTACAAACTGTGGATATCAGTGCGTATAACAATATAAAGACACGAGAGGATTATAAATACAATAATCCCTAGAGCATAGTAGAAATAAACAGATTCTTCCGGTGGGAGTTGGAAAAGAAGAACAATCATTGCATTAGTCAGAATAAGAATAAGGATTAGAACCGGATTAAGCATTATTAGGATCCTTTGGATATATGAACTGAGAAAGAAGGTATAGAAATGGTGGAAACTAATGGAAAGGAAAAGGTAAATTTATAATGGAAATATCAGACAGAGTAATCGAGGCAGATCATCGTAATTAATTATAGAGATCTTAATTTCCTTACTCGCCGAAGAATCAAATCTTTTAGATTTTGAAGATTTTCTTTAAATCCCTTGAATTCCGGAATTCAACCAAGACAATGTCAAAAGCTATGACGCACCATACTTTCTAAATTCAACCTTGACTCTGTCGAAAGTTAAGATGAATCTTTACTTTTCCTATTTCAATCTTTTGTGATAGCTTCGCTCGTACGCTTCGAATAACCGAATAGTTTTATCCAAATTATTCAATGGTGATAAAACTTATTTATCGACTCATATTTGTCATGAAAATATTTTTATTGTTAGCCATGACCACCTCACTCAAATTTCGGAACGAAATTTCTTTAACGGGTAGGTACTGTGATGACCCGGGAATTTCCGACCAAATTTAAACTTAATCTTTATATGTTTCTGATACGATAAGTAAAGTCTGTTTAGGTTGGGTTTCAAAACTTTGAACTGTGTTCATATATTCGTTTACCCTTTGACTGTGCTCGACGATTCACAAACAATTAATTGTAAATAGATATGTGTATATATATACATATATAAATAATAATTTGAAGTATAATTTGAAATATTATGTGTTGTTGTTATTAAAATTAATTATGCAAAATAGATTAAAAATATGATATTATGATAATTATTATTTAAAACACATCTATATAAACAAAGTATATTAAATATATATATGTGATTTCAAATTTATGTTGTAAACAACAGTAACACTCATTGTCATTCGATTGATATTAAAATAAGTTTAATTCGAACTTGTGAGATGTTATAAATAAACGTTGGTATGTAACTAAGTTATATAAATTTCTGAGATTCTAAAAATATAGTTAATTATCTTAAGTTGAGTTTTAACACTACACACATTTTACTTGGGACTAAGCGCTAATAAATCGATCAACTTTTTATAATTAATTTTACACGTTAAAAGACCGATATAAATAAATTTTATCCGCCACTATATAATTAATAATGGAGCACGATATGGCACTCCGTGCTAAAACCGTCGGTAGAATATAAAATGAGATTTTTTCTTTATATACATGTTTATTTAATCACAACAATCTTAACCAAAGCAACATAAGCATTGTTGCATATCCGTGAATCATCAAAACAAAACAAATACTTCACTATTACTAATTGAAACTTTTACAATCATATATTGATTGACACTATACAAATGAGTGCATTCTGTTTCCTGTCTACCTCAAAACTTTCCAACCGCTTTATTATCTAAGATATATACATATGCATTAGTTAAACATTCATAAAAATATAAGTACTCTATCACAATATCACCAAATCATCACTCTTCTTTATCTTCTCCTCTCTTTCTGTTTTAAACTGAGAAACACCCCTTTAACCCACGATCTCTTCTCTTTGCTACTATCATAATGTTGATCCAGCTTTGTTCCAGTAGAAAGCACCTGTGACTGCTGCACTTATTAAATGAAAACCACCCATCACCAACCTGCTACTCAGTGGTTGCAGTTACTAATTCGTTATCAAAACATAATCTATAAATTCAAGAATCAACCCTCCCCCATCGTTGCTATTTACAACCTTCACGAGACTATCCTTCTCAAACATAATCAACACCTTTTGAACCATTATGCTACCATCATTACCATAACATCTCAAACTATCCGCTGATGTACCTACTATTATACCAAGAACACCTCCTGCTACTTTGTGTTTCTGTTTCCTCTCTTTCTTCGCAACAGCCAAAGCAGTCCCGATGTAACATCATCCTGGCCGCGGTTTATCCCTTCGAAAACTATTTCCACTGCTACAATTCTGGTAAGACTCTCAAACCTTTAATTACTATTATGCACCTGATAACATACACCTATTTAAATATGAAAAGTAAGAGTATGGTTAATAGATAGATAAAATTTCATTTAAAATACATAAAAGTGAATTGACACAGATACATGATATAACAGTCACACAACACATCCCTTCTCTTGATCAATCAGACACCCATCGACCACCTTAAAGTGCTGCAGCTAACATTATTTTCTGCTATTACTATGGCTGTCGTGTTTCCTATCCAACCACCATAAATCACCCAACCTACAACCATCTCCTGCATCATCTCTGTATATATATATATATATATATATATATATATATATATATATATATATATATATATATATATATATACACACGCGAGTACAATACAACCTCCATCTTCAACTTGTAACACTGAAAGAACCCGAGTTCCAACAAAAGCAATCACCTTTGTATAGCAATCATACCACTAAAAAAAAGTATATAAATAAAATCAAAAAGGCAAAAAAATTAAATCTCTTTTAAACCGTGAGATAACAGACGATTAACAGCTTAATTAGGATCTATATTAAAATCTTTTAAACCTGAATAGATCTCAATATCTGTTACACCATTTGCAATCTTATTATTATCTTTTCGATTATTATTATCAAACCACCATGAACATCATTAAATTACTGCTAATGTTCTACCAATTAAGTATACAAAAATTATAAAAGGATTAAAGAAATTAAGAAAATACCTTTGAATCGATGACCTACTTGACTCAATTGAGAAATCGAATACTTGACTCGATGATGATGACGATTGGGATAGAAGATGACGATTGAACGATGATCATAATGAATCGATGACCTATTTAACATTTATGATTTTTGCTTGATTGATTATGTTGATGAATTGAGAGGAAACCCTAAAACCGCGATCCCTTTTCTCTGTGTTTCACTTTTGCAACATCGATTTGTTTGGAACAGATAAATAAAACGCGTAATTTACTTTATTAAGTATTATTGTATTATTTTATTACTATTATTATTATTATTATTATTATTATTTAAATTATGGTTATTTTATTATTTATTATTAATATCATTATTAGTACTATTTTTATTTTTATTTACATTATAATTATTACCATTATTAAATCTTATTATTATTAATATGATTATAATTACAAATATTATTAAGTATATTTCTATTATTATTATAAAATAATACAAAGTTTTATTAATATTATCTTATCAAATAACTATTAAGTTATATAAAACTCTATTTAATACATATAACATAACTATATCAACATTTTTATAATAAATACTAATTATTTAAGGTATATAACATAAATATATTTAATTAAGTTAATTAATGAAATATACAATTTATTAATATGACAATTATATTATGAATAAAAATTTATATATATAAATTTGTTTGATTACAACGTGTTAATATATATATTTGATATATATATAGGTTCGTGAATCCTAGGCCAACCCTGCATTGTTCAGTTGTTCAAAGTCGTCATATGTATTTTTACTACAAAATACAGTATTGTGAGTTTCATTAATCCCTTTTTAAATGCTTTTGCAATATATATTTTGGGACTGAGAATACATGCGCTGTTTTTATAACTGTTTTACGAAATAGACACAAGGAATCGAAACTACATTATATGGTTGAATGATCAAAATCGAATATGCCCCTTTTTATTAAGTCTGGTAATCTAAGAATTAGGGAACAAACACCCTAATTGACGCGAACTCTAAAGATAGATCTATCGGGCCCAACAAGCCCCATCCAAAGTACCGGATGCTTTAGTACTTCGAAATTTATATCATGTCCGATGGAGGATCCCGGAATGATGGGGATATTCTTATATGCATATTGTGAATGTCAGTTACCAGGTGTTCAATCCATATGAATGATACTTTTGTCTCTATGTATGGGACGCATGTTTATAAGAAATGAAAATCTTGTGGTCTATTAAAATGATGTAAATGATTATTTATGTTAAACTAATGAACTCACCAACCTTTTGGTTGACACTTGAAAGCATGTTTATTCTCAGGTATGAAAGAAGTCTTCCGCTGTGAAATTTCTCATTTTAAAGATATTAGTTGGAGTTATTCATGACATATTTCATAAGACATTGCATTCGAGTCGTTGAGTTCATCAAGATTATTATTAAGTCAATTATAGTAAATATATTATAAAATGGTATGCACGCCGTCAACTTTCGATGTAAATGAAAGATTATCTTTTCAAAAACGAATGCAATGTTTGTAAAATGTATCATATAGAGGTCAAGTACCTTGCGATGTAATCAACTGTTGTGAATCGTTTATAATCGATATGGATTTCGTCCGGATGGATTAGGACGGGTCTTCACAACAGTTGATTACATCACGAGGTACAGACATATTGATTAAAACGTTGGACCTTTATAATCAATTGAGTAAATAAGTCCATATTAATTAGTATGTTTCTACGGACGAAGTCCATATCGATTATAAACGATTCATAACAGTTTATAATCATTATGCATTAGGTGCGGATAGAAGCTATGTTCGATTTTTAATCGCAGGCCAACTGAAAGGACCCGTCCTAATCCATCCGGACGAAGTCCATATCAATTATAAATGATTCACAACAGTTGATTACATCGCGAGTTATTTGACCTCTATATGATACATTTTACAAACATTGCATTCGTTTTTGAAAAGACAATCTTTCATTACAACGAAAGTTGACGGCATGCATACCATTTTATAATATATCTAACTATAACTGATTTAATAATAATCTTGATGATCTCAACGACTCGAATGTAACGTCTTTTGAAATATGTCATGAATGACTCCAAGTAATATCTCTAAAATGAGCAAATGCACAGCGGAAGATTTCTTTCATACCTGAGAATAAACATGCTTTCAAGTGTCAATCAAAAGGTTGGTGAGTTCATTAGTTTAACATAAATAGTCATTTCATAAATTTAATAGACCACAAGATTTCATATTTCCAATTCTCATAAACATACGTCCCATGCATAGAGACAAAAATATCATTCATATGGATTGAACACCTGGTAACCGACATTAACAATATGCATATAAGAATATCCCCATCATTCCGGGATCCTCCTTCGGACATGATATAAATTTTGAAGTACTAAAGCATCCGGTACTTTGGATGGGGCTTGTTGGGCCCGATAGATCTATCTTTAGGATTCGCGTCAATTAGGGTGTCTGTTCCCTAATTCTTAGATTACCAGACTATAAAGGGGCATATTCGGTTTAATAATCGAACCATAGAATGTAGTTTCGATTACTTGTGTCTATTTCGTAAAACAGTTATAAAAGCAGCGCATGTATTCTCAGTCCCAAAAATATATATTGCGAAAGCATTTAAAAAGGGATTAATGAAACTCACAATACTGTATTTTGTAGTAAAAAATACATATGACGACATTGAACAATTGTAGGGTTGGCCTCGGATTCACGAACCTATATCATTTGTATATATATTAAAACATATAATCGTAATCGAGTAACTTTATATATATATAGTTATGTATTAAGATCAATATTTATATATACTTTTATTAATACTTATAATATATTATTATGCTTATTTGATATATAATTTAATTAACGTTATACCAATTTTAATAATATTATATCATAATATTAAGCGATATTAGCATAATTATGTAACAAATATATTTGTATATAAATTTCTTTCGTTTGGAAAGTAATAATTATTATAATAATAATTCTAGAATAAGGTTAATAATAATAATTATAATGCTAATATCAATAATGATATTAACAGTAATAAATTTTTAAAAAAATATAATAATGATAAGATAAAAATGATAGTTTTCAATAAAATAATATTTTTAATAATAACGGTAATTTTAATAATAATAGTTTTTAATAATAATTTCAGTAATCATATTAATAATATTAATGTTTAAACTATACTTCTAATAATAATTGTTTTTAATATTAATAATAATAAGGATAATACTAAATTTAAATAAATAAATAAAAATGACAGATTTAAAATAATGATACTTTTAATAATGATAATAATAATAATAATATTAAAATGATAAAATTAATAATAATAATAATAATAATAATAATAATAATAATAATAATAATAATAATAATAATAATAATAATAATAATACTAATAATAATACTATAAAAATAATAATACTTTTAGATATAATCCTAATGTTAATAATTATAATCTTTATAATAACAATAATAATAAATGATCAATAATCTTGTATTAGTAGTAATAACAATAATAATAAGTATATTACTAATAATAATAACAATAACAATAATAAATAATAAAAGAAGTAAAAATAGCAAAGTATTCCCTTTCAACTCTTTTTCTAAAAAGGATTGCCCGAGGCTCGAACCCGCAACCTCCTGCTTACTCGCAAAGACCTCATACCATCCCTCTGTTACTATTTTCCTCATTTATATTACTACCCTAATATATTTAACCCGAAAACATTTTTAATATCTTACTTTGTTTCAATAACGGCCCAACAGGACTTTGGCCCAACTGGAAACAAAGAATTCGGCCCAATAGAAACTCCTAGCCCAACAATAGACCTATTAGAGTGTTGTTTAATTAAAAAAAATTCTTGCTGCAGCCTAGGATTGAACACCCGACCTCTTGTTCAATATACACACCCTTAACCACTGATCTGCTTGTTACATATCTGTAATACCTTGCAGTTTTAATTACTAAACATATCCTAAACTGTCATCTTCCTAGTATCACCATTATTATCATCAACAGGTCATCATCATCATATCATTATCTATATCGTTATTTATACCATCATATATCTCAGTCATAATCATAATCCTAATCTTATAAACATCACCATCGTCATCTAATCATAATATAATCTTAGTTATAACCATAAGCATAATCATAATTATCATCGTTTTTAATTGATTCAAGAACGAACCCGTTACCTAACATCATCTTCATGATCATCATCGCCGCTATACCTCATCATCACTCATCATCTTCATCGTCAACCTAATAGACTTTGCTTATCGTGTCAAAGATATAAGATCGTATCGATAGTTTGGTTTAAAATTAGTCGAAATTTTCCGGGTCACTACAGTACCTACCCGTTAAAGAAATTCGTCCCGAAATTTGAGTGAGGTCGTCATGACTAACAATAAAAATGTTTTCATGGCTAATATGAGTTAGAGTTTTATCATTATTGATTAATATAGATAAAACGATTCGATCATGTGAAGCGTACGAGTGAAGCTATCACAAAAGAGTGAAAAGTTTCGTCTTAACTTTTGATGTAGTCATGGTGGATTTCTGGAATTCAAGGAATTTAAGAAAATCTTCTAATCAGAAAGAAAATGTAATAACACGATTTATTAGCAACTATTGGAATTACGAAAGAACATAAATATCAAAGGAAATATTTTCGTGATATGCTTAGAGCTTAAGTAGAATGAAAGAGTCATGTAACATGACATATGATGAGGATGATGTAGCGACCCCGACAAATCGTCAAGTGACGGCGTCGGCTACGTGGGTCCCATTACCTGATTATAAGTCTTTAAGATAACGTTTGACCAAAATATGTCGCCTTCATTTCAAAATAAAGATTGTTTCAAAGTTTACAAGAATTGTTCAACCAAAAGTTAAGTTACAACGTTATAGATACGATTGAAATCTAGGCGACACGGTTTAAAGTAAAGTCAAAAGACGCTCCATGAAATGCATGTATACTCGACATCGGATGCAAGTATCAAATAGTAAGCGGAAGCATGTTTCACATATCGTGCAAGACCTGAGAAAAACATAGAAATCTGTCAACGAAAACGTTGGTGAAATCATAGGTTTAAGTAAGTAAGTACAAGTGAACCACAAGATTTGCATCAATGAAATAATAGTAATACATTCCAAAAGTTTGTTTCACGAGCACCCAATTATCAAAGCTTAACATTCCTTCCATTGTATACCCCATCACTTAGTGCTAGAACAAACACTGATTCTCGAAAATATATTTCATCCGTAGACGGTAGCGAACCGTCAAGAATGAGGGTTGTCAACCCATATGGCCATATAACATAAGTTCTCGCTTACACCCGGCAAGTGTAACTAATGATAATCGAATTGAGGATTTTTGTTCTAAACTCATATGTAGAATGTTTGTTTTCCCGTTCTTGTGTTCACTTAGTTCAAAAGAATCGTTTATGTTTTCTCATCCCAAATATAAGTTCAAAAAGAGTAAAAGTGGGACTATGATCTCACCTTTGATTGCAAGAGTAAATAAGTACTTCAACAAGTAACGTGCGTAAAGAACAACGCTAGTCTCGACCTAAACAAATAGGTTGTATCAATAACGGTAGTCACGAAGGGTCAAAGTTGTTCAATTAGTCCTATGGCTCGACACGACTCGATTATGTAGCATGTGAAGCAAATTGTCAAGTTTCATGCAAGATACAAGTATAAAAGCATGTTAGGAAGATTGCATAATTAATTGATTAAGTTTGACAAAAAGTCAAACTTGGTCGGGTCAAAGTCAACGAAAAAGTCAACATGTTCGGGTCGGGTCTCGGACAAATTTTCTATGCTAGTTATTCATATATAAGCATGTTAGAACAAGTTGCATGCGAATTGGAAGTCTAAAACATGGCAAACATTTCACGTGAAACGGACATTGGAGACAGAAGCTGGGCACGGCTTATGCCGCGCCGCGGCCAGGCCTGTCGCGCCGCGACAATGGCCGTGGCCTGGTCCCAGGCCTGTTTCACTTGTTCAAGACTTGGTCAATTTTCAAACAAACGCAAAACTCAAACCGTAAACAACTAGAAGACGTATCTTATACCGTTGGAAAGCTCTTTTGACAAGGAACACAACTAAACATGTTTCACCAAACAAAAACATCATTTATAATAGCCGAAAACTCATCAAGTGATCATTAAACGTTCATTTTTAAGGTTTCAAGTTCTTCAAATGCAATTTGAGTTTCGGGAAACCAATTCACACATATAATATGCCGTTTTGAAGGTAATGAAACATACATTACAACTAAACACTAATAATTAACATTCCATGGCATTCAAGCATCCAAAAATTCATGTCAAGAACTATCAAACCCTAGTCAAACATCTCAAAATCAATAATCATGTTTTTGGAGTTTCCTTAATCAACCTATACATCAAAATGAAGCTAATGATACTAGTAACACTTTTAAAACATGCACTTTAACAATCTAACAACATATGATCATCCAAAATTCAAGAACAACACACCAAAATTCAAGTTCATGCTAGTTACACTAAAACAACGAGATCGAGCATATAAATCATATATTCATGTTAGACTTGAGCCATAGACACTAATTAGCACTTTTATAAGTTAAAAACATCAAGAACACAAAATCTAGTGATTTTAGAAAGTTACCCAAATGAGATGAAGTTGGTACCAAAATGAAGAGGATGAAGAGAGGATCACGAATATGTAATTTGTTTTGTTGCTAGCTCCCTAAACCGAATTTAGATGATGATTTTGTGTTTGAGGTTTTGAGAGAATAAAAATGGAAGTAATGAAATGGGGAGGTTGGAATGAATGGAGGAGGGTGAAGGTTGACTAGTTGACCTAGTCATCTCTTTGCCCTCTTGGCAAGTTTAGTCCCTTAAGTTTCAAAGCGGGTGCGGGAATTAACCAAACGAATATTTTAAAAACGCTCAAGTAAACGAGTTATGTTATAATTAAATAACGAGAATATTATGAACGTTCGTCAACGGAAACTACGAATTTAAATAACAAAGGATATTATTTAAAAAAAAGACAGTGTTAAAAATAAATTTAACGGAAAAACGCGGGATGTTACATTACCTACACCTTAAAAGAAATTTCGTCCCGAAATTTAGTTGGAAGTAGTAGTCGTTGTTTCTTCCTCGAGATCTTGCGTTGTCGGTTCTACGAATAAGTGAAGGTACGTTCTTGAGGGTTCTCATGAATTTGGATAGTCAGGGTTTTACGTTGCATTAAGGTTCGGTTTTTACGATCTCCGGTTTCAACTGGTTTTCCTATGAAGAGAAGTTTGTCATCGATAGTTGATGTATCCAGCAGGATTGCACGTTCCTGTTCCGCAGGACACGTTTCTAAGTTTGTTACACGAAATGTAGGGTAAACGGAAACTTAATTGAGTCGGAAGTTCTAAACGGTAGGGAGCGGTTCCAATACGCCCCAAGGTTTCAAAAGGGTTAACATGTCGCGGGTTTAGCTTTCCCTGATTCCCGAAACGGATTACACCCTTCCAAGGTGCGGGTTCTCAATATTACGTGGTTACACACTGGGATTTGTGAGGTTCTCCTCTAAGTTTGGTATAACTCTTCTGGCGACAATGGGTTGTCTCGAGCCCTTCTCGGACTTGAACGATCTCAATTGTTGCTTCTTGATGGAGTTCAGATTTCGGTGGTTGATGCTTTGGTTAAATGAACATGGGTATGACATTAGCGGTCATATAAGGTTTCGAAAAGTGCGCGTGAACACACGAGTGGTAACTACTGTAGTAAGAGTGATCTACTAAAGGTGACAATACGAGTTTGTGAGATGTCTTTCCAAGACGTAAATCGTTCGTTTGCTCGGTTCGTCAGTTTGTGGGTGGTACGCGGTACTCATGTCTAAGCAGGTTCCCAAGGTTTCTTGTAAAACTAGAAGTGAAACGAGTATTTCGATACAGAATAATTGACAAAGATACACCGTGTTGGAATAGAATCTCTTAAGATACGTTTGAACAAGTTAGTTAGGGTTCGAAAAAATGTTCGTTAGGACTATTCACCCTCGTGGCGAATACTTATGTAATATGAGGAGTTTCTCTATCCATGGAGAAATGTTACAAGGAGTTTCTTTAAACGGAAATGCGAACGGTAAAGATAGTAGTGAAATGAGGACTTAGAATAGGATGAGTTTACATCTCGAGGTTGCTATAACGTGCCTCTAGTTGTCAAAAGTTGAAGTCTGAAAGAGAAACGAGGTAGTAAACGTAGTTGTATAGTTTGGGGTTGAATAATAGTTGACCGATTATCAGAAACACAAGGGCGTTAAGTCAAAGAAGAGTGAAGTATCGTTGGATTGTGTGTTATCTTACTTTCCAGTAATATCAGACGGTAACGGTGAAATAACAGAGGTATGTAGTGTGGTACGTGATGACAAGAATATTGATCGGATCCACAATTTAGTATTCGAATTCTTCGTGCAAAATAACGAATTTCCGTCCCGTTGATTTCGAGTCGAGGGAGTATGCCTTTCGGCGTCCAAGTAGAAATATTTCCATATTTGAGTCCCATCTGGTGTTGTACGAATTTAGTTAGAAATGTTGGTGTGAAGAATCACGCTCAAGGTTCGATCGCGGAGAGATTAAAGTCGTGTAATACGAGAAAAGTCAGAAATGAATCTTCGGTAACAACCGGTGAGATCTAAGATTTTTACGAATACAAGTCTGAGTTGGGAGAGTTTCCTGATTACATGTGGCTTGATTTCGAGATTGATTGTAATGCCTTGACCATTAACTTCATGGTCTAGAAAATTGGACTTCGTTCAACAGAAATTCTCACTCGGAGAATTTGGTATAAAGTTGCTCTTTTCTCATAAGTTCGAGCGTAAGATGGTGATGTTGTTCGTTTTCCTTCTTTACTTAAATAAGTTAAGATGTCATCTATAAATACGATAACAGATTAGTCTATATGAATTTGCATACGCGGTTCAAGAGGTTTATGGATACGGGCGAGCCCTAAATAAATCAAGCGGTACTAAGAGAGATTTACAACTAACGTTGCGAGTTCGGAAAAATGGCTTAGGAGACATCGTCTCCCTTAACCCCCAATTGGTGATAACCGGAACGGAGGTCGATTTGGAATACACACGAGTTTTACGCAAATAATCATGAGGTCATGGATACGAGAAAGAGGGTATCGGTTTCCAACCGAAAATTACTCAGTCCACAATAATCTATACAAGATGATGGGGAAACATTTTTTTTTTTTTTTATTTTTTTATTTTTTTTTTTTAACGAATAGGTTCCGAGCTCCCTAGTTCTATAGGTGTCAAGTCAAAAGTCTTAACGTATTTCCTCCAATAAAATTTATAGGCACACAATATTTTTCCGTCGGTCACTTAAATCGTCTAAGTAGTATCTGGGGGAAAGAGGTGGAATATAAAGAGCATGAGTCAAATCCTTGGTTATAAAACGTCTAGCGGTAATCGAATCGAACAAGTATGAAATATACGGTTTGTTGTAAAGAAACGTACCCGTTACTAGTCCATCGTCGTTCCGGGCATCCTTGGTGTCGATGTCGAAGGTTCAACGGCGTGCGTTGGGGTTGATTTTCTTATTTGGGCACACATTCCTAAAATGACCCAGTTGGCCACATTCGAAGCAAGCACCCGTTCTGTGTGCGTTGGGCATCTTTCGAGCGACGGGTCCTTGGCGCCGGTGGCGAAACCTGCCACATCCTTCAAAGTGATGTTTGTGGCATTCGTCACAAAAAGGCAGTTTTCCGGCATAGCCTTTCTTGTCGTTGGAGGTAAAAGGCTTCTTGGCGGGGTTGTTGTTATTGTTGTGGTTGCTTGATTGAGAGGCTTCCCATGTTCTTTTGTTGTTACTCGGGTGGTTCTCGACCATTGGTGCCGGTGCTTCCATTTCATTCACCGTTTCTAAGGCTTGGCGGGCCATTGTTAAAGCCTCTTGTAGGTTAGTGGGTTGAGATGTCATTACCTTGTGTTGAATGCTCTTAGGGAGGCCATCCATGTAAATTCGACTCTTAGGGATTCGGGAGTCATGAGAATTGGACACATCGAGACTAGTTCGGTAAACCGTTGATTATAAGCCTTGAGGTCATTTCCGGCCGTCTTTAAATTCCTTAGACCCTGTTCGAGCCTTCGAGTCTCGTAGCGCGGGAAGTATTCGGTGATCATTCTTTCTCTTAATTCGGTCCAAGAGAGTGTGTGGGCTTCATCGCTTCCCACTAATTGTACATACGTGTTCCACCATGAGAGAGCAATACCGGTGAAAGTGAGGGTGGAAAACTTGACCTTATCTTGGTCTCGACAACCGCTTGTGTTAAAAACGGTCTCCATTTGTTCAAACCATCGGGTGAGAGTAACCGGTCCCCCGGTTCCATCGAAAGTGGGAGGATTGTACTTCATGAAGTTCTTGTAGGAGCAACCTTCGATTGAATTACCGGCTCCATGATTGTTGTTGTTAGAAAAGTGATCGGCCACGGCCGTACCCACGGCGGTGGTTATCATTCGTTGAAGAGCTTGTTCTAGAGTTTCGAGAGGAGTATTTTGTTGACCTTGGTGAGCCATTGTTCCTTCATGAGACAAGAATATCGTTGGTTAGTATTTTCAACAATACTAACCGTGGCATGGAATAAGGATAGAGAGAAAATTTTCCTTGACTCGCCTTAAATTCTCTATGTCATAATGTCGGAACGTCCATGTGAATCACCGTAATATAATCCCGGAAATTATATTACCCTGATTCTCATGTGCATTTAACATTACTTCATAAAGTCAAGGTGGCGCATCAACAAAATTTATCAACGTAAGATCAAGATCGAATACGAGTTAGATATGATAGAAGAGTTCGAGTATAAATGCACAATTAGTCAAATAATTCCTACTTCAGTCTATATGCCGGTTGTAGTCTAGATTCACCTATGTACCCTATGACTCGGGGTGAACACAAATGAACTCTAAATCCCTACAACCAAGGCTCTGATACCACCTGTAGCGACCCCGACAAATCGTCAAGTGACGGCGTCGGCTACGTGGGTCCCATTACCTGATTATAAGTCTTTAAGATAACGTTTGACCAAAATATGTCACCTTCATTTCAAAATAAAGATTGTTTCAAAGTTTACAAGAATTGTTCAACCAAAAGTTAAGTTACAACGTTATAGATACGATTGAAATCTAGGCGACACGGTTTAAAGTAAAGTCAAAAGACGCTCCATGAAATGCATGTATACTCGACATCGGATGCAAGTATCAAATAGTAAGCGGAAGCATGTTTCACATATCGTGCAAGACCTGAGAAAAACATAGAAATCTGTCAACGAAAACGTTGGTGAAATCATAGGTTTAAGTAAGTAAGTACAAGTGAACCACAAGATTTGCATCAATGAAATAATAGTAATACATTCCAAAAGTTTGTTTCACGAGCACCCAATTATCAAAGCTTAACATTCCTTCCATTGTATACCCCATCACTTAGTGCTAGAACAAACACTGATTCTCGAAAATATATTTCATCCGTAGACGGTAGCGAACCGTCAAGGATGAGGGTTGTCAACCCATATGGCCATATAACATAAGTTCTCGCTTACACCCGGCAAGTGTAACTAATGATAATCGAATTGAGGATTTTTGTTCTAAACTCGTATGTAGAATGTTTGTTTTCCCGTTCTTGTGTTCACTTAGTTCAAAAGAATCGTTTATGTTTTCTCATCCCAAATATAAGTTCAAAAAGAGTAAAAGTGGGACTATGATCTCACCTTTGATTGCAAGAGTAAATAAGTACTTCAACAAGTAACGTGCGTAAAGAACAACGCTAGTCTCGACCTAAACAAATAGGTTGTATCAATAACGGTAGTCACGAAGGGTCAAAGTTGTTCAATTAGTCATATGGCTCGACACGACTCGATTATGTAGCATGTGAAGCAAATTGTCAAGTTTCATGCAAGATACAAGTATAAAAGCATGTTAGGAAGATTGCATAATTAATTGATTAAGTTTGACAAAAAGTCAAACTTGGTCGGGTCAAAGTCAACGAAAAAGTCAACATGTTCGGGTCGGGTCTCGGACAAATTTTCTATGCTAGTTATTCATATATAAGCATGTTAGAACAAGTTGCATGCGAATTGGAAGTCTAAAACATGGCAAACATTTCACGTGAAACGGACATTGGAGACAGAAGCTGGGCACGGCTTATGCCGCGCCGCGGCCAGGCCTGTCGCGCCGCGACAATGGCCGTGGCCTGGTCCCAGGCCTGTTTCACTTGTTCAAGACTTGGTCAATTTTCAAACAAACGCAAAACTCAAACCGTAAACAACTAGAAGACGTATCTTATACCGTTGGAAAGCACTTTTGAAAAGGAACACAACTAAACATGTTTCACCAAACAAAAACATCATTTATAATAGCCGAAAACTCATCAAGTGATCATTAAACGTTCATTTTTAAGGTTTCAAGTTCTTCAAATGCAATTTGAGTTTCGGGAAACCAATTCACACATATAATATGCCGTTTTGAAGGTAATGAAACATACATTACAACTAAACACTAATAATTAACATTCCATGGCATTCAAGCATCCAAAAATTCATGTCAAGAACTATCAAACCCTAGTCAAACATCTCAAAATCAATAATCATGTTTTTGGAGTTTCCTTAATCAACCTATACATCAAAATGAAGCTAATGATACTAGTAACACTTTTAAAACATGCACTTTAACAATCTAACAACATATGATCATCCAAAATTCAAGAACAACACACCAAAATTCAAGTTCATGCTAGTTACACTAAAACAACGAGATCGAGCATATAAATCATATATTCATGTTAGACTTGAGCCATAGACACTAATTAGCACTTTTATAAGTTAAAAACATCAAGAACACAAAATCTAGTGATTTTAGAAAGTTACCCAAATGAGATGAAGTTGGTACCAAAATGAAGAGGATGAAGAGAGGATCACGAATATGTAATTTGTTTTGTTGCTAGCTCCCTAAACCGAATTTAGATGATGATTTTGTGTTTGAGGTTTTGAGAGAATAAAAATGGAAGTAATGAAATGGGGAGGTTGGAATGAATGGAGGAGGGTGAAGGTTGACTAGTTGACCTAGTCATCTCTTTGCCCTCTTGGCAAGTTTAGTCCCTTAAGTTTCAAAGCGGGTGCGGGAATTAACCAAACGAATATTTTAAAAACGCTCAAGTAAACGAGTTATGTTATAATTAAATAACGAGAATATTATGAACGTTCGTCAACGGAAACTACGAATTTAAATAACAAAGGATATTATTTAAAAAAAAGACAGTGTTAAAAATAAATTTAACGGAAAAACGCGGGATGTTACAGATGAGGTCTGTGAATCATCATCACGTTACATTAGAAATTTAACATGACTTACTGTAATATAATCACGTTGGCCAAGGATCATTATATTATACTAACCCATGCTTCAATTCCTAACACTTCTCCACAATTCATTCATAATTTATACTTAAATTTTACAGAAGTTCCCAATATAATGGAATACAGATAGCACGAATAGGTAGATAGTTTCGGACAAGAATATTTATGAAAATATCCTCAGAAATATCGAAGATATTTATGATGATATTTTGGAATTTCTAAGTTCGAAGGTTGATGAAGAAAAATTTTTCGCAAGATTTTAACATGACTTTAGAACAAGATATTCTCTAAAGATTTCAACGGATACAGAATTACCTAGATTCTTTGAATATAGGGTATGGTCCTTGTATTTGTCCTTGGTCTCCTTCGTGGTTAGCTCAATCCGTTTTCCAGTTCCAACTTTTCTGAGCTTTTCCAACATACTATTCTTTATCATCAAACTTCCGATGATTAAGGTCGTTTACGGTTGTCTACGTTTCTGCTGCTTCATTCAGCTTTTTCAACATTCAGAGTATTGATTTGTAGACTGAGTGCTTTTCAGAATTTCAGAATGAAAGATCATAATTCTAAGAGATGAATGTTATACATATAATTGTTGATGTAGAGGAAATACAGTGAAAGGACCCGTCCTAATCCATCCGAACGAAGTCCATATCGATTATAAACGATTCACAACAGTTGATTACATCGCGAGGTATTTGACCTCTATATGATATATTTTACAAACATTGCATTCATTTTTGAAAAGACAATCTTTCATTACAACGAAAGTTGACGGCATGCATACCATTTTATAATATATCTAACTATAACTGATTTAATAATAATCTTGATGATCTCAACGACTCGAATGCAACGTCTTTTGAAATATATCATGAATGACTCCAAGTAATATCTCTAAAATGAGCAAATGCACAACGGAAGATTTCTTTCATACCTGAGAATAAACATGCTTTCAAGTGTCAACCAAAAGGTTGGTGAGTTCATTAGTTTAACATAAATAGTCATTTCATAAATTTAATAGACCACAAGATTTCATATATGCAATTCTCATAAACATACGTCCCATGCATAGAGACAAAAATATCATTCATATGGATTGAACACCTGGTAACCGACATTAACAATATGCATATAAGAATATCCCCATCATTCCGGGATCCTCCTTCGGACATGATATAAATTTCGAAGTACTAAAGCATCCGGTACTTTGGATGGGGCTTGTTGGGCCCGATAGATCTATCTTAAGAGTTCGCGTCAATTAGGGTGTCTGTTCCCTAATTCTTAGATTACCAGACTTAATAAAAAGGGGCATATTCGGTTTAATAATCCAACCATAGAATGTAGTTTCGATCACTTGTGTCTATTTCGTAAAGCATTTATAAAAATTTCGCATGTATTCTCAGCCCAAAAATATAAAGCGTAAAAAGGCAAATGAAACTCACGCATATAAATATTGTAAAACAGTTCATAAAGCATTTTGCATGTATTCTCAGCCCAAAAACGTAAAGAGTAAAAAGGGCAAATGAAACTCACAATTCAATATTTTGTAGTAAAAATATTCATACGTCGAAACTGAACAATGCAGGATTGACCTCGGATTCACGAACCTATATCATTTGTATATATATTAATATATATATATATATATATATATATATATATATATATATATATATATATATATATATATATATATATATATATATATATATATATATATATATATATATATATATATATAATCGTAATCGAACAAATTTAACTATTATTATTAATGATATAATTTTTATATTCATAACTTATTTTCATTTTATAATGTAAAAATATTAACTTTGTTATGTTATCTGAAATATATATATATATATACATATACATATATATATATATATATATATATATATATATATATATATATATATATATATATATATATATATATATATATATATATATATCATTTGTTTGTTAAAAAAATGGTAATAATAATACTAAAATTATATTGATATTGGTAAAAATAATAAAAATTATAATACCTAATATTACTAATAAAGGTATTAATGTTAATAATTATACTAACTGAAAAATATACATTTTTTTATGCTACTTATGATAATGATTTTAAATATTTATATAATAATAATACTCATGATAATATTAATATTAATAATAATACTCATTTTAATCATAATAATTCTAGTGTTTATTAAGTGATACTAATACTAAAATTAATAATAATAACCATAAAAACAATAACACTTGAACTACCTTTAAAAGCTTTTTCTCTAAAAAGAATGCCTTAGACAAGGTTCGAACCCATGACCTCTCGTTAACCTAAACACCCCTAAACCATTCAACCATTTTCTGCTTTTCTGATTATAACACAATTCAGTTGTTTAATACTCGTTTTTCCTTATAATTTGGCCAAATCTTCGGCCCAATCAACCAGTTCGTGGCCCATCTACCGATTTACAAACCCAATCAATAATTAATGGCCCAATTAACATTTTCACAACCCAAGATTAACTAACCTATTTAATTAGCCCAAGTTGTTGTAGTTTAAAAAAAATGCTTCAAGTCAGAATCTAACTTGAGACCTTGCGAATACCAGCCACCACCTTAACCACTCGAGCATTTATATTTTTCTGAAATTTGTCGCACCCGTTTATATATAACCTAACGGTTGTCTTCATCTAATCATCATCATTCACCTTAACTACAACATCATCATCTATTATCATCGCATCTTCATTGACACTTATTATTATCATACATCATCATCATATCTTTATTATTTATGTAACCTCTCATCACCATACTAAAAAGAAAGGAAAAGAGAGAATATATATATATATATATATATATATATATATATATATATATATATATATATATATATATATATATATATATATATATATATATATATATATATATATATATATATATATATATAACACAGTACCATCGTCGACTTAACATTCATCATGGTTATCACCACTTCTTTGATATCGTTTGGAAAATAGAACATCAACATTAGCTGCAGTCCTTCGATTAGAATTAGTGAACAATATCAGACGATTTGGTTGATGGTGTTTTAATGGTTGATGGGTTGTTGAAGTTTACGACCAACAGGAACGAGAACGAGATAATAACAGCGGTATAGTGGTGTAGTCTTGTTGGTGGTGATTTGATTGTAATTTCATCAGAAATAAATAATATGGTGGTGATTGGTGGCGGTGGAGTGTAAGGTGGTGGTTGAGGTCGACGTGGTTGAGGATGGGGGATCAAGATGGTGGTGGTGTTTCATGTACAATGGTGGTGACAGGTTCATAATATAGCTGTACAAATAAGTGGTGTTTTGTAAATATTTTAACAAAAAAAAAATGTATGAGAAAGAGAGGGGATGGTGGAGGTTGTGGTGGCCGGTCTTCGTGGTAGTGATACGGTGGTTGTTGGGTGAAGGCAGTCATCGTAATGGTGGAGGTTATGGTGGGTTGTTATGGTGTCCAGTGGTGGCGAGCTTGAATGGGTTTCGATGGTGTGTAAGGGTGGCGGTGGCCGACGGAGATGGTGGCCAAAGATGGTGGTGGTCGACATGGTAAGGGTGATGGTTGCAGGGATGTTCACAATTGTGAAGGTGAAGAGGTTTTATCTCCTAACTCCATATGTAGAAAATATATACAGATATAGACGTTTAAATAAATAGATAATAAATATAAATAATGAATATAATAATAATATATGATACACTCTTTAATAATTGAAAGTGTGATTGAAAACAGCACCAAGAAGATATTCAATGAATGGGAGGAGCAGTTAGCAGCCGACTAACCCCACAGATACTTTTCTAACAGAGCGATATCGTGTCTATTGCTAAACAGTTAATGTATAAAAGTGTTCCTAAAAATCCCAAATTTTTAGATTAAATATATTTAATTATTTCACTCATTACCTGTTTGAAACCTGATCAAAAAGGTTTGATAATTATTTATTTTCTGTTCCAATTTATATGTACGGAGTACTAATATTTAAACTTAAAAAGGTAAAAATATTTTTAACAAATCTAAAATCCTCGTAATCGATTTACTGTTCAACTTTTATTTCAATCCTTCATGAACACATACAATATCTATATTAAAACTAACAAAACATCAACCGAGTGTTACCGACATTTGCCAATTAAGCTCGTAATCATTCATTTTCCATTTACTCTCTCTATATATATAATCAGTTTTAAATAACAAGTTTTATCACATAAATATATATTATATATTTTTAAACAAATATTATTTTATATATATTTTCAAGTAGTATTTATATACACACACATATATATGTATCTATTTACAAATAGTTGTTCGTGACTCGTCGAGAGCAGTCGAAGGTCAATTGAATATATGAAACAGTTCAAAATTTTTGAGATTCAACCTAACAGACTTTGCTTATCGTGTCAAAGATATAAGATCGTATCGAGAGTTTGGTTTAAAATTAGTCGAAATTTTCCGGGTCACTACAGTACCTACCCGTTAAAGAAATTTCATCCCGAAATTTGAGTGAGGTCGTCATGACTAACAATAAAAATGTTTTCATGGCTAATATGAGTTAGAGTTTTATCATTATTGATTAATATAGATAAAACAATTCGATCATGTGAAGCGTACGAGTGAAGCTATCACAAAAGAGTGAAAAGTTTTGTCTTAACTTTTGACGTAGTCATGGTGGATTTCCGGAATTTAAGGAATTTAAGAAAATCTTCTAATCAGAAAGAAAATGTAATAACACGATTTATTAGCAACTATTGGAATTACGGAAGAACATAAATATCAAATGAAATATTTTCGTGATATGCTTAGAGCTTAAGTAGAATGAAAGAGTCGTGTAACATGGCATATGATGAGGATGAGGTCTGTGAATCATCATCACGTTACATTAGAAATTTAACATGACTTACTGTAATATAATCACGTTGGCCAAGGGTCATTATATTATACTAACCCATGCTTCAATTCCTAACACTTCTCCACAAATCATTCATAATTTATACTTAAATTTTACAGAAGTTCCCAATATAATGGAATACAGATAGCACGAATAGGTAGATAGTTTCGGAAAAGAGTATTTATGAAAATATCCTCAGAAATATCGAAGATATTTATGATGATATTTTGGAATTTCTAAGTTCGAAGGTTGATGAAGAAAAATTTTTCGCAAGATTTTAACATGACTTCAGAACAAGATATTCTCTAAAGATTTCAACGGATCCAGAATTACCTAGATTCTTTGAATATAGGGTATGGTCCTTGTATTTGTCCTTGGTCTCCTTCGTGGTTAGCTCAATCCGTTTTCCAGTTCTAACTTTTCTGAGCTTTTCCAACATACTATTCTTTATCATCAAACTTCCGATGATTAAGGCCGTTTACGGTTGTCTACGGTTTCTGCTACTTCATTCAACTTTTTCAACATTCAGAGTATTGATTTGTAGACTGAGTGCTTTTCAGAATTTCAGAATGAAAGATCATAATTCTAAGAGATGAATGTTATACATATAATTATTTGCTTATCATCCTTAGTAAATAATAACTACCGTAGATTAATAACTGTATTTCACAACTGTATTTCATATACCAAACAATCCACCTGTCATGCCCCGTCCTAATCCATTTGGACGAAGTCTTCAACAGTTGGTCCCATTGCGAGGTTCTGACCTCTATATGCCATGAACGACTCCATGTAATATGAGAAAATGCACAGCAGAAGATTTATTTCATACCTGAGAATAAACATGCTTTAAAGTGTCAACCAAAAGGTTGGTGAGTTCATAAATTTATCATAAGACAATAAAATTCATCATTTTGATAGACCACAAGATTTAAATGCTGCATGGTACAAATGGGCCCGAATCTTATACCCACCTGTAATGTACATGCTATATCTTTTAAATACAGTACATCTTTCTCGTGTACGAAACCATTTTTCATAAATCATAGTAACCGTGTATGTTATTTTTGTGCACAAAAATAACATACACATTAATTGATTTCGTTTTGAAAAGACATTAATTAATATATCATAATATCATGATAATATAATAATTTAAAATCTCATTTGATATTATAAACTTTGGGTTAACAACATTTAACAAGATCGTTAACCTAAAGGTCTCAAAACAACACTTACATGTAACGATTAACGATGACTTAACGACTCAGTTAAAAGGTATATACATGTAGTGTTTTAATATATATTCATACACTTTTTAAAGACTTCAAGACACTTATCAAAATACTTCTACTTAACAAAAATGCTTACAATTACATCCTCGTTCAGTTTCATCAACAATTCTACTCGTATGCACCCGTATTCGTACTCGTACAATACACAGCTTTTAGATGTATGTACTATTGGTATATACACTCCAATGATCAGCTCTTAGCAGCCCATGTGAGTCACCTAACACATGTGGGAACCATCATTTGGCAACTAGCATGAAATATCTCATAAAATTAGAAAAATATGAGTAATCATTCATGACTTATTTACATGAAAACAAAATTACATATCCTTTATATCTAATCCATATACCAACGACCAAAAACACCTACAAACACTTTCATTCTTTAATTTTCTTCATCTAATTGATCTCTCTCAAGTTCTAACTTCAAGTTCTAAGTGTTCTTCATAAATTCTACAAGTTCTAGTTACATAAAATCAAGAATACTTTCAAGTTTGCTAGCTCACTTTCAATCTTGTAAGGTGATCATCCAACCTCAAGAAATCTTTGTTTCTTACAGTAGGTTATCATTCTAATACAAGGTAATAATCATATTCAAACTTTGGTTCAATTTCTATAACTATAACAATCTTATATCAAGTGATGATCTTACTTGAACTTGTTTTCGTGTCATGATTCTGCTTCAAGAACTTCGAGCCATCCAAGGATCCATTGAAGCTAGATCCATTTTTCTCTTTTCCAGTAGGTTTATCCAAGGAACTTAAGGTAGTAATGATGTTCATAACATCATTCGATTCATACATAAAAAGCTATCATATTCGAAGTGGTAAACTAGTAATCACTAGAACATAGTTTAGTTAATTCTAAACTTGTTCGCAAATAAAGTTAATCCTTCTAACTACACTTTTAAAATCAACTATACACATGATATATATCTATATGATATGCTAACTTAATGATTTAAAATCCAGAAACACGATAAACACCATAAAACCGGATTTACTCCGTCGTAGTTACAACCGGGGGCTGTTTTGGTTTGGATAATTAAAAACTATGAAAAACTTTGATTTAAAAGCTATACTTCTGGGAAAATGATTTTTCTTATGAACATGAAACCATATCAAAAAATCATGGTTAAACTCAAAGTGAAAGTATGTTTTTCAAAACAGTCATCAAGATATCGTTCTTTCGACGGAAATGACTACCTCTTTCAAAAATGACTTGTAACTTGTATTTACGACTATAAACCTATACCTTTTCTGTTTAGTTTCATAAAGTCAAGTTCAATACGAAACCGTGGCCGCTTAAATCACTCAAAACGGATTAGAAACGAAGAAATGGATTGCAAAAAAAAATTGGTAAAAACAATTCATTTTAGCTACATGAAAATTGGTAACAAATCTATTCCAACCATAACTTAATCAACTTGTATTGTATATTATGTAATCTTGAGATACCATAGACACGTATACAATGTTTCGACCTATCATGTCGACACATCTATATATATTTCGGAACAACCATAGACACTCTATATGTGAATGTTGGAGTTAGCTATACAGGGTTGAGGTTGATTCCAAAATATATATAGTTTGAGTTGTGATCAATACTGAGATATGTATATACTGGGTCGTGGATTGATTCAAGATAATATATATCGATTTATTTCTGTACATCTAACTGTGGACAACTAGTTGTAGGTTACTAACGAGGACAGCTGACTTAGTGAACTTAAAACATCAAAATGTATTAAAAGTGTTGTAAATATATTTTGAACATACTTTGATATATATGTACATATTTGTTATAGGTTCGTGAATCGACCAGTGGCCAAGTCTTACTTCCCGACGAAGTAAAAAAATCTGTGAAAGTGAGTTATAGTCCCACTTTTAAAATCTAATATTTTTGGGATGAGAATACATGCAGGTTTTATAAATGATTTACAAAATAGACACAAGTACGTGAAACTACATTCTATGGTTGAATTATCGAAATCGAATATGCCCCTTTTTATTAAGTCTGGTAATCTAAGAATTAGGGAACAGACACCCTAATTGACGTGAATCCTAAAGATAGATCTATTGGGCCTAACAAACCCCATCCAAAGTACCGGATGCTTTAGTACTTCGAAATTTATATCATATCCGAAGGGTGTCCCGGAATGATGGGGATATTCTTAAATATGCATCTTGTTAATGTCGGTTACCAGGTGTTCACCATATGAATGATTTTTATCTCTATGTATGGGATGTGTATTGAAATATGAAATCTTGTGGTCTATTATTATGATTTGATAATATATAGGTTAAACCTATAACTCACCAACATTTTTGTTGACGTTTTAAGCATGTTTATTCTCAGGTGATTATTAAGAGCTTCCGCTGTCGCATACTTAAATAAGGACGAGATTTGGAGTCCATGCTTGTATGATATTGTGTAAAAACTGCATTCAAGAAACTTATTTCGTTGTAACATATTTGTATTGTAAACCATTATGTAATGGTCGCGTGTAAACAGGATATTTTAGATTATCATTATTTGATAATCTACGTAAAACTTTTTAAACCTTTATTGATGAAATAAAGGTTATGGTTTATTTTAAAATGAATGCAGTCTTTGAAAAACGTCTCATATAGAGGTCAAAATCTCGCAACGAAATCAATTAATATGGAACGTTTTTAATCAATAAGAACGGGACACTATCGGAAGTGAAAGCAGAACCCCGTTTGTAAAATAGATGCATTTGCAACAAATCAATTATTTGTTGTAATAACTTAATTAGATAAACTGAAATGATTATAAACTGTAATGTATTTGCACCTTTTCATGAATAATGCATAATGGTTTATCAATAAGAACGGGTCTTCACGAATTAATGTAATCAACTAACAATAAATCTACAGGTCCTTTTCACACCTTTGGCATAGCTGCTTCTGATTGTTGTTGTTGTTGTTGCGGTTATTATTGTTGTTGGGATGATTGTTGTAGTTGTTGTTGTTGTTGTTGTTGTTGTTGTTGTTGTTGTTGTTGTTGTTGTTGTTGTTGTTGTTGTTGTTGTTGTTGTTGTTGTTGTTGTTGTTGTTGTTGTTGTTGTTGTTGTTGTTGTTGTTGTTGTTGTTGTTGTTGTTGTTGTTGTTGTTGTTGTTGTTGTTGTTGTTGTTGTTGTTGTTGTTGTTGTTGTTGTTGTTGTTGTTGTTGTTGTTGTTGTTGTTGTTGTTGTTGTTGTTGTTGTTGTTGTTGTTGTTGTTGTTGTTGTTGTTGTTGTTGTTGTTGTTGTTGTTGTTGTTGTTGTTGTTGTTGTTGTTGTTGTTGTTGTTGTTGTTGTTGTTGTTGTTGTTGTTGTTGTTGTTGTTGTTGTTGTTGTTGTTGTTGTTGTTGTTGTTGTTGTAGTTGCTGTAGTTGTGATTGATGTTCCGATTGTTGGGATAGTTGTTGCGATTATTGTTGTAATTGCTGTTGTCGTTGTATTGGTGATTCTTATCACCGTTTTCCTCCCACTTTCTTTTGACTTGCTTCACATTGGCCTCTTCAGCAGTCTGTTCTTTAATTCTTTCTTCAATCTGGTTCACTAGTTTGTGAGCCATTCTACATGCCTGTTGTATGGAGGGGGGCTCGTGTGAACTTATATCTTCTTGGATTCTTTCCGGTAATCCTTTCACAAACGCGTCGATCTTCTCTTCCTCATCTTCGAACGCTCCCGGACACAATAGGCATAATTATGTGAATCATCTTTCGTACGTGGTAATATCAAATCCTCGGGTTCGTAACCCTCTAAGTTCTATCTTGAGCTTATTGACCTCGGTTCTGGGACGGTACTTCTCGTTCATCAAATGCTTGAATGCTGACCACGGTAGTGCGTAAGCATCATCTTGTCCCACTTACTCTAGATAGGTATTCCACCATGTTAACGCAGAACCTATGAAGGTATGCGTAGCGTACTTCACTTTGTCCTCTTCAGTACACTTACTTATGGCAAACACCGATTCGACCTTCTCGGTCCACCGTTTCAATCCGATCGGTCCTTCGGTTCCATCAAATTCCAAAGGTTTGCAGGCAGTGAATTCTTTGTAGGTGCATCCTACACGATTTCCTGTACTGCTAGATCCAAGGTTATTGTTGGTATGTAGCGCAGCCTGTACTACGGCTATGTTTGAAGAAAGAAAGGCACGAAATTCCTCTTCGCTCATATTTAAGGTGTGTCGAGTAGTCGGTGCCATTTCCTAGAAAAATAGTCAAATGAAACGAGTTAATCATATAGAATATCAAGAGTAGTCAATAGTATTTTGTAGCGTAATATGAACTTATTTATAAAAGCTCTTTCTTCATATTAGCGTTTTATACTCTTTAATTCGGGTAGTACCTACCCGTTAAGTTCATACTTAGTAGCTAACATACCATTTCAACTACTACAATTCTATATGAAAAACTAATCATAAAAAAAATATCATATTCAAACCTTTATACAATAACTTGCAAACTTACAATACCGCTTTTTTTTACAGTTATAGTTGATGGCACTAATCAACTGAAAGGACCCGTCCTAATCTATCCGGACGAAGTCCTTCTCGAATATAAACGATTTACAATAGTTGGTTACATCGCGAGGTACTTGACCTCTAAATGATACATTTTACAAACATTGCATTCGTTTTTAAAAGACAAACTTTCATTTCATTGAAAGTTGACAGTATGCATACCACTTCTTAATATATCCAACTATAAATGACTTGATATTAATCTTGATGAACTCAATGACTCGAATGCAACGTCTTTTGAAATATGTCATGAATGACTCCAAGTAATATCCTTAAAATGAGCTAGTGTACAGCGGAAGATTTCTTTCAACCTGAGAATAAACATGCTTTCAAGTGTCAACCAAAGGTTGGTGAGTTCATTAGTTTATAGTAATCATTTCATTTTCATCCTTTTTAATAGACCACAAGATTTTAAATATTATAAAACGTGCAGAAGTCCCATTCCAACTACACAAAAAAAATATCATTCATATGAAGAACACCTGGTGAGGATTCAAAATATAATAGTAACCATCTGTACCGGTCTTTCACCCCACGACTGAATACATGTGCCTTCAAAATATAGAACCTCTGTGCCGGTCTTTACACCCCACGGCTGAACACATGTTTATAAAATATAGGACAACCGGTGCCAAAATGTCATAAATAATAAACCATCCACCCGGCTCGGGAGCTCATACGCTCTAACGGAAAACCGGGGGCTAATGCATGTCATAATAATCAACCCCAATCCCAGATAATTCTATCATAGAATGCAGTTTCACTTTGTTTCACTTACTTGTGTCTATTTCGTAAAACTGTTATAAAAGTTGCGCATGTATTCTCAGCCCAAAAATATAAAGGGTAAAAAGGCAAATGAAACTCACCATACTGTATTTCGTAGTAAAAATACATATAACATCATTGAACAAGTGTAAGGTTGGCCTCGGATTCACGAACCCTTCAAAAGCCTTTCCTAAAAAGAATTGCCCAGAACCAGGCTCGAACCCGTGACCTCTCGCTACCTAACACCGCCCCTTAACCATCTGCGCTGCTTATCTTTTCTGTTCTAGTTCCTAACTCGATTTTATTTAACCCATTTTAACTGTTTCTATACTTCATCTTCTTAAATCAAAACCCATTTTAACATTTTCATCATCATCATCATCTAATATCACATAATTATCATCATAGTAACATCATTATTTGTCATCGAATCATCATTACTATTATCTATAACATCATGTATTATGTATCATCACTTAAATCATCATCATGAAATCTTCATCTTAACTATCATCACTGCATTTCATCGTTACCATCTCTAGCCCAAAAACAACTAGAACAGGCCCAAGTCGCCTCACAATCCATATGGCAATTAACGGCCCAACAACAAAATTTACAACCCAATTTAATTAAGCCCGTTACATAATTCAATAATTCACAGCCTAAGTTTTGTAATATGCCTCGTGAAATTTTCATAGTAGATGAAAGTTTAAGGCTTTTGTGTGGGGTTCGGTTTTGACAACACCATTATTCATCATTCCTAATCATCATCATTTATACCTAACTATCTTCACCTTTTTCATAAACCTTTACTAATTATCATCTATCTTAATCTTTACGGTGCATTCCTCATCTATTATACCTTTCGTTCCCCAATAAAAAAAAAATAGAAAAAAAACAAGCAGCAGCTGCGATGATGGTTGTTTTGTTTGTATCAGACCAAAACAGAAAAATAATCGAAGGTAATAGCAGCAGTTGGGTAATGGTGTTGATCAGAGATGAAGTAGTGGCGAGGGTGGTGTTGCGTGGCAGTTTATAGCTGCAAAATACAGCAGTAAGCTGGCGGTTAGTGGTGGAAAACGGCAGCAGCTATTAGCTGTTGCAGGTGGGGTCTTTTAGTGATGGAGGTGGAGAGGGTTTTGCAGTGGTGATTCGTGAGTGTTGTGGGGTTGAAGATGCGTGGAACATTAACCAGGAACAGCAGGTCGTGGTTGTAAGGTTTGGTTTTTGAGTTGCTTGATCTAAACAGAAAGCCAGAAGATCGAGCAGATAGTAGTCTGGTTGGGTTGGTTCTCGGACAGGAAGTAGGGTCGAATAGCAGGTAATGATTTATGGTGTCGATGGTTTCATATAGTGTGCAGTAAATATATGTATCTTATAGATGTTTATAGAAAAAAAAATGATGGAAGTTAAGCAGAGAAAAGAACTTGAACACATGGTGTTCTTTACTATCTCATGTGTAAATGTACGTGCTCATAGTAGTTGAGATAAAAGGTGTGGCTTCGGTGATGGTTTGCTGCAACAACAGAGAACAGGTAGTAGTGACATGATGGTCTCGGTTGGGCTGAGTAATTAAGAAGAAATGAGATGATGAAGGAGAAGAGAAAGGTTTTATATCAATATGTATATCATATATCTCATATGCATATGTTGTTGTATGTGTATATGAGTAGGTAGAGAAAGGTGATAGGATGTTAAACGGAAAGAAGGAAACAATATTAGTGGGTGGGGTATTTGGGGTGTCAATCAATCAAAGAAAATAACACATATGTCCAATTCTTTTAAAAGTGGTGATCGATTAATATTTTCCTTGATGGGGTCGATGAAATTAGTGATCAAGTGGGGTTGTTGTGGGTAACAAGAAATGAATGTTACAAAATTGCAAATATGTGCATTTATGTAGTATTTAATAGTTAATAAAAAAAAAATGCATGTAAGTGGTGTTAATAGCTTTTTCAAAATAATCAAAATTCACATCAAAAACATCATGTAATGCTGACCTTGTTTCATCATTTTAGAAACCAGAATAAATTTAGCATCATATTTAATTGGATAAACTTTTGGACTTCTAAAGTTAGTATCACATTTCAGTTACATCAGAATGAGATAAGCGCCGGTGACCAAGCTCGATGTAATAAATGTAGATAACAAAATGCATCTCTATATATGCTAATGGGTTACAAGTTGTTCATATAATAATAGAAACATAAATAATAGAACGTGGAAATAAAAAATATATATAGCAGCCACCTAAATTTGACGATCTTGACTGCCCATGACTAAATTTAAAACAACTATAGTCATGGAAATTGCAACTGTAATTTATCAAAAGATCTACAAGAAATAATGCATTGTATATCATATCCTTGTCTCAAGGGATATACGGCACATATAAAAAAAATAAAAATTCATACACGTACGTACATTTACACTTACAAATGTACGTTGCCAAATTTGGCTAGCAAAAGAATTCAAAATTTTCTGAAATAGATGAAAATCATGATTGTCTTTGACACTTTAGATATTTTTAATATACTTTATTTATATTGATAGATATGTTTTAAATAATAATTTTCAGAATATCATATTTTTATTTATTTCACACAATTACTTTTAATAACAATAACATATAATATTTTAAATTATATTTCCACTTATTATTTATATATCCATACACACATATCTATTTACAATTAATGGTTCGTGAATCGTCGAGAGCAGTCGAAGGTCAATTGATTACATGAATATAGATTTCAAAACTTTCGAGACTCAATATTACAAATTTTGCTTATCGTGTCGGAAACATATAAAGATTAAAGTTTAAATTTGATCGGAAATTTCCGGGTCATTACAATATTCATTACAACGAAAGTTGACGGTATGCATAACATTTTATAATATATCTAACTATAACTGATTTAATAAAGGTTTGAATATGATATTTTTTTTGCAAGTGAACCGTAGATTTGAAATGGATTAGAATATATATATAATCAATGATGTTCATGTTTATATAATTCGATATGTTTGAATTAACAAATAACCCGTAGATTATAGAACTTTCAATCTTGTAGAGTGATCATTCTGCCTCAATACACATGATGATGGTGAGTTATAGGTTTAACCTATATATATCAAATCGTAACAATAGACCACAAGATTTCATATTTCAATATACATCCCATACATAGAGATAAAAATCATTCATATGGTGAACACCTGATAACCGACATTTACAAGATGCATATATAAGAATATCCCCATCATTCCGGGACACCCTTCGGATATGATATAAATTTCAAAGTACTAAAGCATCCGGTACTTTGGATGGGGTTTGTTAGGCCCAATAGATCTATCTTTAGGATTCGCGTCAATTAGGGTGTCTGTTCCCTAATTCTTAGATTACCAGACTTAATAAAAAGAGGCATATTCGATTTCGATAATTCAACCATAGAATGTAGTTTCGCGTACTTGTGTCTATTTTTTAAATCATTTATAAAACCTGCATGTATTCTCATCCCAAAAATATTAGATTTTAAAAGTGGGACTATAACTCACTTTCACAGATTTTTACTTCGTCGGGAAGTAAGACTTGGCCACTAGTCGATTTACGAACCTATAACAAATATGTACATATATATCAAAGTATATTCAAAATATATTTACAACACTTTTAATACATTTTGATGTTTTAAGTTTATTAAGTCAGCTGTCCTCGTTAGTAACCTACAACTAGTTGTCCAACGTTAGATGTACAGAAAAAAATTGATATATATATTATCTTGAATCAATCCACAACCCAGTGTATACATATCTCAGTATTGATCACAACTCAAACTATATATATTTTGGAATCAACCTCAACCCTGTATAGCTAACTCCAACATTCACATATAGAGTGTCTATGGTTGTTCCGAAATATATATAGATGTGTCGACATGATAGGTCGAAACATTGTATACGTGTCTATGGTATCTCAAGATTACATAATATACAATACAAGTTGATTAAGTTATGGTTGGAATAGATTTGTTACCAATTTTCATGTAGCTAAAATGAGTAGTTTTTACCAATTTTGTTTTGCTCGCCATTTCTTCGTTTCTAATCCGTTTTGAGTGATTTAAGTGGCCACGGTTTCGTATTGAACTTGAATTTATGAAACTAAACAGAAAAGGTATAGGTTTATAGTCGGAAATACAATTTACAAGTCGTTTTTGAAAGAGGTAGTCATTTCCGTCGAAAGAACGACATCTTGATGACTGTTTTGAAAAACATACTTTCACTTTGAGTTTAACCATGATTTTTGTATATGGTTTCATGTTCATAAGAAAAATCATTTTCCCAGAAGTATAGCTTTTAAATCAAAGTTTTTCATAGTTTTTAATTATCCAAACCAAAACAGCCCCCGGTTGTAACTACGACGGCGTAAATCCGGTTTTATGGTGTTTATCGTGTTTCCAGGTTTTAAATCATTAAGTTAGCATATCATATAGATATATATCATGTGTATAGTTGATTTTAAAAGTGTAGTTATAAGGATTAAATTTATTTGCGAACAAGTTTAGAATTAACTAAACTATGTTCTAGTGATTACTAGTTTACCACTTCGAATATGATAGCTTTTTATGTATGAATCGAATGATGTTATGAACATCATTACTACCTTAAGTTCCTTGGATAAACCTACTGGAAAAGAGAAAAATGGATCTAGCTTCAACGGATCCTTGGATGGCTCGAAGTTCTTGAAGCAGAATCATGACACGAAAACAAGTTCAAGTAAGATCATCACTTGAAATAAGATTGTTATAGTTATAGAAATTGAACCAAAGTTTGAATATGATTATTACCTTGTATTAGAATGATAACCTACTATAAGAAACAAAGATTTCTTAAGGTTGGATGATCACCTTACAAGATTAGAAGTGAGCTAGCAAACTTGAAAGTATTCTTGATTTTATGTAACTAGAACTTGTAGAATTTATGAAGAACACTTAGAACTTGAAGTTAAAACTTGAGAGAGATCAATTAGATGAAGAAAATTGAAGAATGAAAGTGTTTGTAGGTGTTTTTGGTTGTTGGTATATGGATCAGATGTAAAGGATATGTAATTTTGTTTTCATGTAAATAAGTCATGAATGATTACTCATATTTTTGTAATTTTATGAGATATTTCATGCTAGTTTCCAAATGATGGTTCCCACATGTGTTAGGTGACTCACATGGGCTACTAAGAGCTGATCATTAGAGTGTATATACCAATAGTACATACATCTAAAAGCTGTGTATTGTACGAGTACGAATACGGGTGCATACGAGTAGAATTGTTGATGAAACTGAACGAGGATGTAATTGTAAGCATTTTTGTTAAGTAGAAGTATTTTGATAAGTGTCTTGAAGTCTTTAAAAAGTGTATGAATACATATTAAAACACTACATGTATATACATTTTAACTGAGTCGTTAAGTCATCGTTAATCGTTACATGTAAGTGTTGTTTTGAGACCTTTAGGTTAACGATCTTGTTAAATGTTGTTAACCCAAAGTTTATAATATCAAATGAGATTTTAAATTATTATATTATCATGATATTATGATATATTAATATATCTTAATATGATATATACATTTAAATGTTGTTACAACGATAATCGTTACATATATGTCTCGTTTCGAAATCCTTAAGTTAGTAGTCTTGTTTTTACTTATGTAGTTCATTGTTAATACACTTAATGATATATTTAATTATTATATTATCATGTTATATATAATATAAAAATGTATTAATATGCTTCATATATATTTAGTAAGACGTGGTTATAACGATAATCGTTATATGTATCGTTTCGAGTTTCATACGTCAGTAGTCTCCTTTTTAAGTATATAACATATTGTTACTATTTTTAATGAGATTGTTACTATTTTTAATGAGATACTTGATGATCATTATATCATGTTAAACATATATATTTATTCATTTATGTATCATCATGTCATATACAACTTATAGCGTTCGTGAATCATTGGTCAAACTGGGTAATCAGACGTTTACAAAATTTCCGTTTCAATTAACCAAGTCTTAACAAGTTTGATTGCTTAACATGTTGGAAACATTTAATCATGTAAATATAGTTTTCATTAAACATATAATCATAGAAAGGTTCAGAAAAGTTCGGGTCACTACAGTACCTACCCGTTAAATAAATTTCGTCCCGAAATTTTAAGCGATTGGAGGTGTTGGCTCATCTTCTGAAAATAAGTGCGGGTACTTCTTCTTCATCTGATCTTCTCATTCCCAGGTGAACTCGAGTCCTCTACGAGCATTCCATCGAACCTTAACAATCGGTATCTTGTTTTGTTTAAGTCTCTTAACCTCACGATCCATTATTTCAACGGGTTCTTCAATGAATTGAAGTTTTTCATTGATTTGGATTTCGTCCAACGGAATAGTGAGATCTTCTTTAGCAAAACATTTCTTCAAATTCGAGACGTGGAAAGTGTTATGTACAGCCGCGAGTTGTTGAGGTAACTCAACTCGGTAAGCTACTGGTCCGACACGATCAATAATCTTGAATGGTCCGATATACCTTGGATTTAATTTCTTTCGTTTACTAAATCGAACAACACCTTTCCAAGGTGAAACTTTAAGCATGACCATCTCTCCAATTTCAAATTCTATATCTTTTCTTTTAATGTCAGCGTAGCTCTTTTGTCGACTTTGGGCGGTTTTCAACCGTTGTTGAATTTGGATGATCTTCTCGGTAGTTTCTTGTATTATCTCCGGACCCGTAATCTGTCTATCCCCCACTTCACTCCAACAAATCGGAGACCTGCACTTTCTACCATAAAGTGCTTCAAACGGCGCCATCTCAATGCTTGAATGGTAGCTGTTGTTGTAGGAAAATTCTGCTAACGGTAGATGTCGATCCCAACTGTTTCCGAAATCAATAACACATGCTCGTAGCATGTCTTCAAGCGTTTGTATCGTCCTTTCACTCTGGCCCATCAGTTTGTGGATGATAGGCAGTACTCATGTCTAGACGAGTTCCTAATGCTTGCTGTAATGTCTGCCAGAATCTTGAAATAAATCTGCCATCCCTATCAGAGATAATAGAGATTGGTATTCCATGTCTGGAGACGACTTCCTTCAAATACAGTCGTGCTAACTTCTCCATCTTGTCATATTCTCTTATTGACAGGAAGTGTGCTGATTTGGTGAGACGATCAACTATTACCCAAATAGTATCAAAACCACTTGCAGTCCTTGGCAATTTAGTGATGAAATCCATGGTAATGTTTTCCCATTTCCATTCCGGGATTTTGGGTTGTTGAAGTAGACCTGGTGGTTACTGATGCTCAGCTTTGACCTTAGAACACGTCAAACATTCTCCTACGTATTTAGCAACATCGGCTTTCATACCCGGCCACCAAAAATGTTTCTTGAGATCCTTGTACATCTTCCCCGTTCCAGGATGTATTGAGTATCTGGTTTTATGAGCTTCTCTAAGTACCATTTCTCTCATATCTCCAAATTTTGGTACCTAAATCCTTTCAGCCCTATACCGGGTTCCGTCTTCCCGAATATTAAGATGCTTCTCCGATCCTTTGGGTATTTCATCCTTTAAATTTCCCTCTTTTAAAACTCCTTGTTGCGCCTCCTTTATTTGAGTATTAAGGTTATTGTGAATCATTATATTCATAGATTTTACTCGAATGGGTTCTCTGTCCTTCCTGCTCAAAGCGTCAGCTACCACATTTGCCTTCCCCGGGTGGTAACGAATCTCAAAGTCATAATCATTCAACATATCAATCCACCTACACTGCCTCATATTCAGTTGTTTCTAATTAAATATGTGTTGAAGACTTTTGTGGTCGGTACATATAATACTTTTGACCCCATATAAGTAGTGCCTCCAAGTCTTTAATGCAAAAATAACCGCGCCTAATTCCAAATCATGCGTCGTATAATTTTGTTCGTGAATCTTCAATTGTCTAGACGCATAAGCAATCACTTTCGTTCGTTGCATTAATACACAACCGAGACCTTGCTTTGATTCGTCACAATAAATCACAAAATCATCATTCCCTTCAGGCAATGACAATATAGGTGCCGTAGTTAGCTTTTTCTTCAATAACTTAAACGCCTTCTCTTGTTCATCCTTTCATTCAAATTTCTTCCCTTTATGCGTTAATGCAGTCAAGGGTTTTGCTATTCTGGAAAAGTCTTGGATGAACCTTTGTAGTTACCAGCCAGTCCTAAAAACTGGCGTACGTGTTTCGGAGTTTTCGGGGTTTCCCACTTTTCAACAGTTTCTATCTTTGCTGGATCCACCTTAATACCTTCTTTGTTCACTCTGTGACCGAGGAATTGAACTTCTTCCAACCAAAATGCACACTTTGAAAACTTAGCGTACAATTATTCCTTCCTCAATACTTCTAACACCTTTCTCAAATGTTCACCGTGTTCTTGGTCATTCTTTGAGTAAATAAGTATGTCATCAATGAAAACAATGACAAACTTGTCAAGGTATGATCCACACACTCGGTTCATAAGGTCCATGAACACAGCTGGTGCATTAGTTAAACCAAACGGCATGACCATAAACTCGTAATGACCGTAACGTGTTCTGAAAGCAGTCTTTGGAATATCATCTTCTTTCACCCACATTTGATGATACCCGGAACGTAAGTCAATCTTTGAATAAACAGACGAGCCTTGTAGTTGATCAAATAAGTCGTCGATTCTCGGTAGTGGGTAGCGGTTCTTGATGGTAAGTTTGTTCAACTCTCGGTAGTTGATACATAACCTGAATGTACCATCTTTCTTCTTGACAAACAAAACAGGAGCTCCCCACGGTGATGTGCTTGGTCGAATGAAACCACGCTCTAAAATTTCTTGTAATTGGCTTTGCAGTTCTTTCATCTCGCTGGGTGCGAGTCTGTAAGGATCATGAGCTATTGGTGCAGCTCCTGGTACAAGATCTATTTGAAATTCAACGGATCGATGTGGGGGTAATCCCGATAATTCTTTCGGAAATACATCGGGAAATTCTTTTGTGACGGGAACATCATTGATGCTCTTTTCTTCAGTTTTTACTTTCTCGACGTGTGCTAGAACAGCATAGCAACCTTTTCTTATTAGTTTTTGTGCCTTCAAATTACTAATAAGATGTAGCTTCGTGTTGCCCTTTTATCCGTACACCATTAAGGGTTTTCCTTTTTCTCGTATAATGCGAATTGCATTTTTGTAACAAACGATCTCTGCTTTCACTTCTTTCAACCAGTCCATACCGATTATCACATCAAAACTCCCTAACTCTACTGGTATCAAGTCAATCTTAAATGTTTCGCTAACCAGTTTAATTTCTCGATTCTGACATATATTATCTGCTGAAATTAATTTACCATTTGCTAATTCGAGTAAAAATTTACTATCCAAAGGCGTCAATGGACAACTTAATTTAGCACAAAAATCTTTACTCATATAGCTTCTATCCGCACCCGAATCAAATAAAACGTAAGCAGATTTATTGTCAATAAGAAACGTACCTGTAACAAGCTCCGGGTCTTCCTGTGCCTCTGCCGCATTAATATTGAAAACTCTTCCGCGGCCTTGTCCATTCGTGTTCTCCTAGTTCGGACAATTTCTAATAATGTGACCCGGTTTTCCACATTTATAACAAACTACATTGGCATAACTTGCTCCGACACTACTTGCTCCGCCATTACTCATTCTGACACCATTTGTTCCTTTCGTTCTGTTAACCCCTGGTCCGTAGACCTCACACTTCGCCGCGCTATGACCATTTCTTTTACACTTGTTGCAAAATTTGGTGCAGAACCCCGAGTGATACTTTTCACACCTTTGGCATAGCTGCTTCTGATTGTTGTTGTTGTTGTTGTTGTTGCGGTTATTATGGTTGTTGGGATGATTGTTGTAGTTGTAGTTGTAGTTGTTGTTGTTGTTGTTGTTGTTGTTGTTGTTGTTGTTGTTGTTGTTGTTGTTGTTGTTGTTGTTGTTGTTGTTGTTGTTGTTGTTGTTGTTGTTGTTGTTGTTGTTGTTGTTGTTGTTGTTGTTGTTGTTGTTGTTGTTGTTGTTGTTGTTGTTGTTGTTGTTGTTGTTGTTGTTGTTGTTGTTGTTGTTGTTGTTGTTGTTGTTGTTGTTGTTGTTGTTGTTGTTGTTGTTGTTGTTGTTGTTGTTGTTGTTGTTGTTGTTGTTGTTGTTGTTGTTGTTGTTGTTGTTGTTGTTGTTGTTGTTGTTGTTGTTGTTGTTGTTGTTGTTGTTGTTGTTGTTGTTGTTGTTGTTGTTGTTGTTGTTGTTGTTATTGTTGTTGTTGGGCCGTTTATTGTAGTTGCGATTGATGTTCCGATTGTTGGGATAGTTGTTGCGATTATTGTTGTAATTGCTATTGTTGTTGTATTGGTGATTCTTATCACCGTTTTCCTCCCACTTTCTTTTGACTTGCTTCATATTGGCCTCTTCAGCAGTCTGTTCTTTAATTCTTTCTTCAATCTGGTTCACTAGTTTGTGAGCCATTCTACATGCCTGTTGTATGGAGGCGGGCTCGTGTGAACTTATATCTTCTTGGATTCTTTCCGGTAATCCTTTCACAAATGCGTCGATCTTCTCTTCCTCATCTTCGAACGCTCCTGGACACAATAGGTATAATTCTGTGAATCGTCTTTCGTACGTGGTAATATCAAATCCTTGGGTTCGTAACCCTCTAAGTTCTGTCTTGAGCTTATTGACCTCGGTTCTGGGATGGTACTTCTCGTTCATCAAGTGCTTGAATGCTGACCACGGTAGTGCGTAAGCATCATCTTGTCCCACTTGCTCTAGATAGGTATTCCACCATGTTAACCCAGAACTTGTGAAGGTATGCGTAGCGTACTTCACTTTGTCCTCTTCAGTACACTTACTTATGGGAAACACCGATTCGACCTTCTCGGTCCACCGTTTCAATCCGATGGGTCCTTCGGTTCCATCAAATTCTAAAGGTTTGCAGGCAGTGAATTCTTTGTAGGTGCATCCTACACGATTTCTTGAAGCAAGAAAGGCACGAAATTCCTCTTCGCTCATATTCAAGGTGTGTCGAGTAGTCGGTGCCATTTCCTTCAAAATAGTCAAATGAAACGAGTTAATCATATAGAATATCAAGAGTAGTCAATAGTATTTCGTAGCGTAATATGAACTTATTTATAAAAGCTTTTTCTTCATATTAGCGTTTTATAAGTTTAAATTCGGGTAGTACCTACCCGTTAAGTTCATACTTAGTAGCTAATATACAATTCAACTACTACAATTCTATATGAAAAACTGATTATAATAATATATCGCGTTCAAACTTTTACACAATATTTTACAAACTTACAATACCGGTTATTTTACATATAGCATGAAATATAGCACACAATAAATTTGATACAAGATGGTTGTGAAGATAATTCTAGCTAGTACACAAGTCGTTCAGCAAAGGCAATAAAGACACGTAATTCATACGTCCAGAAACAAGTCATGCATTCTGGTTTTACTAGGACTACTTCCCATCCTTGGTCTTGTGGAACATAACCATTATGGCCATTGATAAGACAGCGTGTTGTAACGTCGTCAAAGGGACGAGGGTTACATAATGTCCAACAGTCTCATAATAACCTAAAAACCTCATTTCTTACCCCAATTACCGACTCCGTCACTTGTGGGAACGTTTTGTTTAATAGTTGTAGCCCGATGTTCTTGTTCTCACTTTGGTGAGAAGCGAACATTACTAACCCGTAAGCATAACATGCTTCTTTATGTTGCATGTTAGCCGCTTTTTCTAAATCACGAAGTCCTATATTCGGATATATTGAGTCAAAATAATTTCTTAACCCGTTGCGTAAAATAGCATTTGGGTTCCCCGCAATATATGCGTCAAAGTAAACACATCGTAACTTATGGATTTCCCAATGTGATATCCCCCATCTTTCGAACGAAAGCCTTTTATAAATCAAGGCATTCTTGGAACGTTCTTCGAATGTCTTACAAACTGATCTCGCCTTAAATAGTTGTGCCGAGGAATTCTGACTGACTCTAGACAAGATTTCATCAATCATGTCTCCGGGTAGGTCTCTTAAAATATTGGGTTGTCTATCCATTTTGTGTTTTTATACTGTAAAATAGACAAGAGTTAGATTCATAAAAAAAAAATACTTATTAATACAAGCAATTTTTACATATATCATAAAGCATAAGCACACTATATTACATATATTACACCACACGAATACAACTATCTTATTCCGACTCGCTCGTTTCTTCTTCTTTGGTTTTGGTTCGTTTTGCCAAGTTTCTAGGGATATATGATGTTCCCCTAATACGAGCCGTCGTTTTCCACATTGGTTTAGAAAAACCTGGTGGTTTAGAGGTTCCCGGGTTATTGTCACAACTTAAGAAATACAGATGTTTACGATACATATAAAGTTCATCGGGTTTGGAATCAAATTTCTGTATTTTTATGCCCTTTCCCTTATTGTTCTCTTTTGCCTTATTAAATTGTGTTGGGGTAATTTCTATAACATCATCGGAATCCTTGTCGGGATCCGATTCATCGGAGAATTGGTAATCCTCCCAATACTTTGCTTCCTTGGCAGAAACACTATTGACCATAATTAACTTTGGTCGGTTGGTTGAGGATTTTCTTCTACTTAACCGTTTTATTATTTCTCTCACTGGTTCTATTTCTTCTTCCGGTTCCGATTCTTCTTCCGGTTCCGATTCTTCTTCCGGTTCCGACTCTTCTTCCGGTTCCGACTCTTCTTCCGGTTCCTCTTCGGGAACTTGTGAATCAGTCCACGAATCATTCCAATTTACATTTGACTCTTCATTATTATTAGATGAGTCAATGGGACTTGTTCTAGAGGTAGACATCTATCACATAATATCAAACGCGTTAAGAGATTAATATATCACATAATATTCACATGTTAAAAATATATAGTTTCCAACAAAATTTGTTAAGCAATCATTTTTCAAGTAAACAGGGTCAAAGTCCAGACTCACTAATGCATCCTAACAAACTCGATAAGACACACTAATGCAAAATTCTGGTTCTCTAAGACCAACGCTCGGATACTATTAATAATCTATATATAAATAGAAAAATACTATTAAATACGATACAATTTTACACAAGATATTTATTTATTTATAGAATGGATATACTTAAACCTTGCTACAACACTTATAGGCAGTGTACCTAATCGTATAGTAGTGTAGTTTTTAGTAAGTCCGGTTTGTTCCACAGGGAATCTTTTAGACAAAGCTTAACGCTATATTAGTTTTATTTTATAAAAATACAAATATATATATAAGTAATATTATTATTATAAAAGGGGGGTTTTTACCGTTTAATGACCGGTTTATCGATTTTAAAAACTTTAGTCGCAGTTAAAACCTAATGTAAAATATTAAATAAATAAAAAGACTTAATTTAAAGCGTAAAATAAATAACGATAATGAAATTGCGATAAATAAAAGTGCGATAAAATAAAATTGCGATAATTAAAAAGTACGATAATTAAAAGTGCAATTAAATACAATAACAATAAATAAAAGTGCGATAATTAAAAGTGCAATTAAATATAAAATAAAGGAAATTAAATATGAAATAAAAGAATTATGCTTATTTAAACTTCCGTAATCATGATGTTTGACGTGTTGATTTTAGTTTATTCCCATGGGTTAATTGTTCTTTGTCCTGGATTATTTAATATGTCCATACGGATTTGTTCATAATAGTCCATCAGTCATAAATATAAAGAGCGAAAGCCTTCGTCAAATTATTCTTATTCCCGAAGTTAAATATTCCAACTAATTGGGGATTCGAATTGTAACAAGGTTTTAATACTTTGTTTAATGAATACACCAGGTTATCGACTGCGTATAAACCAAGGTTTTACTACTTTGTTAACAATTTCACCAATTACCCTTGAATGTAATTCACCCCTGTTTCAACAATTCTATTAACTATTAATCCAGTTCCGTGTCCGGTAAAATGAATAATTATTGGTATTTATAGATATCCCGCCCACCGTACCCAGTCAAGCGTATGTGGTTATATATAAATACGTCGAATTATAAGTTTGTATATTAAATTAACAAGGTATTGTTTAGTTAATATAAAACCCATTAATATCCCATAGTCTAATTTCCACAAGTGTCGTTCTTTTATCCAAACCCCAATTATGGTACAAAGCCCAATTACCCAATTTTAATATTTTTAGCCCAACATCATGATTACTTCAGTATTAAATAAGCATAATAATAACTTAGCTATGAGACATTAATGAAAATAATATAAACATAACTTACAATGATTAAAAATAGCGTAGCGTTACACGGACAGAATTTCGACTTACACCCTTACAACATTCGCTAACATACCCTTATTATTAGGATCTAAAATTAAAATTAAAATATAAATTATATATATATAATTACGTATATATTGAGAGAGAGATAGATTATGGATATTTTTACGATCAAAATGCGTTGACTTTTATAGGAATTTTCGTCCAGGGAAGCTCCGCAACTCGCGGCATTTTTGGCCTTCAAACTCCGCAACTCGCGGAGTTCGTATTTCCAGCTCACACAGCCTTGGCTCCTAGCTTGCCGACGGTTTATAATATATTATATAATATATAAATAATTATAAGAATTATTTAAATATTATATTATATTTATGTGCATAGTTGACTTGTAATTTTTAGTCCGTTGCGTCGAGCGTTGAGAGTTGACTCTGGTCCCGGTTCCGGATTTTCAAACGTCCTTGCGTACAATTTAATATCTTGTACTTTGCGTTTTGAATCTTGTACTCTTGTAATTTCGAGACGTTTCTTATCAATAATTGGAACCTCTTTGATTGTATTTTGTACTTTTGAGCTTTTTGGTCGTTTGCGTCTTCAATTCGTCGAATCTGTCTTTTGTCTTCACCTTTTATTATTTAAACGAATATTACTTGTAAATAGGACAATTGCAACTAAAAGCTTGTCTTTCTTGAGGAATAATGCAATGAAATATATGTTCGTTTTTAGCATTATCAAATATTCCCACACTTGAGCGTTGCTTGTCCTCAAGCAATATAGTCTTGAAATACTAGAATCACTTCTTTATTCTTCACACTTTATACATCAGTGATTTCTTAACGGCGGTATAAACAATGGTAGTAACGATGTGGTTTACAGTCCCACATGACTATAAAATTTAGATCCATTAAGGAAATTGGATCTTTATGAAAACATTTGATCTTTTGAAAATTAAATCTAGTTTTTACCCTAGATAAGTTTTCCGGAATAACCCTTCACCGGTGTTTGAAAAATATTTTTGTGGGGTTTGGTGGGTTTCAGATTTGAAAACTTTAGCTCAAAATTTATGGTTTTGTGTCACCACTTGCTATCCTTGTATTAGGAAAGCAACACGTCCAGTTTACTTGCTCCGAATATTACCTTTCGATAAACTACCGTCCGGTTGTAAAGGAAAGCGTTGAACAAGCAACTGTTAAGGCAATGTCCCCTGACATGCTTTTAATTATGGTCTATAACGTGTCGGACGCAATTACTATCCTTTGTAGGAGAAATAGTAAAGCTCACCCTTATAATTTTCCGGTCTGGCACAAGGTCCTATCTTTGACCATGCTATGCAACCACCGTTCTTACAGTTGACACCCGATTTAGTTCAGGTGACCTAATGAATTCCAGGTGAATTCCTAGGATTTTATGTTCAATGGTAATGAACGCATTAAAAATGGGTTTTCAGAAAACAAATCGGTTTGTAATTTTGATCAAAATATTTTCTCGTTCAAGCTCGAGTTTAGATATCATCGAATTCCATGAGTTTGAATTCTCAATCTTTAAGGTCAATCTCAAGGATTGAGTAATATCAGTCTTAAAATCTGATTTTTGATCTTTAAGGAGATTATCCTTTCTGGGGATCTGATTCATTAGTCTTATCCAGCTAATTTGTACGGCGTCCTCCCCATTTTACAAGACAGATACTCTCATGGTTACGATAAGTCTGACTACTTGGCGACCCTGTTTGATGCTGAGGTCCGTGGATTTCCTGCTGATTTTAGAGATGACTTTTCTAGATTTTTCGTCAACCTACAGCTGGTCTGGACGACAACTTCATGACCTAAATCAAGAAGCGCGTTTCTTTTTCGGAAGACTTTACTTCCTTTTAATGATGGAATTGATTCGTCGTGTAGATCCATCTTTCTTACAGTAAATCGGGTAAAATTTTTTAGTTTAGTCCAAAGCAAAAGTATCTTTAATATGTGACATATGTTTAAAATAACTTGGTAAATTTTCCCACACTTGGCTTTTATTTTTCCTTTTTATTGTCCTCTATTCCATTTTAAATGAATTTTAACATTTTGGTTTGTTTCTCAATTTATGTCCTTTCCGAGGTAACAATAATTTCGGTGTTAACACCTAGTTTTATCGTTCATAAATATGTATAAACATGATTTTGAGTTCATTTAATTGAAAATTTTGAAAAATTTTACTAGAATTGGGTAGTCAGTATATAAGACTAGGGCTGTTCTTTATTATCAGAGAGCACTAGATTCTAATACAACTACTGCTTTACTAGTATTTTTAATGGTAACCAAGTGTTTAAATAAAAATTTTAAAAATCCGAAAGAATTTAACCCCTTCCCACACTTAAGATCTTACAATGCCCTCATTTGCAAGAAATCAGTAACAATTTAAATTATTGAGGGTGATTAGCGTATAAAAATGATTAAATTTTACCAATGTTTTCAAACATATTGTTGTTTGTGTTGAATGATAAATGGTGCATATCATTTGTTCATTCCGTCTTGTCGTTATTTCACATATATTTTGCATCTTGTCATCAAAATTAGTTGCTTTTGCTGAACTTAATGCCAGTCTTTGAAAATGCGTTGTTTTACCCTGTTGTATACATAAGATAAACTGCAAACATATATACATATTTTTGAAGTTTGGTATATTACCCCACATTCAAAAATTATTAGAATCTAATAATAAAAGTTAGAAAATTATAAAAAATATTACAATACTAACATAAGTGCTAAATGTAGTAACATTACAAAAATAAAATAAATAAAACTAAATAAACTAGGGTTGTTACTGATACCAGTAGGGGTTCCATGCATAACCGTATGTGTTATAGAATGCTTCAGCTGGGTTATAAGTAGGATACGGTGGTTGCATCTCTATAGACCAGGGAGGAAATACAGGTGTTGGAGTAGGAATATAGTTTCTACCTATATGTTGGCAATGAGCTATGATTTGGTTTTGATGAACTTGCCAATCTTCAAATGCTCGATGTCTAGCATTTTCATACTCTTGTGAAGCTATAAACCTTTGCATTTCTGTCATTTCATTTCCCCCTCCCACATTACGTGGCTGTTGATTTCTCTCAACCTGTGGATGTCTTCCATTATATCTTACTGCGGCGTTATTTCGCCTCTTCAAAACTTTAGCACCATGATATACATTTAAACCAATTGTATCGTGGGGTTCTGGTTCTTCGATTAATAATCCCCCCGACTTATATCCACATTGAGATACTCAGCAATTAATGTAATAAATATACCACCTCCTATTATACTGTGCGGTCTCATCCCCCTAACCATAGCTGATAAATAATAACCCACACAATAAGGTATACTTACAGCGCTTTGTGGGTCTTGAATACACATATGGTAAAATAAATCTTGCTCATTTACCTTTTCCTTATTTTTACCTCGCTGTGTAATCGAGTTCGCTAGAAACCTGTGAATTACTCTTAACTCAGCTCTATCTATATCCAAATAAGAGTAATTTCCCCCTTTAAATCGGTGATGGCTAGTCATTTGACTCCATACACCATGCGTATCAAAATTTTCATCAATTTTCCTACCATTTAATATCAACCCACGATAATCGGAAGATGCTAGCTCCTCAGGCGTATATATACGTAAGGCCTGAGCTATGTCTAGTAGAGACATGTGGCGCATCGAACCTCCTAACAAAAATCTAATAAAACTTCGATCGGTTAAACTAGCTACCCGATCATTTATTTCTATACTACACAATAATTCTTCACACCATACTTTATATACAGGTCTACGCATGTTGAATAATCGTACCCAATCGTTAAAAGTAGAATTACCATACCTCTGTGTAAGTAATTCCCTAATTGGCTCGGCCAATTCTACGGCTTCTAACGGTTCCCATTCTATTACCCTAGGTACTTCAACAGCTTTAGAATGAAGAGTGTGCAAGCCCCTTTGATATTTTGGATAATCTATCCAACGTCTGTCTAATCTCAAGTTCGGGTGCAAATTTTCCACGTGCATATCTGAAAATGTCATAACTGGATGAGGTATATCTTGTTTATAATAGCTATCAACATCCTGTTGTTCCGCATTCTCAGGAGGAACAATGCGAGCTTGGGATGAAGATTCACCCCTTTCAGTTTGTAAAACACATCAAACACAATTTTTGTGCATCCAAATATGCATTAGTGTCAGCAAAATCATCAATCAAAATAATTACAATGACATGTTCAATTTATATCAAACTTATGCTCATTTTCATATTTTTATCAAATCTACACTTTTTCAAATAAGCATATACGAAAATTTTCGCCAAGTTCATAAGCATTCAACTCAAATAACATGTCAAAATAATCATTATTAGCAATTAAACAAGTTTCAAATGGCATTATCTCTCAAAAATCAAGTTCATGAATTTTAGACTTGAAAAAGTCCACTTTAATTCTCAAAAATCATGTTTAGGCTCAAAGTTTGGATCATTTAACTACCTAAACATGTTACACTACTCAATTTAGCAATAATTCATGACAAAAATCGGCCATAACCTGTTTATATCAAAAAGCCTCAATTTTGCTCAAGAACACAAACCCTAGATTACTCAAAATTTGAAGTTTAAGGTTTCTAATCATGTTAAATAGCATCAATCTAGGTTATACAAGCATAATACACAAACAATTTAAGTATAATTACACTAAAAAGCATTAAAATCGAATTGGGTATAAAATTGCTCAAGAACAATAATTTTCGGATTAAATGGTGTTTTGGTGTAGAAATTTACCGTTTTTCTTGAGTAATTCCTTGATAGCATCCTTCTCAACATGATTTTGTGAAAGATTTGATGAAAAATGGTCAAAATTGCGAATTTTGTGTGTGTTTTCGGGTTTTTTCGCAGTATATTTTGGTGTGGGTGTTTGGGGACTGATCTGTTCGGCCCTTTTATTTTTTTTCTGGATTTTGCAAGCTCCGCGAGTCGCGGCACTTAACTCTTTCAAACTCCGCGAGTCGCGGCAATTAATCTTTTTTATTTTTTTATTTTTTTTAATTTTTTTTTAACAATCTTTAACTTATAAAACAATTAAGTAATTAATTTTAAAATTTTGTTTCCTTTGTTATTTAGGACGAGGTCGTTTCGGATCGATGTCTTAGTCCGTCCCTCGACAAAATTTTAAAATTTGTCTTTTTGTAGCGATTGTTTTAAAAGCTAAGATTTCTGGGTTTTTTAAATGTTTTTGGCATACTTTAATTCAATAAGATTAAAAATAATGATAATAAAAGTTCTCGTCCCTCCCTTGGGTAAAGCAATTTCGGTTCAAAGACCTAGTCTTCAACTCACGACGAATTTTTAAAAATCATATTTTTAATTTAGCGAAATAAAGTAAATTTTTGTTTTTAATTTCACACCAAACTTAAATTAAAAATGCATAAAATTCAAAATTAATATTAAAAATTCACACCAAGCTTAAATTTAAAATGCATAAAATTAAAAATTCACACCAAACTTATATTATATTTTTGTTTTTATACATACAAACTTATATTAAAAAGATTAATTTTTCAAATATTTACAATTTTAAAGAAGTTTATAATATTAATTTAATTTTTATATATTAATTTTAAAAACATGGTAAAAATAAAATTAAAAATCTTTTTGGCTTTTATCCCACTTTAATCAATCAAATATTATCAAAAATATGCGCCCCTCTTTTCGGTAAAGTAATTTCGGTTCCATGACCTAATTTAACTCATGACGAATTTTTAGAATATTTTGGGTTGATTGATTAAAGATATTTATACCTTAAGAATAAACGTTAAATTTCGCAGTGATGTAATAAATTTTTGTATGATATCAATAATTTCGGTCGCAAGACCTAATTTCATCGAATACCAATTTAATACTTTATAGCGAACAAATTAGCGTTTATTATCAAAAGGTTAAAAATAAAAATAAAAATAAAAATAAAAACTGTACAAACTTACCTGGAAAATATATTTCTTAGTGATATGCTCTAGCCCACTCATAAGATAGTCGGACTAATTGATTTTCCATGGCTACATAGGCGTAACCTCGAGCATTTAGTGTTTTTTCTTCTAAATATATGAACGGTCCATCTCTGCATAAAGTAACAAATTCGGTATTTGAATAGGTTTGATTATTTGAACATTTACCTTCGTGTGACCATTTTCCGCATTTGTGACATTTTTCAAGGTGTCGTGCTCTTCTTTTTGCTGCGGATTTTGATTTTCCTTTACCAAATTGTAACTTATTATCTTCGCATCTGGATTCTTTTCTTACTCCGTCCAATTTACCTCTGATCAATGATACTATTTCACTCGGAAGTGTGTCATTATTACGTTTAGTAATCAAAGCGTGTAGCATTAGACCATGGTTTAGTTCACAGGAAGTCATCATTTCGTAAAAACCTAAAAAAAAAATAAAAATTCAGAATGGGGGGAGAAGACTAGTTCTTTAGGGTCTGCTAGGGAAAGACCATTCGGGTTCCATTTTCGAGAACTACACGAAAACAGAAAATCTAACTCTAACAGAAATACATAAACCTCCCTACACTTAGTTGAAATTGTGATTAACATTATTTTCAATTGAATCATCAACAACTTGTATATCTTTGACTTTTACTTCAATCCATTTGTTGATTTCCTCCGTAACTTTCACAAATTCAACTAACATCGCCTTTTCTTTTGGCGATAAATTGGATACTAATCAGTTACATAACTTAAAGTTTCCCTTAATCCTAGCATCGTGAATCCGTTTATAAAGTTTCTTCGTTGAACTGTTAAAAATGGGTTCATCTAATTTCGTATCATCAACGGCATTCTTTGTGATTGGATCATCATTAAGTGTTTCTTCATCTTCCCCACACTTATGCGTTTTTATTGGTCTAACAGTTTTTGTTGGTGGAGATCTAAACTTTCGGTTCACAAAGGTGATCGATGTATCACCATCCCTAAGTGTCATTCTACCTTCTCTTACATCAATGAATGCCTCGGTGGTTGCTAAAAATGGGCGACCTAGAATTAGAGGAATATCAAGGTTTTCCTCCATATTAATCACTATGAAGTTTGCAACAAAGGTCAAACTTCCCACGTTAACAAGTAAATTATTTGCTATTCCAACCGGGTGTTTAATGGTTTGGTCAAATGATTGAACACCTATTTTGGTTGGTTTTAATTTACCCATGCCTAATCTTTTGTATAAGGAAAGAGGCATAATATTTGCACTTGCTCCTAAATCTGCGAGTCCATTATATACAGCACCATCATTAAGCAAGCAAGAAATGATAAATTCATCCGGGTCTCCTGCTTTAGTAAGTCGAGTTGGTTTGTAAACCTTTTTCGGGTGTTCTTTTCTAGGTTCTTTTACTTCTATTTGAACTTCTTGTTCACATTTTTCTTCGTTTCTTGGAATGGGAGGTTTGTATAAGAATTCTTCTTCATCACTCAAATTTGACTCCTCCCTATATTCCAATTTTGATTTTTCATATGTTGTTGATAACATATTTATGTTTTCATTTTGAAGGTTTTCTTGGGTGGTGAAATTATGATTAACTTCATTGTCAACTTCCATCGGACCATGTATGTAATGTTTAACTCTGTGACCATTAACTTTAAATTCAATCCCATTTAAATTTATTAATTCTACTGTTCCGTATGGGAAACCTCTATTGACTATGAATGGTCCAGACCATCTTGATTTCAATTTTCCAGGAAATAGCTTGAATCGTGAATTGAAAAGAAGAACTCTGTCTCCTTCTTTAAATTCTTTTGAACTTCTGATTCTTTTATCATGCCATTTCTTCGTTCTTTCCTTATAGATCAACGAATTTTCGTATGCTTTATGTCTTAATTCTTCTAATTCATTTAATTGACTTAACCGTAGACGTCCAGCTTCATGTAAATCAAGATTACATGTCTTCAAAGCCCAAAATGCTTTGTGTTCAATTTCTACTGGAAGATGACATGCTTTTCTGTAAACGAGTTTAAAAGGTGTGGTTCCAATTGGAGTTTTGTAGGCTGTTCTAAAAGCCCAGAGTGCATCCTCCAATTTTATGGACCATTCCTTCGGATTTGATCCTACGATTTTTTCTTGAATACGTTTTAAAGCTCGGTTGGTATTTTCAACTTGTCCACTTGTTTGTGGATGATATGCAGTGGAGATTTTATGAGTTACTCCATATCTTTTAAGAACTTTCTCAAGTTGATTATTACAGAAATGAGTTCCCCGATCACTTATTAAAGCTTTCGGTGTTCCAAACCTTGCAAAAAGACGTTTTAAAAAGTTGACTACAACTCGTGCATCGTTAGTTGGGAGAGCTTGTGCTTCCGCCCATTTAGATACATAATCAATGGCAACGAGAATGTAAAGATTATTATGAGATTTTGGAAATGGACCCATAAAGTCAATACCCCAAATGTCAAATACTTCACATACTTGAATGACATTTTGTGGCATTTCATCACGTTGACTTATTTTTCCGGCCCTTTGACAAGCATCACAGGATTTGCAAAGAAGGTGTGCGTCTTTGTAAATTGTAGGCCAATAGAATCCAGCATCATAAACTTTTCTTGCTGTTAGTTGAGGCCCATAATGCCCTCCTGTTAGTCCTGTGTGACAATGGTTTAAGATTTTACTAGCTTCATCTCCGAATACACATCGGCGTATTATTCCATCTGGACAACTTTTAAACAGATGTGGATCTTCCCAGAAATAGTGTTTTATATCACTAAAGAATTTCTTTCATTTTTGGTACGATAATCCTTTTTCAAGAAATCCACATACTAAGTAGTTTGCATAGTCTGCAAACCATGGAATTTCGTTATAATCTATCTTCAATAGATATTCATCAGGAAAGTTGTCTTGTATGGCCGATTCATTTGGAACTTCTAAATCAGGATTTTCAAGACGAGAAAGATGATCAGCGGCGAGATTTTCTGCTCCTCTTTTATCTCGGATTTCAATATCGAACTCTTGTAAGAGTAAGATCCAACGGATTAATCTTGGTTTGGCATCTTGTTTCGAAAATAGGTATCTAAGAGCAGAATGGTCAGTATAGACCACCGTTTTAGCTAGAACGAGATATGAACGAAATTTGTCAAAAGCAAAGACAATAGCAAGGAGTTCTTTTTCAGTAGTTATGTAATTCGTTTGTGCTCCTTGTAACGTCTTACTAGCATAATATATAGGTTGAAATCGTTTTTCAATCCTTTGTCCTAAAACGGCTCCCATTGCAAAATCACTTGCGTCGCACATTAGTTCAAACGGTAGATTCCAATTTGGTGTTATCATGATCGGCGCATTAGTGAGTTTCTCTTTAAGAATATTAAAAGATTTGATACATTCATCTGAAAATATGAATGGAGTATCCTTTTCTAGGAGTTTATTCATAGGAGTGGCAATTTTAGAAAAATCTTTTATGAAACGTCGGTAAAAACCGGCATGCCCTAGAAAACTCCTAACTCCTCTAACATTGGTGGGATGTGGAAGTTTAGCAATTACATCTACTTTAGCTCTATCCACTTCAATTCCTTCCTTTGAAATTTTATGTCCAAGAACGATGCCTTCTTTAACCATGAAATGGCATTTCTCCCAATTAAGTACTAGATTTGATTGTTCGCATCTAATAAGCATTCGTTCAAGATTAGCTAGACATGATTCAAAAGTATCACCGAAGACTGAAAAGTCATCCATGAAAACTTCCATGCATTCTTCTATCATGTCGTGAAAAATCACCATCATGCACCTTTGAAAGGTTGCAGGGGCATTGCAAAGTCCAAATGTCATGCGTTTGTAAGCAAAAGTACCATAAGGGCACGTGAATGTGGTTTTCTCTTGGTCTTCGGGTGCTATTGGAATTTGAAAGTATCCGGAAAATCCATCAAGAAAACAATAGTAACTGTTTCCGGCTAATCTTTCCAACATTTGATCAATGAAAGGTAAGTGAAAGTGATCTTTTTTGGTGGCGTCATTTAATTTTCTATAATCAATACACACACGCCATCCTGTTACAGTTCTAGTAGGAATAAGCTCATTTTTCTCATTTGTAATGACAGTCATGCCACCCTTCTTAGGTATGCATTGAACTGGGCTTACCCATGGACTATCAGAGATTGGATAAATTAAACCTGCATCTAGCAGTTTAATTATTTCTTTTTTAACAACATCTTGCATATTAGGATTTAGTCTTCGTTGGCGTTGCACATACGTTTTATGACCTTCTTCCATAAGGATTTTATGTGTGCAATACGAAGGACTTATGCCTTTAATATCATGAATCTTCCATGCAATGGCTGGTTTATGAGCTTTCAACACAGAAATGAGTTGTGATTTCTCATTTTCAGTAAGAGAAGACGATATTATTACAGGTAATTCAGATTCACCATGTAAATAAGCATATTCCAAATGGTTTGGAAGTGGCTTTAACTCTAATGTCGGAGGTTCTTCTATCGATGATTTATATCGATATCTGTCTTCTTCTTTTAACATTTGAATTTCTTCTGTTGTTGGTTCATATCCATTAGCTATTAGTGTAGCTAACATTTCAGTTTCATCAATTTGTTCAGTTCCTTCTCCTAAAGAACATTCTCCTTTTCCTTGTAATTCTGGAAATTCTTCTAACAATTCTGCATGTGAATCTATAGTTTGAATATAATAACATGTATCATCTGCAGATTGCGGTTGTTGCATTGCTCTATCAACTGAAAAGGTAACACTCTCATCCTCTATACTTAGGGTCAATTTCTTACCAAACACGTCTATCATTGCTTTAGCCGTGTTTAAGAATGGCCTTCCTAATATGAGAGGAACTTGAGAATCTTCTTCCATGTCCAGAACAACAAAATCTACTAGAAATACTAAAGTACCAACTTTAACTAGCATGTTCTCCATTATCCCTCTAGGATATTTTATTGATCTATCGGCTAGTTGTATACTTATTCTTGTTGCTTTCAATTCTCCAAGGTCTAGTTTAGCGTATAGTGAATACGGCATTAAATTTATACTAGCACCTAAGTCTGCCAATGCTTCTATTGAACTAAGACTACCCAGAAAACATGGAATTGTGAAACTTCCTAGATCAGATAATTTTTCTGGTATCTTATTCAACAGCACTGCTGAACAATTAGCTTTCATAGTAACGGCCGAGTGTTCTTCCATTTTCTTTCTATTTGAGATTAGATCTTTCAGAAATTTAGCATATCTAGGCATTCCTGAAATTACATCAATGAAAGGAAGATTTACATTTATTTGTTTAAACATATCCAAGAATTTGGATTGCTCGGCTTCAAGTTTCTCTTTCTTCATTTTACTCGGGTAAGGAAGTGGTGGTTGGTATGGTTTAACATAAGGTTTAGCCTTAACTGTGTTATCTTCATTAACCTTTTCAACTACCGGTTCTTTTTCCTTATCTTGTTCAGGTTGTGGTTCTTGTAGAGTAGGAATAGCTTCATCAGAAGTTACAGGTATTTCAGGTGGTTTAAGTGTTGTACCACTTCTTGTGGTAATAGCTTTAGCTGTTTCATTTCGGGGGTTAGCATTTGTATCACTAGGTAGACTTCTCGGTTTTCTTTCACCTATTAACCTTGCTAGGTTACTTACTTCTTGTTCCAGATTTTGAATAGAAGCTTGTTGATTTCTAAATGCTTGAGCATTTTGTTCATTAGTTTGTTTCTGAGATGTGAAAAACTGCGTTTGAGTTTCAACTAGCTTCGTCATCATATCTTCTAAATTTGGCTTTTTATCATCGGTTTGTGGTGGTTTGTTTTGAAAATTAGGTCTTTGCTGATTGTAAGTATTGTTGGATACTTGTTGATTACTAGGACATTGTTGGTTGTTGTATGGAACATTTCGGTTATAGTTCTGGTTTTGATTGTAAATCGGTCTTGGCGGTTGATAATTATTCTGATAATTATTTCCAGGCCTTTGGTTTATGTATGAAATATTCTCTCTTTGTTCCATTGTTAGCTCAATACTAAGACAATCTTTTGTCAAATGTGGTCCTCCACACTGCTCACAACTAATTCGTATTGAGTGTATATCCTTAGTCATATTTTCCATTCGTCTCTCGACAGCATCTATCTTTGCTGAAATGGAATCTAAGTCATGGCTAGAATCGGCTCTAGCTGCTTTAGATGATCTAACGATATCTTTTTCTTGGTGCCACTCATGTGAGTGGGAAGCAGTGTTATCAATAATTTTATAAGCATCAGTTTCGGTTTTCTTCATAATAGAACCACCAGCTGCTATATCGATGTCTTTTCTTGTAGTGATGTCGCATCCTTGGTAGAATATTTGTTCTATTTGACAGGTGTCTAAACCATGTTGTGGACATCCTCTTAATAACTTTCCAAATCTTTTCCACGCCTCATATAGAGTTTCATTTGGTTTTTGTGTGAACATAACAATTTCTCCTTGAAGTCTTACGGCTTTAGATGCCGGAAAGAATTGTTTAAGAAATTTTTCTACTAAAACGTCCCATGTATCAATCGCCCCTTCAAGTAACGATTCCAACCAATCTTTGGCTTCTCCCTTTAAAGTCCAGGGAAATAACATGAGATATATCTGTTCATCCTCAACTTCTCGGATTTTAAATAGTGTGCAGATCCTATTAAAGGTACGAAGATGTTCATTTGGATCTTCCTTCGGCGCACCACTAAATTGGCATTGATTAGTCACCATATGTAGAATTTGTCCTTTGATTTCATAATCTGGCGCATTAATGTCTGGATGAGTAATTGCGTGACCTTGGCCAGTGCGTTTAGCTCTCATTCGGTCTTCCATACTTAAAGGTTCCAGATTCTCCATAATTGAATTTGTTGAATCTGAATCACTAGAGGATTCTGATTTAATGGTTCGTTCCTCAACAATCTCTGTTTGAATGATTGGTGGTTCCGGAGGAAAAATTAATGGTTCAGGATGTATGAATTGTCCCTGAATATTCTCCGGATTCTCAATTGTGAGGTCGGTTTCAAAAAATGGATTATCGGAAATTTGAATTGGAGTACTTGGTCGACTGGATGACGATTCTAAAGAAAAATCAACGGCAGTAATATTTGCTAGATGTCTTGATCTGGTTACAGGTGGTGAACGTACAAAAGGTGGTGAACGTCTTGCTCGGTGCATTCACTGAATATCCTATTAGTTTTTAAAAGGAAAGAAAAATTATATAAGTTATCCAATTAATAGACTTTTCTGATTTTGTCCACGTTTCGAATAGCCAAAAGATGCAGCAGAGGGGCAGGATTCGTTTGGTCTCAATATAATTGAGTACTGTTTGGCTCCAATAACCCAGTTCACGTACAAATCCAACTATTACTACGAACCAGAAAATTTTGATGTCTATCAATTTAACCACTTAAAATAAATTTTCGTAATTTTAAGAAATTTAGATAAGAAGTAGAATAAAGATCTATGTCCTAAAAACTAGAATGGCGAGAAATAAGAAAGAAAAAGAGTGCGTCGAAAAAGGTCGAAAAAGAAAAGGATTGAAAAATAAAAGGCGTCGAAAAAATAAGAAAGAAAAAGAGTGACTATGAAACTTTAAAACACTCAACTAACCAAACCTTATTACTATCACTAACTTAAAATTAAAATTGCAAATTGAGATTACTAATTGGAGTGATAATTGATACATAGGTAAAAGGCGTCGAAAAATAAAAATAAGAAAATAGCGCGTTGAAACTTAAAAAGGAACTAAAAACTAAAAAAAATAAAAGTTGCGTCTAAAAATATTAAAGCTTAAAAGAAATACTATATCCCAAATGGCAATATCTTAAAAAGGAACTAAAACTTAAAAAGGCGTCGCAAAATTCTAGAGCACTTAAATCTTAGTCTAAAGAAAAAGCACTTAAGGGATTTTACGGCAAAGCCTAAAAATCTAGAAGTAAAAATAACTATGGCAAAAACTATGGCTTAAAACAAAATATGGGCGAAAAATACAAAAAATTATGCTAAAACGTATAAAAAGGGACAAAATAAAAAAAATATACTAAAAGTTGTAAAAAGTACAATTTTTTATAAAAATATTATTTTTATATTATTTATTTTATAAAACTATTACTTTTATATATATAAATAAAACTAATTAAAAAATAATTATTATAAATTAATTAAATCTTAAACTAAATAATAAATTAATTAACCCTAAATACTAATTAATTAATAATAATAATTAAAACTCCGTAATAAATGCCAAATTAGGGTTGCTGTGTGCCCGTGTCAGACGGCTCCGCGAGTCGCGGTATTTTCTTCTTCAAACTCCGCAAGTCGTGGGATATGAAAATTCAGATGACAGGCTGGTTTCGACAGGTTTCGTTTTTTTTTTTGGTTTTTAATTTTCTGTTTTAATAATTAAATAAAATATTTATATAAATGAAATAAGAACTTATGTTTTAAAAAAAATAAGATACTTTATAATTTTATAAAAATCTTAAAAATAGATTTATATATACTTTTTTTTCTTTTCAGTTTTTTATTTTATGTTTTAAATAAACACAAAATATTTAAATAAAACTTATATTTTTATAAAATAAAAATAAATAAACTTTATAAAACTTAAATATTTAACAAACTCTTAAAAATATTTATAATTTTGTTTTCTTTTTATGTTTTTGAATATTTAAAACGTATTTTTACAAAAATGTATTTTTATAAAAGTAAACTAAAAATAAAAATCTTTTTTTTATATATTAGCGTTGCGCTTCAGGCGTTTAAGCTAGATTTTAAGTTCCCCGGCAGCGGCGCCAAAAATACTTGGTATTAAAGCTAGGGGGTATAAAATCTATTAAATTTTACAAGAAAAAATTCTATTAAATACGATACAATTTTACACAAGATATTTATTTATTTATAGAATGGATATACTTAAACCTTGCTACAACACTTATAGGCAGTGTACCTAATCGTACAGTAGTGTAGTTTTTAGTAAGTCCGGTTCGTTCCACAGGGAATCTTTTAGACAAAGCTTAACGCTATATTAGTTTTATTTTATAAAAATACAAATATATATATAAATAATATAATTATTATAAAGGGGGGCTTTTACCGTTTAATGACCGGTTTGTCGATTTTAAAAACTTTAATCGCAATTAAAACCTAATGTAAAATATTAAATAAATAAAAAGACTTAATTTAAAGCGTAAAATAAATAACGATAATGAAATTGCGATAAATAAAAGTGCGATAAAATAAAATTGCGATAATTAAAAAGTACGATAATTAAAAGTGTAATTAAATACAATAACAATAAATAAAAGTGCGATAATTAAAAGTGCAATTAAATATAAAATAAAGGAAATTAAATATGAAAAAAAAGAATTATGCTTATTTAAACTTCCGTAATCATGATGTTTGACGTGTTGATTTTAGTTTATTCCCATGGGTTAATTGTTCTTTGTCCTGGATTATTTAATATGTCCATACGGATTTGTCCATAATAGTCCATCAGTCATAAATATAAAGAGCGAAAGCCTTCATCAAATTATTCTTATTCCCGAAGTCAAATATTCCAACTAATTGGGGATTCGAATTGTAACAAGGTTTTAATACTTTGTTTAATGAATACACCAGGTTATCGACTGCGTGTAAACCAAGGTTTTACTACTTTGTTAACAATTACACCAATTACCCTTGAATGTAATTCACCCCTGTTTCAACAAGTCTATTAACTATTAATCCAGTTCCGTGTCCGGTAAAATGAATAATTATTGGTATTTATAGATATCCTGCCCACCGTACCCAGTCAAGCGTATGTGGTTATATATAAATACGTCGAATTATAAGTTTGTATATTAAATTAACAAGGTATTGTTTAGTTAATATAAAACCCATTAATATCCCATAGTCTAATTTCCACAAGTGTCGTTCTTTTATCCAAACCCCAATTATGGTACAAAGCCCAATTACCCAATTTTAATATTTTTAGCCCAACATCATGATTACTTCGGTATTAAATAAGCATAATAATAACTTAGCTACGAGACATTAATGAAAATAATATAAACATAACTTACAATGATTAAAAATAGCGTAGCGTTACACGGACAGAATTTCGACTTACACCCTTACAACATTCGCTAACATACCCTTATTATTAGGATTTAAAATTAAAATTAAAATATAAATTATATATATGTATTTACGTATATATTGAGAGAGAGAGATAGATTATGGATATTTTTACGATCAAAATGCGTTGCCTTTTATAGGAATTTTCGTCCAGGGAAGCTCCGCAACTCGCGGCATTTTTGGCCTTCAAACTCCGCAACTCGCGGAGTTCGTATTTCCAGCTCACACAGCCTTGGCTCCTAGCTTGCCGACGGTTTATAATATATTATATAATATATAAATAATTATAAGAATTATTTAAATATTATATTATATTTATGTGCATAGTTGACTTGTAATTTTTAGTCCGTTGCGTCGAGCGTTGAGAGTTGACTCTGGTCCCGGTTCCGGATTTTTGAACGTCCTTGCGTACAATTTAATATCTTGTACTTTACGTTTTGAATCTTGTACTCATGTAATTTCGAGACGTTTCTTATCAATAATTGGAACCTCTTTGATTGTATTTTGTACTTTTTAGCTTTTTGGTCGTTTGAGTCTTCAATTCGTCGAATCTGTCTTTTGTCTTCACCTTTTATTATTTAAACGAATATTACTTGTAAATAGGACAATTGCAACTAAAAGCTTGTCTTTCTTGAGGAATAATGCTATGAAATATATGTTCGTTTTTAGCATTATCAATTCATGAGGGTGATTAGTGTAGAAAAGTGATTAAGAATACCCAGTTTGTAATTTCAAAGCTCGTTGAATGATAGATGGTGCACCTCATCGTTCATTCCTTCTTGTTTTATCACACATGTTTTTCTTCAAAAACGGCTGCTTTTCTGAACTGTTTACTAATATTTGAAAATGCGTCTTTTACCCTAACTCATCATGCATTTTTATTAACGAGTTATACACTAACCCGAACCCCTAATTTAACGTTAAGTGGGGTTAGACTTCCCCACACTTAGCTGACGACTTGTGAATTCGGTAGAATAAGTTCCACGAATTAAAATAGTGAGCCAGTTATTTACATCTCGGGTGGTATAAAATATATCAATGGGTTTAAAGTTTAGACCCACCCTATCATCAATACTTAATTCTTTTTTAAGTGTAGCTTTTAGTAAATGGATATGTCTCTTTTCTGGTTCTTGGTCAAATGGATCGTTATATACCGACATACATACTATAGGGTGGACAATTCCTAACATTTCCTCCCGTTCATTCTCGGGATCAAAGGTTTCACCTCTATTACCCAATTGGGTGAAATCCAAGGTGTCATTATCTATTACAGCTCGTAGTTCATCTTCGGTAGACGACTCGTCTATTGAGAATATTGGGTTGGAAGGTTGTGGCTGGATTGAAGCAAATTCTTCTTCATTAACGGTCCTTATTGGTTCCTCCACTTTGGTCTCTGGGGTAAAATTTTCAACGTTATCGTTTTCCCAAGAATACTAATTTGTCACCCTTACTTCTTCTTCATCCATTGATGGATTTATGATTTTGTCGGTAGAGGCTAATGTGTCGATATGTTGTGAAATTGGTAAAACTGAATAAAAAGTATCATCGGGATAATTGGTGATTTCGGAGCTCTCGAATTCATCAAAATTTAATGATATGAAATTTTCTTGCACAATACTCCTCAGATCAACAGGTGTGTAATCTGATAGGGTTTTAGCTTGCCGATTTACAAACTCTCTCTTTTGTTCATTTTGAGCATCGAGTTCTTCGAGTTTGATTTTCATATTGTCTAAAAGATTTTCAGACACATAATGTTCCTCATCTTCTGGTTGTTGAGTTTGGATATATTCTTGGGAATAATCCCAATTTGAATTGTATTCTTCATAATTATTCCATTCAGGTTCCATGGGTGCGTAATTTTCCATAGGAACATAATAATAACATTCCCATGTTGAATGATAATCTCCACAGATTTCACAACCGGTTATTGTTTCGTCATTCATGATCCAAGATTGACCGAACGAATTGTCATCAACACCCGTTTGAGAGTATTGATTAAATTGATTTCGGATGTCATAAAGAGTTTCCAAAATATTCTTGAGATTTTCCATAATGCGCTTATTACTAAATTTTAGCTACAATGTGGTGAATTTACTTAATTATCCTATTAGTTATAAAAATAAAAATTATATAAGTTATCAAATTAATAGACTTTTCTGCTTTTGCCCACGTTTCGAATAGCCAATAGATGCAGCAGGGAGCCAGAACCCTTTAAATCGAAAGCTCACAACTCAGCCACTAACAAATCCAACTATTACTACGAAGCAGAAAATTTGGATGTCTATCAATTTAACCGCTTAAAATAATTTTTCGTTTGGAATTATTAGAGAAGAAGTAGAGAAAATTTCTAAGTCCTAAAAACTAGCGTATCGAGAAATAAGAAAGAAAAAGAGTGCGCATCGAAAAACGTCGAAAAATAAAAATGAGAAAGAAAAATGTCGAAACTTAAAAGTCTAAAAACTATATCTAAAAAGTTGCGCCTAAAGGTATTAAAGCTTAAAGGAATTCTATATCCAAAACGGCAATAACTTAATTAGGCACTAACATCTAAAAACTGCGTTGCAAAATTCTAAAGCGCCTAAATTTTAATCTAAAGAAAAAGCATTTAAGGGCTTTTACGGCAAAGCCTAAAAATCTAGAAATAAAAATAAACTACGGCAAAAACTAAAACTTAAAACTAGCTACGAATAATAAAAATTAAATATTACGAATAAATGATTAAAAAGTTACGAAATATAAAAATATATAAAAAGTGATAAAATTATTTATTTATAAAAAAATATTATTATTATTTTTTTTATTTTATAAAAGGATTAATTTTTATATATTAATAAAACTAATTAAAACTAATTATAACTAATTAATAAAAAAAATAAACTAAATTATAATAATACTAAAGTAATTAGGGTTTAAATAAATAATAATAATTAATACTCCGTAATTAATGCTGAATTAGGTTGATCATGCGTGTCAGGCCAAACTCCGCGAGTGCGCATCTAAGATGGCAACAAACTCCGCGAGTCGCGGCGAATGCAAAACATTTTTTTTATTTATTGTTTTTCTAAAAATAATATACAAATATGTTTATACAAATATATATTAAAATTATAGCGTTTCGCCGAGTCCCCGGCAGCGGCGTCAAAAACTTGATGTCGTGCGAGGAGTACGTGAAATACTATATATTTTTTATACGAAAAGCGATACAAATTACACAAGTTTTAATTATTTACAGATGAGATATACCTAAACCTTGCTACAACACTACAGGCAATGTACCTAATCGTAGAGTAGTATAGTTTTTAGTAAGTCCGGTTCGTTCCACAGGGAGACGACTTATTTTACACTATATTTTAAACAACTATATTTGTACAAAATATATATTTTTATATATAATAATAATATAAAAGGGGGTTTACCGTTTAATGACCGGTTTGTCGATTTTATATTTTAAGTCACAATTAAAACCTAATGAAAAATATAAATGACGATAATTTAAGTGCGATAATTAAAAGTGCAATAAATAAAATGATAGTAAATAAAAAGGCGATAATTAAAAGTGCAATTAAATATGAAATAAAGGAATTATGCTTATTTAAACTTCCGTAATCATGATGTTTGACGTGTTGATTTTTAGTTTATTCCCATGGGTTAATTATCTTTTGTCCTGGATTATTTAATATGTCCGTCTGGTTTTTGTCCATAACAATCCATCAGTCGTAAATATAAAATGCGAGTGTCCTCGTCAAATTATCCTTATACTCGAAGTCAAATATTCCAACTAATTGGGGACTTAAACTGTAACAAGGTCTTAATACTTTGTTTAATAATTACACCAGGATATCGACTGCGTGTAACCCAAGATTTTAATACTTTGTTATCAATTATGTCAAGTGTCATTGTACATAATTTCACCCCTGTTTTAATAATTCTAGTGACTATTAATTCATTCCCGTGTCCGGTTAAATGAACGATTATTCGTACATATAAATATCCCGCCCATCGTGTCCGATTGAGTGTATATGGTTATTTATAGGTACGTCCAATTGTAATTCTTTATATTGAAATTAACAAACTATCATTTAGTTAAACAAATATAAAGCCCATTAATAGCCCATAGTCTAATTTCCACAAGTGTCGTTCTTTTGTCCAAACCCCAATTATGGTACAAAGCCCAATTACCCAATTTTAGTATTTTAGCCCAACATCATGATTACTTCGTCTTAAATAAGCATAATAACAACTTAAGTACGAGACATTAATTTAAAAAGGAGAACATAGCTTACATTGATTATTTATCGCGTAGTGTTACACGGACAGAGCTCCGACTTTAAAACCCGTAAAATAACCTTTGCATAACCCAAAACTAATCTAATATAAAACTATACTATACTATATAATATATATATATATATATATATATATATATATATATATATATATATATATATATATATATATATATATATATATATACAGAGGAGTATTATTTATTTTTTATGTATAAAACTCGGCAGAAGCTCGTTGAATTTATAGGAAATTTTGATCCTGGTGTGCTCCGCGATCGTGGAGGTTTAAGCCTTCAAAGCTCCGCGAGTGCGGAGGTCCGAAATCCAGCTCACAAATTTTTGGCCATTTGCTTGTCGACGTTTTATTTAAATATATATAATATATAAATAATTTATATAATTATTTAAATATTATATTATATTCTTGTGCATAGTTGACTCATAATTTTTAGTCCGTTGCGTCGGGCGTTGATAGTTGGCTCAGGTCCCGGTTCCGGATTTCCGAACGTCCTTTCGTATAATTTAATATCTTGTACTTTGCGTTCCGCAACTTGTACTCTTGTCATTTTTAGACGTTTCTTATCAATAAATTGAACCACTAGGATTGTATCTTGTACATTTGAGCTTTTTGGACGTTTTTGTCTTCAAATCTTCGTTTTCGCCTTTTGTCTTCGCAATTATTTATTTAAACGAATATTACTTGAAAATAGAACAATTGCAATTGAAAACTTTACATATCGGAAGGATATTGCGCCTAAATATATGTTCATTTGGAGCACTATCAAATATCCTCACACTTGAACGTTGCTTTTCCTCAAGCAATACAGAACTTGAAATTAAATTACACGAATCACTTCTTTATTCTTCACAGTTTATACATCAGTGATTTTGATACGGCGGTATAAACAATGATAGTAACGATGTGGTTTACAGTCCCACATGACTATATAAATTTAGATCCTTAAGGAAATTGGATCTTTATGAAAACATTTGATCTTTTGTAAATTAAATCTAGATTTTATCCTAGATAAGTTTTCCGGAATAACCCTTCACCGGTGTTTGCAAATTGTTTTTGTGGGTTTGGTGGGTTTCAGATTTGAAAATTTTAGCTCAAAACTTATGGTTTTGTGTCACCCACTTGCTAACCTTGTATTGGAAAAGCAACACGTCCAGTATACTTGCTCCGTATATTACCTTTCGGTAAACTACCATCCGGTTGTAAAGGAAAGTGTTGAACAAGCAACTGTTAAGGCAATGTCTAATGACATGCAGATGTTCATGGTCTACAACGTGTCGGATGCAATTACTATCCTTTATAGGAGCAATAGTAAAGATCACCCTATAATTTTTTTCGGTCTGGCACAAGGTCCTGTCTTCGACCATGCTATACAACCACCGTTCTTACAGTTGACACCCGATTTGGTTCAGATGACCTAATGAATTCCAGGTGAATTTCTAGGATTTTACGTTCAATGGTAATGAACGCATTGAAAATAGGTTTTCAGAAAACAAATCGGTTTTAATTTTGATCAAAATATTTTCTCGTTCAGGCTCGAGTTTAGATATCATCGAATTCCATGAGTTTGTAATTCTCAATCTTTAAGGTCAATCTCAAGGATTGAGTAATATCAGGCTTAAAAGCTGATTTTTAATCTTTAAGGAGATTATCCTTTCTGGGGGTCTGATTCATTAGTCTTATCAAGCTAATTTGCACGGCGCCCTCCCCATTTTACGAGATAGATCCTCTCATGGTTAGGATAAGTCTGACCACTTGGCGACCCTGTTTGATGCTGAGGTCCGTGGATTTCCTGCTGATTTTAGAGATGACTTTTCTAGATTTTTCGTCAACCTACAGCTGGTCTGAACGACAACTTCTTGACCTAAATCAAGATGCGCGTGTCTTTTTCGGAAGATTTTACTTTCTTTTAATGATGGAATTGATTCATCGTGTAGATCTATCTATTCTTTCAAAAGTATTACAATAAATCGGGTAAAACTGTTAATTTAGTCCAAAACAAAAGCACCTGCAATAACTTTACAGAAACATGTGATAGATAGTTTTTAATTGAATAACTTGGTACATTCTCCCCACACTTGGTTTTTTTCATGCGTCTTTTTATATCTTAATAAATAAATTCAAGCGTTTTAGTTGTTTCTCAATTTATGTCCTCTTTTTAGGGTAACAATAATTTCAGTATTAACACCTAGTTTTGTTCATAAATATGTATAAACATGATTTTGAATTCATTTAGTTGAAAATTTTTCAAATATTCATAAAATTTAGAAAATAAACCAAGTATAAACCCGAGAGAATTTATAACCCTTCCCCACACTTGAGATCATGCAATGCCCTCATTTGCATGAAATCTGACTATTATTATAAATTCATGAGGGTGATTAGTGTAGAAAAGTGATTAAGAATACCCAGTTTGTAATTTCAAAGCTCGTCGAATGATAGATGGTGCACCTCATCGTTCATTCCTTCTTGTTTTATCACACATGTTTTTCTTCAAAAACGGCTGCTTTTCTGAACTGTTTACTAATATTTGAAAATGCGTCTTTTACCCTAACTCATCATGCATTTTTATTAACGAGTTATGCACTAACCCGAACCCCTAATTTAACGTTAAGTGGGGTTAGACTTCCCCACACTTAGCTGACGACATGTGAAGTCGGTAGAATAAGTTCCACGAATTAAAATAGTGAGCCAGTTATTTACATCTCGGGTGGTATAAAATATATCAATGGGTTTAAATTTTATACCCACCCTATCATCACTACTTAATTCTTTTTTAAGTGTAGCTTTTAGTAAATGGATATGTCTCTTTTCTGGTTCTTGGTCAAATGGATCGTTATATACCGACATACATACTATAGGGTGGACAATTCCTAACATTTCCTCCCGTTCATTCTCGGGATCAAAGGTTTCACCTCTATTACCCAATTGGGTGAAATCCGAGGTGTCATTATCTATTACAGCTCGTAGTTCATCTTCGGTAGATGACTCGTCTATTGAGAATATTGGGTTGGAAGGTTGTGGCTGGATTGAAGCAAATTCTTCTTCATTAACGGTCCTTATTGGTTCCTCCACTTTGGTCTCGGGGGTAAAATTTTCAACGTTATCGTTTTCCCAAGAGTACCAAATTGGTAAGGGTGACAAATTGGTACTCTTGCTAACCTTGGGAAGTAAGGGTGACAAATTGGTAAGGGTGACAAATCATAAATCCATCAATGGATGAAGAAGAAGTAAGGGTGACAAATTGATACTCTTGGGAAAACGATAACGTTGAAAATTTTACCCCCGAGACCAAAGTGGAGGAACCAATAAGGACCGTTAATGAAGAAGAATTTGCTTCAATCCAGCCACAACCTTCCAACCCAATATTCTCAATAGACGAGTCATCTACCGAAGATGAACTACGAGCTGTAATAGATAATGACACCTCGGATTTCACCCAATTGGGTAATAGAGGTGAAACCTTTGATCCCGAGAATGAACGGGAGGAAATGTTAGGAATTGTCCATCATATAGTATGTATGTCGGTATATAATGATCCATTTGACCAAGAACCAGAAAAGAGACATATCCATTTACTAAAAGCTACACTTAAAAAAGAATTAAGTAGTGATGATAGGGTGGGTCTAAACTTTAAACCCATTGATATATTTTATACCACCCGAGATGTAAATAACTGGCTCACTATTTTAATTCGTGAAACTTATTCTACCGACTTCACATGTCGTCAGCTAAGTGTGGGGAAGTCTAACCCCACTTAACGTTAAATTAGGGGTTCGGGTTAGTGCATAACTCGTTAATAAAAATGCATGATGAGTTAGGGTAAAAGACGCATTTTTAAATATTAGTAAACAGTTCAGAAAAGCAGCCGTTTTTGAAGAAAAACATGTGTGATAAAACAAGAAGGAATGAACGATGAGGTGCACCATCTATCATTCGACGAGCTTTGAAATTACAAACTGGGTATTCTTAATCACTTTTCTACACTAATCACCCTCATGAATTTATAATAATAGTCTGATTTCATGCAAATGAGGGCATTGCATGATCTCAAGTGTGGGGAAGGGTTATAAATTCTCTCGGGTTTATACTTGGTTTATTTTCTAAATTTTATGAATATTTGAAAAATTTTCAACTAAATGAATTCAAAATCATGTTTATACATATTTATGAACAAAACTAAGTGTTAATACCAAAATTATTGTTACCCTAAAAAGAGGACATAAATTGAGAAACAACTAAAACGCTTGAATTTATTTATTAAGATATAAAAAGACGCATGAAAAAAGTCAAGTGTGGGGAGAATGTACCAAGTTATTCAATTAAAAACTATCTATCACATGTTTCTGTAAAGTTATTGCTGGTGCTTTTATTTTGGACTAAATTAACTGTTTTATCCGATTTATTGTAATACTTTTGAAAGAATAGATGGATCTACACGATGAATCAATTCCATCATTAAAAGGAAGTAAAGTCTTCCGAAAAAGACACACGCTTCTTGATTTAGGTCAAGAAGTTGTCGTCCAGACCAGCTGTAGGTTGACGAAAAATCTCGAAAAGTCATCTCTAAAATCAGCAGGAAATCCACGGACCTCAGCATCAAACAGGGTCGCCAAGTGGTCAGACTTATCCTAACCATGAGAGGATCTGTCTTGTAAAATGGGGAGGACGCTGTGCAAATTAGCTGGATAAGACTAATGAATCAGATCCCCAGAAAGGATAATCTCCTTAAAGATCAAAAATCAGCTTTTAAGACTGATATTACTCAATCCTAGAGATTGACCTTAAATATTGAGAATTCAAACTCATGGTATTCAATGATATCTAAACTCGAGCTGAACGAGAAAATATTTTGATCAAAGTTACAAACCGATTTGTTTTCTGAAAACCCATTTTCAATGCGTTCATTACCATTGAACGTAAAATCCTGAGAATTCACCTGGAATTCATTAGGTCACCTGAACCAAATCGGGTGTCAACCATAAGAACGGTGGTTGCATAGCATGGTCAAAGACAGGACCTTGTGCCAGACCGAAAAATTATAAGGGTGAGCTTTACTATTGCTCCTACAAAGGATAGTAATTGCATCCGATACATTATAGACCATAATTAAAAGCATGTCAGGGGACATTGCCTTAACAGTTGTTGTTCAACGCTTTCCTTTACAACCGGACGGTAGTTTATTGAAAGGTAATATACGGAACAAGTATACTGGACGTGTTACTTTCCCAATACAAGGTTAGCAAGTGGGTGACACAAAACCGCAAGTTTTGAGCTAAAAATTTCAAATATGAAACCCACCAAACCCACAAAAATAATTTGCAAACACCGGTGAAGGGTTATTCCGGAAAACTTATCTAGGGTAAAAGCTAGATTTAATTTTCAAAAGATCAAATATTTTCATAAAGATCCAATTTCCTTAATGGATCTATATTTTTATAGTCATGTGGGACTGTAAACCATAACATTACTACCATTGTTCATACCGCCGTATAGAAATCACTGATGTACAAAGTGTGAAGAATAAAGAAGTGACTCTAGTATATTTCAAGACTATATTGCTTGAGGACAAGCAACGCTCAAGTGTGGGAATATTTGATAATGCTAAAAATGAACATATATTTCATAGCATTATCCCTCAAGAAAGACAAGCTTTTAGTTGCAGTTGTCCTATTTACAAGGAATATTCGTTTAAATATTAAAAGATGAAGACAAAAGGCAGATTCGACAAATTGAAGACGCAAACGACCAAAAAGCTAAAAAGTACAAAGTACAAGCAAAGCGGTTCAAATTATTGATAAGGAACGCCTAAAAATGACAAGAGTACAAGCCGCAAAACGCAAAGTACAAGATATTAAATCATACGAAAGGACGTTCGAAAATCCGAAACCGAGACATGAACCAGCTTTCAACGTACGACGCAACGGACCGAAAGTTACAAATTAATTATGTATATAAATATAATATAATATATAATTAATTATATAAATTATATATTTATATTATATTTATATAATAAAATCCGTCGGCAAGCTAGGAGCCAAATTTATGTTAGCTGGAATCAGGGGCTCCGCACTCGCGGAGCTTTGAAGACAAATATATGTTATGCAAGGCGTATATGAAATAGTGTATATTTTACTAGGAAAAACTATTAAATACGATACAATTTTACACAAGATATTTATTTATTTATAGAATGGATATACCTAAACCTTGCTACAATACTTATAGGCAGTGTACCTAATCGTACAGTAGTGTAGTTTTTAGTAAGTCCGGTTCGTTCCACGGGGAAATCTTTTAAACAAAGCTTAACGCTATATTAGTTTTAATTTATAAAAATACAAATATATATATAAGTAATATTATTATTATAAAAGGGGGTTTTTACCGTTTAATGACCGGTTTGTCGATTTTTAAAACTTTAGTCGCAGTTAAAACCTAATGTAAAATATTAAATAAATAAAAGACTTAATTTAAAGCGTAAAATAAATAACGATAATGAAATTGCAATAAATAAAAGTGTGATGAAATAAAATTGCGATAATTAAAAAGTGAGATAATTAAAAGTGCAATTAAATACAATGACAATAAATAAAAGTGCGATAATTAGAAGTGCAATTAAATATGAAAATAAAGGAATTATGCTTATTTAAACTTCCGTAATCATGATGTTTGACGTGTTGATTTTAGTTTATTCCCATGGGTTAATTGTTCTTTGTCCTGGATTATTTAATATGTCCGTCTGGTTTTTGTCCATAACAGTCCATCAGTCATAAATATAAAGTGCGAGTGTCCTCGTCAAATTATCCTTATACCCGAAGTCAAATATTCCAACTAATTGGGGACTTAAACTGTAACAAGGTCTTAATACTTTGTTAACAATTACGCCAAGTGTCCTTGTACATAATTTCACCCTTGTTTTAATAAATCTATTAACTATTAATCCATTCCCATGTTCGGTTAAATGAACGATTATTCGTACATATAAATATCCCGCCCATCGTGTCCGATCGAGTGTATATGGTTATTTATAGGTACGTCCAATTGTAAATCTTTATATTAAAATTAACAAACTATCATTTAGTTAAACAAATATAAAGCCCATTAATAGCCCATAGTCTAATTTTCACAAGTGTCGTTCTTTTGTCCAAACACCAATTATGGTACAAAGTCCAATTACCCAATTTTAGTATTTAGCCCAACATCATGATTACTTCGTTTTAAATAAGCATTATAATAACTTAGCTACGAGACATTAAATTAAAAAGGTTGAACATAACTTACAATGATTAACAATAGCGTAGCGTTACACGGACAGAATTTTGACTTACACCCTTACAATATTCGCTAACATACCCTTATTATTAGAAATTAAAATTAAAATTAAAATTAAAATTAAAATTAAAATTAAAATTAAAATTAAAATTAAAATTAAAATATATATCTTACGTATGAATGAAGAAGAAAAAGATGTGTAAAAATTGGCCGAATGCTCGGCCTTTTATAGGCCCACGTAATACTGTTTGACCTCCGCGAGTGCGGAGGTTTTTGTCTTCAAAGCTCCGCGAGTGCGGAGCCCCTGATTCCAGCTAACATAAATTTGGCTCCTAGCTTGCCGACGGATTTTATTATATAAATATAATATAAATATATAATTTATATAATTAATTATATATTATATTATATTTATATACATAATTAATTTGTAACTTCCGGTCCGTTGCGTCATACGTTGAAAGCTGGTTCATGTCTCGATTTTGGATTTTCGAACGTCCTTTCGTATGATTTAATATCTTGTACTTTGCGTTTTGCGGCTTGTACTCTTGTCATTTTTAGGCGTTCCTTATCAATAATTTGAACCTCTTTGCTTGTACTTTGTACTTTTTAGCGTTTTGGTCGTTTGCGTCTTCAATTTGTCGAATCTGCCTTTTGTCTTCACCTTTTAATATTTAAACGAATATTCCTTGTAAATAGGATAACTGCAACTAAAAGCTTGTCTTTCTTGAGGGATAATGCTATGAAATATATGTTCGTTTTTAGCTTTATCAAATATTCCCACACTTGAGCGTTGCTTGTCCTCAAGCAATATAGTCTTGAAATATACTAGAATCACTTCTTTATTCTTCACACTTTGTACATCAGTGATTTCTATATGGCGGTATGAACAATGGTAGTAACGTTATGGTTTACAGTCCCACATGACTATAAAAATTTAGATCCATTAAGGAAATTGGATCTTTATGAAAACATTTGATCTTTTGAAAATTAAATCTAGCTTTTACCCTAGATAAGTTTTCCGGAATAACCCTTCACCGGTGTTTGCAAATTCTTTTTGTGGGTTTGGTGGGTTTCATATTTGAAATTTTTAGCTCAAAACTTGCGGTTTTGTGTCACCCACTTGCTAACCTTGTATTGGGAAAGCAACACGTCCAGTATACTTGTTCCGTATATTACCTTTCAATAAACTACCGTCCGGTTGTAAAGGAAAGCGTTGAACAAGCAACTGTTAAGGCAATGTCCCCTGACATGCTTTTAATTATGGTCTATAACGTATCGGATGCAATTACTATCCTTTGTAGGAGCAATAGTAAAGCTCACCCTTATAATTTTTCGGTCTGGCACAAGGTCCTGTCTTTGACCATGCTATGCAACCACCGTTCTTACGGTTGACACCCGATTTGGTTCAGGTGACCTAATGAATTCCAGGTGAATTCTCAGGATTTTACGTTCAATGGTAATGAACGCATTGAAAATGGGTTTTCAGAAAATAAATCGGTTTGTAATTTTGATCAAAATATTTTCTCGTTCAGCTCGAGTTTAGATATCATTGAATTCCATGAGTTTGAATTCTCAATCTTTAAGGTCAATCTCTAGGATTGAGTAATATCAGTCTTAAAAGCTGATTTTTGATCTTTAAGGAGATTATCCTTTCTGGGGATCTGATTCATTAGTCTTATCCAGCTAATTTGCACGGCCTCCTCCCCATTTTACAAGACAGATCCTCTCATGGTTAGGATAAGTCTGACCACTTGGCGACCCTGTTTGATGCTGAGGTCCGTGGATTTCCTGCTGATTTTAGAGATGACTTTTCAAGATTTTTCGTCAACCTACAGCAGGTCTGGACCAAAACTTCATTGTAACAACCCGACATCTTAAATCCTTTAGACGCGTACCAAAAAAAAAAAAATTTCTATGTCAGTGCATCTGGACGGCGTCCAAAATCCTGGACGGCGTCCAGCTCAGAAAGGTGGGACGGCGTCCAAAGTTTGGGACGGCGTCCAGCTCAAAACAACTGGGATGGCGTCCAAGCAATTGGGACGGCGTCCCAATGGTCTTCCAGCTACTGATCACGGGTCCAACTCATAAGAGCGGAAAACCCGCTTCCCGACACTTTCAAATGAAAACCTTTTTACCACAAGTCAATATAAGTGAAACTAAGAGATTTTCATCATCAAATCAAGTTTTACATCAACGGGCCCACATCGCCCATTTTACGAGTTTCGTTCAAAAATAAAAGTTTCGACCAAATATAAGTTTAAGTGCCAAACGACACTAGAGCATGGTGTTTGGGGTTAAACTACCCAATCTCGGTCGAACTCCAAAAGCTAACACCCAAAAGCATCCCCTAACAAAACGAGCGGGAGACCACTAATCCAATTGAACGCTCTTACCCTTGTTAACGCCCGAGCCTATAAAAAGGTAAACAACGAGAGGGTAAGCAAAGCTTAGTGAATGCAATAATTATACGAATACATATATAATATACCTACTTGCAATCACTTACACAAATACCGCAAACATGCTAGCAAACACAATTAGCTTATCGTCACAAATACAAGCTATAACCTCCAATAATCAAGCTAGCATAACACAAGCGTATATAACATGAACGAAGTAATATGCTTACACTACAACACAATGACCATGGTTAACCAATCATACAAGGAACAGTGTTTAAAGACCGTCGGTGTTCACAACAACCATTAGTGCACTTAACACTTCGCACACTAACCCCACTGGTGGCATCTTAACACTTCGATGCTTCACCCCGGATGGCACCTTAACACTTCGGCACTTCACCCCGAGTGGTGTCTTAACACTTCGACACTTCACTCTTCACCTTACTTGAGGTGGCATCTTAACACGTCGATACTTCACCTCGAGTGGCGCCTTAACACATCGGCACTTCACCCGTTATTCTCTTGGAGTGGCATCTTAGCACATCGATACTTCACTCCGGGTGGTGTCTTAACACATCGACACTTCACCCCGGGCGGCGTCTTAACACATCGACACTTCACCCGTCACATTACGTTGAGTGGTGTCTTAGCACATCAACACTTCACTCGTCACGTGAAATGTGGTGTCTTAGCACATCGACACTTCACATCTCACGCTACAACAAATAAATACATTATATACCTACGCATATAATTATTCCACTCACCTTAGAGTCTTCGTGAAAGATAACCGAAATTGCAACTTCAATGTAACGTACCTATTACATTTTAGCACATAATCAATTCACAACTCAAGTCGGTCAAGCAACTCACTCAAAAATCTAGAGTCTTTTGACCCAAGGTGCAATCCCGACCCATTTTGCACCCTTAACCCTAATAATGGGTTAACTTCACCAAAAACCCTAATTCTAGCCATTAAGGTCTTAACACACATTTAATCACCAAGTTGACTCGTTTTCATACATGCAAGACAACCTAGGTCATCAAAGACCCATTTGACCCATTTCAAGGTCAACACACCCATTTGGGTCACCCACAACCCAAATGACACCCACTAACATTAACTATAAGTATACTAGTGATTTGCTAGGCCTTTAAGACCCATTTACCCTTTCAAAACCCTAGGTTAGTCACCACTTGGGTCTTCATGACCCAAACTTACCCAAAACCCCCCAAATTACTCACAAATGGGTTTTATGTGCAACACTAACCCAAACCCTAACCCTAACCCTTAAACACATTAAACTAAGGTAATAAAGTTTAGGGCTTACCACCACAATCAAAACGAAGCTAACGAGGAGATGAACAACTTTAATGCACGAGTTAGAACCCGAAACAAGCTTCTTCCTCTCCTATTTGAGCTTTCTCACACTTAAATGCACTCTCACTCTAGAATTGAAGTGGATGAGGTTTGGTGGTTGGAAATGGAGTAATGAAGCTCAACCAAACTGATCTAGGGCCTTTAATTCGTCCACCAAGTGAAATTACCAATTTACCCATCTAAAATATTTAAAAACCCAATTCTGGCTTGACAGATCATCTGGACGGCGTCCAGATTTCTGGACGGCGTCCAGATTTCTGGACGGCGTCCAGGCCTTCATAATGGGACGGCGTCCCAGATGTTTGGACGGCGTCCAAACCAAAAAGAAAACAGGATCTTACAACTCTCCCCCACTTGAACCGGATTGCGACCTCGCAATCCACGCCACATGACAAGCAGGAAGATAAACCAAGACAAACTCTTCGGGCTCCCAAGTAAACTCGGAACCTATACTTCGACGCCATTGGACTTTAAAAGTCCTCACCTCTTTATTTCTCAATTTCTTAACCTTTTCATCAAGTATAGCAACCGGCTCCTCAATATACTCTAACTTATTATTTAGCTCAATCTCGTCTAATGACACCCACGAAAAATCATTCACAAGACACTTAGGGAGATGGGAAACATGAAATGTATTATGGATCCCCGCAAGTTCTTCGGGTAATTCCAAACGATAAGCAACTTCGCCAACACGAGCTAAAACTTTGAATGGCCCAATAAACCGAGGAGCTAACTTTCCCCGTTTTCGAAATCGAATAATACCCTTCCAAGGCGAAACCTTAAGCATCACCGTATCACCTTCTTGAAATTCGATCATTCGTCTACATTTATCGGCATACGACTTTTATCTATCTTGAGCCTTCTTCAAATGATCCCGAATAATGTCAATCTTATTATTCGTCTCCAAAACCAAATCGGTACTCCCGATTTCCCTTTGACCCACTTCACCCCAACAAATTGGAGTTCGACACCTACGCCCATATAGCATCTCATAAGGTGGCATCCCGATACTAGTATGATAACTATTATTGTACGAGAATTCCACCAAAGGCAAATGCTCATCCCAACTACCACCGAAATCAATAATGCACGCCCGTAACATATCTTCCAAAGTTTGATTCGTACGTTCGGTTTGACCGTCCATTTGAGGATGATACTCCGAGCTCAATTTCAATTGCGTTCCCATATCTTCGTGAAACTTTTCCCAAAACCGAGATGTAAAACGGGTATCTCGATCCAAAATAATAGATATAGGAACCCCATGTCACGAGACCACTTCCTTGATTAACAACTTAGCCAAGGCCTCCGACGATATTTCTTCTTTAATGGGGAGAAACAAAGCACTTTTCGTCAACCGGTCAACTATCACCCAAATCGTATCAAATTGGGTTCTCGCTGTCTTAGGTAACTTTGTTATGAAATCCATGGTAATATGCTCCCATTTCCATTTCGGAATTTCTAACGGTTGCAATTTACCATACGGCTTTTGGTGCTCGGCCTTAACTTGCAAACAAGTGACACATTGTTCGACATATTTTACAACATCACGCTTCATGCCCGGCCACCAATAATCCTTCCTCAAATCATGATACATTTTCGTCGCGCCCGGATGAATGGAATACTTTGATTTATGTGCTTCATCAAGTAGCACCCGCCGGTAATCCCCCATCTTAGGCACCCACACCCTTCCTTGAAAAGACAACAACCCACGCGAACCCATAGTAATGAATTCCGATTGCCCCACAATTCGTTCCGCATGCTTGTTGTGAACGTAAGCCTCTATTTGAGTCACACCAAGTTTTTCAAGAAAATCGTTAGTAATAATCATACGTAACAATCCCAATCGTAAAGCCGAGTGATGACTCTTTCGACTTAACGCATCCGCGACCACATTCGCCTTGCCCGGATGATAAAGTATTTCACAATCATAATCTTTTACCACATCCATCCACCTACGTTGACGATAATTCAAATCTCGTTGATGAAAGAGATGTTTCAAACTCTTATGATCCGAATAAATCGTACTCTTGACACCATACAAGTAATGGCGCCAAATTTTCAACGCATGCACAACCGCCGCCAACTCAAGATCATGAGTCGGATATCTCGTCTCGTGTTCCTTTAATTGTCGAGAGGCATAAGCGATGAATTTACTTCTTTGCATTAGAACACACCCGAGTCCATTTAACGAGGCATCACAATAAATCGTCATGTCTTCCACCCCTTCCGGCAAAACTAATACCGGAGCTTGACATAACTTCTACTTTAACAATTGAAAAGCAATTTCTTGCTCGTTCTCTCAAACAAACCTCACGTTCTTCCTCGTCAATTTCGTCAATGAAGAAGCGATCTTAGAAAAGTCTTGGATAAACCGACGATAATAACCGGCCAATCCGAGAAAATTTCGGACCTCCGTAGGCGTAGTCGGTTGTCTCCAACTCTTCACCGTCTCTATCTTCCCCGGATCTACTTGAATACCGTCTTTGTTCACAATGTGGCCAAGGAATTGAACCTCCCTTAGCCAAAATTCACATTTGGAGAACTTAGCATACAACTTCTCCTTTCGTAACGTCTTCAATACTTCACGTAAATGACGTTCATGTTCGTTCATACTCTTCGAATAAACAAGTATATCGTCGATGAACACAATTACCGACTTGTCCAACATAGGTTGGCACACTCGGTTCATAAGGTCCATGAATGCCGCCGGTGCATTCGTAAGACCAAAAGGCATAACCACAAACTCAAAATTCCCATAACGCGTTCGAAAAGCCGTTTTCTCGATATCTTCCTCACGGACCCGCATTTGGTGATAGCCGGACCGTAGGTCGATTTTAGAGAAATATGTTGCACCTTGGAGTTGGTCAAACAAATTGTCAATCCTAGGCAATGGATAACGATTCTTGATCGTCACTTTATTCAACTCCCGGTAATCGATGCACATCCGCATACTACCATCCTTCTTTTTCACGAATAAAACCGGAGCGCCCCATGGCGAAGCACTTGGTCGAATAAAACACTTCTCAAGTAACTCTTGGGTTTGATTTAACAACTCTTGCATTTCCGTTGGCGCTAAACGATAAGGAGTTTTAGCAATGGGAATAGCTCCCGGAACTAACTCAATGCGAAATTCAACTTGTCTTTCCGCCGGAACACCCGGTAACTCGTCCAGAAAAACGTCTTTGAATTCACTAACCACCGGAATTTCACGAATGGGTGGTGGCTCATCACGAGTATCAACGACATGGGCAAGAAAAGCCATGCCACCACTAACAAGGAAACGACGTGCCCGTACAAAAGTGCATATCGGCACAAGTCTTCTACCCTTATCACCGTGAATAATTAACTCTCCCCCACTTGGAGTCTTCACGCGAATAAATTTTTCATGGCATGCAATATCGGCTCTATTATGATTGAGCCAATCCATACCAACCACGATATCAAAATCACCCAAAGTCATCGGGATGAGATCGATTTTAAAGTTTTCGGCACCAAACACAACATTACAATCAACCACTAGCACCGTCTTGCCGTTCGCTATTTCTACTTCTACCGGACGACTTAACTTAGCTAACGGTTTATTAAGTTTAGGCACAAATTTTGGTGACACGAACGACAAGTTAGCACCACTATCGAAAAGTATCCTTGCCGGATTAGAATTAACCATGAAAGTACCTGAGACAACTTCGTTCGATCGTTTGGCTTCATCATTGGTCATCAAATAATTGTGACCCCTAGCCGTACCCGCCGCCTTCTCTAACCGCTTAACATTATCATTGCGCAACTCGGGACACTCGGGCCTGTTGTGCCCTTCCTTACCACAATTGAACAAGTGATTTTGGTTGCGGAGGATAAACTTGGACATTCACGAGCCATGTGGCCCTTTTGTCCACAATTGTAACATGAATAAGAAAAATCCCTGGAAGCACCTTTCTTCCCACTACTAGCATTACCGAAACCCTTTTTGTTCGAAAAGTTCGAATGGTTCGAACCTTCACTCTTTCTCTTGCCAAAAGTAAAGCCGCTCTTCCTCAATACGAGCGCCTCAAAACCTTTGGCCATATCAAACAACTCATCAAAAGTTTTCACCACGGTTACACTAATCTTATCTTGATAACAATCATTCAACGTTCGGTAAAAGTCTTCCTTCAACATCTTATCATTCCCGACATACTCCGGGCAAAATTGAGTCTTGGACAAAAACACGGATTTGAGAGTGCTCAAATCCATCGACCCTTGCCTCAAGGAACGTAACTCGTCCTTCAGCCTAGTAAGATCGGCTGAAGTTCGGTATTCCTTGAAAAATTCGGACTTGAATTCATCCCACGTGAATTCCATGCATTGCTCTTCACCATAAACTTGGAGCTTTGCGTCCCACCACAGCTTAGCATCACCCCTCAACATACCACATCCGTACCTTGTCTTCTTATCGGAAGGACATTCACAAGTACGGAAGGCCCCCTCCATATCGGAGATCCAACGGGCACTCTTTAGAGGGTCTCGTTCACCTTCAAAGGTGGGAGGTTGAGAATCCTTGAAGTTCTTATAGAGAAAGTCCCGTCTTCCCACATTATCTTCGTGAAGCACGACCTTAACTTGCTCCCTTACTAAATTGACTAGTTGCTCGTCAATCGTATCTAGAAACATTTTCTTAACATCCTCGAGGAACTCCATCTTTTGACGTTTAAAGATGGCCTCAACTTTGGCCGTGAACTCAACGTCCTCACTCGTACTTACATCATTGGTGTCGTGTCCATTTCTCATCTTCATTCTATAAAACGAAGTAATTAAACAACGAAACGAAAGGACATAACACATAGGTATATACATATACGCCACACTACCCCATCTTGCTCAACAATCGTCGTACATCGCTCGTTTGACACGATTTGAACCCGTAACAATGGTAGCTAATCATTGTTACGCGAACACATCGCATTAACTTGCTAGTGCAACGTCCATCTCGCTTGATGATTGCTAAACACAACACAAATCAATTAGCACAATGTTAGTTCATATAAATCAAGGAACTAACAATTCCCGATTAGACCCAAAGTCTTACAAGTCCCGCATAAAGCGTACACACAATAAAGTCTAAGTCTAGGCACATATCTCAAGTCGCCTAAATCCCTTAGACCATGCTCTGATACCACTTGTAACAACCCGACATCTTAAATCCTTTAGACGCGTACCAAAAAAAAATTTCTATGTCAGTGCATCTGGACGGCGTCCAAAATCCTGGACGGCGTCCAGCTCAGAAAGGTGGGACGGCGTCCAAAGTTTGGGACGGCGTCCAGCTCAAAACAACTGGGACGGCGTCCAAGCAATTGGGACGGCGTCCCAATGGTCTTCCAGCTACTGATCACAGGTCCAACTCACACGAGCGAAAAACCCGCTTCCCGACACTTTCAAACGAAAACCTTTTTACCACAAGTCAATATAAGTGAAACTAAGAGATTTTCATCATCAAATCAAGTTTTACATCAACGGGCCCACATCGCCCATTTTACGAGTTTCGTTCAAAAATAAAAGTTTCGACCAAATATAAGTTTAAGTTCCAAACGACACTAGAGCATGGTGTTTGGGGTTAAACTACCCAATCTCGGTCGAACTCCAAAAGCTAACACCCAAAAGCATCCCCTAACAAAACGAGCAGGAGACCACTAATCCAATTGAACGCTCTTACCCTTGTCAACGCCCGAGCCTATAAAAAGGTAAACAACGAGAGGGTAAGCAAAGCTTAGTGAATGCAATAATTATACGAATACATATATAATATACCTACTTGCAATCACTTAAACAAATACCGCAAACATGCTAGCAAACACAATTAGCTTATCGTCACAAATACAAGCTATAACCTCCAATAATCAAGCTAGCATAACATAAGCGTATATAACATGAACGAAGTAATATGCTTACACTACAACACAATGACCATGGTTAACCAATCGTACAAGGAACGGTGTTTAAAGACCGTCGGTGTTCACAACAACCATTAGTGCACTTAACACTTCGCACACTAACCCCACGGGTGGCATCTTAACACTTCGATGCTTCACCCCGGGTGGCACCTTAACACTTCGGTACTTCACCCCGAGTGGTGTCTTAACACTTCGACACTTCACTCTTCACCTTACTTGAGGTGGCATCTTAACACGTCGATACTTCACCTCGAGTGGCGCCTTAACACATCGGCACTTCACCCGTAATTCTCTTGGAGTGGCATCTTAGCACATCGATACTTCACTCCGGGTGGTGTCTTAACACATCGACACTTCACCCCGGGCGGCGTCTTAACACATCGACACTTCACCCGTCACATTACTTTGAGTGGTGTCTTAGCACATCGACACTTCACTCGTCACGTGAAATGTGGTGTCTTAGCACATCGACACTTCACATCTCACGCTACAACAAATAAATACGTTATATACCTACACATATAATTATTCCACTCACCTTAGAGTCTTCGTGAAAGATAACTGAACTTGCAACTTCAATGTAACGTACCTATTACATTTTAGCACATAATCAATTCACAACTCAAGTCGGTCAAGCAACTCACTCAAAAATCTAGAGTCTTTTGACCCAAGGTGCAATCCCGACCCATTTTGCACCCTTAACCCTAATAATGGGTTAACTTCACCAAAAACCCTAATTCTAGCCATTAAGGTCTTAACACACATTTAATCACCAAGTTGACTCGTTTTCATACATACAAGACAACCTAGGTCATCAAAGACCCATTTGACCCATTTCAAGGTCAACACACCCATTTAGGTCACCCACAACCCAAATGACACCCACTAACATTAACTATAAGTATACTAGTGATTTGCTAGGCCTTTAAGACCCATTTACCCTTTCAAAACCCTAGGTTAGTCACCATTTGGGTCTTCATGACCCAAACTTACCCAAAACCCCCAAATTACTCACAAATGGGTTTTATGTGCAACACTAACCCAAACCCTAACCCTTAAACACATTAAACTAAGGTAATAAAGTTTAGGGCTTACCACCACAATTAAAACGAAGCTAACAAGGAGATGAACAACTTTAATGCTCGAGTTAGAACCCGAAACAAGCTTCTTCCTCTCCTATTTGAGCTTTCTCACACTTAAATGCACTCTCACTCTAGAATTGAAGCGGATGAGGTTTGGTGGTTGGAAATGGAGTAATGAAGCTCAACCAAACTGATCTAGGGCCTTTAATTCATCCACCAAGTGAAATTACCAATTTACCCATCTAAAATATTTAAAAACCCAATTCTGGCTCGACAGATCATCTGGACTTGGTCCAGATTTCTGGACGGCGTCCAGGCCTTCATAATGGGACGGCGTCCCAGATGTTTGGACGGCGTCCAAACCAAAAAGAAAACAGGATCTTACATTCATGATCTAAATCAAGAAGCGCGTTTCTTTTTCGGAAGACTTTACTTCCTTTTAACGATGGGATTGATTCATCGTGTAGATCCATCTTTCTTACAGTAAATCGGGTAAAACTATTTAGTTTAGTCCAAAACAAAAGTATCTTCAATTATTTGTTACAGAAATATGTGACATATGTTTAAAATAACTTGGTAAATTTTCCCACACTTGGATTTTATTTTCTTTTATTTGCCTTTTTATTGTACTCTATTCCATTTTAAATGAATTCTAACATTTTGGTTTGTTTCTCAATTTATGTCCTTTCCGAGGTAACAATAATTTTGGTTTTAACACCTAGTTTTATCGTTCATAAATATGTATAAACATGATTTTGAGTTCATTTAATTGAAAATTTTGAAAAATTTTACTAGAAGTGGGTAGTCAGTATATAAGACTAGGGCTGTTCTTTATTATCAAAGAGCACTAGATTCTAATACAACTACTACGTTACTAGTATTTTTAATGATAACCAAGTGTTTAAGTTAAAAATTTTAAAAATCTGAAATAATTTAACCCCTTCCCACACTTAAGATCTTGCAATGCCCTCATTTGCAAGAAATCAGTAACAATTTAAATTATTGAGGGTGATTAGCGTAGAAAAATGATTTAATTTTACCAAAGTTTCCAAACATATTGGCGTTTGTTTGCTGAATGATAAATGGTGCATATCATTTGTTCATTTCGTCTGTTGGTACATCACATTTGTTTTTTGTTTTGTCATCAAAATTAATAGCTTTTGCTGAACTTAATGCTAGTCTTTGAAAATGCGCTGTTTTACCCTGTTTTGTACATGAGATAAACTACAAACACATATATACATATTTTTTAAGTTGGATTTTCACACCACATTCAAATATTATTAAAATCTAATAAAGTAAGAAAATTATAAAAGCTATTATAATAATAAAATAAGAAATAAGAAATAAGAAAATTAAGAATTAGTAACATTACAATAAAATAAACAAAAATAGAAAATTACGGATGAGGAGGATGGTTTCAGTATGGGTCCCAAGCGTATCCATAGATGCTGTAAAATGCTTGGGCCGGGTCATATGTAGGATATGGTGGTCGGTTCTCTAAAGTCCAAGGAGCAAATTCGGGCATAACGGTAGGAATGTAGTCTCTACCTACGTGTGTACAATGACTTATGATTTGGCTTTGATGATACTGCCAATCTTGAAATGCTTTTTGTCTAACCATTTCATACTCGTGTCGAGCCATAAAAATTTGCATTTTCGTCATTGGATTACCCCCTCCCGGTTGACCTTGCTGTTGATCTCTCTCAACCTGTGGATGCCTGCCATTATAACGTGCTGCCGCGTTGTTTCGTTTCTTTAAGACCTTAGCACCATGATAAACACGCAAATCTATTCTATCACGGGGTTCTGGTTCTGCCATTAATATTCCCCCCCGACTTCTATCCACACCAAGATATTCAGCAATTAAAGTAATAAATATACCACCTCCTATTATGCTACCACGCCTCATACCCCTAACCATAGTCAATAAATAATAACCCATACAAAAAGGTATACTTACAGTGCTATGTGGGTCTCGAATACGCATGTGGTAAAACAAATCCTGTTCATTTACCTTTTCCTTATTCTTACCTCGTTGTGTAATCGAATTGGCTAAAAACCTATGGATTACTCTTAATTCAGCTCTATCAATATCAAGATAAGAGTATAATCCCCCCTGGAATCGGCGATGGCTAGTCATCCTACTCCATACGTCATTTGTATCAAAATTCTCATCCACCTTCCTACCATAAACTAATAACCTCTGGCAATCATAAGATGCTAGCTCCTGGGGCGTATATAAACCTAAAGCCCGAGCCATGTCTAGTAAGGACATATGGCGCATCTCCCCTCCTAATAAAAATCTAATAAAACTACGATCGGTTAAAGTATCTACCGGATCATTTATTTCAATAGTACACAATAACTCTATACACCATTCTCTATATACAGGTCTACGCATGTTGAATAAATGTACCCAATCACTAAAAGTAGAATTACCATACCTTTGAGTTAGTAATTCCCTGATTGGATCGGCCAATTCCACTACCTCTAATGGTGCCCAATCTATAACTTTGGGTACCTCAACATTATTAGACACAAGGTTGTGCAGGTTCTTTTGATATTTTGGATAGTCTATCCAATATCTATCAAATCTCAAATTCGGATGTAAATCTGCCTCATGAATGTTTGAATTTGAAACAATTGGGTGAGGCATATCTTGTCGGTATTGGTTATTAATTTCCTGTTGATTTGCATCTTCCGGAGGAGCATTGCGAGCCTAGGATGAAGATTCACCCCTTTCAGTCTGCAAAATAAACACAATTTTTGTGCATCCAAATATGCATTAGTTTTAGCAAAATCATAAATCTAAACAATTACAATGACATGTTTAATCCATATTAAACTCTATACACCTTTTCAAAATATTAACAATTCTACACTTTTACAAATATACTTTTACAAAAATGTACACAAAGTTCCTTCGCATTTATCTTTTAAAACATGTCAAAAACAATCATTATAATAATTAAACAAGTTCCTCATGGCATTCATATCAATTAAATCAAGTTTATGCAATTTTGGTTCAAAAAGTCCACTTTAATCTTCATAAATCATGTTTAGGATCAAAAATACTTACCCCCGAATGAACATATATTTAGGCGAGGTGTACATAGCTAGTGGTTCAAATGCGAGGTTTATACTATATATTTTTCAAATATTCGTTTTCGCTTTTCGTTTTCGCCTTTTTCCATTCAATATGGTATTTTCGGCGCCGCTGCCGGGGAACTTAAACGCCGAAAGCGCAACGCTAATGATATAAAAATAATAATAATAATAATAATAATATGCCAAAAATACTTGATGTTATGCGAGGCGTATATGAAATAGTGTATACTTTACTAGAAAAAACTATTAAATACGATACAATTTTACACAAGATATTTATTTATTTATAGAATGGATATACCTAAACCTTGCTACAACACTTATAGGCAGTGTACCTAATCGTACAGTAGTGTAGTTTTTAGTAAGTCCGGTTCGTTCCACAGGGAAATCTTTTAAACAAAGCTTAACGCTATATTAGTTTTAATTTATAAAAATACAAATATATATATAAGTAATATTATTATTATAAAAGGGGGTTTTTACCGTTTAATGACCGGTTTGTCGATTTTTAAAACTTTAGTCGCAGTTAAAATCTAATGTAAAATATTAAATAAATAAAAGACTTAATTTAAAGCGTAAAATAAATAACGATAATGAAATTGCAATAAATAAAAGTGCGATGAAATAAAATTGCGATAATTAAAAGTGCAATTAAATACAATGACAATAAATAAAAGTGCGATAATTAGAAGTGCAATTAAATATGAAAATAAAGGAATTATGCTTATTTAAATTTCCGTAATAATGATGTTTGACGTGTTGATTTTAGTTTATTCCCATGGGTTAATTGTTCTTTGTCCTGGATTATTTAATATGTCCGTCTGGTTTTTGTCCATAACAGTCCATCAGTCATAAATATAAAGTGCGAGTGTTCTCGTCAAATTATCCTTATACCCGAAGTCAAATATTCCAACTAATTGGGAACTTAAACTGTAACAAGGTTTTAATACTTTGTTAACAATTACGCCAAGTGTCCTTGTACATAATTTCACCCTTGTTTTAATAAATCTATTAACTATTAATCCATTCCCATGTTCGGTTAAATGAACGATTATTCGTACATATAAATATCCCGCCCATCGTGTCCGATCGAGTGTATATGGTTATTTATAGGTACGTCCAATTGTAAATCTTTATATTAAAATTAACAAACTATCATTTAGTTAAACAAATATAAAGCCCATTAATAGCCCATAGTCTAATTTCCACAAGTGTCGTTCTTTTGTCCAAACCCCAATTATGGTACAAAGCCCAATTACCCAATTTTAGTATTTAGCCCAACATCATGATTACTTCGTTTTAAATAAGCATAATAATAACTTAGCTACGAGATATTAAATTAAAAAGGTTGAACATAACTTACAATGATTAAAAATAGCGTAGCGTTACACGGACAGAATTTCGACTTACACCCTTACAATATTCGCTAACATACCCTTATTATTAGAAATTAAAATTAAAATTAAAATATATATATATATATATATATATATATATATATATATATATATATATATATATATATATCTTACGTATGAATGAAGAAGAAAAAGATGTGTAAAAATCGGCCGAATGCTCGGCCTTTTATAGGCCCACGTAATACTGTTAGACCTCCACGAGTGCGGAGGTTTTTGTCTTCAAAGCTCCGCGAGTGTGGAGCCCCTGATTCCAGCTAACATAAATTTGGCTCCTAGCTTGCCGACGGATTTTATTATATAAATATAATATAAATATATAATTTATATAATTAATTATATATTATATTATATTTATATACATAATTAATTTGTAACTTTCGGTCCGTTGCGTCGTATGTTGAAAGCTGGTTCATGTCTCGGTTTCGGATTTTCGAACGTCCTTTCGTATGATTTAATATCTTGTACTTTGCGTTTTGCAGCTTGTACTCTTGTCATTTTTAGGCGTTCCTTATCAATAATTTGAACCCCTTTTCTTGTACTTTGTACTTTTTAGCTTTTTGGACGTTTGCGTCTTCAATTTGTCGAATCTGCCTTTTGTCTTCACCTTTTAATATTTAAACGAATATTCCTTGTAAATAGGACAACTGCAACTAAAAGCTTGTCTTTATTGAGGGATAATGCTATGAAATATATGTTCGTTTTTAGCATTATCAAATATTCCCACACTTGAGCGTTGCTTATCCTCAAGCAATATAGTCTTGAAATATACTAGAGTCACTTCTTTATTCTTCACACTTTGTACATCAGTGATTTCTATACGGCGGTATGAACAATGGTAGTAACGTAATGGTTTACAGTCCCATGACTATAAAAATTTAGATCCATTAAGGAAATTGGATCTTTATGAAAACATTTGATCTTTTGAAAATTAAATCTAGCTTTTACCCTAGATAAGTTTTCCGGAATAACCCTTCACCGGTGTTTGCAAATTCTTTTTGTGGGTTTCATATTTGAAATTTTTAGCTCAAAACTTGCGGTTTTGTGTCACCCACTTGCTAACCTTGTATTGGGAAAGCAACACGTCCAGTATACTTGCTCCGTATATTACCTTTCAATAAACTACCGTCCGGTTGTAAAGGAAAGCGTTGAACAAACAACTGTTAAGGCAATGTCCCCTGACATGCTTTTAATTATGGTTTATAACGTATCGGATGCAATTACTATCCTTTGTAGGAGCAATAGTAAAGCTCACCCTTATAATTTTTCGGTCTAGCACAAGGTCCTGTCTTTGACCATGCTATGCAACCACCGTTCTTACGGTTGACACCCGATTTGGTTCAGGTGACCTAATGAATTCCAGGTGAATTCTCAGAATTTTACATTCAATGGTAATGAACGCATTGAAAATGGGTTCTCAGAAAACAAATCGGTTTGTAATTTTGATCAAAATATTTTCTCGTTCAGCTCGAGCTTAGATATCATTGAATTCCATGAGTTTGAATTCTCAATCTTTAAGGTCAATCTCTAGGATTGAGTAATATCAGTCTTAAAAGCTGATTTTTTATCTTTAAGGAGATTATCCTTTCTGGGGATCTGATTTATTAGTCTTATCCAGCTAATTTGCACGGCGTCCTCCCCATTTTACAAGACAGATCCTCTCATGGTTAGGATAAGTCTGACAACTTGGCGACCCTGTTTGATGCTGAGGTCCGTGGATTTCCTGCTGATTTTAGAGATGACTTTTCTAGATTTTTCGTCAACCTACAGCTGGTCTGGACGACAACTTCATGATCTAAATCAAGAAGCGCGTTTCTTTTTTGGAAGACTTTACTTCCTTTTAACGATGGGATTGATTCATCGTGTAGATCCATCTTTCTTACAGTAAATCGGGTAAAACTGTTTAGTTTAGTCCAAAGCAAAAGTATCTTCAATTATTTGTTACAGAAATATGTGACATATGTTTAAAATAACTTGGTAAATTTTCCCACACTTGGCTTTTATTTTCTTTTATTTGCCTTTTTATTGTCCTCTATTCCATTTTAAATGAATTCTAACATTTTGGTTTGTTTCTCAATTTATGTCCTTTCCGAGGTAACAATAATTTCGGTGTTAACACCTAGTTTTATCATTCATAAATATGTATAAACATGATTTTGAGTTCATTTAATTGAAAATTTTGAAAAATTTTACTAGAAGTGGGTAGTCAGTATATAAGACTAGGGCTGTTCTTTATTATCAGAGAGCACTAGATTCTAATACAACTACTACTTACTAGTATTTTTAATGATAACCAAGTGTTTAAGTTAAAAATTTTAAAAATCCGAAAGAATTTAACCCCTTCCCACACTTAAGATCTTGCAATGCCCTCATTTGCAAGAAATCAGTAACAATTTAAATTATTGAGGGTGATTAGCGTAGAAAAATGATTACATTTTACCAAAGTTTCCAAACATATTGGCGTTTGTTTGCTGAATGATAAATGGTGCATATCATTTGTTCATTCCGTCTGTTGGTACATCACATTTGTTTTTCGTTTTATCGTCAAAATTAATAGCTTTTGTTGAACATAATTCCAGTCTTTGAAAATGCGTTGTTTTACCCTGTTTTGTAGATGAGATAAACTACAAACACATATATACATATTTTTGATGTTGGGTTTTCACACCACATTCAAAAATTATTAAAATCTAATAAAGTTAGAAAATTATAAAAGCAATTATAATAATAAAATAAGAAATAAGAAATAAGAAATAAGAAAATTAAGAATTAGTAACATTACAATAAAATAAACAAAAATAGAAAATTACGGATGAGGAGGATGGTTCCAGTATGGGTCCCAAGCGTATCCATAGATGCTGTAAAATGCTTGGGCCGGGTCATATGTAGGATATGGTGGTCGGCTCTCTAAAGTCCAAGGAGCAAATTCGGGCATAACGCTAGGAATGTAGTCTCTACCTACGTGTGTACAATGACTTATGATTTGGCTTTGATGATACTGCCAATCTTGAAATGCTTTTTGTCTAGCCATTTCATACTCGTGTCGAGCCATAAAATTTTGCATTTCCGTCATTGGATTACCCCCTCCCGGTTGACCTTGCTGTTGATCTCTCTCAACCTGTGGATGCCTGCCATCATAACGTACTGCCGCGTTGTTTCGTTTCTTTAAGACCTTAGCACCATGATAAACACGCAAATCTATTCTATCGCGGGGTCCTGGTTCTTCCATTAATATTCCCCCCGACTTCTATCTACACCAAGATATTCAGCAATTAAAGTAATAAATATACCACCTCCTATTATGCTACCACGCCTCATACCCCTAACCATAGTCAATAAATAATAACCCACACAAAAAGGTATACTTACAGCGCTATGTGGGTCTCGAATACACATGTGGTAAAACAAATCCTGTTCATTTACCTTTTCCTTATTCTTACCTCGTTGTGTAATCGAATTGGCTAAAAACCTATGGATTACTCTTAATTCAGCTCTATCAATATCAAGATAAGAGTATAATCCCCCTGGAATCGGCGATGGCTAGTCATCCTACTCCATACGTCATTTGTATCAAAATTCTCATCCACCTTCTTACCATAAACTATTAACCTCTGGCAATCATAAGATGCTAGCTCCTCGGGCGTATATATACCTAAAGCCTGAGCCATGTCTAGTAAGGACATATGGCGCATCTCCCCTCCTAATAAAAATCTAATAAAACTACGATCGGTTAAAGTATCTACCCGATCATTTATTTCAATAGTACACAATAACTCTATACACCATTCTCTATATACAGGTCTACGCATGTTGAATAAATGTACCCAATCACTAAAAGCAGAATTACCATACCTTTGAGTAAGTAATTCCCTGATTGGCTCGGCCAATTCCACTACCTCTAATGGTGCCCAATCTATAACTCTGGGTACCTCAACATTATTAGACACAAGGTTGTGCAGGTTCTTTTGATATTTTGGATAGTCTATCCAATATCTATCAAATCTCAAATTCGGATGTAAATCTGCCTCATGAATGTTTGAATATGAAACAATTGGGTGAGGCATATCTTGTCGGTATTGGTTATTAATTTCCTGTTGATTTGCATCTTCCGGAGGAGCATTGCGAGCCTGGGATGAAGATTCACCCCTTTCAGTCTGCAAAATAAACACAATTTTTGTGCATCCAAATATGCATTAGTTTTAGCAAAATCATAAATCTAAACAATTACAATGACATGTTTAATCCATATTAAACTCTATTATTAACAATTCTACACTTTTACAAATATACTTTTACAAAAATGTACACAAAGTTCCTTCGCATTTATCTTTTAAAACATGTCAAAAACAATCATTATAACAATTAAACAAGTTCCTCATGGCATTCATATCAATTAAATCAAGTTTATGCAATTTTGGTTCAAAAAGTCCACTTTAATCTTCATAAATCATGTTTAGGATCAAAGTTTTGATCATTTAGCAACCTAAATATGTTACACTACTCAATTTAGCATAAACTAACAACAAAATTCGGCCATAACCTGTTTATATCAAAAAGCCCTAATTTCGCTCAAGAACACAAACCCTAGATTATTCAAAAATTGAAGTTCAAAGCTTCTAATCATGTTAAATAGCATCAATCTAGGTTATACAAGCATAATACACAAACAATTGAAGCATTATTACACTAGAAAGCATCAAAATCGAATTAGGCATAAAATTGTTCAAGAACACTAAAAATTCGAATTAAATGGTGTTTTGGTGTAGAAATTTACCGATTTCCTTGAGTAATTCCTTGATAATAGTCTCCTCATTGTGATTTTATGAAAGATTTGATGAAAAATGGTGAAAAATCACGAATTTGGGAGATTTTTTTGTGTGTTTTTTCGCAAAAAAATGGGTGTGAGTGTGCAAACTGGTCTGTTCGACCAGTTATATTTTTTTCTGGATTTTTGATGCTCCACGAGTGCGGTGGTGGGAACCTACAAAGCACCGCGAGTCGCGGCAATTTTTTTTTTATTTTTTATAAAACCTTATAACTTTATAAAATATAAAATTAATTTAAAAATTAAAATTTTATTTCTTTTTAGGATGAGGGCGTTTCGGATCGATGTCCTAGTCCGTCCCTCGACAAAAATTTTAAAATTTGTCATTTTTAAGCGACCTTTTAAAAGCAAAGATTTTTGGGTTTTTTTTTTTATGTTTTTGGCATATTTTAATTCAATAAGATTAAAAATAATGATAATAAAAGTTCTCGTCCCTCCCTCGGGTAAAGCAATTTCGGTTCAACGACCTAGTCTTCAACTCACGACGAATTTTAAAAATCATATTTTTAACTTAGCGAAATAAAGTAAATTTTTGTTTTTAAATTCACACCAAACTTAAATTTAAAATGCATAAAATTGAAAATTCATATTAATAATTAAAAATTCACACCAAACTTATATTATATTTTTGTTTTTATACATACAAACTTATATTAAAAATATTAAAATTTTCAAATATTTACAAACTTAAATATATTGATTTTAAAAAAAAGTTCACAATATTAATTTAATATTTATATATTAATTTTAAAAATATGGTAAAAATTAAATTAAAAATCTTTTTGGCTTTTATCCCACTTTAATCAATCAAATATTATCAAAAATATGCGCCCCTCTTTTCGGTAAAGTAATTTCGGTTCCATGACCTAATTTAACTCATGATGAATTTTTGAAATATTTTTGGTTGATTGATTAAAGATATTTATACCTTAAGAATAAACGTTAAATTTCGCAGTGATGTAATAAATTTTTGTATGATATCAATAATTTCGGTCGCAAGACCTAATTTTATCGAATACCAATTTAATACTTTATAGCGAACAAATTAGCGTTTATTATCAAAAGGTTAAAAATAAAAATAAAAATAAAAATAAAAACTGTACAAACTTACCTGTGAAATATATTTCTTAGTGATATGCTCTAGCCCATTCATAAGATAGTCGGACTAATTGATTTTCCATGGCTACATAGGCGTAACCTCGAACATTTAACGTTTTTTCTTCTAAACATATGAACGGTCCATCTCTGCATAAAGTAACAAATTCGGTGTTTGAATAGGTTTGATTATTTGAACATTTACCTTCGTGTGACCATTTTCCGCATTTGTGACATCTTTCAAGGTATCGTGCTCTTCTTTTCGCTGCGGATTTTCATTTTCCTTTACCAAATTGTAACTTATTATTTTCGCATCTAGATTCTTTTCTTACTCCGTCCAATTTTTCTCTGATTACTGATACTATTTCACTTGGAAGGGTGTCATTATTACGTTTAGTGATCAAAGCGTGTAGCATTAGACCATGGTTTAATTCACAGGAAGTCTTCATTTCGTAAAACCTAAAAAAAAAATAAAAATTCAGAATGGGGGGAGAAGACTAATTCTTTAGGGTCTGCTAGGGAAAGACCATTCGGGTTCCATTTTCGAGAACTACACGAAAACAGAAAATCTAACTCTAACAGAAATACATATTATCCTTAAAAGACTTGATTCTCCCCACACTTAGTTAGCTGTGGTGTTGAAATTGTGATTAACTTCGTTGTCAACTTTCATCGGACTATCTATGTAATGTTTAACTCTGTGACCATTAACTTTAAATTCAATCCCATTTGAATTTATTAATTCTATTATTTCGTATGGGAAAGCTCTTTTGACTATGAATGGTCCAGACCATCTTGATTTCAGTTTTCCAGAAAATAGCTTGAATCGTGAATTGAAAAGAAGAACTTTGTCTCCTTCCTTAAATTCTTTTGAACTTCTGATTCTTTTATCATGTCATTTCTTCGTTCTTTCCTTATAGATTAGCGACTTTTCGTATGCTTCTTGTCTTAATTCTTCTAATTCGTTTAGTTGACTTAATCGTAGACATCCAGCTTCATGTAAATCAAGATTACATGTCTTCAAAGCCCAAAATGCTTTGTGTTCAATTTCTACTAGAAGATGACATGCTTTTCCGTAAACGAGTTTAAAAGGTGTGGTTCCAATTGGAGTTTTGTAGGCTGTTCTAAATGCCCAGAGTGCATCCTCCAATTTAATGGACCATTCCTTCGGATTTGATCCTACGGTTTTCTCTAGAATACGTTTTAATGCTCGGTTAGTATTTTCAACTTGTCCACTTGTCTGTGGATGATAAGCAGTGGAGATTTTATGAGTTACTCCATATCTTTTAAGAACTTTCTCAAGTTGATTATTACAGAAATGAGTTCCCCGATCACTTATTAAAGCTTTCGGTGTTCCAAACCTAGCAAAAAGGTGTTTTAAAAAGTTGACTACAACTCGTGCATCGTTAGTTGGGAGAGCTTGTGCTTCCGCCCATTTAGATACATAATCAATGGCTACGAGAATATAGAGATTATTATGATATTTTGGAAATGGACCCATAAAGTCAATACCCCAAATGTCAAATACTTCACATACTTGAATGACATTTTATGGCATTTCATCACGTTGACTTATTTTTCCGGACCTTTGACAAGCATCACAGGATTTGCAAAGAAGGTGTGCGTCTTTGTAAATTGTAGGCCAATAGAATCCAACATCGTAAACTTTTCTTGCTGTTAGTTGAGGCCCATAATGCCCTCCTGTTGGTCCTGTGTGACTATGGTTTAAGATTTTACTAGCTTCATCTCCGAATACACATCGGCGTATTATTCCATCTGGACAACTTTTAAACAAATGTTGATCTTCCCAGAAATAGTGTTTTATATCACTAAAGAATTTCTTTCGTTTTTGGTACGACAATCCTTTTTCAAGGAATCCACATACTAAATAGTTTGCATAGTCTGCAAACCATGGAATTTCATTATAATCTATCTTCAATAGATATTCATCAGGAAAGTTGTCTTGTATGGCCGATTCATTTAGAACTTCTAAATCTGGATTTTCAAGACGAGAAAGATGATCAGCGGCGAGATTTTCTGCTCCCTTTTATCTCGGATTTCAATATCAAACTCTTGTAAGAGTAATATCCAACGGATTAATCGTGGTTTAGCATCTTGTTTCGAAAATATGTATCTAAGAGCAGAATGGTCGGTATAGACCACCGTTTTAGCTAGAATGAGATATGAACGAAATTTGTCAAAAGCAAAGACAATAGCAAGGAGTTCTTTTTCAGTAGTTGTGTAATTTGTTTGTGCTCCTTGTAACGTCTTACTAGCATAATATATAGGTTGAAATCGTTTTTCAATCCTTTGTCCTAAAACGGCTCCCATTGCAAAATCACTTGCATCGCACATAAGTTCAAATGGTAGATTCCAATTTGGAGTTATCATTGAAATGTCCCGTTCTTATTGATTAAAAATGTTCCATATTAATTGATTTCGTTGCGAGGTTTTGACCTCTATATGAGACGTTTTTCAAAGACTGCATTCATTTTAAAACAAACCATAACCTTTATTTCATCAATAAAGGTTTAAAAAGCTTTACGTAGATTATCAAATAATGATAATCTAAAATATCCTGTTTACACACGACCATTACATAATGGTTTACAATACAAATATGTTACAACAAAATAAGTTTCTTGAATGCAGTTTTTACACAATATCATACAAGCATGGACTCCAAATCTCGTCCTTATTTAAGTATGCGACAGCGGAAGCTCTTAATAATCACCTGAGAATAAACATGCTTAAAACGTCAACAAAAATGTTGGTGAGTTATAGGTTTAACCTATATATATCAAATCATAATAATAGACCACAAGATTTCATATTTCAATACACATCCCATACATAGAGATAAAAATCATTCATATGGTGAACACCTGGTAACCGACATTAACAAGATGCATATATAAGAATATCCCCATCATTCCGGGACACCCTTCGGATATGATATAAATTTCGAAGTACTAAAGCATCCGGTACTTTGGATGGGGTTTGTTAGGCTCAATAGATCTATCTTTAGGATTCGCGTCAATTAGGGTGTCTGTTCCCTAATTCTTAGATTACCAGACTTAATAAAAAGGGGCATATTCGATTTCGACAATTCAACCATAGAATGTAGTTTCACGTACTTGTGTCTATTTTGTAAATCATTTATAAAACCTGCATGTATTCTCATCCCAAAAATATTAGATTTTAAAAGTGGGACTATAACTCACTTTTACAGATTTTTACTTCGTCGGGAAGTAAGACTTGGCCACTGGTTGATTCACGAACCTATAACAATATATACATATATATCAAAGTATGTTCAAAATATATTTACAACACTTTTAATATATTTTGATGTTTTAAGTTTATTAAGTCAGCTGTCCTCGTTAGTAACCTACAACTAGTTGTCCACAGTTAGATGTACAGAAATAAATCGATAAATATTATCTTGAATCAATCCACGACCCAGTGTATACGTATCTCAGTATTGATCACAACTCAAACTATATATATTTTGGAATCAACCTCAACCCTGTATAGCTAACTCCAACATTCACATATAGAGTGTCTATGGTTGTTCCGAAATATATATAGATGTGTCGACATGATAGGTCGAAACATTGTATACGTGTCTATGGTATCTCAAGATTACATAATATACAATACAAGTTGATTAAGTTATGGTTGGAATAGATTTGTTACCAATTTTCACGTAGCTAAAATGAGAAAAATTATCCAATCTTGTTTTACCCATAACTTCTTCATTTTAAATCCGTTTTGAGTGAATCAAATTGCTATGGTTTCATATTGAACTCTATTTTATGAATCTAAACAGAAAAATTATAGGTTTATAGTCGGAAAAATAAGTTACAAGTCATTTTTGTAAAGGTAGTCATTTCAGTCGAAAGAACGACGTCTAGATGACCATTTTAGAAAACATACTTCCACTTTGAGTTTAACCATAATTTTTGGATATAGTTTCATGTTCATAATAAAAATCATTTTCTCAGAATAACAACTTTTAAATCAAAGTTTATCATAGTTTTTAATTAACTAACCCAAAACAGCCCGCGGTGTTACTACGACGGCGTAAATCCGGTTTTACGGTGTTTTTCGTGTTTCCAGGTTTTAAATCATTAAGTAATCATTTCATATAGATATAGAACATGTGTTTAGTTGATTTTAAAAGTCAAGTTAGAAGGATTAACTTTTGTTTGCGAACAAGTTTAGAATTAACTAAACTATGTTCTAGTGATTACAAGTTTAAACCTTCGAATAAGATAGCGTTATATGTATGAATCGAATGATGTTATGAACATCATTACTACCTTAAGTTCCTTGGATAAACCTACTGGAAAATAGAAAAATGGATCTAGCTTCAACGGATCCTTGGATGGCTCGAAGTTCTTGAAGTAGAATCATGACACGAAAACAAGTTCAAGTAAGATCATCACTTGAAATAAGATAGTTTATAGTTATAGAAATTGAACCAAAGTTTGAATATGATTATTACCTTGTATTAGAATGATAACCTACTGTAAGAAACAAAGATTTCTTGAGGTTGGATGATCACCTTACAAGATTGGAAGTGAGCTAGCAAACTTGAAAGTATTCTTGATTTTATGTAACTAGAATTTGTAGAATATATGAAGAACACTTAGAACTTGAAGATAGAACTTGAGAGAGATCAATTAGATGAATAAAATTGAAGAATGAAAGTGTTTGTAGGTGTTTTTGGTCGTTGGTGTATGGATTAGATATAAAGGATATGTAATTTTGTTTTCATGTAAATAAGTCATGAATGATTACTCATATTTTTGTAATTTTATGAGATATTTCATGCTAGTTGCCAAATGATGGTTCCCACATGTGTTAGATGACTCACATGGGCTGCTAAGAGCAGATCATTGGAGTGTATATACCAATAGTACATACATCTAAAATCTGTGTATTGTACGAGTACGAATACGGGTGCATACGAGTAGAATTGTTGATGAAACTGAACGAGGATGTAATTGTAAGAATTTTTGTTAAATAGAAGTATTTTGATAAGTGTATTGAAGTCTTTCAAAAGTGTATAAATACATATTAAAACACTACATGTATATACATTTTAACTGAGTCGTTAAGTCATCGTTAGTCGTTACATGTAAGTGTTGTTTTGAAACCTTTAGGTTAACGATCTTGTTAAATGTTGTTAACCCAATGTTTATAATATCAAATGAGATTTTAAATTATTATATTATCATGATATTATCATGTATGAATATCTCTTAATATGATATATATACATTAAATGTCTTTACAACGATAATCGTTACATATATGTCTCGTTTAAAAATCATTAAGTTAGTAGTCTTGTTTTTACATATGTAGTTCATTGTTAATATACTTAATGATATGTTTACTTAGCATAGTATCATGTTAACTATATATATATCCATATATATGTCATCATATAGTTTTTACAAGTTTTAACGTTCGTGAATCACCGGTCAACTTGGGTGGTCAATTGTCTATATGAAACACATTTCAATTAATCAAGTCTTAACAAGTTTGATTGCTTAACATGTTGGAAATATTTAATCATGTAAATATCAATCTCAATTAATATATATAAACATGGAAAAGTTCGGGTCACTACAGTACCTACCCGTTAAATAAATTTCGTCCCGAAATTTTAAGCTGTTGAAGGTGTTGACGAATCTTCTGGAAATAGATGTGAGTATTTCTTCTTCATCTAATCTTCACGCTCCCAGGTGAACTCAGGTCCTCTACGAGCATTCCATCGAACCTTAACAATTGGTATCTTGTTTTGCTTAAGTCTTTTAACCTCACGATCCATTATTTCGACGGGTTCTTCGATGAATTGAAGTTTTTCGTTGATTTGGATTTCATCTAACGGAATAGTGAGAACTTCTTTAGTAAAACATTTCTTCAAATTCGAGACGTGGAAAGTGTTATGTACAGCCACGAGTTGTTGAGGTAACTCAAGTCGGTAAGCTACTGGTCCGACACGATCAATAATCTTGAATGGTCCAATATACCTTGGATTTAATTTCCCTCGTTTACCAAATCGAACAACGCCTTTCCAAGGTGCAACTTTAAGCATGACCATCTCTCCAATTTCAAATTCTATATCTTTTCTTTTAATGTCAGCGTAGCTCTTTTGTCGACTTTGGGCTGTTTTCAACCGTTGTTGAATTTGGATGATCTTCTCGGTAGTTTCTTGTATAATCTCCGGACCCGTAATCTGTCTATCCCCCACTTCACTCCAACAAATCGGAGACCTACACTTTCTACCATAAAGTGCTTCAAACGGCGCCATCTTAATGCTTGAATGGTAGCTGTTGTTGTAGGAAAATTCTGCTAACGGTAGATGTCGATCCCAACTTTTTCTGAAATCAATAACACATGCTCGTAGCATGTCTTCAAGCGTTTGTATCGTCCTTTCGCTCTGCCCATCAGTTTGTGGATGATAGGCAGTACTCATGTCTAGAAGAGTTCATAATGCTTGCTGTAATGTCTGCCAGAATCTTGAAATAAATCTGCCATCCCTATCAGAGATAATAGAGATTGGTATTCCATGTCTGGAGACGACTTCCTTCAAATACAGTCGTGCTAACTTCTCCATCTTGTCATCTTCTCTTATTGGCAGGAAGTGTGCTGATTTGGTGAGACTATCAACTATTACCCAAATAGTATCAAAACCACTTGCAGTCCTTGGCAATTTAGTGATGAAAGCCATGGTAATATTTTCCCATTTCCATTCCGGGATTTCGGGTTGTTGAAGTAGACCTGATGGTTTCTGATGCTTAGCTTTAACCTTAGAACACGTCAAACATTCTCCTACGTATTTAGCAACATCGGCTTTCATACCCGGCCACCAAAAATGTTTCTTGAGATCCTTGTACATCTTCCCCGTTCCAGGATGTATTGAGTATCTGGTTTTATAAGCTTCTCTAAGTACCATTTCTCTCATATCTCCAAATTTTGGTACCCAAATCCTTTCAGCCCTATACCAGGTTCTGTCTTCCCGAATATTAAGATGCTTCTCCGATCCTTTGGGTATTTCATCCTTTAAATTTCTCTCTTTTAAAACTCCTTGTTGCGCCTCCTTTATTTGAGTAGTAAGGTTATTATGAATCATTATATTCATAGATTTTACTCGAATGGGTTCTCTGTCCTTCCTGCTCAAGGCATCGGCTACCACATTTGCCATCCCCGGGTGGTAACAAATCTCAAAGTCGTAATCATTCAATAATTCAATCCACCTACGCTGCCTGATATTCAGTTGTTTCTGATTAAATATGTGTTGAAGACTTTTGTGGTCGGTATATATAATACTTTTGACCCCATATAAGTAGTGCCTCCAAGTCTTTAATGCAAAAACAACCGCGCCTAATTCCAAATCATGCGTCGTATAATTTTGTTCGTGAATCTTCAATTGTCTAGACGCATAAGCAATCACCTTCATTCATTGCATTAATACATAACCGAGACCTTACTTTGATGCATCACAATAAATCACAAAATCATCATTCCCTTCAGGCAATGACAATATAGGTGCCGTAGTTAGCTTTTTCTTCAATAACTGAAACGCTTTCTCTTGTTCATCATTCCATTCAAATTTCTTCCCTTTATGCGTTAATGCAGTCAAGGGTTTTGCTATTCTGGAAAAGTCTTGGATGAACCTTCTGTAGTAACCAGCTAGTCCTAAAAACTGGCATATGTGTTTCGGAGTTTTCGGGGTCTCCCACTTTTCAACAGTTTCTATCTTTGCCGGATCCACCTTAATACCTTCTTTGTTCACTATGTGACCGAGGAATTGAACTTCTTCCAACCAAAATGCACACTTTGAAAACTTAGCGTACAATTCTTCCTTCCTCAATACTTCTAACACCTTTCTCAAATGTTCACCGTGTTCTTGGTCATTCTTTGAGTAAATAAGTATGTCATCAATGAAAACAATGACAAACTTGTCAAGGTATGGTCCACACACTCGGTTCATAAGGTCCATGAACACAGCTGGTGCATTAGTTAAACCAAACGGCATGACCATAAACTCGTAATGACCGTAACGTGTTCTGAAAGCAGTCTTTGGAATATCATCTTCTTTCACCCGCATTTGATGATACCCGGAACGTAAGTCAATCTTTGAATAAACAGATGAGCCTTGTAGTTGATCAAATAATTCGTCGATTCTCGGTAGTGGGTAGCGGTTCTTGATGGTAAGTTTGTTCAACTCTCGGTAGTCGATACACAACCTGAATGTACCATCTTTCTTCTTGACAAACAAAACAGGAGCTCCCCACGGTGATGTGCTTGGTAGAATGAAACCACGCTCTAAAAGTTCTTGTAATTGGCTTTGCAGTTCTTTCATCTCGCTGGGTGCGAGTCTGTAAGGAGCACGAGCTATTGGTGCAGCTCCTGGTACAAGATCTATTTGAAATTCAACGGATCGATGTGGGGGTAATCCCGGTAATTCTTTCGGAAATACATCAGGAAATTCTTTTGCAATGGGAACATCATTGATGCTCTTTTCTTCAGTTTGTACTTTCTCGACGTGTGCTACAACAGCATAGCAACCTTTTCTTATTAGTTTTTGTGCCTTCAAATTACTAATAAGATGTAGCTTCGTGTTGCCCTTTTCTCCGTACACCATTAAGGGTTTTCCTTTTTCTCGTATAATGCGAATTGCATTTTTGTAACAAACGATCTCTGCTTACACTTCTTTCAACCAGTCCATACCGATTATCACATCAAAACTCCCTAACTCTACTGGTATCAAATCAATCTTAAATGTTTCGCTAACCAGTTTAATTTCTCGATTCCAACATATATTATCTGCTGAAATTAATTTACCATTTGCTAATTCGAGTAAAAATTTACTATCCAAAGGCGTCAATGGACAACTTAATTTAGCACAAAAATCTCTACTCATATAGCTTCTATCCGCACCCGAATCAAATAAAACGTAAGCAGATTTATTGTCAATAAGAAACGTACCCGTAACAAGCTCCGGGTCTTCCTGTGCCTCTGCCGCATTAATATTGAAAACTCTTCCGCGGCCTTGTCCATTCGTGTTCTCCTGGTTCGGGCAATTTCTAATAATGTGGCCCGGTTTTCCACATTTATAACAAACTACATTGGCATAACTTGCTCCGACACTACTTGCTCCGCCATTACTCATTCCGACACCATTTGTTCCTTTCGTTCTATTAACCCCTGGTCCGTAGACCTCACACTTCACCGCGCTATGACCATTTCTTTTACACTTGTTGCAAAATTTAGTGCAGAACCCCGAGTGATACTTTTCACACCTTTGGCATAGCTGCTTCTGATTGTTGTTGTTGTTGCAGTTATTATTGTTATTGGGATGATTGTTGTAGTTGCTGCTGTTGTTGTTGTTGGGCCGTTTGTTGTAGTTGTGATTGATGTTGCGATTGTTGGGATAATTGTTGCGATTATTGTTGTAATTGCTGTTGTTGTTGTATTGGTGATTCTTATCACCGTTTTCCTCCCACTTTCTTTTTACTTGCTTCACATTGGCCTCTTCAGCAGTCTGTTCTTTAATTCTTTCTTCAATCTGGTTCACTAGTTTGTGAGCCATTCTACATGCCTGTTGTATGGAGGCGGGCTCGTGTGAACTTATATCTTCTTGGATTCTTTCCGGTAATCCTTTCACAAATGCGTCGATCTTCTCTTCCTCATCTTCGAATGCTCCCGGACACAATAGGCACAATTCTGTGAATCGTCTTTCGTACGTGGTAATATCAAATCCTTGGGTTCGTAACCCTCTAAGTTCTGTCTTGAGCTTATTGACCTCGGTTCTGGGACGGTACTTCTCGTTCATCAAGTGCTTGAATGTTGACCACGGTAGTGCGTACGCATCGTCTTGTCCCACTTGCTCTAGATAGGTATTCCACCATGTTAACGCAGAACCTGTGAAGGTATGCGTAGCGTACTTCACTTTGTCCTCTTCAGTACACTTACTTATGGCAAACACCGATTCGACCTTCTCGGTCCACCGTTTCAATCCAATCGGTCCTTCGGTTCCATCAAATTCCAAAGGTTTGCAGGCAGTGAATTCTTTGTAGGTGCATCCTACACGATTTCCTATACTGCTAGATCCAAGGTTATTGTTGGTATGTAGCGCAGCCTGTACTGCGGCTATGTTTGAAGCTAGAAAAGTACGGAATTCCTCTTCATTCATATTCACGGTGTGTCGAGTAGTCGGTGCCATTTCCTTCAAAATAGTCAAATGGAACAAGTTAATCATACAGAATATTAAGAGTAGTTAATAGTATTTCGTAGCATAATATGAACTCATTTATAAAAGCTTTTTCTTCATATTAGCGTTTTATAAGTTTAAATTCGGGTAGTACCTGAAATGTCCCGTTCTTATTGATTAAAAACGTTCCATATTAATTGATTTCGTTGCGAGGTTTTGACCTCTATATGAGACGTTTTTCAAAGACTGCATTCATTTTAAAACAAACCATAACCTTTATTTCATCAATAAAGGTTTAAAAATCTTTACGTAGATTATCAAATAATGATAATCTAAAATATCCTGTTTACACACGACCATTACATAATGGTTTACAATACAAATATGTTACAACAAAATAAGTTTCTTGAATGCAGTTTTTACACAATATCATACAAGCATGGACTCCAAATCTCGTCCTTATTTAAGTATGCGACAGCGGAAGCTCTTAATAATCACCTGAGAATAAACATGCTTAAAACGTCAACAAAAATGTTGGTGAGTTATAGGTTTAACCTATATATATCAAATCATAATAATAGACCACAAGATTTCATATTTCAATACACATCCCATACATAGAGATAAAAATCATTCATATGGTGAACACCTGATAACCGACATTAACAAGATGCATATATAAGAATATCCCCATCATTCCGGGACACCCTTCGGATATGATATAAATTTCGAAGTACTAAAGCATCCGGTACTTTGGATGGGGTTTGTTAGGCCCAATAGATCTATCTTTAGGATTCGGGTCAATTAGGGTGTCTGTTCCCTAATTCTTAGATTACCAGACTTAATAAAAAGGGGCATATTCGATTTCGATAATTCAACCATAGAATGTAGTTTCACGTACTTGTGTCTATTTTGTAAATCATTTATAAAACCTGCATGTATTCTCATCCCAAAAATATTAGATTTTAAAAGTGGGACTATAACTCACTTTCACAGATTTTTTTACTTCGTCGGGAAGTATGACTTGGCCACTGGTTGATTCACGAACCTATAACAATATATACATATATATCAAAGTATGTTCAAAATATATTTACAACACTTTTAATATATTTTGATGTTTTAAGTTTATTAAGTCAGCTGTCCTCGTTAGTAACCTACAACTAGTTGTCCACAGTTAGATGTACAGAAATAAATCGATAAATATTATCTTGAATCAATCCACGACCCAGTGTATACGTATCTCAGTATTGATCACAACTCAAACTATATATATTTTGGAATCAACCTCAACCCTGTATAGCTAACTCCAACATTCACATATAGAGTGTCTATGGTTGTTCCGAAATATATATATATGTGTCGACATGATAGGTCGAAACATTGTATACGTGTCTATGGTATCTCAAGATTACATAATATACAATACAAGTTGATTAAGTTATGGTTGGAATAGATTTGTTACCAATTTTCACGTAGCTAAAATGAGAAAAATTATCCAATCTTGTTTTACCCATAACTTCTTCATTTTAAATCCGTTTTGAGTGAATCAAATTGCTATGGTTTCATATTGAACTCTATTTTATGAATCTAAACAGAAAAAGTATAGGTTTATAGTCAGAAAAATAAGTTACAAGTAGTTTTTGTAAAGGTAGTCATTTCAGTCGAAAGAACGACGTCTAGATGACCATTTTAGAAAACATACTTCCACTTTGAGTTTAACCATAATTTTTGGATATAGTTTCATGTTCATAATAAAAATCATTTTCTCAGAATAACAACTTTTAAATCAAAGTTTATCATAGTTTTTAATTAACTAACCCAAAACAGCCCGCAGTGTTACTACGACGGCGTAAATCCGGTTTTACGGTGTTTTTCGTGTTTCCAGGTTTTAAATCATTAAGTTAGCATATCATATAGATATAGAACATGTGTTTAGTTGATTTTAAAAGTCAAGTTAGAAGGATTAACTTTTGTTTGCTAACAAGTTTAGAATTAACTAAACTATGTTCTAGTGATTACAAGTTTAAACCTTCGAATAAGATAGATTTATATGTATGAATCGAATGATGTTATGAACATCATTACTACCTTAAGTTCCTTGGATAAACCTACTGGAAAAGAGAAAAATGGATCTAGCTTCAACGGATCCTTGGATGGCTCGAAGTTCTTGAAGTAGAATCATGACACGAAAACAAGTTCAAGTAAGATCATCACTTGAAATAAGATTGTTATAGTTATAGAAATTGAACCAAAGTTTGAATATGATTATTACCTTATATTAGAATGATAACCTACTGTAAGAAATAAAGATTTCTTGAGGTTGGATGATCACCTTACAAGATTGGAAGTGAGCTAGCAAACTTGAAAGTATTCTTGATTTTATGTAACTAGAACTTGTAGAATTTATGAAGAACACTTAGAACTTGAAGATAGAACTTGAGAGAGATCAATTAGATGAAGAAAATTGAAGAATGAAAGTGTTTGTAGGTGGTTTTGGTCGTTGGTGTATGGATTAGATATAAAGGATATGTAATTTTGTTTTCATGTAAATAAGTCATGAATGATTACTCATATTTTTGTAATTTTATGAGATATTTCATGCTAGTTGCCAAATGATGGTTCCCACATGTGTTAGGTGACTCACATGGGCTGCTAAGAGCTGATCATTGGAGTGTATATACCAATAGTACATACATCTAAAAGCTGTGTATTGTACGAGTACGAATACGGGTGCATACGAGTAGAATTGTTGATGAAACTGAACGAGGATGTAATTGTAAGCATTTTTGTTAAGTAGAAGTATTTTGATAAGTGTATTGAAGTCTTTCAAAAGTTTATAAATACATATTAAAACACTACATGTATATACATTTTAACTGAGTCGTTAAGTCATCGTTAGTCGTTAAATGTAAGTGTTGTTTTGAAACCTTTAGGTTAACGATCTTGTTAAATGTTGTTAACCCAATGTTTATAATATCAAATGAGATTTTAAATTATTATATTATAATGATATTATCATGCATGAATATCTCTTAATATGATATATATACATTAAATGTCTTTACAACGATAATCGTTACATATATGTCTCGTTTAAAAATCATTAAGTTAGTAGTCTTGTTTTTACATATGTAGTTCATTGTTAATATACTTAATGATATGTTTACTTATCATAGTATCATGTTAACTATATATATATCCATATATATGTCATCATATAGTTTTTACAAGTTTTAACGTTCGTAAATCACCGGTCAACTTGGGTGGTCAATTGTCTATATGAAACATATTTCAATTAATCAAGTCTTAACAAGTTTGATTGCTTAACATGTTGGAAACATTTAATCATGTAAATATCAATCTCAATTAATATATATAAACATGAAAAGTTCGGGTCACTACAGTACCTACCCGTTAAATAAATTTCGTCCCGAAATTTTAAGCTGTTGAAGGTGTTGACGAATCTTCTGGAAATAGATGCGGGTATTTCTTCTTCATCTGATCTTCATACTCCCAGGTGAACTCGGGTCCTCTACGAGCATTCCATCGAACCTTAACAATTGGTATCTTGTTTTGCTTAAGTCTTTTAACCTCACGATCCATTATTTTGACGGGTTCTTCGATGAATTGGAGTTTTTCGTTGATTTGGATTTCATCTAACGGAATAGTGAGATCTTCTTTAGCAAAACATTTCTTCAAATTCGAGACGTGGAAAGTGTTATGTACAGCCGCGAGTTGTTAAGGTAACTCAAGTCGGTAAGCTACTGGTCCGACACGATCAATAATCTTGAATGGTCCAATATACCTTGGATTTAGTTTCCCCCGTTTACCAAATCGAACAACGCCTTTCCAAGGTGAAACCTTAAGCATGACCATTTCTCCAATTTCAAACTCTATATCTTTTCTTTTACTGTCCGCGTAGCTCTTTTGTCGACTCTGGGCGGTTTTCAATCTTTGTTGAATTTGGATGATTTTCTCGGTAGTTTCTTGTATTATCTCCATACCCGTAATCTGTCTATCCCCCACTTCACTCCAAAAAATCGGAGACCTGCACTTTCTACCATAAAGTGCTTCAAACGGCGCCATCTCAATGCTTGAATGGTAGCTGTTGTTGTAGGAAAATTCTGCTAACGGTAGATGTCGATCCCAACTGTTTCCAAAATCAATAACACAAGCTCGTAGCATGTCTTCAAGCGTTTGTATCGTCCTTTCGCTCTGCCCATCAGTTTGTGGATGATAGGCAGTACTCATGTCTAGACGAGTTCCTAATGCTTGCTGTAATGTCTGCCAGAATCTTGAAATAAATCTGCCATCCCTATCAGAGATAATAGAGATTGGTATTCCATGTCTGGAGACGACTTCCTTCAAATACAGTCGTGCTAACTTCTCCATCTTGTCATCTTCTCTTATTTGCAGGAAGTGTGCTGATTTGGTGAGACGGTCAACTATTACCCAAATAGTATCAAAACCACTTGCAGTCCTTGGCAATTTAGTGATGAAATCCATGGTAATGTTTTCCCATTTCCATTCCGGGATTTCGGGTTGTTGAAGTAGACCTGATGGTTTCTGATGCTCAGCTTTGACCTTAGAACACGTCAAACATTCTTCTACGTATTTAGCAACATCGGCTTTCATACCCGGCCACCAAAAATGTTTCTTGAGATCCTTGTACATCTTCCCCGTTCCAGGATGTATTGAGTATCTGATTTTATGTGCTTCTCTAAGTACCATTTCTCTCATATCTCCAAATTTTGGTACCCAAATCCTTTCAGCCCTATACCGGGTTCCGTCTTCCCGAATATTAAGATGCTTCTCTGATCCTTTGGGTATTTCATCCTTTAAATTTCCCTCTTTTAAAACTCCTTGTTGCGCCTCCTTTATTTGAGTAGTAAGGTTATTATGAATCATTATATTCATAGATTTTACTCGAATGGGTTCTCTGTCCTTCCTGCTCAAGGCATCGGCTACCACATTTGCCTTCCCCAGGTGGTAACGAATCTCAAAGTCGTAATCATTCAATAATTCAATCCACCTACGCTGCCTCATATTCAGTTGTTTCTGATTAAATATGTGTTGAAGACTTTTGTGGTCGGTATATATAATACTTTTGACCCCATATAAGTAGTGCCTCCAAGTCTTTAATGCAAAAACAACCGCGCCTAATTCCAAATCATGCATCGTATAATTTTGTTCGTGAATCTTCAATTGTCTAGACGCATAAGCAATCACCTTCGTTCGTTGCATTAATACACAACCGAGACCTTGCTTTGATGCGTCACAATAAATCACAAAATCATCATTCCCTTCAGGCAATGACAATATAGGTGCCGTAGTTAGCTTTTTCTTCAATAACTGAAACGCTTTCTCTTGTTCATCATTCCATTCAAATTTCTTCCCTTTATGCGTTAATGCAGTTAAGGGTTTTGCTATTCTGGAAAAGTCTTGGATGAACCTTCTATAGTAACCAGCTAGTCCTAAAAACTGGCGTATGTGTTTCGGAGTTTTCGGGGTTTCCCACTTTTCAACAGTTTCTATCTTTGCCGGATCCACCTTAATACCTTCTTTGTTCACTATGTGACCGAGGAATTGAACTTCTTCCAACCAAAATGCACACTTTGAAAACTTAGCGTACAATTCTTCCTTCCTCAATACTTCTAACACCTTTCTCAAATGTTCACTGTGTTCTTGGTCATTCTTTGAGTAAATAAGTATGTCATCAATGAAAACAATGACAAACTTGTCAAGGTATGGTCCACACACTCGGTTCATAAGGTCCATGAACACAGCTGGTGCATTAGTTAAACCAAACGGCATGACCATAAACTCGTAATGACCATAACGTGTTCTGAAAGCAGTCTTTGTAATATCATCTTCTTTCACCCGCATTTGATGATACCCAGAACGTAAGTCAATCTTTGAATAAACAGACGAGCCTTGTAGTTGATCAAATAAGTCGTCGATTCTCGGTAGTGGGTAGCGGTTCTTGATGGTAAGTTTGTTCAACTCTCGGTAGTTGATACACAACCTGAATGTACCATCTTTCTTCTTGACAAACAAAACAGGAGCTCCCCACGGTGATGTGCTTGGTCGAATGAAACCACGCTCTAAAAGTTCTGGTAATTGGCTTTGCAGTTCTTTCATCTCGCTGGGTGCGAGTCTGTAAGGAACACAAGCTATTGGTGCAGCTCCTGGTACAAGATCTATTTGAAATTCAACGAATCGATGTGGGTGTAATCCCGGTAATTCTTTCGGAAATACATCGGGAAATTCCTTTGCAATGGGAACATCATTGATGCTCTTTTCTTCAGTTTGTACTTTCTCGACGTGTGCTAGAACAGCATAGCAACCTTTTCTTATTAGTTTTTGTGCCTTCAAATTACTAATAAGATGTAACTTCGTGTTGCCCTTTTCTCCGTACACGATTAAGGGTTTTCCTTTTTCTCGTATAATGCGAATTGCATTTTTGTAACAAACGATCTCTGCTTTCACTTCTTTCAACCAGTCCATACCGATTATCACATCAAAACTCCCTAACTCTACTGGTATCAAATCAATCTTAAATGTTTCGCTAACCAGTTTAATTTCTCGATTCCGACATATATTATCTGCTGAAATTAATTTACCATTTGCTAATTCGAGTAAAAATTTACTATCCAAAGGCGTCAATGGACAACTTAATTTAGCACAAAAATCTCTACTCACCCAAATCAAATAAAACGTAAGCAGATTTATTGTCAATAAGAAACGTACCCGTAACAAGCTCCGGGTCTTCCTGTGCCTCTGCCGCATTAATATTGAAAAATCTTCCGCGGCCTTGTCCATTCATGTTCTCCTGGTTCGGGCAATTTCTAATAATGTGGCCTGGTTTTCCACATTTATAACAAACTACATTGGCATAACTTGCTCCGACACTACTTGCTCTGCCATTACTCGTTCCGACACCATTTGTTCCTTTCATTCTATTAACCCCTGGTCCGTAGACCTCACACTTCGCCGCGCTATGACCATTTCTTTTACACTTGTTGCAAAATTTGGTGCAGAACCCCGAGTGATACTTTTCACACCTTTGGCATAGCTGCTTCTGATTGTTGTTGTTGTTGCGGTTATTATTGTTATTGGGATGATTGTTGTAGTTGCTGTTATTGTTGTTGTTGTTGTTGTTGTTGTTATTGTTGTTGTTGTTGTTGGGCCGTTTGTTGTAGTTGCGATTGATGTTGCGATTGTTGGGATAATTGTTGCGATTATTGTTGTAATTGCTGTTGTTGTTGTATTAGTGATTCTTATCACCGTTTTCCTCCCACTTTCTTTTGACTTGCTTCACATTGGCCTCTTCAGCAGTCTGTTCTTTAATTCTTTCTTCAATCTGGTTCACGAGTTTGTGAGCCATTCTACATGCCTGTTGTATGGAGGCGGGCTCGTGTGAACTTATATCTTCTTGGATTCTTTCCGGTAATCCTTTCACAAACGCGTCGATCTTCTCTTCCTCATCTTCGAATGCTCCCGGACACAATAGGCACAATTCTGTGAATCGTCTTTCGTACGTGGTAATATCAAATCCTTGGGTTCGTAACCCTCTAAGTTCTGTCTTGAGCTTATTGACCTCAGTTCTGGGACGGTACTTCTCGTTCATCAAGTGCTTGAATGCTGACCACGGTAGTGCGTACGCATCGTCTTGTCCCACTTGCTCTAGATAGGTATTCCACCATGTTAACGCAGAACCTGTGAAGGTATGCATAGCGTACTTCACTTTGTCCTCTTCAGTACACTTACTTATGGCAAACACCGATTAGACCTTCTCGGTCCACCGTTTCAATCCGATCGGTCCTTCGGTTCCATCAAATTCCAAAGGTTTGCAGGCAGTGAATTCTTTGTAGGTGCATCCTACACGATTTCCTGTACTGCTAGATCCAAGGTTATTGTTGGTATGTAGCGCAGCCTGTACTGCGGCTATGTTTGAAGCTAGAAAAGTACGGAATTCCTCTTCATTCATATTCACGGTGTGTTGAGTAGTCGGTGCCATTTCCTTCAAAATAGTCAAATGGAACAAGTTAATCATACAGAATATTAAGAGTAGTTAATAGTATTTCGTAGCATAATATGAACTCATTTATAAAAGCTTTTTCTTCATATTAGCGTTTTATAAGTTTAAATTTGGGTAGTACCTACCCGTTAAGTTCATACTTAGTAGCTAATATACAATTCAACTACTACAATTCTATATGAAAAACTGATTATAATACTATTTCGCGTTCAAACTTTTACACGATATTTTACAAACTTACAATACCGCTTATTTTACATATAGCATGAAATATAGCACACAATAAATTTGATACAATATGGTTGTGAAGATAATTCTAGCTAGTACACAAGTCGTTCAGCAAAGGCAATAAAGACACGTAATTCATACGTCCAGAAACAAGTTATGCATTCTGGTTTTACTAGGATTACTTCCCATCCTTGGTCTTGTGGAACATAACCGTTATGGCCGTTGATAAGACAGCGTGTTGTAATGTCGTCAAAGGGACGAGGGTTACGTAATGTCCAACAGTCCCGTAACAATCTAAAAACCTCATTTCTTACCCCAATTACCGACTCCGTCACTTGTGGAAATGTTTTGTTTAATAGTTGTAGCCCGATGTTCTTGTTCTCACTTTGGTGAGAAGCGAACATTACTAATCCGTAAGCATAACATGCTTCTTTATGTTGCATGTTAGCCGCTTTTTCTAAATCACGAAGTCCAATATTCGGATATATTGAGTCAAAATAATTTCTTTACCCATTGCGTAAAATAGCATTTGGGTTCCCCGCAATATATGTGTCAAAGTAAACACATCGTAACTTATGGATTTCCCAATGTGATATCCCCCATCTTTCGAACGAAAGCCTTTTATAAACCAAGGCATTCTTGGAACGTTCTTCGAATGTCTTACAAACTGATCTCGCCTTAAATAGTTGTGCCGAAGAATTCTGACCGACTCTATACAAGATTTCATTAATCATGTCTCCGGGTAGGTCTCTTAAAATATTGGGTTGTCTATCCATTTTGTGTTTTTATACTGTAAAATAGACAAGAGTTAGATTCATAAAAAAAAAATACTTATTAATACAAGCAATTTTTACATATATCATAAAGCATAAGCACACTATATTACATATATTACACCACACGAATACAACTATCTTATTCCGACTCGCTTGTTTCTTCTTCTTCGGTTTTGGTTCGTTTTGCCAAGTTTCTAGGGATATATGATGTTCCCCTAATACGAGCCGTCGTTTTCCACATTGGTTTAGAAAAACCTGGTGGTTTAGAGGTTCCCGGGTCATTGTTACAACTTAAGGACTTCGGGGGTTGACGATACATATAAAGTTCATCGGGGTTGGAATTAGATTTCTCTATTTTTATGCCCTTTCCCTTATTATTTTCTTTTGCCTTTTTAAATTCAGTTGGGGTAATTTCTATAACATCATCGGAATTCTCGTCGGAATCCGATTCATCGGAGAATTGGTAATCCTCCCAATATTTTGCTTCCTTGGCGGAAACACCATTGACCATATTTAACCTTGGTCGGTTGGTTGAGGATTTTCTTTTACTTAACCGTTTTATTATTTCCCCCACCGGTTCTATTTCTTCATCCGGTTCCGATTCTTCTTCCGGTTCCGATTCTTCTTCCGGTTCCAACTCGTCTTCCGGTTCCTCTTCGGGAACTTGTGAATCAGTCCACGAATCATTCCAATTTACATTTGACTCTTCATTATTATTAGGTGAGTCAATGGGACTTGTTCTAGAGGTAGACATCTATCACATAATATCAAACGCGTTAAGAGATTAATATATCACATAATATTCACATGTTAAAAATATATAGTTTCCAACAAAATTTGTTAAGCAATCATTTTTCAAGTAAACATGGTCGAAGTCCAGACTCACTAATGCATCCTAACAAACTCGATATGACACACTAATGCAAAATTCTGGTTCTCTAAGACCAACGCTCGGATACCAACTGAAATGTCCCGTTCTTATTGATTAAAAACGTTCCAAATTAATTGATTTCGTTGCGAGGTTTTGACCTCTATATGAGACGTTTTTCAAAGACTGCATTCATTTTAAAACAAACCATAACCTTTATTTCATCAATAAAGGTTTAAAAAGCTTTACGTAGATTATCAAATAATGATAATCTAAAATATCCTGTTTACACACGACCATTACATAATGGTTTACAATACAAATATGTTACAACAAAATAAGTTTCTTGAATGCAGTTTTTACACAATATCATACAAGCATGGACTCCAAATCTCGTCCTTATTTAAGTATGCGACAGCGGAAGCTCTTAATAATCACATGAGAATAAACATGCTTAAAACGTCAACAAAAATGTTGGTGAGTTATAGGTTTAACCTATATATATCAAATCATAATAATAGACCACAAGATTTCATATTTCAATACACATCCCATACATAGAGATAAAAATCATTCATATGGTGAACACCTGATAACCGACATTAACAAGATGCATATATAAGAATATCCCCATCATTCCGGGACACCCTTCGGATATGATATAAATTTCGAAGTACTAAAGCATCCGGTACTTTGGATGGGGTTTGTTAGGCCCAATAGATCTATCTTTAGGATTCGCGTCAATTTGGGTGTCTGTTCCCTAATTCTTAGATTACCAGACTTAATAAAAAGGGGCATATTCGATTTCGATAATTCAACCATAGAATGTAGTTTCACGTACTTTTGTCTATTTTGTAAATTATTTATAAAACCTGCATGTATTCTCATCCCAAAAATATTAGATTTTAAAAGTGGGACTATAACTCACTTTCACAGATTTTTTTACTTCGTCGGGAAGTAAGACTTGGCCACTGGTTGATTCACGAACCTATAACAATATATACATATATATCAAAGTATGTTCAAAATATATTTACAACACTTTTAATATATTTTGATGTTTTAAGTTTATTAAGTCAGCTGTCCTCGTTAGTAACCTACAACTAGTTGTCCACAGTTAGATGTACAGAAATAAATCGATAAATATTATCTTGAATCAATCCACGACCCAGTGTATACGTATCTCAGTATTGATCACAACTCAAACTATATATATTTTGGAATCAACCTCAACCCTGTATAGCTAACTCCAACATTCACATATAGAGTGTCTATGGTTGTTCCGAAATATATATATATATGTGTCGACATGATAGGTCGAAACATTGTATACGTGTCTATGGTATCTCAAGATTACATAATATACAATACAAGTTGATTAAGTTATGGTTGGAATAGATTTGTTACCAATTTTCACGTAGCTAAAATGAGAAAAATTATCCAATCTTGTTTTACCCATAACTTCTTCATTTTAAATCCGTTTTGAGTGAATCAAATTGCTATGGTTTCATATTGAACTCTATTTTATGAATCTAAACAGAAAAAGTATAGGTTTATTGTCGAAAAAATAAGTTACAAGTCGTTTTTGTAAAGGTAGTCATTTCAGTCGAAAGAACGACGTCTAGATGACCATTTTAGAAAACATACTTCCACTTTGAGTTTAACCATAATTTTTGGATATAGTTTCATGTTCATAATAAAAATCATTTTCTCAGAATAAAAACTTTTAAATCAAAGTTTATCATAGTTTTTAATTAACTAACCCAAAACAGCCCGCGGTGTTACTACGACGGCGTAAATCCGGTTTTACGGTGTTTTTCGTGTTTCCAGGTTTTAAATCATTAAGTTAGAATATCATATAGATATAGAACATGTGTTTAGTTGATTTTAAAAGTCAAGTTAGAAGGATTAACTTTTGTTTGCGAACAAGTTTAGAATTAACTAAACTATGTTCTAGTGATTACAAGTTTAAACCTTCGAATAAGATAGATTTATATGTATGAATCGAATGATGTTATGAACATCATTACTACCTTAAGTTCCTTGGATAAACCTACTGGAAAAGAGAAAAATGGATCTAGCTTCAACGGATCCTTGGATGGCTCGAAGTTCTTGAAGCAGAATCATGACACGAAAACAAGTTCAAGTAAGATCATCACTTGAAATAAGATTGCTATAGTTATAGAAATTGAACCAAAGTTTGAATATGATTATTACCTTGTATTAGAATGATAACCTACTGTAAGAAACAAAGATTTCTTGAGGTTGGATGATCACCTTACAAGATTGGAAGTGAGCTAGCAAACTTGAAAGTATTCTTGATTTTATGTAACTAGAACTTGTAGAATTTATGAAGGGCACTTAGAACTTGAAGATAGAACTTGAGAGAGATCAATTAGATGAAGAAAATTGAAGAATAAAAGTGTTTTTAGGTGTTTTTGGTCGTTGGTGTATGGATTAGATATAAAGGATATGTAATTTTGTTTTCATGTAAATAAGTCATGAATGATTACTCATATTTTTGTAATTTTATGAGATATTTCATACTAGTTGCCAAATGATGGTTCCCACATGTGTTAGGTGACTTACATGGGCTGCTAAGAGCTGATCATTGGAGTGTATATACCAATAGTACATACATCTAAAAGCTGTGTATTGTACGAGTACGAATACGGGTGCATACGAGTAGAATTGTTGATGAAACTGAACGAAGATGTAATTGTAAGCATTTTTGTTAAGTAGAAGTATTTTGATAAGTGTATTGAAGTCTTTCAAAATTGTATAAATACATATTAAAACACTACATGTATATACATTTTAACTGAGTCGTTAAGTCATCGTTTGTCGTTACATGTAAGTGTTGTTTTGAAACCTTTAGGTTAACGATCTTGTTAAATGTTGTTAACCCAATGTTTATAATATCAAATGAGATTTTAAATTATTATATTATCATGATATTATCATGCATGAATATCTCTTAATATGATATATATACATTAAATGTCTTTACAACGATAATCGTTACATATATGTCTCGTTTAAAAATTATTAAGTTAGTAGTCTTGTTTTTACATATGTAGTTCATTGTTAATATACTTAATGATATGTTTACTTATCATAGTATCATGTTAACTATATATATATCCATATATAAGTCATCATATAGTTTTTACAAGTTTTAACGTTCGCAAATCACCGGTCAACTTGGGTGGTCAATTGTCTATATGAAACATATTTCAATTAATCAAGTCTTAACAAGTTTGATTGCTTAACATGTTAGAAACATTTAATCATGTAAATATCAATCTCAATTAATATATATAAACATGAAAAGTTCGGGTCACTACAGTACCTACCCGTTAAGTTCATACTTAGTAGCTAATATACAATTCAACTACTACAATTCTATATGAAAAACTGATTATAATAATATTTCGCGTTCAAACTTTTACACAATATTTTACAAACTTACAATACTGCTTATTTTACATATAGCATGAAATATAGCACACAATAAATTTGATACAAGATGGTTGTGAAGATAATTCTAGCTAGTACACAAGTCGTTCAGCAAAGGCAATAAAGACACGTAATTCATACGTCCAGAAACAAGTCATGCATTCTGGTTTTACTAGGATTACTTCCCATCCTTGGTCTTGTGGAACATAACCTTTATGGCCGTTGATAAGACAGCGTGTTGTAATGTCGTCAAAGGGACGAGGGTTACGTAATGTCCAACAGTCCCGTAACAATCTAAAAACCTCATTTCTTACCCCAATTACCGACTCCGTCACTTGTGGGAACGTTTTGTTTAATAGTTGTAGCCCAATGTTCTTGTTCTTTCTTTGGTGAGAAGCGAACATTACTAATCCGTAAGCATAACATGCTTCTTTATGTTGCATGTTAGCCGCTTTTTCTAAATCACGATGTCCAATATTCGGATATATTGAGTCAAAATAATTTCTTAACCCATTGCGTAAAATAGCATTTGGGTTCCCCGCAATATATGCGTCAAAGTAAACACATCGTAACTTATGGATTTCCCAATGTGATATCCCCCATCTTTCGAACGAAAGCCTTTTATAAACCAAGGAATTCTTGGAATGTTCTTCGAATGTCTTACAAACTGATCTCGCCTTAAATAGTTGTGCCGAAGAATTCTGACCGACTCTAGACAAGATTTCTTCAATCATGTCTCCGGGTAGGTCTCTTAAAATATTGGGTTGTCTATCCATTTTGTGTTTTTATACTGTAAAATAGACAAGAGTTAGATTCATAAAAAAAATACTTATTAATACAAGCAATTTTTACATATATCATAAAGCATAAGCACACTATATTACATATATTACACCACACAAATACAACTATCTTATTCCGACTCGCTTGTTTCTTCTTCTTCGGTTTTGGTTCGTTTTTCCAAGTTTCTAGGGATATATGATGTTCCCCTAATACGAGCCGTCGTTTTCCACATTGGTTTAGAAAAACCTGGTGGTTTAGAGGTTCCCGGGTCATTGTTACAACTTAAGGACTTCGGGGGTTGACGATACATATAAAGTTCATCGGGGTTGGAATTAGATTTCTCTATTTTTATGACATTTCCCTTATTATTTTCTTTTGCCTTTTTAAATTCAGTTGGGGTAATTTCTATAACATCATCAGAATTCTCATCGGAATCCGATTCATCAGAGAATTGGTAATCCTCCTAATATTTTGCTTCCATGGCGGAAACACCATTGACCATAATTAACCTTGGTCGGTTGGTTGAGGATTTTCTTTTACTTAACCGTTTTATTATTTCCCCCACCGGTTCTATTTCTTCATCCGGTGCTGATTCTTCTTCCAGTTCCGATTCTTCTTCCGGTTCCGACTCTTCTTCCGGTTCCTCTTCGGGAACTTGTGAATCAGTCCACGAATCATTCCAATTTACATTTAACTCTTCATTATTATTAGGTGAGTCAATGGGACTTGTTCTAGAGGTAGACATCTATCACATAATATCAAACGTGTTAAGAGATTAATATATCACATAATATTCACATGTTAAAAATATATAGCTTCCAACAAAATTTGTTAAGCAATCATTTTTCAAGTAAACACGGTCGAAGTCCAAACTCACTAATGCATCCTAACAAACTCGATAAGACACACTAATGCAAAATTCTGGTTCTCTAAGACCAACGCTCGGATACCAACTGAAATGTCCCGTTCTTATTGATTAAAAACGTTCCATATTAATTGATTTCGTTGCGAGGTTTTGACCTCTATATGAGACGTTTTTCAAAGACTGCATTCATTTTAAAACAAACCATAACCTTTATTTCATCAATAAAGGTTTAAAAAACTTTACGTAGATTATCAAATAATGATAATCTAAAATATCCTGTTTACACACGACCATTACATAATGGTTTACAATACAAATATGTTACAACAAAATAAGTTTCTTGAATGCAGTTTTTACACAATATCATACAAGCATGGACTCCAAATCTCGTCCTTATTTAAGTATGCGACAGCGGAAACTCTTAATAATCACCTGAGAATAAACATGCTTAAAACGTCAACAAAAATGTTGGTGAGTTATAGGTTAAACCTATATATATCAAATCATAATAATAGACCACAAGATTTCATATTTTAATACACATCCCATACATAGAGATAAAAATCATTCATATGGTGAACACCTGGTAACCGACATTAACAAGATGCATATATAAGAATATCCCCATCATTCCGGGACACCCTTCGGATATGATATAAATTTCGAAGTACTAAAGCATCCGGTACTTTGGATGGGGTTTGTTAGGCCCAATAGATCTATCTTTAGGATTCGCGTCAATTAGGGTGTCTGTTCCCTAATTCTTAGATTACCAGACTTAATAAAAAGGGGCATATTCGATTTCGATAATTCAACCATAGAATGTAGTTTCACGTACTTGTGTCTATTTTGTAAATCATTTATAAAACCTGCATGTATTCTCATCCCAAAAATATTAGATTTTAAAAGTGGGACTATAACTCACTTTTACAGATTTTTACTTCGTCGGGAAGTAAGACTTGGCCACTGGTTGATTCACGAACCTATAACAATATATACATATATATCAAAGTATGTTCAAAATATATTTACAACACTTTTAATATATTTTGATGTTTTAAGTTTATTAAGTCAGATGTCCTCGTTAGTAACCTACAACTAGTTGTCCACAGTTAGATGTACAGAAATAAATCGATAAATATTATCTTGAATCAATCCACGACCCAGTGTATACATATCTCAGTATTGATCACAACTCAAACTATATATATTTTGGAATCAACCTCAACCCTGTATAGCTAACTCCAACATTCATATATAGAGTGTCTATGGTTGTTCCGAAATATATATAGATGTGTCGACATGATAGGTAAAAACATTGTATACGTGTCTATGGTATCTCAAGATTACATAATATACAATACAAGTTGATTAAGTTATGGTTGGAATAGATTTGTTACCAATTTTCACGTAGCTAAAATGAGAATAATTATCCAATCTTGTTTTACCCATAACTTCTTCATTTTAAATCCGTTTTGAGTGAATCAAATTGCTATGGTTTCATATTGAACTCTATTTTATGAATCTAAACAAAAATAGTATAGGTTTATAGTCGGAAAAATAAGTTACAAGTCATTTTTGTAAAGGTAGTCATTTCAGTCGAAAGAACGACGTCTAGATGACCATTTTAGAAAACATACTTCCACTTTGAGTTTAACCATAATTTTTGGATATAGTTTCATGTTCATAATAAAAATAATTTTCTCAGAATAACAACTTTTAAATCAAAGTTTATCATAGTTTTTAATTAACTAACCCAAAACAGCCCGCGGTGTTACTACGACGGCGTAAATCCGGTTTTACGGTGTTTTTCGTGTTTCCAGGTTTTAAATCATTAAGTTAGCATATCATATAGATATAGAACATGTGTTTAGTTGATTTTAAAAGTCAAGTTAGAAGGATTAACTTTTGTTTGCGAACAAGTTTAGAATTAACTAAACTATGTTCTAGTGATTACAAGTTTAAACCTTCGAATAAGATAGCTTTATATGTATGAATCGAATGATGTTATGAACATCATTACTACCTTAAGTTCCTTGGATAAACCTACTGGAAAAGAGAAAAATGGATCTAGCTTCAACGGATCCTTGGATGGCTCGAAGTTCTTGAAGCAGAATCATGACACGAAAACAAGTTCAAGTAAGATCATCACTTGAAATAAGATTGTTATAGTTATAGAAATTGAACCAAAGTTTGAATATGATTATTACCTTGTATTAGAATGATAACCTACTGTAAGAAATAAAGATTTCTTGAGGTTGGATGATCACCTTACAAGATTGGAAGTGAGCTAGCAAAGTTGAAAGTATTCTTGATTTTATGTAACTAGAACTTGTAGAATATATGAAGAACACTTAGAACTTGAAGATAGAACTTGAGAGAGATCAATTAGATGAAGAAAATTGAAGAATGAAAGTGTTTGTAGGTGTTTTTGGTCGTTGGTGTATGGATTAGATATAAAGGATATGTAATTTTGTTTTCATGTAAATAAGTCATGAATGATTACTCATATTTTTGTAATTTTATGAGATATTTCATGCTAGTTGCCAAATGATGGTTCCCACATGTGTTAGGTTACTCACATGGGCTGCTAAGAGCTGATCATTAGAGTGTAAATACCAATAGTACATACATCTAAAATCTGTGTATTGTACGAGTACGAATAAGGGTGCATACGAGTAGAATTGTTGATGAAACTGAACGAGGATGTAATTGTAAGAATTTTTGTTAAGTAGAAGTATTTTGATAAGTGTATTGAAGTCTTTCAAAAGTGTATAAATACATATTAAAACACTACATGTATATACATTTTAACTGAGTCGTTAAGTCATCGTTAGTCGTTACATGTAAGTGTTGTTTTGAAACCTTTAGGTTAACGATCTTGTTAAATGTTGTTAACCCAATGTTTATAATATCAAATGAGATTTTAAATTATTATATTATCATGATATTATCATGTATGAATATCTCTTAATATGATATATATACATTAAATGTCTTTACAACGATAATCGTTACATATATGTCTCGTTTAAAAATCATTAAGTTAGTAGTCTTGTTTTTACATATGTAGTTCATTGTTAATATACTTAATGATATGTTTACTTATCATAGTATTATGTTAACTATATATATATATCCATATATATGTCATCATATAGTTTTTACAAGTTTTAACGTTCGTGAATCACCGGTCAACTTGGGTGGTCAATTGTCTATATGAAACATATTTCAATTAATCAAGTCTTAACAAGTTTGATTGCTTAACATGTTGGAAATATTTAATCATGTAAATATCAATCTCAATTAATATATATAAACATGGAAAAGTTCGGTTCACTACAATTATAATCGGCGCATTAGTGAGTTTTTCTTTAAGAATATTAAAAGATTTGATACATTCATCTGAAAAGATGAATGGAGCATCCTTTTCTAGGAGTTTATTCATAGGAGTGGCAATTTTAGAAAAATCTTTTATGAAACGTCGGTAAAAACCGGCATGCCCTAGAAAACTCCTAACTCCTCTAACATTTGTGGGATGTGGAAGTTTAGCAATTACATCTACTTTAGCTCTATCCACTTCAATTCCTTCCTTTGAAATTTTATGTTCAAGAACGATGCCTTCTTTAACCATGAAATGGCATTTTTCCCAATTAAGAATTAGATTTAATTGTTCACATCTAATAAGCATTCGTTCAAGATTAACTAGACATGATTCAAATGTATCACCGAAGACTGAAAAGTCATCCATGAAAACTTCCATGCATTCTTCTATCATGTCGTGAAAAATCGCCATCATGCACCTTTGAAAGGTTGCAGGGGCATTGAAAAGTCCAAATGGCATGCGTTTGTAAGCAAAAGTACCATAAGGGCATGTGAACGTGGTTTTTTCTTGGTCCTCGGGTGCTATTGGAATTTGAAAATATCCGGAAAAACCATCAAGAAAACAATAGTAACTATTTCCGGCTAATCTTTCCAACATTTAATCAATGAAAGGTAAGGGAAAGTGATCTTTTCTGGTGGCGTCATTTAATTTTCTATAATCAATACATACACGCCATCCTGTTACAGTCCTAGTCGGAATAAGCTCATTTTTCTCATTTGTGAGGACAGTCATGCCACCCTTCTTAGGCACGCATTGAACTGGGCTTACCCATGGACTATCAGAAATTGGATAAATTAAACCTGCATCTAGCAGTTTAATAATTTCTTTCTTAACAACATCTTGCATATTAGGATTTAGTCTTCGTTGGCGTTGCACATACGTTTTATGACCTTCTTCCATAAGGATTTTATGTGTGCAATACGAAGGACTTATTACTTTAATATCATGAATCTTCCATGCAATAGCTGGTTTATGAGATTTTAGCACAGAAATGAGTTGAGATTTTTCATTTTCAGTAAGAGAAGACGATATTATTACAGGTAATTCAGATTCACCATGTAAATAAGTGTATTCCAAATGGTTTGGAAGTGGCTTTAACTCTAATTTCGGTGGTTCTTCTATCGATGATTTATATCGATATCTGTCTTCTTCTTTTAGCATTTGAATTTCTTCTGTTGTTGGTTCATATCCATTAGCCATAACTGTAGCTAACATTTCAATTTCATCAATTGGTTCAGTTCCTTCTCCTAAAGAACATTCTCCTTTTCCTTGTAATTCTGGAAATTCTTCTAACAATTCTGCATGTGATTCTATAGTTTGAATATAATAACATGTATCATCTGCAGATTGCGATTGTTGCATTGCTTTATCAACTGAAAAGGTAACACTCTCGTCCTCTATACTTAGGGTTAGTTTCTTACCAAACACGTCTATCATTGCTTTAGCCGTGTTTAAAAATGGTCTTCCTAATATGAGAGGAACTTGAGAATCTTCTTCCATGTCCAGAACAACAAAATCTACTGGAAATACTAAAGTACCAACTTTAACTAGCATGTTCTCCATTATCCCTCTAGGATATTTTACTGATCTATCGGCTAGTTGTATGCTTATTCGTGTTGGTTTCAATTCTCCAAGGTCTAGTTTAGTGTATAGTGAATACGGCATTAAATTTATACTAGCACCTAAGTCTGCCAATGCTTCTATTGAACTAAGACTACTCAGAAAACATGGAATTGCGAAACTTCCTGGATCAGATAGTTTTTCTGGTATCTTATTCAACAGCACTGCTGAACAATTAGCATTCATAGTAACAGCCGAGAGTTCTTCCATTTTCTTTCTATTCGTGATTAGATCTTTCAGAAATTTAGCATATCTAGGCATTCCTGAAATCACATCAATTAAAGGAATATTTACATTTATCTGTTTAAACATATCCAAGAATTTGGATTGCTCGGCTTCAAGTCTCTCTTTTTGTAACGACCCGGAAATTTCCGACCAAATTTAAACCTTAATCTTTATATGTATCCGACACGATAAGCAAAATATGTAATGTTGAGTCTAGAAATTTTTAAATCTATATTCGGATAAGCAATTACCCTTTGACTATGCCTGGCGATTCACGAACCATTGTTGCAAAATTATATATATATATATATATATATATATATATATATATATATATATATATATATATATATATATATATATATATATATATATATATATTTTGTAATAAAAAAAAAATGTGTATAAGATTATATATTATGATTATTAATATTAATATTAATATTAATATCGATATTTGTTAAATTACTATCTTCAATATATAAAAATTAATACATGAAGAATATTATAATTACTAATATTATTAATATCATTATTATTATGATTTGTATTAAAGAAAATTTTAACTTTAGTCATTACTACAATTATTAATTTAGTTATTATTATCATTAACATTAGAAATCTTTATAGTTATCATTATTATAAATTTGTATTATTATTATTATTATATATATTTATTATTAATAATATATAATCTATAAATAAAAATAAGGGGGACGAATCTGTTTTGCCTAAACAATAATAGGCTTGATTTATTTTTGTTGCTATCTGATAAAATTGTTAGAAGTTGATATCATGGATTACAGCAAACCAAATTAGGTAAAACGTCTGTTTCAATTTTATCCTTTTCTTCTTGATTTTATCCGATCGAATATTTAACAGTTGAATTATAAACCCATTTAAATTACCACTACTATCTTCATCCATCATCACCACCAAAAATCATATTGCAACTACTACTCGTCTCTTCTGTTTTCTTCCGTTTAACAATCACCTGGTTCGATCAAACCCAAAAGCCACTAGACCACCTTGTATGTTTCTTGCTACTATACACGATCACCACAAAAACCTGCGACTACTTTGTTCACTGACCTACTGTTTCTGTTCGATTCCAATCCAAACGAAACCCACCACGAACTCAAGAATCCAAACACCTCCACATAAAATCATAAAGGTCACTGTTGGCTCGTCACTACCATCAGAAACCACTCTCTGCCGCCACCATGTTCAACCTCCATCGCGATCCCTCTCCACCCGTCACCATAAAATCTTTCTACAGCCTCATCGATGATAAACCCACAACAATCACCTCCGAACACTATCACTATCGAACCACCATTAACCTCCTAAATTTTTCTGTTTCTTCTTCGTAATCACTATCACAAATTCCAATCAAAGAACACATCAAACGATCACTTTTATATTTTCTTTCTTTTTCGTTTGATGCACCATCGAACACACCACTACTACACCTAGACCATCTATGACATACAAAATCTTTATGTTTCGGTTTAGAGAACCAAACCCAACATATAATATATCATCTGCTCGATTTCTTCTTAACATTACTCGAATCATATCCCAAAACAACCATCACCAAACATTGCAGCTGCTCGATATCTTTTATTTTCTTTCTGTTTCTATTCGAACCAACCACCACCCTTCACCACCACATCGGAGATCACCTTCACCTTGAACCCATCACCCAAACCGCCACCATACGCCCCCTTCATCCCCTACAAACCCACGTCTACCACTAGTATATTTTGTTTCTGCTTATAGTCATCTATAACAGCCACCTTTGATCAAACCACCACCGTGACCTCCATTGAACAACCACCACTAACATCATTACAAACGAAAACCTGTAACTCTCTACTATTTCTCCTTCTCGGTTAACCAACCCAATTGAAGAATTCATTAACTGCTACTGCATCGATTGTGTGAAACCCTACAATCATTGTATTTTTTTTCTCGTGAGCTACTACTATATATATTCACCTCATGTTGCTGTTAAGATTAATATATACACAAAGGAATGAAGAGGATGTGTTATGATGAAGTGATTAAAGTTAAAGATTGTATAGCTGTAAAGAGGAACCTGTCGACTGCCCTCCACTATCTCCTTATTGTCGGTTTTAAAAAAAAAAAAAAAGAAACGAGCCTACTAGGTTATCTACAGATCAATGACCATTTGCTTTGTTGTTATTATTTTGGGCCGAAATTGTAATGGATTGTTGGGCTAAACCTAGTTTGGTTGTTGGACTTGATACATAAAATTTAATCTTAGATTTCACGGGCTAAATAAAAATATTGGTTACATATAATCAGAAACAAAACGAAACAGAAGAGTGGCAAAGGGGTTTGATGGGCGAGGGGGAGGTCTAGGGTTCGAGTCTTGCATCAACCATATATTTTTAGGAGGCTTATGAGGTAGTTACTCTCATTTATTGTTATTATTATTATTATTATTATTATTACTGTTACACTAATACTAATATTTAAGATTATGAATGTATGAGTTTTAACAAGGTTATAAACATAAAAATAAAAAGTATAAATATAAATATTAAAATGAAAATGAGGATGATTAAAATTATATTTAGGATATGATTTAAATTAATTATTAAGTATTATTATTATCATTAATATTATTACTAATATTATGATCATCAATATTATTATTATTATTATGATTATGATTAGTGATATTATAAATTATTAACATCTATATTAATATGAAAAAAAAAAAATTTATTATTATTACTTTTAAATTAAATATATAATGTAAAGAATAAATTTGTTCGAATACAATTATATGTATTAATATATATACCTGATATAGGTTCGTGAATCCGAGGCCAACCTTACACTTGTTCAATGATGTTATATGTATTTTTACTACAAAATACAGTATGGTGAGTATATAGCCCCTTTTAAACTCTAAATATTTTGGGATGAGAATACATGTATTTTATGTTTTACGTTATGGACACAAGTAACTGAAAAATATATTCTACGTTGAGTTGTACCACTGGCATACTTCCCTGTAGCTTGGTAACTATTATTTACAGCGGTATTGTAAACGCGAATCCTGTTGATAGATCTATCGGGCCTGACAACCCCAACCGGACTGGACGACCAGTATTCAACGGTTGCACAGTACTTCGTTTGGTAACTACACTTGGTACGGTGTAGTAAGATTTCATAATAAAGGGAATATGCGACGTGATTAAATGTTAAGTATGGTTACCAAGTGCTCAACCACTTAGAATATTTTTATTAAAATGTTTACATATGAAATCTTGTGGTCCATAGTTATAACGCTGCTAGCAACAAACCTATATATCTCACCAACTTTATGTTGACGTTTTAAAACATGTTATTCTCAGGTACGAATTAAGTCTTCCGCTGTGCATTTGCTCAATTTAAGGACATTACTTGGAGTCGACCATCGCAATGGGACCAAATGTTGAAGATATCGTCCGGAGGATTAGGACGGGTCTTCACAGGTGGTATCAGAGCGTTGGTCTTAGCGAACCAGGTCTTGCATTAGTGTGTCTGACTAGTAGTTGTTAGAATACATTAATGAGTCTGGACTTTGACCGTGTCTATATGTCAAAAGATTTGCTTATCATATCTAGTTGGAAACCATCTGCTTATCATCCTTAGGAAATTTTCTGCTTATCATTCTTAAGTCTAGACACGTCTTACTGCATTTAGTGCATCGATAGTGTATAGACAAAATTCATATTTTAGCATATCTGTTACTTTGGACTTTAGTTGACATCTTTTCAAAGATTCTCCGTAATTTACGGGATTTTGGTATTATATATACATATGTAAAGTATGTATAGAAGAGTACCAAATCTAACTTCTATAATCTATTTCATACCAAAAATTCATTTTTCCGATTATACAAGATGGATTCCGCATCTAGTTCGAATTCCTCAGATTATGACAGCTATGCCGATATGGATTTTCATTCAAGCTCCGAAGACAGCATCACCGGAATGGAACAACCAATCTCCCATCATCTATTCTGGATGAATTGGGGGTGGGTTCGTAATATACTAAGTCACTGGAGACATGAAGAGGGTGATCCCTTCCATCCACCAAATTGCCCTCTTGGCGATGAACCTGAAGCACTTACCGGCGAACCTGTTCGAGAAACCATTTTCTCTCTCATTTCTAGAGTATCTCGTCACGATTATATACTATCCCATATTTCAGATCTTGTTCATTCGCTCACTCCAACCACCAATCATCCCGGTGTACTAGCAGAAGTTAACGAACTTCGCGCTCGCGTGACGGCTTTGGAGAATACGGTGCGAAGGTTACAAACACCAGCAGCAGCACCAGCAGCATAATCCGTACCACCATCATCAACACCGACAGTACCCATATCACCCTCAACCACAACCGCGTCGTAAACCTCAACATCACAATTTGTACCTCGGATATCAACATCACTCACCTCAATATCACTATTTGTACTTCGAGTATGATCTTCGTTTTACATATCATTCTATATCGATTATATTCGCTTTACTTATCGTTCTATCTCATTTATAACTTCGTTCGACATGGTAAATATGTAATCTTTAATGTTTTAGAGATCATGTAATCAAGTATTAACGATAAAAAAAAAAAAAAAATTAATATCTTATTGACTCATTAGATCCATGATTACATCTGAAGAAAATATATATACAAGTATATTTTCATAAAGATTGTAATTAAAAATTCTTTTGTACAAACTGTTAATGATGAAAATATTTTAACGGGTGGGTAGTACCCGAGGAATATTTAGAATTCACATTAATAAGTTACACTGTACATTCTTCGAATCTGATTCAACGATCATTTACTATCTTACTTACAACTACCGATATACGTATCCGTTCACCACAGAATAACCATTTCTATTCAAATTTCATATTTGGATTTTGACCTATCAGAATCCAACAAGTGGCATAATGAAGAAAACATTGGACAAAATAAAAAGTGTTAGAAACAAACAAATTAATTATGAGAAATTCTGTTAGGAATCCACGCTAACTGTTCCTAGTTAACTGTTCCCAGCTAACTGTTAATTCCGTATTACATCTTATCGCAATTTAATTTATTGTCATTTAAGTTCTGTTATTTATTTTACGCACTTTAAATAATGGGACACGTATACAAGGTTTCGACCTATCATATCGACCCATCTATATATATATTTCGGAACAACCATAGACACTCTATATGTGAATGTTGGAGTTGGCTATACAGGGTTGAGGTTGATTTCAAAATATATATATGGTTTGAGTTGTGATCAATACTGAGACCGGTACACGGGTCACGATACGTATTAATTTATTCGAATATTATATATTAAATTATATATGAATATATTGGACTAGTGGACAACTGGACTATTGGACTGCTAACTTTGAACAATTAAAAATGAATTAAAATATTGATTATAACATATGAAACTAAACAATTCTTCAAGTTTGCCACTTGATTTCATCTTAAACCTCATTTGTACCTCGACAGTTACAATCCGCATTCAAATCTTTCATAATTCTTGAAAATACCTCAATCGAGAAGATGAACCAATCTCACTTCATCTACGAAAGAAAAGATTTATGCATCTGAAAAGCTCTCGGAACCTGAGTAAACGTTTAACACATATCTGTGCTAGTTCCTTTGGCGTTATTATTATCCAAAATAACTTTGCAATTTCTTTCCAAATTAGCCAAATTTTGTCACAGCTCCAGCAGAACAACTTCGACCTTTCATTCGAATAAAGTCTTATTATAACTTTGATATATACGATTGGCTTTCCTTATCGTCACCATCATGTTATCATCAGCGTTTAATCATCTAAAAACACAATTCTTCTTAAACCACCTCGGTTTGATAACCAAAGATTCAGATCCGTTAACTTTGAAAATACTGACGAAGCAGCATGTTGTAGATGGTCTTGCTGGCCAAAAGTTGATGATAAAGAATAGAGTGTTGGGAACGCTCGATAAAAAATCTGGTACTGAAAAATGGATTGAGATAACCGTGAAGGAAACAAAGAACAAATACAAGGATTGAACCTGCCTTCAAAGAATCCAAATGATTCAAGACCTGTTGAAACCGTTAGTAAGAACCCTACTCCTTATTCTACACCTTTCCAGATAATATTCATCATCATCATCTTATCTTAAATATTATAAGATATCTCCGTATTTTCCATTATAAATATCCTCCATATTTCTGGAGATATTTTCACAATTATCCTTATCTGAAATCCTTTATCACTTCGTAACATCTGCGTTACAACATAAAAGAAACTGTGTTAGTTTCTAAATTCTAAAACCTTCGAGTTTAAAATAGGAATGTTCTGAAGCAGTGTTGGGAATTGATACATGAATTAGTATAATATAATGAAACTTGATCAACTTCATTATATTACAGTAATACATGTTAAGTTTCTAATGTAATGTGATGATTCACAGTACCGTCATCATGCGCCATGTTACACGGCTCTTACATTCTATCCAATTCCCAAACATATTAGGAACATATTATTCTGATAATTCTATCTTTTCCAGGGTATTTTGGAAAATTGACAAAATCAAAATCGTGCCATAACCAATTCTTTCTTAGAACATTAACTATGTTTATTTCGAATTTCATACCTACGAATTCCGAACCATTACTCGCTTGGCTTGAGGACGGGAAGATATCAAACTCAACAACCATCCAGAATTTACAAACCATATGTATCGATGCCGATAGCAATATAGAGACACATGAGAACTAGAAACACTATCAACGCAAGAGTATAGTAGAAGTAAATAGATTCTTCTGGTGGAAGATGAAAAAGAAGGATGACGGATGTAAAAAAAAAAATAAGAGTATATCAAGGATTAGAATGGGATGGAGCATATTGGCGAATGTATTAAAGTAGAAATTAAGGAGAAAGAGTAGAAGATGTGGGATATGTAAATAAGGAAACGAAGGGGTAGATTTATAGTGAAATATCCGATAGAGAAATCAAAACAGATTGCCGCACTAAATCCAAGAAGATCCTGATCGCCGAAGAACCAAATCTTATTACGTAAGATTTTCTTTAAATCCCTTAAATCCCGAAAGTCAATAGTAACTACGTCATCGGTTGAAACGAATATATATATTTACTCATTTCACTCTTTTGTGATAGCTTCATTTGTACGCTTCACATGATCGAATCGTTTTATCTATATCTCTCGATAAGGATAAAACTCCATTATTACCTCATATTCGTCATGAAAACATTTCTATTGTTATCCATGACGATCTCTATCAAATTTCGGGGACGAAATTTCTTTAACGGGTGGGTACTGTAACGACCCGGAAATTTCCGACCAAATTTAAACCTTAATCTTTATATGTATCCGACACGATAAGCAAAATATGTAATGTTGAGTCTAGAAATTTTTAAATCTATATTCGGATAAGCAATTACCCTTTGACTATGCCTGACGATTCACGAACCATTGTTGCAAAATTATATATATATATATATATATATATATATATATATATATATATATATATATATATATATATATATATATATATATATATATATTTTGTAATAAAAAAAAATGTGTATAAGATTATATATTATGATTATTAATATTAATATTAATATTAATATCGATATTTGTTAAATTACTATCTTCAATATATAAAAATTAATACATGAAGAATATTATAATTACTAATATTATTAATATCATTATTATTATGATTTGTATTAAAGAAAATTTTAACTTTAGTCATTACTACAATTATTAATTTAGTTATTATTATCATTAACATTAGAAATCTTTATAGTTATCATTATTATAAATTTGTATTATTATTATTATTATATATATTTATTATTAATAATATATAATCTATAAATAAAAATAAGGGGGACGAATCTGTTTTGCCTAAACAATAATAGGCTTGATTTATTTTTGTTGCTATCTGATAAAATTGTTAGAAGTTGATATCATGGATTACAGCAAACCAAATTAGGTAAAACGTCTGTTTCAATTTTATCCTTTTCTTCTTGATTTTATCCGATCGAATATTTAACAGTTGAATTATAAACCCATTTAAATTACCACTACTATCTTCATCCATCATCACCACCAAAAATCATATTGCAACTACTACTCGTCTCTTCTGTTTTCTTCCGTTTAACAATCACCCGGTTCGATCAAACCCAAAAGCCACTAGACCACCTTGTATGTTTCTTGCTACTATACACGATCACCACAAAAACCTGCGACTACTTTGTTCACTGACCTACTGTTTCTGTTCGATTCCAATCCAAACGAAACCCACCACAAACTCAAGAATCCAAACACCTCCACATAAAATCATAAAGGTCACTGTTGGCTCGTCACTACCATCAGAAACCACTCTCTGCCGCCACCATGTTCAACCTCCATCGCGATCCCTCTCCACCCGTCACCATAAAATCTTTCTACAGCCTCATCGATGATAAACCCACAACGATCACCTCCGAACACTATCACTATCGAACCACCATTAACATCCTAAATTTTTCTGTTTCTTCTTCGTAATCACTATCACAAATTCCAATCAAAGAACACATCAAACGATCACTTTTATATTTTCTTTCTTTTTCGTTTGATGCACCATCGAACACACCACTACTACACCTAGACCATCTATGACATACAAAATCTTTATGTTTCGGTTTAGAGAACCAAACCCAACATATAATATATCATCTGCTCGATTTCTTCTTAACATTACTCGAATCATATCCCAAAACAACCATCACCAAACATTGCAGCTGCTCGATATCTTTTATTTTCTTTCTGTTTCTATTCGAACCAACCACCACCCTTCACCACCACATCGGAGATCACCTTCACCTTGAACCCATCACCCAAACCGCCACCATACGCCCCCTTCATCCCCTACAAACCCACGTCTACCACTAGTATATTTTGTTTCTGCTTATAGTCATCTATAACAGCCACCTTTGATCAAACCACCACCGTGACCTCCATTGAACAACCACCACTAACATCATTACAAACGAAAACCTGTAACTCTCTACTATTTCTCCTTCTCGGTTAACCAACCCAATTGAAGAATTCATTAACTGCTACTGCATCGATTGTGTGAAACCCTACAATCATTGTATTTTTTTTCTCGTGAGCTACTACTATATATATTCGCCTCATGTTGCTGTTAAGATTAATATATACACAAAGGAATGAAGAGGATGTGTTATGATGAAGTGATTAAAGTTAAAGATTGTATAGCTGTAAAGAGGAACCTGTTGACTGCCCTCCACTATCTCCTTATTGTCGGTTTTAAAAAAAAAAAAAAAAAAAGAAACGAGCCTACTAGGTTATCTACAGATCAATGACCATTTGCTTTGTTGTTATTATTTTGGGCCGAAATTGTAATGGATTGTTGGGCTAAACCTAGTTTGGTTGTTGGACTTGATACATAAAATTTAATCTTAGATTTCACGGGCTAAATAAAAATATTGGTTACATATAATCAGAAACAAAACGAAACAGAAGAGTGGCAAAGGGGTTTGATGGGCGAGGGGGAGGTCTAGGGTTCGAGTCTTGCATCAACCATATATTTTTAGGAGGCTTATGAGGTAGTTACTCTCATTTATTGTTATTATTATTATTATTATTACTGTTACACTAATACTAATATTTAAGATTATGAATGTATGAGTTTTAACAAGGTTATAAACATAAAAATAAAAAGTATAAATATAAATATTAAAATGAAAATGAGGATGATTAAAATTATATTTAGGATATGATTTAAATTAATTATTAAGTATTATTATTATCATTAATATTATTACTAATATTATGATCATCAATATTATTATTATTATTATGATTATGATTAGTGATATTATAAATTATTAACATCTATATTAATATGAAAAAAAAAAATTATTATTATTACTTTTAAATTAAATATATAATGTAAAGAATAAATTTGTTCGAATACAATTATATGTATTAATATATATACCTGATATAGGTTCGTGAATCCGAGGCCAACCTTACACTTGTTCAATGATGTTATATGTATTTTTACTACAAAATACAGTATGGTGAGTATATAGCCCCTTTTAAACTCTAAATATTTTGGGATGAGAATACATGTATTTTATGTTTTACGTTATGGACACAAGTAACTGAAAAATATATTCTACGTTGAGTTGTACCACTGGCATACTTCCCTGTAGCTTGGTAACTATTATTTACAGCGGTATTGTAAACGCGAATCCTGTTGATAGATCTATCGGGCCTGACAACCCCAACCGGACTGGACGACCAGTATTCAACGGTTGCACAGTACTTCGTTTGGTAACTACACTTGGTACGGTGTAGTAAGATTTCATAATAAAGGGAATATGCGACGTGATTAAATGTTAAGTATGGTTACCAAGTGCTCAACCACTTAGAATATTTTTATTAAAATGTTTACATATGAAATCTTGTGGTCCATAGTTATAACGCTGCTAGCAACAAACCTATATATCTCACCAACTTTATGTTGACGTTTTAAAACATGTTATTCTCAGGTACGAATTAAGTCTTCCGCTGTGCATTTGCTCAATTTAAGGACATTACTTGGAGTCGACCATCGCAATGGGACCAAATGTTGAAGATATCGTCCGGAGGATTAGGACGGGTCTTCACACTTTTCCCATTTTACTCGGGTAAGGAAGTGGTGGTTGGTATGGTTTAACATAAGGTTTAGCCTTAACTGTGTTATCTTCATTAACCTTTTCAACTACCGGTTCTTTTTCCTTATCTTTTTCAGGTTGTGGTTCTTGTGGAGTAGGAATAGCTTCATCAGAAATTACAGGTATTTCAGGTGGTTTAAGTGTAATACCACTTCTTGTGGTAATGGCTTTAGCTGTTTCATTCCGGGGGTTAGCATTTGTATCACTAGGTAGACTTCCCGGTTTTCTTTCACCTATTAACCTTGCTAGGTTACTTACTTCTTGTTCCAGATTTTGAATAGAAGCTTGTTGATTTCTAAATGCTTGAGCATTTTGTTCATTGGTTTGTTTCTGAGATGTGAAAAACTGTGTTTGAGATTCAACTAGCTTCGTCATCATGTCTTCTAAATTTGGCTTTTTATCATCGGTTTGTGGTGGTTTGTTTTGAAAATTAGGTCTTTGCTGATTGTAAGTATTATTGGATACTTGTTGATTACTAGGACCTTGTTGGTTGTTGTATGGAACATTTCGGTTATAATTCTGGTTTTGATTGTAAATTGGTCTTGGCGGTTGATAATTATTCTGATAATTATTTCCAGGCCTTTGGTTTATGTATGAAATATTCTCTCTTTGTTCCATTGTTAGTTCAATACTGAGACAATCTTTTGTCAAATGTGGTCCTCCACACTGCTCACAACTAATTCGTATTGAGTGAATATCTTTTGTCATCTTTTCCATTCATCTCTCGACAGCATCTATCTTTGCAGAAATGGAATCTAAGTCATGGCTAGAATCGGCTCTAGCTGCTTTAGATGATCTAACGATATCTTTTTCTTGCTGCCACTCATGTGAGTGGGAAGCAGTGTTATCAATAATCTTATAAGCGTCAGTTTCTGTTTTCTTCATAATAGAACCACCAGCTGCTATGTCTATGTCTTTCCTTGTAGTGATGTCGCATCCTTGGTAGAATATTTGTACTATTTGACAGGTGTCTAAACCATGTTGCGGACATCCTCTCAATAACTTTTCAAATCTGGTCCATGCCTCATATAGAGTTTCATTTGGCTTTTGTGTGAACGTAACAATTTCTCCTTGAAGTCTCACGGCTTTGGATGCCGGAAAGAATTGTTTAAGAAATTTTTCAACTAAAACGTCCCATGTATCAATCGCCCCTTCAGGTAACGATTCCAACCAATCTTTGGCTTCTCCCTTTAAAGTCCAGAGAAATAACATGAGATATATCTGTTCATCCTCAACTTCTCGGATTTTAAATAGTGTGCAGATCCTATTAAAGGTACGAAGATGTTCATTTGGATCTTCCTTCGGCGCACCACTAAATTGGCATTGATTAGTCACCATGTGTAGAATTTGTCCTTTGATTTCATAATCTGGCGCATTAATGTCTGGTTGAGTAATTGCGTGACCTTGGCCAGTGCGTTTAGCTCTCATTCGGTCTTCCATACTTAAAGGTTCTAGATTTTCCATGATTGAATTTGTTGAATCTGAATCACTAGAGGATTCTGATTTAATGGTTCGTTCCTCAACAATCTCTGTTTGAATGATTGGTGGTTCCAGAGGAAAGATTAATGGTTCAGGATCTATAAATCGTCCTTGAATATTCTCCGGATTCTCAATTGTGAGGTCGGGTTCAAAAAATGGATTATCGGAAATTTGAATTGGAGTACTTGGTCGACTGGATGACGATTCTAAAGAAAAATCAACGGCGACAATATTTGCTAGATGTCTTGATCGAGTTACAGGTGGTGAACGTACAAAAGGTGGTGAACGTTTTGCTCGGTGCATTCACTGAATATCCTATTAGTTTTTAAAAAGGAAGAAAAATTATATAAGTTATCAAATTAATAGACTTTTCTGATTTTGCCCACGTTTCGAATAGCCAAAAGATGCAGCAGAGGGGCAGGATTCGGTTGGTCTCAATATAATTGAGTACTGTTTGGCTCCAATAACCCGGTCCACGTACAAATCCAACTATTACTACGAACCAGAAAATTTTGATGTCTATCAATTTAACCGCTTAAAATAATTTTTCGTTGAAATTTAAGAAATTTTAGAGAAGAAATAGAGAAAAATTCTATGTCCTAAAAACTAGAATGTCGAGAAATAAGAAAGAAAAAGAGCGCGTCGAAAAACGTCGAAAAATAAAAGATTGAAAAATAATAGGCGTCGAAAAATAAAAATAAGAAAGTAGCACGTCGAAACTTAAAAAGGAACTAAAAACTAAGAATTAAAAGTTGCGTCTAAAAATATTAAAGCTTACAAGGAATTCTATATCCCAAATGGCAATATCTTAAAAAGGTACTAAAAACTTAGAACAGCGTCGCAAAATTCTAAAGCACCTAAATCTTAGTCTAAAGAAAAAGCACTTAAGGGATTTTACGACAAAGCCTAAAAATCTAGAAATAAAAATAACTATGGCAAATACTATGATTTAAAACTAAATACGAGCGAAAAATACAAATATTACGCTAAAACGAATAAATAAAAAAAATACAAAATATAAAAATATACTTAAAGTTGTAAAAAGTACAATTTTTATAAAAATATTATTTTTATATTATTTATTTAATAAAACTATTAATTTTATAAATTAATTCAACTAATTATAACTTAATAATACAAATTAAATAAATAACTAAACTAATTAATTAAATAAAACCCTAAAAACTAAATAATTAAATTAATTAAACCCTAATTTCGTATTAATTGCAGACCTAGGTTGACCTGTCAGATTGATCTCCGCGAGTGCGGTTAGGTCCAGTTCAAAAGTTCCGCGAGTCGCGGAGGGTCAAATTTAGGCTGAAAAGGGGTTCGTTTTTGCACAGTTTCAGTTTTTTTCTTTTTATTTTTTTTATGTTTTTCTGTTTTATCAAATATATATATAATATAAATATAACTAAATATTTTTATAAAACAATAAAATACTTATTTTTAAACTCAAAAGTAAAAATACTTTTTTTTTAAACTTTATATATTTTTTTAACAAACTCTTTTTGTATTTTTATATTTTTATATTTAAAAAAAACTTATATTTTTATACGAAGGACTTAATAAAAACTTTTACAAATTGGTACTCTTGGAAAAACGATAACGTAAAAATAGTTTTTAGTAAGTGTACCTAATTGTAGAGTAGTATAGTTTTTAGTAAGTCCGGTTCGTTCCACAGGGAGACGACTTATTTTACACTATATTTTAAACAACTATATTTGTACAAAATATATATTTTTATATATAATAATAATATAAAAGGGGGTTTACCGTTTAATGACCGGTTTGTCGATTTTATACTTTAAGTCACAATTAAAACCTAATGAAAAATATAAATGACGATAATTTAAGTGCGATAATTAAAAGTGCAATAAATAAAATGATAGTAAATAAAAATGCGATAATTAAAAGTGCAATTAAATATGAAATAAAGGAATTATGCTTATTTAAACTTACGTAATCATGATGTTTGACGTGTTGATTTTTAGTTTATTCCCATGGTTTAATTATCCTTTGTCCTGGATTATTTAATATGTTCGTCTGGTTTTTGTCCATAACAATCCATCAGTCATAAATATAAAATGCGAGTGTCCTCGTCAAATTATCCTTATACCCGAAGTCAAATATTCCAACTAATTGGGGACTTAAACTGTAACAAGGTCTTAATACTTTGTTTAATAATTACACCAGGATATATCGACTGCGTGTAACCCAAGGTTTTAATACTTTGTTATCAATTATGCCAAGTGTCCTTGTACATAATTTCACCCCTGTTTTAATAATTCTAGTGACTATTAATTCATTCCCGTGTTCGGTTAAATGAACGATTATTCGTACATATAAATATCCCGCCCATCGTGTCCGATTGAGTGTATATGGTTATTTATAGGTACGTCCAATTGTAATTCTTTATATTAAAATTAAAAATCTATCATTTAGTTAAACAAATATAAAGCCCATTAATAGCCCATAGTCTAATTTCCACAAGTGTCGTTCTTTTGTCCAAACCCCAATTATGGTACAAAGCCCAATTACCCAATTTTAGTATTTTAGCCCAACATCATGATTACTTCGTCTTAAATAAGCATAATAGTAACTTAAGTACGAGACATTAATTTAAAAAGGAGAACATAGCTTATATTGATTATTTATCGCGTAGTGTTACACGGACAGAGCTCCGACTTTAAAACCCGTAAAATAACCTTTGCATAACCCAAAACTAATCTAATATAAAACTATACTATACTATATATAATATATATATATATATATATATATATATATATATATATATATATATATATATATATATATATATATATATATATCTCTATTATTATTACAGAGGAGTATTATTTATTTTTTATGTATAAAACTCGGCAGAAGCTCGTTGAATTTATAGGAAATTTTAATCCTGGTGTGCTCCGCGATCGTGGAGGTTTAAGCCTTCAGAGCTCCGCGAGTGCGGAGGTCCGATATCCAGCTCACAAATTTTTGGCCATTTGCTTGTCGACGTTTTATTTAAATATATATAATATATAAATAATTTATATAATTATTTAAATATTATATTATATTCTTGTGCATAGTTGACTCATAATTTTTAGTCTGTTGCGTCGGGCGTTGATAGTTGGCTTAGGACCCGGTTCCGGATTTCCGAACGTCCTTTCGTATAATTTAATATCTTGTACTTTGCGTTTCACAACTTGTACTCTTGTCATTCTTAGACGTTTCTTATCAATAAATTGAACCACTAGGATTGTATCTTGTACATTTGAGCTTTTTGGACGTTTTTGTCTTCAAATCTTCGTTTTCGCCTTTTGTCTTCGCACTTATTTATTTAAACGAATATTACTTGAAAATAGAACAATTGCAACTGAAAACTTTACATATCGAAAGGATATTGCGCCTAAATATATGTTCATTTAGAGCACTATCAAATATCCCCACACTTGAACGTTGCTTGTCCTCAAGCAATACAGAACTTGAAATTAAATCACACGAATCACTTCTTTATTCTTCATACTTTATACATCAGTGATTTTTATACGGCGGTATAAACAATGATAGTAACGATGTGGTTTACAGTCCCACATGACTATATAAATTTAGATCCTTAAGGAAATTGGATCTTTATGAAAACATTTGATCTTTTGTAAATTAAATCTAGATTTTATCCTAGATAAGTTTTCCGGAATAACCCTTCACCGGTGTTTGCAAATTGTTTTTGTGGGTTTGGTGGATTTCAGATTTGAAAATTTTAGCTCAAAACTTATGGTTTTGTGTCACCCACTTGCTAACCTTGTATTGGGAAAGTAACACGTTCAGTATACTTGCTCCGTATATTACCTTTCGGTAAACTACCGTCCGGTTGTAAAGGAAAGTGTTGAACAAGCAACTGTTAAGGCAATGTCTAATGACATGCAGATGTTCATGGTCTACAACGTGTCGGATGCAATTACTATCCTTTATAGGAGCAATAGTAAAGATCATCCTATAATTTTTTTCGGTCTGGCACAAGGTCCTGTCTTCGACCATGCTATGCAACCACCGTTCTTACGGTTGACACCCGATTTGGTTCAGATGACCTAATGAATTTCAGGTGAATTTCTAGGATTTTACGTTCAATGGTAATGAACGCATTGAAAATAGGTTTTCAGAAAACAAATCGGTTTTAATTTTGATCAAAATATTTTCTCGTTCAGGCTCGAGTTTAGATATCATCGAATTCCATGAGTTCGTAATTCTCAATCTTTAAGGTCAATCTCAAGGATTGAGTAATATCAGGCTTAAAAGCTGATTTTTAATCTTTAAGGAGATTATCCTTTCTAGGGGTCTGATTCATTAGTCTTATCAAGCTAATTTGCACGGCGCCCTCCCCATTTTACGAGACAGATCCTCTCATGGTTAGGATAAGTCTGACCACTTGGCGACCCTGTTTGATGCTGAGGTCCGTGGATTTCCTGCTGATTTTAGAGATGACTTTTCTAGATTTTTCGTCAACCTACAGCTGGTCTGGACGACAACTTCTTGACCTAAATCAAGAAGCGTGTGTCTTTTTCGGAAGACTTTACTTCCTTTTAATGATGGAATTGATTCATCGTTTAGATCCATCTATTCTTTCAAAAGTATTACAATAAATCGGGTAAAACAGTTAATTTAGTCCAAAACAAAAGCACCTACAATAACTTTACAGAAACATGTGATAGATAGTTTTTAATTGAATAACTTGGTACATTCTCCCCACACTTGGATTTTTTCATGCGTCTTTTTATATCTTAATAAATAAATTCAAGCGTTTTAGTTGTTTCTCAATTCATGTCCTCTTTTTAGGGTAACAATAATTTTGGTATTAACACCTAGTTTTATTCATAAATATGTATAAACATGATTTTGAATTCATTTAGTTGAAAATTTTTCAAATATTCATAAAATTTAGAAAATAAACCAAGTATAAACCCGAGAGAATTTATAACCCTTCCCCACACTTGAGATCATGCAATGCCCTCATTTGCATTAAATCAGACTATTATTATAAATTCATGAGGGTGATTAGTGTAGAAAAGTGATTAAGAATACCCAGTTTGTAATTTCAAAGCTCGTCGAATGATAGATGGTGTACCTCATCGTTCATTCCTTCTTGTTTTATCACACATGTTTTTCTTCAAAAACGGCTGTTTTTCTGACCTGTTTACTAATATTTGAAAATGCGTCTTTTACCCTAACTCATCATGCATTTTTATTAACGAGTTATGCACTAACCCAAACCCCTAATTTAACGTTAAGTGGGGTTAGACTTCTCCACACTTAGCTGACGACATGTGAAGTCGGTAGAATAAGTTCCACGAATTAAAATAGTGAGCCAGTTATTTACATCTCGGGTGGTATAAAATATATCAATGGGTTTAAAGTTTAGACCCACCCTATCATAACTATTTAATTCTTTTTTAAGTGTAGTTTTTAGTAAATGGATATGTCTCTTTTCTGGTTCTTGGTCAAATGGATCGTTATATACCAACATACATACTATAGGGTGGACAATTCCTAACATTTCCTCCCGTTCATTCTCGGGATCAAAGGTTTCACCTCTATTACCCAATTGGGTGAAATCCGAGGTGTCATTATCTATTACAGCTCGTAGTTCATCTTCGGTAGATGACTCGTCTATTGAGAATATTGGGTTGGAAGGTTGTGGCTGGATTGAAGCAAAATCTTCTTCATTAACGGTCCTTATTGGTTCCTCCACTTTGGTCTCGGGGGTAAAATTTTCAACGTTATCGTTTTCCCAAGAGTACCAATTTGTCACCCTTACTTCTTCTTCATCCATTGATGGATTTATGATTTTGTCGGTAGAGGCTAATGTGTCGATATGTTGTAAAATTGGTAAAACTGAATAAAAAGTATCATCGGGATAATTGGTGATTTTGGAGCTCTCGAATTCATCAAAATTCGATGATATGAAATTTTCTTGCACAATACTCCTCAGATCAACAGGTGTGTAATCTGATAGGGTTTCAGCTTGCCGATTTACAAACTCTCTCATTTGTTCATTTTGAGCATCGAGTTCTTCGAGTTTGATTTTCATATTGTCTAAAAGATTTTCAGACACATAATGTTCCTCATCTTCTGGTTGTTGAGTTTGGATATATTCTTGGGAATAATCCCAATTTGAATTGTATTCTTCATAATTATTCCATTCAGGTTCCATGGGTGCGTAATTTTCCATAGGAACATAATAATAACATTCTCATGTTGAATGATAATCTCCACAAATTTCACAACCAGTTATTGTTTCGTCATTCGTGATCCAAGATTGACCGAACGAATTGTCATCAACACCCGTTTGAGAGTATTGATTAAATTGATTTCGGATGTCATAAAGAATTTCCAAAATATTCTCGAGATTTTCCATAATGCGCTTATTACTAAATTTTAGCTACAATGTTGTGCATTTACTTAATTATCCTATTAGTTATAAAAATAAAAATTATATAAGTTATCAAATTAATAGACTTTTCTGCTTTTGCCCACGTTTCGAATAGCCAATAGATGCAGCAGGGAGCCAGAACCCTTTAAATCGGAAGCTCACAACTCAGCCACTAACAAATCCAACTATTACTACGAAGCAGAAAATTTGGATGTCTATCAATTTAACCGCTTAAAATAATTTTTCGTTTGGAATTATTAGAGAAGAAGTAGAGAAAATTTCTAAGTCCTAAAAACTAGCGTGTCGAGAAATAAGAAAGAAAAAGAGTGCGCGTCGAAAAACGTCGAAAAATAAAAATGAGAAAGAAAAACGTCGAAACTTAAAAGTCTAAAAACTATATCTAAAAATTTGCGCCTAAAGGTATTAAAGCTTAAAGGAATTCTATATCCAAAATGGCAATAACTTAATTAGGCACTAAAATCTAAAAACTGCGTTGTAAAATTCTAAAGCGCCTAAATTTTAATCTAAAGAAAAAGCACTTAAGGGCTTTTACGCTAAAGCCTAAAAATCTAGAAATAAAAATAAACTACGGCAAAAACTAAAACTTAAAACTAGCTACGAACAATAAAAATTAAATATTACGAATAAATGATTAAAAAGTTACGAAATATAAAAATATATAAAAAGTGATAAAATTATTTATTTATAAAAAAATATTATTTTTTTTATTTATTTTATAAAAGTATTAATTTTTATATATTAATAAAACTAATTAAAACTAATTATAACTAATTAATAAAAAAATAAACTAAATTATAATAATAATAAAGTAATTAGGGTTTAAATAAATAATAATAATTAATACTCCGTAATTAATGCTGAATTAGGTTGATCAGGCGTGTCAGGCCAAACTCCGCGAGTGCGGATCCAAGCTGGCAACAAACTCCGCGAGTCGCGGCGAATGCAAAACGTTTTTTTTTTATATTGTTTTTCTAAAAATAATATACAAATATGTTTATACAAATATATATTAAAATTATAGCGTTTCGCCGAGTCCCCGGCAGCGACGCCAAAAACTTGATATCGTGCGAGGTGTACGTGAAATACTATATATTTTTGATACGAAAAGCGATACAAATTACACAAGTTTTAATTATTTACAGATGGAATATACCTTAACCTTGCTACAACACTATAGGCAGTGTACCTAATCATAGAGTAGTATAGTTTTTAGTAAGTCCGGTTCGTTCCACAGGGAGACGACTTATTTTACACTGTATTTTAAACAACTATATTTGTACAAAATATATATTTTTATATATAATAATAATATAAAAGGGGGTTTACCGTTTAATGACCGGTTTGTCGATTTTATATTTTAAGTCACAATTAAAACCTAATGAAAAAAATAAATGACGATAATTTAAGTGCGATAATTAAAAGTGCAATAAATAAAATGATAGTAAATAAAAATGCGATAATTAAAAGTGCAATTAAATATGAAATAAAGGAATTATGCTTATTTAAACTTCCGTAATCATGATGTTTGATGTGTTGATTTTTAGTTTATTCCCATGGGTTAATTATCCTTTGTCCTGGATTATTTAATATGTCCGTCTGGTTTTTATCCATAACGATCCATCAGTCATAAATATAAAATGCGAGTGTCCTCGTCAAATTATCCTTATACCCGAAGTCAAATATTCCAACTAATTGTGTAACGACCCTACTTTTTCCGTTACCTTTTGCCGTTAATTATTTAACGACCGTTAATTATTTTTCATGCCACGTCATTTCTATGACCTATATTATTATTTTTGTAATAATATATTAATTATTATGTGTTATATGAATATTTGTATTCATATCTTTAATTGTACGTTTCTACTTGTCGCGGATTTCTATCCGGCGAATCTTTTCGGTTTTCAAACCAACGGTCGAACTTTTAGAATTTTTAAGTCCTAATTATTTTAAATATGATATTTTGATGTCATATGATTATATATAGTGTTTATATATTCTATTCGTCGCGTATTTATTATCTCTTCGAAAAATCAATCGCGTAGCGGCGTTTTCGCGTTTCGGGTTTCGTTCGGGCGTTCGGGCCACTAGGATTTTGTCATTTATCAAATTGGGCCACTATGGGGCCCACCCCATTCAGTTCTTGGCCGAAATTGTCAAGGAGGGGGGTATACCCCATTCATTTTTGCAATACTCCTCATTTTTACATTTTATTCCTAATTTTATCAAACCTAATTTTAGATATTTGCTCTCTTCCTCCCCTTTTGCTCCCTTGAGCCGTCGCCACTTCCACCACCAACATCATCATCATCAATTAATTTTAAAGCTTGGATCAAGGATTGATTAACACCAACGCGTTCCTCTCAATCTCCTCTACGCGATAACATCCATTGATTATTGATTAGGGTATAAACCCTAACCCTAGAACTTTTGATTTTTCATTTATTTTCTGTATTTTTATGATTATTTAGTAGTATGATGTTTGTGGATTATTGTAATGGTGTTTGTATGCATAGATGTACTCATAATCACATGTTTTCGGTTTGTAAAATTCTGGACAGCAGCTTTTTCGTGTGTTTCTGATATGATGACTGATATAAATGTTAAAATAAAGTATCTAGATGAGTTCCTCTCATCAAGACGTTAATTTTAGACTCCGGATTCATGTCGTTTCGATTCCCGGAGCCCTAAATATGATCAAAGTGGTATTTTGTTAAGATTGAAATGTGATTTTGGTATGAACCAGGTTTGGTCCGACTTTGTGACCATATTTGGTGACTTTAGGGTGTGTTAGTGTGTTAGAACTGATGGTGGGGCGAACTCTCATGTTCGGGTCATCTCAATCCAAGCCACGAATCACCCGTTACGTCTAAAACACGTTTTTGATTGAATTAAAGTTCCAAGTAGTGTATTGGCTGTATATCACGACTTGTGGGCTGTTCTTGGTGTGTTCTTGAGTGTACCAAAGTGTCGGGTGGTTTGCTTAGGCGGAGATATATGTAAGGCTCGCCGAAAACCGACACCCGGGGCTCAAGATACGACCCGATGAACTTTTGATTAAAACTTATGGTTAAATATTAAAACTTATGAGAAAAATAATGATTTTCATTATTGATTAATTACTTATGATATAAGAAGTAATTATTATTATTTAAGACTTATGATATATATTTATTATATCATTTAATTATGACTTATGATTTAATTAACATTTTAATTAAACTTATGATTAATAATACTTTTATTATTAATGAAAAATACTTATGATAAGTATTAAACTTATATTATGAGATTATTATTATTATAGGACTTATAATAAGGATTAAATAATTATTTAATTATTATAAGACTTAGTTATTATTTAATTATTAAATACTTATGATTTAATAAGTATAATTAGAAACTTATGAAATGATTAATAATTCATTATTAATTAATAATACTTATGATATGTTTTAAAATTTATTATTAATTAATAATACTTATATTATGACTAATATTTAATTAATTAATTAAATACTTATGTTATATTAATTATATCATTTAAACTTATCTAAACTTTAATAATTCACTTTTATTTAATTAAACTTATGTTAAGACATAATTATACACTTTTGACTTTAATAAACATTATAACCTATGTTATTATTATAACTTACACTTTTCAAATTAATGTTGACTATGTTTGACCAAGGTTGACTTTTGAGTTGACTTTCGGTTGACTTTGACTTTCAGTTGACTTCTGTTGACTTTCTAAATAAAGAAACTTTCCTAACTTCAAAACTTTCTAAAAATAGAACTTTCTAAATTTGGAAACTTTCCAAAAATAGAAACTTTCCAAAAATAGAAACTTTCCAAAAATAGAAACTTTCCAAAAATAGAAACTTTTCAAAAATAGAAACTTTCCTAAAATAGAAAACTTTCCAAAAATGGAAACCTGCTAAAAATAGAAACTTTCTAAAAATAGAAAGTGTGTGTCCGTATGCTGTTCCAGTCAAACCGATGCTTGCCGAGTGTTATTCTATGTCTACTTGCAACATGTACAATAGCTATCATACTAAGACTTGACCTAAGTTAGTTATTTATATCGGCCTGCTTTATTTATAGGTCGGCGTTGTGATCTTTCTTGATCACTTTACTTTATTTGCTGTTCGCTTGTTTGTGAGATTTCTTCAGTTGCTATTAAGGTGAGTTATAGTCCCATTTTTCTATTTTAAAGCTTTTGGGATGAGAATACATGCAATTTATTTTATACTTTGGACACATGTGGAAGTTGGTTTAAATTATTCATTGTGAGTTGAACAAAAATATTCCCTAGTCTGGTAACTGTAATCACTGGTTTCTACTGGTGAACGCGAATCCTATGGATAGATCTATCGGGTTTGACAACCCCATTTCGAGCTAGTCGCGCTAGCAATTTGTTATCGGAATGTTTAGTACTTCGTATTTTGTTGTAGATACACTTGTTCGGTGTATATTTTTTATTGTGTTTGGCAAGGGTAAATAAATGGTTAAGTGGTTACCAGGTGGCTCACAGAAAATGGAATAATGTTTTATTATATGTTTTCTAGCATATAATTTGGTGGTTCAAAAAGGAGTTTTTATGTTTTCAAACATAAATTTTTATTGTTTAAATTAAATATTGTTTGCAATATTAAACCTATAATTCACTCAACATTTTTGTTGACAGTTACTCGCATGTTTTATTCTCAGGTTCATGATTGATTGCTTCCGCTGTGCTTAGAGAGTCTGCATATTTATGATGGCAGCTTTTGTTAAACATTAACTTGCATTCTATTTTGTTTCATTAAAAAGTGGTTGTTTGTTGACTTTATTTTGGTCAACTCTTGGTTAAAGTATTATTGTATAGTTTTTTTTTTTTCTAAACTTATACATTTTAGTAGATTTCCTTTATAGGAAATCATTTTTAAATAAAGAATGCAAGGTTGTTTTATTAAATTCATATAGAGTTTCGATCAAGCTGTGGGACCAAGTGACGGAGCCGTTAAGTGTTTTGACGGAGTCGTCACAAATTGGGGACTTAAACTGTAACAAGGTCTTAATACTTTGTTTAATAATTACACCAGGATATCGACTGCGTGTAACCCAAGGTTTTAATACTTTGTTATCAATTATGCCAAGTGTCCTTGTACATAATTTCACCCCTATTTTAATAATTCTAGTGACTATTAATTCATTCCCGTGTCCGGTTAAATGAACGATTATTCGTACATTTAAATATCCCACCCATCGTGTCCGATTGAGTGTATATGGTTATTTATAGGTACGTCCAATTGTAATTCTTTATATTAAAATTAACAAACTATCATTTAGTTAAACAAATATAAAGCCCATTAATAGCCCATAGTCTAATTTCCACAAGTGTCGTTCTTTTGTCCAAACCCCAATTATGGTACAAAGCCCAATTACCCAATTTTAGTATTTTAGCCCAACATCATGATTACTTCGTCTTAAATAAGCATAATAATAACTTAAGTACGAGACATTAATTTAAAAAGGAGAACATAGCTTACATTGATTATTTATCACGTAGTGTTACACGGACAGAGCTCCGACTTTAAAACCCGTAAAATAACCTTTGCATAACCCAAAACTAATCTAATATAAAACTATACTATACTATATATATATAATATATATATATATATATATATATATATATATATATATATATATATATATATATATATATATATATATATTTATTTATTATTATTACAGAGGAGTATTATTTCTTTTTTATGTATAAAACTAGGCAGAAGCTCATTGAATTTATAGGAAATTTTGATCCTGGTGTGCTCCGCGATCGTGGAGGTTTAAGCCTTCAGAGCTCCGCGAGTGCGGAGATCCGAAATCCAGCTCACAAATTTTTGGCCATTTTCTTGTCGACGTTTTATTTAAATATATATAATATATAAATAATTTATATAATTATTTAAATATTATATTATATTCTTGTGCATAGTTGACTCATAATTTTTAGTCCGTTGCGTCGGGCGTTGATAGTTAGCTCAGGTCCCGGTTCCGGATTTCCGAACGTCCTTTCGTATAATTTAATATCTTGTACTTTGCGTTCCGCAACTTGTACTCTTGTCATTTTTAGACGTTTCTTATCAATAAATTGAACCACTAGGATTGTATCTTTTACATTTGAGCTTTTTGGACATTTTTGTCTTCAAATCTTCTTTTTCGCCTTTTATCTTCGCACTTATTTATTTAAACGAATATTACTTGAAAATAGAACAATTGCAACTGAAAACTTTACATATCGGAAGGATATTGCGCCTAAATATATGTTCATTTGGAGCACTATCAAATATCCCCACACTTGAACGTTGCTTGTCCTCAAGCAATACAGAACTTGAAATTAAATCACACGAATCACTTCTTTATTCTTCACACTTTATACATCAGTGATTTTGATACGGCGGTATAAACAATGATAGTAACGATGTGGTTTACAGTCTCACATGACTATATAAATTTAGATCCTTAAGGAAATTGGATCTTTATGAAAACATTTGATCTTTTGTAAATTAAATCAGGATTTTATCCTAGATAAGTTTTCCTGAATAACCCTTCACCGGTGTTTGCAAATTGTTTTTGTGGGTTTGGTGGGTTTCAGATTTGAAAATTTTAGCTCAAAACTTATGGTTTTGTGTCACCCACTTGCTAACCTTGTATTGGGAAAGCAACACGTCCAGTATACTTGCTCCGTATATTACCTTTCGGTAAACTACCGTCCGGTTGTAAAGGAAAGTGTTGAACAAGCAACTGTTAAGGCAATGTCTAATGACATGCAGATGTTCATGGTCTACAATGTGTCGGATGCAATTACTATCCTTTATAGGAGCAATAGTAAAGATCACCCTATAATTTTTTTCGGTCTGGCACAAGGTCTTGTCTTCGACCATGCTATGCAACCACCGTTCTTACGGTTGACATCCGATTTGGTTCAGATGACCTAATGAATTCCAGGTGAATTTCTAGGATTTTACGTTCAATGGTAATGAACGCATGGAAAATAGGTTTTCAGAAAACAAATCGGTTTTAATTTTGATCAAAATATTTTCTCGTTCAAGCTCGAGTTTAGATATCACGGAATTCCATGAGTTTGTAATTCTCAATATTTAAGGTCAATCTCAAGGATTGAGTAATATCAGGCTTAAAAGCTGATTTTTAATCTTTAAGGAGATTATCCTTTCTGGGGGTCTGATTCATTAGTCTTATCAAGCTAATTTGCACGGTGCCCTGCCCATTTTACGAGACAGATCCTCTCATGGTTAGGATAAGTCTGACCACTTGGCGACCCTGTTTGATGCTGAGGTCCGTGGATTTCCTGCTGATTTTAGAGATGACTTTTCTAGATTTTTCGTCAACCTACAGCTGGTCTGGACGACAACTTCTTGACCTAAATCAAGAAGCGCGTGTCTTTTTCGGAAGACTTTACTTCCTTTTATGATGGAATTGATTCATCGTGTAGATCCATCTATTCTTTCAAAAGTATTACAATAAATCGGGTAAAACATTTGATTTAGTCCAAAACAAAAGCACCTGCAATAACTTTACAGAAACATATGATAGATATTTTTTAATTGAATAACTTGGTACATTCTCCCCACACTTGGCTTTTTTCATGCGTCTTTTTATATCTTAATAAATAAATTCAAGCGTTTTAGTTGTTTCTCAATTTATGTCCTCTTTTTAGGGTAACAATAATTTCGGTATTAACACCTAGTTTTGTTCATAAATATGTATAAACATGATTTTGAATTCATTTAGTTGAAAATTTTTCAAATATTCATAAAATTTAGAAAATAAACCAAGTATAAACCCGAGAGAATTTATAACCCTTCCCCACACTTGAGATCATGCAATGCCCTCATTTGCATGAAATCAGACTATTATTATAAATTCATGAGGGTGATTAGTGTAGAAAAGTGATTAAGAATACCCAGTTTGTAATTTCAAAGCTCGTCGAATGATAGATGGTGCACCTCATCGTTCATTTCTTCTTGTTTTATCACACATGTTTTTCTTCAAAAACGGCTGCTTTTCTGAACTGTTTACTAATATTTGAAAATGCGTCTTTTACCCTAACTCATCATGCATTTTTATTAACGAGTTATGCACTAACTCGAACCCCTAATTTAATGTTAAGTGGGGTTAGACTTCCCCACACTTAGCTGACGACATGTGAAGTCGGTAGAATAAGTTCCACGAATTAAAATAGTGAGCCAGTTATTTACATCTCGGGTGGTATAAAATATATCAATGGGTTTAAAGTTTAGACCCACCCTATCATCACTACTTAATTCTTTTTTAAGTGTAGCTTTTAGTAAATGGATATGTCTCTTTTCTGGTTCTTGGTCAAATGGATCGTTATATACCGACATACATACTATAGGGTAGACTGAAATGTCCCGTTCTTATTGATTAAAAACGTTCCATATTAATTGATTTCGTTGCGAGGTTTTGACCTCTATATGAGACGTTTTTCAAAGACTGCATTCATTTTAAAACAAACCATAACCTTTATTTCATCAATAAAGGTTTAAAAAGCTTTACGTAGATTATCAAATAATGATAATCTAAAATATCCTGTTTACACACGACCATTACATAATGGTTTACAATACAAATATGTTACAACAAAATAAGTTTCTTGAATGCAGTTTTTACACAATATCATACAAGCATGGACTCCAAATCTCGTCCTTATTTAAGTATGCGACAGCGGAAGCTCTTAATAATCACCTGAGAATAAACATGCTTAAAACGTCAACAAAAATGTTGGTGAGTTATAGGTTTAACCTATATATATCAAATCATAATAATAGACCACAAGATTTCATATTTCAATATACATCCCATACATAGAGATAAAAATCATTCATATGGTGAACACCTGGTAACCGACATTAACAAGATGCATATATAAGAATATCCCCATCATTCCGGGACACCCTTCGGATATGATATAAATTTCGAAGTACTAAAGCATCCGGTACTTTGGATGGGGTTTGTTAGGCCCAATAGATCTATCTTTAGGATTCGCGTCAATTAGGGTGTCTGTTCCCTAATTCTTAGATTACCAGACTTAATAAAAAGGGGCATATTCGATTTCGATAATTCAACCATAGAATGTAGTTTCACGTACTTGTGTCTATTTTGTAAATCATTTATAAAACCTGCATGTATTCTCATCCCAAAAATATTAGATTTTAAAAGTGGGACTATAACTCACTTTCACAGATTTTTACTTCGTCGGGAAGTAAGACTTGGCCACAGGTTGATTCACGAACCTATAACAATATATACATATATATCAAAGTATGTTCAAAATATATTTACAACACTTTTAATATATTTTGATGTTTTAAGTTTATTAAGTCAGCTGTCCTCGTTAGTAACCTACAACTAGTTGTCCACAGTTAGATGTACAGAAATAAATCGATAAATATTATCTTGAATCAATCCACGACCCAGTGTATACGTATCTCAGTATTGATCACAACTCAAACTATATATATTTTGAAATCAACCTCAACCCTGTATAGCTAACTCCAACATTCACATATAGAGTGTCTATGGTTGTTCCGAAATATATATAGATGTGTCGACATGATAGGTCGAAACATTGTATACGTGTCTATGGTATCTCAAGATTACATAATATACAATACAAGTTGATTAAGTTATGGTTGGAATAGATTTGTTACCAATTTTCACGTAGCTAAAATGAGAAAAATTATCCAATCTTGTTTTACCCATAACTTCTTCATTTTAAATCCGTTTTGAGTGAATCAAATTGCTATGGTTTCATATTGAACTCTATTTTATGAATCTAAACAGAAAAAGTATAGGTTTATAGTCGGAAAAATAAGTTACAAGTCGTTTTTGTAAAGGTAGTCATTTCAGTCGAAAGAACGGCGTCTAGATGACCATTTTAGAAAACATACTTCCACTTTGAGTTTAACCATAATTTTTGGATATAGTTTCATGTTCATAATAAAAATCATTTTCTTAGAATAACAACTTTTAAATCAAAGTTTATCATAGTTTTTAATTAACTAACCCAAAACAGCCCGCGGTGTTACTACGACGGCGTAAATCCGGTTTTACGGTGTTTTTCGTGTTTCCAGGTTTTAAATCATTAAGTTAGCATATCATATAGATATAGAACATGTGTTTAGTTGATTTTAAAAGTCAAGTTAGAAGGATTAACTTTTGTTTGCGAACAAGTTTAGAATTAACTAAACAATGTTCTAGTGATTACAAGTTTAAACCTTCGAATAAGATAGCTTTATATGTATGAATCGAATGATGTTATGAACATCATTACTACCTTAAGTTCCTTGGATAAACCTACTGGAAAAGAGAAAAATGGATCTAGCTTCAATGGATCCTTGGATGGCTCGAAGTTCTTGAAGCAGAATCATGACACGAAAACAAGTTCAAGTAAGATCATCACTTGAAATAAGATTGTTATAGTTATAGAAATTGAACCAAAGTTTGAATATGATTATTACCTTGTATTAGAATGATAACCTACTGTAAGAAACAAAGATTTCTTGAGATTGGATGATCACCTTACAAGATTGGAAGTGAGCTAGCAAACTTGAAAGTATTCTTGATTTTATGTAACTAGAACTTGTAGAATATATGAAGAACACTTAGAACTTGAAGATAGAACTTGAGAGAGATTAATTAGATGAAGAAAATTGAAGAATGAAAGTGTTTGTAGGTGTTTTTGGTCGTTGGTGTATGGATTAGATATAAAGGATATGTAATTTTGTTTTCATGTAAATAAGTCATGAATGATTACTCATATTTTTGTAATTTTATGAGATATTTCATGCTAGTTGCCAAATGATGGTTCCCACATGTGTTAGGTGACTCACATGGGCTGCTAAGAGCTGATCATTGGAGTGTATATACCAATAGTACATACATCTAAAAGCTGTGTATTGTACGAGTACGAATACGGGTGCATACGAGTAGAATTGTTGATGAAACTGAACGAGGATGTAATTGTAAGCATTTTTGTTAAGTAGAAGTATTTTGATAAGTGTATTGAAGTCTTTCAAAAGTGTATAAATACATATTAAAACACTACATGTATATACATTTTAAGTGAGTCGTTAAGTCATCGTTAGTCGTTACATGTAAGTGTTGTTTTTAAACCTTTAGGTTAACGGTCTTGTTAAATGTTGTTAACCCAATGTTTATAATATCAAATGAGATTTTAAATTATTATATTATCATGATATTATCATGTATGAATATCTCTTAATATGATATATATACATTAAATGTCTTTACAACGATAATCGTTACATATATGTCTCGTTTAAAAATCATTAAGTTAGTAGTCTTGTTTTTACATATGTAGTTCATTGTTAATATACTTAATGATATGTTTACTTATCATAGTATCATGTTAACTATATATATATCCATATATATGACATCATATAGTTTTTACAAGTTTTAACGTTCGTGAATCACCGGTCAACTTGGGTGGTCAATTGTCTATATGAAACATATTTCAATTAATCAAGTCTTAACAAGTTTGATTGCTTAACATATTGGAAACATTTAATCATGTAAATATCAATCTCAATTAATATATATAAACATGGAAAAGTTCGGGTCACTACAGTACCTACCCGTTAAATAAATTTCGTCCCGAAATTTTAAGCTGTTGAAGGTGTTGACGAATCTTCTGGAAATAGATGTGGGTATTTCTTCTTCATCTGATCTTCACGCTCCCAGGTGAACTCGGGTCCTCTACGAGCATTCTATCGAACCTTAACAATTGGTATCTTGTTTTGCTTAAGTCTTTTAACCTCACGATCCATTATTTCGACGGGTTCTTCGATGAATTGAAGTTTTTCGTTGATTTGGATTTCATCTAACGGAATAGTGAGATCTTCTTTAGCAAAACATTTCTTCAAATTCGAGACGTGGAAAGTGTTATGTACAGCCGCGAGTTGTTGAGGTAACTCTAGTCGGTAAGCTACTGGTCCGACACGATCAATAATCTTGAATGGTCCAATATACCTTGGATTTAATTTCCCTCGTTTACCAAATCGAACAACGCCTTTCCAAGGTGCAACTTTAAGCATGACCATCTCTCCAATTTCAAATTCTATATCTTTTCTTTTAATGTCAGCGTAGCTCTTTTGTCGACTTTGGGCGGTTTTCAACCGTTGTTGAATTTGGATGATCTTCTCGGTAGTTTCTTGTATAATCTCAGGACCCGTAATCTGTCTATCCCCCACTTCACTCCAACAAATCGGAGACCTGCACTTTCTACCATAAAGTGCTTCAAACGGCGCCATCTCAATGCTTGAATGGTAACTGTTGTTGTAGGAAAATTCTGCTAACGGTAGATGTCGATCCCAACTGTTTCCGAAATCAATAACACATGCTTGAAGCATGTCTTCAAGCGTTTGTATCGTCCTTTCGCTCTGCCCATCAGTTTGTGGATGATAGGCAGTACTCATGTCTAGACGAGTTCCTAATGCTTGCTGTAATGTCTGCCAGAATCTTGAAATAAATCTGCCATCCCTATCAGAGATAATAGAGATTGGTATTCCATGTCTGGAGATGACTTCCTTCAAATACAGTCGTGCTAACTTCTCCATCTTGTCATCTTCTCTTATTGGCAAGAAGTGTGCTGATTTGGTGAGATGGTCAACTATTACCCAAATAGTATCAAAACCACTTGCAGTCCTTGGCAATTTAGTGATGAAATCCATGGTAATGTTTTCCCATTTCCATTCCGGGATTTCGGGTTGTTGAAGTAGACCTGATGGTTTCTGATGCTCAGCTTTGACCTTAGAACACGTCAAACATTCTCCTACATATTTAGCAACATCAGCTTTCATACCCGACCACCAAAAATGTTTCTTGAGATCCTTGTACATCTTCCCCGTTCCAGGATGTATTGAGTATCTGGTTTTATGAGCTTCTCTAAGTACCATTTCTCTCATATCTCCAAATTTTGGTACCCAAATCCTTTCAGCCCTATACCGGGTTCCGTCTTCCCGAATATTAAGATGCTTCTCCGATCCTTTGGGTATTTCATCTTTTAAATTTCCTTTTTTTAAAACTCCTTGTTGCGCCTCCTTTATTTGAGTAGTAAGGTTATTATGAATCATTATATTCATAGATTTTACTCGAATGGGTTCTCTGTCCTTCCTACTTAAGGCATCGGCTACCACATTTGCCTTCCCCGGGTGGTAACGAATCTCAAAGTCGTAATCATTCAATAATTCAATCCACCTACGCTGCCTCATATTCAGTTGTTTCTGATTAAATATGTGTTGAAGACTTTTGTGGTCGGTATATATAATACTTTTGACCCCATATAAGTAGTGCCTCCAAGTCTTTAATGCAAAAACAACCGCGCCTAATTCTAAATCATGCGTCGTATAATTTTGTTCGTGAATCTTCAATTGTCTAGATGCATAAGCAATCACCTTCATTCGTTGCATTAATACACAACCGAGACCTTGCTTTGATGCATCACAATAAATCACAAAATCATCATTCCCTTCAGGCAATGACAATATAGGTGCCGTAGTTAGCTTTTTCTTCAATAACTAAAACGCTTTCTCTTGTTCATCATTCCATTCAAATTTCTTCCCTTTATGCGTTAATGCAGTCAAGGGTTTTGCTATTCTGGAAAAGTCTTGGATGAACCTTCTGTAGTAACCAGCTAGTCCTAAAAACTGGCGTATGTGTTTCGGAGTTTTCGGGGTTTCCCACTTTTCAACAGTTTCTATCTTTGCCGGATCCACCTTAATACCTTCTTTGTTCACTATGTGACCGAGGAATTGAACTTCTTCCAACCAAAATGCACACTTTGAAAACTTAGCGTACAATTCTTCCTTCCTCAATACTTCTAACACCTTTCTCAAATGTTCACCATGTTCTTGGTCATTCTTTGAGTAAGTAAGTATGTCATCAATGAAAACAATGACAAACTTGTCAAGGTATGGTCCACACACTCGGTTCATAAGGTCCATGAACATAGCTGGTGCATTAGTTAAACCAAACGGCATGACCATAAACTCGTAATGACCGTAACGTGTTCTGAAAGCAGTCTTTGGAATATCATCTTCTTTCACCCGCATTTGATGATACCCGGAACGTAAGTCAATCTTTGAATAAACAGATGAGCCTTGTAGTTGATCAAATAAGTCGTCGATTCTCGGTAGTGGGTAACGGTTCTTGATGGTAAGTTTGTTCAACTCTCGGTAGTCGATACACAACCTGAATGTACCATCTTTCTTCTTGACAAACAAAACAGGAGCTCCCCACGGTGATGTGCTTGGTCGAATGAAACCACGCTCTAAAAGTTCTTGTAATTGGCTTTGCAGTTCTTTCATCTCGCTGGGTGCTAGTCTGTAAGGAGCACGAGCTATTGGTGCAGCTCCTGGTACAAGATCTATTTGAAATTCAACGGATCGATGTGGGGGTAATCCCGGTAATTCTTTCGGAAATACATCGGGAAATTCTTTTGCAATGGGAACATCATTGATGCTCTTTTCTTCAGTTTGTACTTTCTCGACGTGTGCTAGAACAGCATAGCAACCTTTTCTTATTAGTTTTTGTGCCTTCAAATTACTAATAAGATGTAGCTTCGTGTTGCCCTTTTCTCCGTACACCATTAAGGGTTTTCCTTTTTCTCGTATAATGCGAATTGCATTTTTGTAACAAACGATCTCCGCTTTCACTTCTTTCAACCAGTCCATACCGATTATCACATCAAAACTACCTAACTCTACTGGTATCAAATCAATCTTAAATGTTTCGCTAACCAGTTTAATTTCTCGATTCCGACATATATTATCTGCTGAAATTAATTTACCATTTGCTAATTCGAGTAAAAATTTACTATCCAAAGGCGTCAATGGACAACTTAATTTAGCACAAAAATCTCTACTCATATAGCTTCTATCCGCACCCGAATCAAATAAAACGTAAGCAGATTTATTGTCAATAAGAAACGTACCCGTAACAAGCTCCGGGTCTTCCTGTGCCTCTACCGCATTAATATTAAAAACTCTTCCACGGCCTTGTCCATTCGTGTTCTCCTGGTTCGGGCAATTTCTAATAATGTGGCCTGGTTTTCCACATTTATAACAAACTACATTGGCATAACTTTCTCCGACACTACTTGCTCCGCCATTACTCGTTCCGACACCATTTGTTCCTTTCGTTCTATTAACCCCTGGTCCGTAGACCTCACACTTCGCCGCGCTATGACCATTTCTTTTACACTTGTTGCAAAATTTGGTGCAGAACCCCGAGTGATTCTTTTCACACCTTTGGCATAGCTGCTTCTGATTGTTGTTGTTGTTGCGGTTATTATTGTTGTTGGGATGATTGTTGTAGTTGCTGTTGTTGTTGTTGTTGTTGTTGTTGTTGGGCCGTTTGTTGTAGTTGCGATTGATGTTGCGATTGTTGGGATAATTGTTGCGATTATTGTTGTAATTGCTGTTGTTGTTGTATTGGTGATTCTTATCACCGTTTTCCTCCCACTTTCTTTTGACTTGCTTCACATTGGCCTCTTCAGCAGTCTGTTCTTTAATTCTTTCTTCAATCTAGTTCACTAGTTTGTGAGCCATTCTACATGCCTGTTGTATGGAGGCGGGCTCGTGTGAACTTATATCTTCTTGGATTCTTTCCGGTAATCCTTTCACAAACGCGTCGATCTTCTCTTCCTCATCTTCGAATGCTCCCGGACACAATAGGCACAATTCTGTGAATCGTCTTTCGTACGTGGTAATATCAAATCCTTGGGTTCGTAACCCTCTAAGTTCTGTCTTGAGCTTATTGACCTCGGTTCTGGGACGGTACTTCTCGTTCATCAAGTGCTTGAATGCTGACCACGGTAGTGCGTACGCATCATCTTGTCCCACTTGCTCTAGATAGGTATTCCACCATGTTAACGCAGAACCTGTGAAGGTATGCGTAGCGTACTTCACTTTGTCCTCTTCAGTACACTTACTTATGGCAAACACCGATTCGACCTTCTCGGTCCACCGTTTCAATCCGATCGGTCCTTCGGTTCCATCAAATTCTAAAGGTTTGCAGGCAGTGAATTCTTTGTAGGTGCATCCTACACGATTTCCTGTACTGCCAGATCCAAGGTTATTGTTGGTATGTAGCGCAGCCTGTACTGCGGCTATGTTTGAAGCTAGAAAAGTACGGAATTCCTCTTCATTCATATTCACGGTGTGTCGAGTAGTCGGTGCCATTTCCTTCAAAATAGTCAAATGGAACAAGTTAATCATACAGAATATTAAGAGTAGTTAATAGTATTTCGTAGCATAATATGAACTCATTTATAAAAGCTTTTTCTTCATATTAGCGTTTTATAAGTTTAAATTCGGGTAGTACCTACCCGTTAAGTTCATACTTAGTAGCTAATATACAATTCAACTACTACAATTCTATATGAAAAACTGATTATAATAATATTTCGCGTTCAAACTTTTATACAATATTTTACAAACTTACAATACCGCTTATTTTACATAAAGCATGAAATATAGCACACAATAACTTTGATACAAGATAGTTGTGAAGACAATTCTAGCTAGTACACAAGTCGTTCAGCAAAGGCAATAAAGACACGTAATTCATACGTCCAGAAACAAGTCATGCATTCTGGTTTTACTAGGACTACTTCCCATCCTTGGTCTTGTGCAACATAACCGTTATGGCCGTTGATAAGACAGCGTGTTGTAACGTCATCAAAGGGACGAGGGTTACGTAATGTCCAACAGTCCCGTAATAATCTAAAAACCTCATTTCTTACCCCAATTACCGACTCCGTCACTTGTGGAAACGTTTTGTTTAATAGTTGTAGCCCGATGTTCTTGTTCTCACTTTGGTGAGAAGCGAACATTACTAATCCGTAAGCATAACATGCTTCTTTATGTTGCATGTTAGCCGCTTTTTCTAAATCACGAAGTCCAATATTCGGATATATTGAGTCAAAATAATTTCTTAACCCGTTGCGTAAAATAGCATTTGGGTTCCCCGCAATATATGCGTCAAAGTAAACACATCGTAACTTATGGGTTTCCCAATGTGATATCCCCCATCTTTCAAACGAAAGTCTCTTATAAAGCAAGACATTCTTGGAACGTTCTTCGAATGTCTTACAAACTGATCTCGCCTTAAATAGTTGTGCCGAGGAATTCTGACCGACTCTAGACAAAATTTCATCAATCATGTCTCCGGGTAGGTCTCTTAAAATATTGGGTTGTCTATCCATTTTGCGTTTTTATACTGTAAAATAGACAAGAGTTAGATTCATAAAAAAAATACTTATTAATACAAGCAATTTTTACATATATCATAAAGCATAAGCACACTATATTACATATATTACACCACATGAATACAACTATCTTATTCCGACTCGCTTGTTTCTTCTTCTTCGGTTTTGGTTCGTTTTGCCAAGTTTCTAGGGATATATGATTTTCCCCTAATACGAGCCGTTGTTATCCACATTGGTTTAGAAAAACCTGGTGGTTTAGAGGTTCCCGGGTCATTGTTACAACTTAAGGACTTCGGGGGTTGACGATACATATAAAGTTCATCGGGGTTGGAATTAGATTTCTCTATTTTTATGCCCTTTCCCTTATTATTTTCTTTTGCCTTTTTAAATTCAGTTGGGGTAATTTCTATAACATCATCGGAATTCTCGTCGGAATCCGATTCATCGGAGAATTGGTAATCCTCCCAATATTTTGCTTCCTTGGCGGAAACACCATTGACCATAATTAACCTTGGTCGGTTGGTTGAGGATTTTCTTTTACTTAACCGTTTTATTATTTCCCCCACCGGTTCTATTTCTTCATCCGGTTCCTCCTCTTCCGGTTCTGATTCTTCTTCCGGTTCTGACTCTTCTTCCGGTTCCTCTTCGGGAACTTGTGAATCAGTCCACGAATCATTCCAATTTACATTTGACTCTTCATTATTATTAGGTGAGTCAATGGGACTTGTTCTAGAGGTAGACATCTATCACATAATATCAAACACGTTAAGAGATTAATATATCACATAATATTCACATGTTAAAAATATATAGTTTCCAACAAAATTTGTTAAGCAATCATTTTTCAAGTAAACACGGTCGAAGTCCAGACTCACAAATGCATCCTAAAAAACTCGATAAGACACACTAATGCAAAATTCTGGTTCTCTAAGACCAACGCTCGGATACCAACTGAAATGTTCCGTTCTTATTGATTAAAAACGTTCCATATTAATTGATTTCGTTGCGAGGTTTTGACCTCTATATGAGACGTTTTTCAAAGACTGCATTCATTTTAAAACAAACCATAACCTTTATTTCATCAATAAAGGTTTAAAAAGCTTTACGTAGATTATCAAATAATGATAATCTAAAATATCCTGTTTACACACGACCATTACATAATGGTTTACAATACAAATATGTTACAACAAAATAAGTTTCTTGAATGCAGTTTTTACACAATATCATACAAGCATGGACTCCAAATCTCGTCCTTATTTAAGTATGCGACAGCGGAAGCTCTTAATAATCACCTGAGAATAAACATGCTTAAAACGTCAACAAAAATGTTGGTGAGTTATAGGTTTAACCTATATATATCAAATCATAATAATAGACCACAAGATTTCATATTTCAATATACATCCCATACATAGAGATAAAAATCATTCATATGGTGAACACCTGGTAACCGACATTAACAAGATGCATATATAAGAATATCCCCATCATTCCGGGACACCCTTCGGATATGATATAAATTTCGAAGTACTAAAGCATCCGGTACTTTGGATGGGGTTTGTTAGGCCCAATAGATCTATCTTTAGGATTCGCGTCAATTAGGGTGTCTGTTCCCTAATTCTTAGATTACCAGACTTAATAAAAAGGGGCATATTCGATTTCGATAATTCAACCATAGAATGTAGTTTCACGTACTTGTGTCTATTTTGTAAATCATTTATAAAACCTGCATGTATTCTCATCCCAAAAATATTAGATTTTAAAAGTGGGACTATAACTCACTTTCACAGATTTTTACTTCGTCGGGAAGTAAGACTTGGCCACAGGTTGATTCACGAACCTATAACAATATATACATATATATCAAAGTATGTTCAAAATATATTTACAACACTTTTAATATATTTTGATGTTTTAAGTTTATTAAGTCAGCTGTCCTCGTTAGTAACCTACAACTAGTTGTCCACAGTTAGATGTACAGAAATAAATCGATAAATATTATCTTGAATCAATCCACGACCCAGTGTATACGTATCTCAGTATTGATCACAACTCAAACTATATATATTTTGGAATCAACCTCAACCCTGTATAGCTAACTCCAACATTCACATATAGAGTGTCTATGGTTGTTCCGAAATATATATAGATGTGTCGACATGATAGGTCGAAACATTGTATACGTGTCTATGGTATCTCAAGATTACATAATATACAATACAAGTTGATTAAGTTATGGTTGGAATAGATTTGTTACCAATTTTCACGTAGCTAAAATGAGAAAAAATTATCCAATCTTGTTTTACCCATAACTTCTTCATTTTAAATCCGTTTTGAGTGAATCAAATTGCTATGGTTTCATATTGAACTCTATTTTATGAATATTTACAGAAAAAGTATAGGTTTATAGTCGGAAAAATAAGTTACAAGTCGTTTTTGTAAAGGTAGTCATTTCAGTCGAAAGAACGACGTCTAGATGACCATTTTAGAAAACATACTTCCACTTTGAGTTTAACCATAATTTTTGGATATAGTTTCATGTTCATAATAAAAATCATTTTCTCAGAATAACAACTTTTAAATCAAAGTTTATCATAGTTTTTAATTAACTAACCCAAAACAGCCCGCGGTGTTACTACGACGGCGTAAATCCGGTTTTACGGTGTTTTTCGTGTTTCCAGGTTTTAAATCATTAAGTTAGCATATCATATAGATATAGAACATGTGTTTAGTTGATTTTAAAAGTCAAGTTAGAAGGATTAACTTTTGTTTGCGAACAAGTTTAGAATTAACTAAACTATGTTCTAGTGTTTACAAGTTTAAACCTTCGAATAAGATAGCTTTATATGTATGAATCGAATGATGTTATGAACATCATTACTACCTTAAGTTCCTTGGATAAACCTACTGGAAAAGAGAAAAATGGATCTAGCTTCAATGGATCCTTGGATGGCTCGAAGTTCTTGAAGCAGAATCATGACACGAAAACAAGTTCAAGTAAGATCATCACTTGAAATAAGATTGTTATAGTTATAGAAATTGAACCAAAGTTTGAATATGATTATTACCTTGTATTAGAATGATAACCTACTGTAAGAAACAAAGATTTCTTGAGATTGGATGATCACCTTACAAGATTGGAAGTGAGCTAGCAAACTTGAAAGTATTCTTGATTTTATGTAACTAGAACTTGTAGAATATATGAAGAACACTTAGAACTTGAAGATAGAACTTGAGAGAGATTAATTAGATGAAGAAAATTGAAGAATGAAAGTGTTTGTAGGTGTTTTTGGTCGTTGGTGTATGGATTAGATATAAAGGATATGTAATTTTGTTTTCATGTAAATAAGTCATGAATGATTACTCATATTTTTGTAATTTTATGAGATATTTCATGCTAGTTGCCAAATGATGGTTCCCACATGTGTTAGGTGACTCACATGGGCAGCTAAGAGCTGATCATTGGAGTGTATATACCAATAGTACATACATCTAAAAGCTGTGTATTGTACGAGTACGAATACGGGTGCATACGAGTAGAATTGTTGATGAAACTGAACGAGGATGTAATTGTAAGCATTTTTGTTAAGTAGAAGTATTTTGATAAGTGTATTGAAGTCTTTCAAAAGTGTATAAATACATATTAAAACACTACATGTATATACATTTTAAGTGAGTCGTTAAGTCATCGTTAGTCGTTACATGTAAGTGTTGTTTTTAAACCTTTAGGTTAACGGTCTTGTTAAATGTTGTTAACCCAATGTTTATAATATCAAATGAGATTTTAAATTATTATATTATCATGATATTATCATGTATGAATATCTCTTAATATGATATATATACATTAAATGTCTTTACAACGATAATCGTTACATATATGTCTCGTTTAAAAATCATTAAGTTAGTAGTCTTGTTTTTACATATGTAGTTCATTGTTAATATACTTAATGATATGTTTACTTATCATAGTATCATGTTAACTATATATATATCCATATATATGTCATCATATAGTTTTTACAAGTTTTAACGTTCGTGAATCACCGGTCAACTTGGGTGGTCAATTGTCTATATGAAACATATTTCAATTAATCAAGTCTTAACAAGTTTGATTGCTTAACATATTGGAAACATTTAATCATGTAAATATCAATCTCAATTAATATATATAAACATGGAAAAGTTCGGGTCACTACATAGACAATTCCTAACATTTCCTCCCGTTCATTCTCGAGATCAAAGGTTTCACCTCTATTACCCAATTGGGTGAAATCCGAGGTGTCATTATCTATTACAGCTCGTAGTTCATCTTCTGTAGATGACTCGTCTATTGAGAATATTGGGTTGGAAGGTTGTGGCTGGATTGAAGCAAAATCTTCTTCATTAACGGTCCTTATTGGTTCCTCCACTTTGGTCTCGGGGGTAAAATTTTCAACCTTATCGTTTTCCCAAGAGTACCAATTTGTCACCCTTACTTCTTCTTCATCCATTGATGGATTTATGATTTTGTCGGTAGAGGCTAATGTGTCGATATGTTGTGAAATTGGTAAAACTGAATAAAAAGTATCATCGGGATAATTGGTGATTTCGGAGCTCTCGAATTCATCAAAATTCGATGATATGAAATTTTCTTGCACAATACTCCTCAGATCAACAGGTGTGTAATCTGATAGGGTTTTAGCTTGCCGATTTACAAACTCTCCCATTTGTTTATTTTGAGCATCGAGTTCTTCGAGTTTGATTTTCATATTGTCTAAAAGATTTTCAGACACATAATGTTCCTCATCTTCTGGTTGTTGAGTTTGGATATATTCTTGGGAATAATCCCAATTTGAATTGTATTCTTCATAATTATTCCATTCAGGTTCCATGGGTGCGTAATTTTCCATAGGAACATAATAATAACATTCCCATGTTGAATGATAATCTCCACAGATTTCATAACCAGTTATTGTTTCGTCATTCGTGATCCAAGATTGACCAAACGAATTGTCATCAACACCCGTTTGAGAGTATTGATTAAATTGATTTCGGATGTCATAAAGAGTTTCCAAAATATTCTCGAGATTTTCCATAATGCGCTTATTACTAAATTTTAGCTACAATGTGGTGCATTTACTTAATTATCCTATTAGTTATAAAAATAAAAATTATATAAGTTATCAAATTAATAGACTTTTCTGCTTTTGCCCACGTTTCGAATAGCCAATAGATGCAGCAGGGAGCCAGAACCCTTTAAATCGGAAGCTCACAACTCAGCCACTAACAAATCCAACTATTACTACGAAGCAGGACATTTGGATATCTATCAATTTAACCGCTTAAAATAATTTTTCGTTTGGAATTATTAGAGAAGAAGTAGAGAAAATTTCTAAGTCCTAAAAACCAGTGTGTCGAGAAATAAGAAAGAAAAAGAGTGCGCGTCGAAAAACGTCGAAAAATAAAAATGAGAAAGAAAAACTTCGAAACTTAAAAGTCTAAAAACTATATCTAAAAAGTTGCGCCTAAAGGTATTAAAGCTTAAAGGAATTCTATATCCAAAATGTCAATAACTTAATTAGGCACTAAAATCTAAAAACTGCGTTGCAAAATTCTAAAGCGCCTAAATTTTAATCTAAAGAAAAAGCACTTAAGGGCTTTTACGACAAAGCCTAAAAATCTAGAAATAAAAATAAACTACGGCAAAAACTAAAACTTAAAACTAGCTACGAACAATAAAAATTAAATATTACGAATAAATGATTAAAAAGTTACGAAATATAAAAATATATAAAAAGTGATAAAATTATTTATTTATAAAAAAATATTATTTTATTTATTTATTTTATAAAAGTATTAATTTTTATATATTAATAAAACTAATTATAACTAATTATAACTAATTAATAAAAAAAATAAACTAAATTATAATAATAATAAAGTAATTAGGGTTTAAATAAATAATAATAATTAATACTCCGTAATTAATGCTGAATTAGGTTGATCAGGCGTGTCAGGCCAAACTCCGCGAGTGCGGATCCAAGCTAGCAACAAACTCCGCGAGTCGCGGCGAATGCAAAACGTTTTTTTTTTATATATTGTTTTTCTAAAAATAATATACAAATATGTTTATACAAATATATATTAAAATTATAGCGTTTCGCCGAGTCCCCGGCAGCGGCGCCAAAAACTTGATGTCGTGCGAGGTGTACGTGAAATACTATATATTTTTGATACGAAAAGCGATACAAATTACACAAGTTTTAATTATTTACAGATGGGATATACCTAAACCTTGCTACAACACTATAGGCAGTGTACCTAATCGTAAAGTAGTATAGTTTTTAGTAACTCCGGTTCGTTCCACAGGGAGAAGACTTATTTTACACTATATTTTAAACAACTATATTTGTACAAAATATATATTTTTATATATAATAATAATATAAAAGGGGGTTTACCGTTTAATGACCGGTTTGTCGATTTTATATTTTAAGTCACAATTAAAACCTAATGAAAAATATAAATGACGATAGTTTAAGTGCGATAATTAAAAGTGCAATAAATAAAATGATAGTAAATAAAAATGCGATAATTAAAAGTGCAATTAAATATGAAATAAAGGAATTATGCTTATTTAAACTTCCGTAATCATGATGTTTGACGTGTTGATTTTTAGTTTATTCCCATGGGTTAATTATCCTTTGTCCTGGATTATTTAATATGTCCGTCTGATTTTTGTCCATAACAATCCATCAGTCATAAATATAAAATGCGAGTGTCCTCGTCAAATTATCCTTATACCCGAAGTCAAATATTCCAACTAATTGGGGACTTAAGGGCTTTTATGGCAAAGCCTAAAAATCTAGAAATAAAAATAAACTACGGCAAAAACTAAAACTTAAAACTAGCTACGAACAATAAAAATATATAAAAAGTGATAAAATTATTTATTTATAAAAAAATATTATTGTTAACTTAAAATCCTAGAAATTCACCTGGAATTCATTAGGTCATCTGAACCAAATCGAGTGTCAACTGTAAGAACGGTGGTTGCATAGCATGGTCGAACACAGGACCTTGTGCCAGACCAAAAAAAATTATAGGGTGATCTTTACTATTGCTCCTATAAAGGATAGTAATTGCATTCGACAGGTTGTAGACCATGAACATCTGCATGTCATTAGACATTGCCTTAACAGTTGCTTGTTCAACACTTTCCTTTACAACCGGACGGTAGTTTACCGAAAGGTAATATACGGAGCAAGTATACTGGACGTGTTGCTTTCCCTATACAAGGTTAGCAAGTGGGTGACACAAAACCATAAGTTTTGAGCTAAAATTTTCAAATCTGAAACCCACCAAACCCACAAAAACAATTTGCAAACACCGGTGAAGGGTTATTCCGGAAAACTTATCTAGGATAAAAACTAGATTTAATTTACAAAAGATCAAATGTTTTCATAAAGATCCAATTTCCTTAAGGATCTAAATTTATATAGTCATGTGGGACTGTAAACCACATCGTTACTATCATTGTTTATACCGCCGTATCAAAATCACTGATGTATAAAGTGTGAAGAATAAAGAAGTGATTCGTGTGATTTAATTTCAAGTTCTGTATTGCTTGAGGACAAGCAACGTTCAAGTGTGGGGATATTTATAGTGCTCCAAATGAACATATATTTAGGCGCAATATCCTTCCGATATGTAAAGTTTTCAGTTGCAATTGTTCTATTTTCAAGTAATATTCGTTTAAATAAATAAGTGCGAAGACAAAAGGCGAAAACGAAGATTTGAAGACAAAAACGTCCAAAAAGCTCAAATGTACAAGATACAATCCTAGTGGTTTAATTTATTGATAAGAAACGTCTAAAAATGACAAAAGTACAAGTTACGGAACGCAAAGTACAAGATATTAAATTATACGAAAGGACGTTCGGAAATCCGGAACCGGGACCTGAGCCAACTATCAACGCCCGATGCAACGGACTAAAAATTATGAGTCAACTATGCACAAGAATATAATATAATATTTAAATAATTATATAAATTATTTATATATTATATATATTTAAATAAAACGTCGACAAGCAAATGGCCAAAAATTTGTGAGCTGGATTTCGGACCTCCGCACTCGCGGAGCTCTGAAGGCTTAAACCTCCACGATCGCGGAGCACACCAGGATCAAAATTTCCTATAAATTCAACGAGCTTCTGCCGAGTTTTATACATAAAAAATAAATAATACTCCTCTGTAATAATAATAAATATATATATATAGTATATATATATATAGTATAGTATAGTTTTATATTAGATTAGTTTTGGGTTATGCAAAGGGTATTTTACGGGTTTTAAAGTCGGAGCTCTGTCCGTGTAACACTACGCGATAAATAATCAATGTAAGCTATGTTCTCCTTTTTAAATTAATGTCTCGTACTTAAGTTATTATTATGCTTATTTAAGACCAAGTAATCATGATGTTGGGCTAAAATACTAAAATTGGGTAATTGAGCTTTGTACCATAATTGGGGTTTGGACAAAAGAACGACACTTGTGGAAATTAGACTATGGGCTATTAATGGGCTTTATATTTGTTTAACTAAATGATAGTTTGTTAATTTTAATATAAAGAATTACAATTGGACGTACCTATAAATAACCATATACACTCAATCGGACACGATGGGCGGGATATTTATATGTACGAATAATCGTTCATTTAACCGGATACGGGAATGAATTAATAGTCACTAGAATTATTAAAACAAGGGTGAAATTATGTACAAGGACACTTGGCATAATTGATAACAAAGTATTAAAACCTTGGGTTACACGCAGTCGATATCCTGGTGTAATTATTAAACAAAGTATTAAGACCTTGTTACAGTTTAAGTCCCCAATTAGTTGGAATATTTGACTTCAGGTATAAGGATAATTTGACGAGGACACTCGCATTTTATATTTATGACTGATGGATTGTTATGGACAAAAACCAGACGGACATATTAAATAATCCAGGATAAAGGATAATTAACCCATGAGAATAAACTAAAAATCAACACGTCAAACATCATTATTACGGAAGTTTAAATAAGCATAATTCCTTTATTTTATATTTAATTGCACTTTTAATTATCGCATTTTTATTTACTATCATTTTATTTATTGCACTTTTAATTATCGCACTTAAATTATCGTCATTTATATTTTTCATTAGGTTTTAATTGTGACTTAAAATATAAAATTGACAAACCGGTCATTAAACGGTAAACCCTCTTTTATATTATTATTATATATAAAAATATATATTTTGTACAAATATAGTTGTTTAAAATATAGTGTAAAATAAGTCGTCTCCCTGTAGAACGAACCGGACTTACTAAAAATATACTACTCTACGATTAGGTACACCGCCTATAGTATTGTAGCAAGGTTTAGGTATATCCCATCTGTAAATAATTAAAACTTGTGTAATTTGTATCGCTTTTCGTATTAAAAATATATAGTATTTCACGTACACCTCGCATAATTTTAATATATATTTGTATAAACTTGTCTGGACCATTCATAGTCAAAAGAGTTTTCCCATACGGAACAATAGAATTAATAAATTCAAATGGGATTGAATTTAAAGTTAATAGTCACAGAGTTAAACATTACATAGATAGTCCGATGGAAGTTGACAACGAAGTTAATCACAATTTCAACACCACAGCTAACTAAGTGTGGGGAGAATCAAGTCTTTTAAGGATAATATGTATTTCTGTTAGAGTTAGATTTTCTATTTTCGTGTAGTTCTCGAAAATGGAACCCGAATGGTCTTTCCCTAGCAGACCCTAAAGAACTAGTCTTCTCTCCCCATTCTGAATTTTTATTTTTTTTAGGTTTTACGAAATGAAGACTTCCTGTGAATTAAACCATGGTCTAATGCTACACGCTTTGATCACTAAACGTAATAATGACACCCTTCCAAGTGAAATAGTATCAGTAATCAGAGAAAAATTGGACGGAGTAAGAAAAGAATCCAGATGCGAAAATAATAAGTTACAATTTGGTAAAGGAAAATCAAAATCCGCAGCGAAAAGAAGAGCACGACACCTTGAAAAATGTCACAAATGCGGAAAATGATCACACGAAGGTAAATGTTCAAATAATCAAACCTATTCAAACACCGAATTTGTTACTTTATGCAGAGACGGACCGTTCATATGTTTAGATGAAAAAATGTTAAATGCTCGAGGTTACGCCTATGTAGCCATGGAAAATCAATTAGTCCGATTATCTTATGAATGGGCTAGAGCATATCACTAAGAAATATATTTCACATGTAAGTTTGTACAGTTTTTATTTTTATTTTTATTTTTATTTTTAACCTTTTGATAATAAACGCTAATTTGTTCGCTATAAAGTATTAAATTGGTATTCGATAAAATTAGGTCTTGCGACCGAAATTATTGATATTATACAAAAATTTATTACATCACTGCGAAATTTAACGTTTATTCTTAAGGTATAAATATCTTTAATCAATCAACTAAAAATATTTCAAAAATTCGTAATGAGTTAAATTAGGTCATGGAACCGAAATTACTTTACTGAAAAGAGGGGCGCATATTTTTGATAATATTTGATTGATTAAAGTGGGATAAAAGCCAAAAAGATTTTTAATTTTATTTTTACCATGTTTTTAAAATTAATATATAAATATTAAATTAATATTGTAAACTTTTTTTAAAATCAATATATTTAAGTTTGTAAATATTTGAAAATTTTAATATTTTTAATATAAGTTTGTATGTATAAAAACATAAATATAATATAAGTTTGGTGTGAATTTTTAATTATTAATATGAATTTTCAATTTTATGCATTTTAAATTTAAGTTTGGTGTGAATTTAAAAACAAAAATTTACTTTATTTCGCTAAGTTAAAAATATGATTTTTACAATTCGTCGTGAGTTGAAGACTAGGTCGTTGAACCGAAATTGCTTTACCCGAGGGAGGGACGAGAACTTTTATTATCATTATTTTTAATCTTATTGAATTAAAGTATGCCAAAAACAATAAAAAAAACCCAAAAATCTTTGCTTTTAAAACCGCGCTTAAAAATGACAAATTTTAAAAATTTTGTCGAGGGACGGACTAGGACATAGATCCGAAACGCCCTCATCCTAAAAAGAAACAAAATTTTAATTTTTAAATTAATTTTTAAATTAATTTTATGTTTTATAAAGTTATAAGGTTTTATAAAATAAAAAAAATAAAAAAAAAAATATCGTCGCGACTCGCGGTGCTTTGTGGGTTCCCACCACCGCACTCGCGGAGCATCAAAAATCCAGAAAAAATATAACTGGTCGAACAGACCAGTTTGCACACTCACACCCATTTTTCTGCGAAAAAACACACAAAAAAATGTCCAAATTCGTGATTTTTCACCATTTTTCATCAAATCTTTCATAAAATCACAATGAGGAGACTATTATCAAGGAATTACTCAAGGAAATCGGTAAATTTCTACACCTAAACACCATTTAATTCGAATTTTTAGTGTTCTTGAACAATTTTATGCCTAATTCGATTTTGATGCTTTCTAGTGTAATAATGCTTCAATTGTTTGTGTATTATGATTGTATAACCTAGATTGATGCTATTTAACATGATTAAAAGCTTTGAACTTCAATTTTTGAATAATCTAGGGTTTGTGTTCTTGAGCAAAATTAGGGCTTTTTGATATAAACAGGTTATGGCCGAATTTTGTTGTTAGTTTATGCTAAATTGAGTAGTGTAACATGTTTAGGTTGCTAAATGATCAAAACTTTGATCCTAAACATGATTTATGAAGATTAAAGTGGACTTTTTGAACCAAAATTGCATAAACTTGATTTAATTGATATGAATGCCATGAGGAACTTGTTTAATTGTTATAATGATTGTTTTTGACATGTTTTAAAAGATAAATGCGAAGGAACTTTGTGTACATTTTTGTAAAAGTATATTTGTAAAAGTGTAGAATTGTTAATATTTTGAAAATGCGTATAGAGTTTAATATGGATTAAACATGTCATTGTAATTGTTTAGATTTATGATTTTGCTAAAACTAATGCATATTTGGATGCACAAAAATTGTGTTTATTTTGCAGACTGAAAGGGGTGAATCTTCATCCCAGGCTCGCAATGCTCCTCCGGAAGATGCAAATCAACAGGAAATTAATAACCAATACCGACAAGATATGCCTCACCCAATTGTTTCATATCCAAACATTCATGAGGCAGATTTACATCCGAATTTGAGATTTGATAGATATTGGATAGACTATCCAAAATATCAAAAGAACCTGCACAACCTTGTGTCTAATAATGTTGAGGTACCCAGAGTTATAGATTGGGCACCATTAGAGGTAGTGGAATTGGCCGAGCCAATTAGGGAATTACTTACTCAAAGGTATGGTAATTCTACTTTTAGTGATTGGGTACATTTATTCAACATGCGTAGACCTTTATATAGAGAATGGTGTATAGAGTTATTGTGTACTAATGAAATAAATGATCGGGTAGATACTTTAACCAATCGTAGTTTTATTAGATTTTTATTAGGAGGGGAGATGCGCCATATGTCCTTACTAGACATGGCTCGGGCTTTAGGTATATATACGCCCGAGGAGCTAGCATCTTATGATTGCCAGAGGTTAATAGTTTATGGTAGGAAGGTGGATGAGAATTTTGATACAAATGACGTATGGAGTAGGATGACTAGCAATCGCCGATTCCAGGGGGATTATACTCTTATCTTGATATTGATAGAGCTAAATTAAGAGTAATCCATAGGTTTTTAGCCAATTCGATTACACAACGAGGTAAGAATAAGGAAAAGGTAAATGAACAAGATTTGTTTTACCACATGTGTATTCGAGACCCACATAGCGCTGTAAGTATACATTTTTGTGTGGGTTATTATTTATTGACTATGGTTAGGGGTATGAGGCGTGGTAGCATAATAGGAGGTGGTATATTTATTACTTTAATTGCTAAATATCTTGGTGTGGATAGAAGTCGGGGGGAATATTAATGGCAGAACCAGAACCCCGCGATAGAATAGATTTGCGTGTTTATCATGGTGCTAAGGTCTTAAAGAAACGAAACAACGCGGCAACACGTTATGATGGCAGGCATCCACAGGTTGAGAGAGATCAACTGCAAGGTCAACCGGGATGGGGTAATCCAATGACGGAAATGCAAATTTTTATGGCTCTACACGAGTATGAAATGGCTAGACAAAAAGCATTTCAAGATTGGCAGTATCATCAAAGCCAAATCATAAGTCATTGTACACACGTAGGTAGAGACTACATTCCTACCGTTATGTCCGAATTTGCTCCTTGGACTTTAGAGAGCCGACCACCATATCCTACATATGACCCGGCCCAAGCATTTTACAGCATCTATGGATACGTTTGGGACCCATACTGGAACCATCCTCCTCATCCGTAATTTTCTATTTTTGTTTATTTTATTGTAATGTTACTAATTCTTAATTTTCTTATTTCTTATTTTATTATTATAATAGCTTTTATAATTTTCTAACTTTATTATATTTTAATAATTTTTGAATGTGGTGTGAAAACCCAACTTCAAAAATATGTATATATGTGTTTGTAGTTTATCTCATGTACAAAACAGGGTAAAACAGCGCATTTTCAAAGACTGGCATTAAGTTCAGCAAAAGCTATTAATTTTGATGACAAAACGAAAAACAAATGTGATGTACCAACAGACGGAATGAACAAATGATATGCACCATTTATCATTCAGCAAACAAACGCCAATATGTTTAGAAACTTTGGTAAAATTTAATCATTTTTCTACGCTAATCACCCTCAATAATTTAAATTGTTACTGATTTCTTGCAAATGAGGGCATTGCAAGATCTTAAGTGTGGGAAGGAGTTAAATTCTTTCAGATTTTTAAAATTTTTAACTTAAACACTTGGTTATCATTAAAAATACTAGTAACGTAGTAGTTGTATTAGATTCTAGTGCTCTCTGATAATAAAGAACAGCCCTAGTCTTATATACTGACTACCCACTTCTAGTAAAAAATTTCAAAATTTTCAATTAAGTGAACTCAAAATCATGTTTATACATATTTATGAACGATAAAACTAGGTGTTAACACCGAAATTATTGTTACCTCGGAAAGGACATAAATTGAGAAACAAACCAAAATGTTAGAATTCATTTAAAATGGAATAGAGGACAATAAAAAGGCAAATAAAAGAAAATAAAAGCCAAGTGTGGCAAAATTTACCAAGTTATTTTAAACATATGTCATATATTTCTGTAACAAATAATTGAAGATACTTTTGCTTTGGACTAAACTAAACAGTTTTACCCGATTTATTGTAAGAAAGATGGATCTATACGATGAATCAATCCCATCGTTAAAAGGAAGTAAAGTCTTCCGAAAAAGAAACGCGCTTCTTGATTTAGATCATGAAGTTGTCGTCCAGACCAGCTGTAGGTTGACGAAAAATCTAGAAAAGTCATCTCTAAAATCAGCAGAAAATCCACGGACCTCAGCATCAAACAGGGTCGCCAAGTGGTCAGACTTATCCTAACCATGAGAGGATCTGTCTTGTAAAATGGGGAGGACGCCGTGCAAATTAGCTGGATAAGACTAATGAATCAGATCCCCAGAAAGGATAATCTCCTTAAAGATCAAAAATCAGCTTTTAAGACTGATATTACTCAATCCTAGAGATTGACCTTAAAGATTGAGAATTCAAACTCATGGAATTCAATGATATCTAAACTCGAGCTGAACGAGAAAATATTTTGATCAAAATTACAAACCGATTTGTTTTCTTAAAACCCATTTTCAACGCGTTCATTACCATTGAACGTAAAATCCTGAGAATTCACCTGGAATTCATTAGGTCACCTGAACCAAATCGGGTGTCAACCGTAAGAACGGTGGTTGCATAGCATGGTCAAAGACAGGACCTTGTGCCAGACCAAAAAATTATAAGGGTGAGCTTTACTATTGCTCCTACAAAGGATAGTAATTGCATCCGATACGTTATAGACCATAATTAAAAGCATGTCAGGGGACATTGCCTTAACAGTTGCTTGTTCAACGCTTTCCTTTACAACTGGACGGAAGTTTATTGAAAGGTAATATACAGAACAAGTATACTGGACGTGTTGCTTTTCCAATACAAGGTTAGCAAGTGGATGACACAAAACCGCAAGTTTTGAGCTAAAAATTTCAAATATGAAACCCACCAAACCCACAAAAAGAATTTGCAAACACCGGTGAAGGGTTATTCTGGAAAACTTATCTAGGGTAAAAGCTAGATTTAATTTTCAAAAGATCAAATGTTTTCATAAAGATCCAATTTCCTTAATGGATCTAAATTTTTATAGTCATGTGGGACTGTAAACCATAACGTTACTACCATTGTTCATACCGCCGTATAGAAATCACTGATGTACAAAGTGTGAAGAATAAAGAAGTGATTCTAGTATATTTCAAGACTATATTGCTTGAGGACAAGCAACGCTCAAGTGTGGGAATATTTGATAATGCTAAACACGAACATATATTTCATAGCATTATCCCTCAAGAAAGACAAGCTTTTAGTTGCAGTTGTCGTATTTACAAGGAATATTCGTTTAAATATTAAAAGATGAAGACAAAAGGTAGATTCGACAAATTGAAGACACAAACAACCAAAAAGCTAAAAAGTAAAAAGTACAAGTAAAGAGGTTCAAATTATTGATAAGGAACGCCTAAAAATAACAAGAGTACAAGCCGCAAAACGCAAAGTATAAGATATTAAATCATACGAAAGGACGTTCGAAAATTCAAAACCGAGTCATGAACCAGCTTTCACCGTACGACGCAACGGACCGAAAGTTACAAATTAATTATGTATATAAATATAATATAATATATAATTAATTATATAAATTATATACTTATATTATATTTATATAATAAAATCCGTCGGCAAGCTAGGAGCCAAATTTATGTTAGCTGGAATCAGGGGCTCCGCACTCGCGGAGCTTTGAAGACAAAAATCTCCGCACTCGCGGAGGTCAAATAATATTACGTGGGCCTATAAAAGGCCGAGCATTCGGCCGATTTTTACACATCTTTTTCTTCTTCATTCATACGTAAGATATATATATATATATATATATATATATATATATATATATATATATATATATATATATATATATATATATATATATATATATATATATATATATATATATATATATTTTAATTTTAATTTTAATTTCTAATAATAAGGGTATGTTAGCGAATATTGTAAGGGTGTAAGTCGAAATTCTGTCTGTGTAACGCTACGCTATTTTTAATCATTGTAAGTCAAAATTCTGTCCGTGTTAGTGAATATTTTAAGGGTGTAAGTTATGTATAAACATGATTTTGAATTCATTTAGTTGAAAATTTTTCAAATATTCATAAAATTTAGAAAATAAACCAAGTATAAACCCGAGAGAATTTATAACCCTTCCCCACACTTGAGATCATGCAATGCCCTCATTTGCATGAAATCAGACTATTATTATAAATTCATGAGGGTGATTAGTGTAGAAAAGTGATTAAGAATACCCAGTTTGTAATTTCAAAGCTCGTCGAATGATAGATGGTGCACCTCATCGTTCATTCCTTCTTGTTTTATCACACATGTTTTTCTTCAAAAACGGCTGCTTTTCTGAACTGTTTACTAATATTTGAAAATGCGTCTTTTACCCTAACTCATCATGCATTTTTATTAACGAGTTATGCACTAACCCGAACCCCTAATTTAACGTTAAGTGGGGTTAGACTTCCCCACACTTAGCTGACGACATGTGAAGTCGGTAGAATAAGTTCCACAAATTAAAATATTGAGCCAGTTATTTACATCTCGGGTGGTATAAAATATAACAATGGGTTTAAAGTTTAGACCCACCCTATCATCACTACTTAATTCTTTTTTAAGTGTAGATTTTAGTAAATGGATATGTCTCTTTTCTGGTTCTTGGTCAAATGGATCGTTATATACCGACATACATACTATAGGGTGGACAATTCCTAACATTTCCTCCCGTTCATTCTCGGGATCAAAGGTTTCACCTCTATTACCCAATTGGGTGAAATCCGAGGTGTCATTATCTATTACAGCTCGTAGTTCATCTTCGGTAGATGACTCGTCTATTGAGAATATTGGATTGGAAGGTTGTGGCTGGATTGAAGCAAATTCTTCTTCATTAACGGTCCTTATTGGTTCCTCCACTTTGGTCTCGGGGGTAAAATTTTCAACGTTATCGTTTTCCCAAGAGTACCAATTTGTCACCCTTACTTCTTCTTCATCCATTGATGGATTTATGATTTTGTCGGTAGAGGCTAATGTGTCGATATGTTGTGAAATTGGTAAAACTGAATAAAAAGTATCATCGGGATAATTGGTGATTTCGGAGCTCTCGAATTCATCAAAATTCGATGATATGAAATTTTCTTGCACAATACTCCTCATATCAACAGGTGTGTAATCTGATAGGGTTTCAGCTTACCGATTTACAAACTCTCTCATTTGTTCATTTTAAGCATCGAGTTCTTCTGTTTGATTTTCATATTGTCTAAAAGATTTTCAGACACATAATGTTCCTCATCTTCTGGTTGTTGAGTTTGGATATATTCTTGGGAATAATTCCAATTTGAATTGTATTCTTCATAATTATTCCATTCAGGTTCCATGGGTGCGTAATTTTCCATAGGAACATAATAATAACATTCCCATGTTGAATGATAATCTCCACAGATTTCACAACCAGTTATTGTTTCGTCATTCGTGATCCAAGATTGACCGAACGAATTGTCATCAACACCCGTTTGAGAGTATTGATTAAATTGATTTCGGATGTCATAAAGAGTTTCTAAAATATTCTCGAGATTTTCCATAATGCGCTTATTACTAAATTTTAGCTACAATGTGGTGCATTTACTTAATTATCCTATTAGTTATAAAAATAAAAATTATATAAGTTATCAAATTAATAGACTTTTCTGCTTTTGCCCACGTTTCGAATAGCCAATAGATGCAGCAGGGAGCCAGAACCCTTTAAATCGGAAGCTCACAACTCAGCCACTAACAAATCCAGCTATTACTACGAAGCAGAAAATTTGGATGTCTATCAATTTAACCGCTTAAAATAATTTTTCGTTTGGAATTATTAGAGAAGAAGTAGAGAAAATTTCTAAGTCCTAAAAACTAGCGTGTTGAGAAATAAGAAAGAAAAAGAATGCGCGTCGAAAAACGTCGAAAAATAAAAATGAGAAAGAAAAACGTCGAAACTTAAAAGTCTAAAAACTATATCTAAAAAGTTGCGCCTAAAGGTATTAAAGCTTAAAGGAATTCTATATCCAAAACGGCAATAACTTAATTAGGCACTAAAATCTAAAAACAGCGTTGCAAAATTCTAAAGCGCCTAAATTTTAATCTAAAGAAAAAGCACTTAAGGGCTTTTACGGCAAAGCCTAAAAATCTAGAAATAAAAATAAACTACGGAAAGAACTAAAACTTAAAACTAGCTACGAACAATAAAAATTAAATATTACGAATAAATGATTAAAAAGTTACGAAATATAAAAATATATAAAAAGTGATAAAATTATTTATTTATAAAAAATATTATTTTTTATTTATTTATTTTATAAAAGTATTAATTTTTATATATTAATAAAAATAATTATAACTAATTAATAAAAAAAATAAACTAAATTATAATAATAATAAAGTAATTAGGGTTAAAATAAATAATAATAATTAATACTCCGTAATTAATGTTGAATTAGGTTGATCAGGCGTGTCAGGCCAAACTCCGCGAGTGCGGATCCAAGCTGGCAACAAACTCCGCGAGTCGCGGCGAATGCAAAACTTTTTTTTTTATATTGTTTTTCTAAAAATAATATACAAATATGTTTATACAAATATATATTAAAATTATAGCGTGTAATGACCCAGAATTTTCCGATCAAATTATACTTATGAGATTAATATTTACATAAATTAAACCATACCAACATGATAAGCAATCCAAATTGTTGAGACTTGTGTTTTTGAAAAGAGTTTTACACAACGTTTGACCGTCCAATATGACCGATGATATCACGAACTATATAACATATGATAATTATATGTTTGTGTATATATATGTATTTATATATATTTAACATGATCTAAGGATGGTTTAACATCTCATTGTGTACTAATGATAATGAGTTATAAGTATATTTTGAAACTACTAACTTAAGTTTTCAAAACGATAACTATACGTAACATTCTTTGATATATATACTTATAATCTATAATGCTTATACATGTATCGTATATATAATGTATTTAATCACTTTATAAGGACTTAAATACATAAAACAATATAAGTATATTCACAAAAGATAGCTATATTTGAATTCTCGTTCCGTTTCCTCAAGATTTCTATACGTATATCTAGGGTATATGTACCCGTATCATACCTGGCTTCTATACGTATTTACTATTGGTATATAGACATCAAATCAACATCCTAATCATTATTACTGCCCTAGATATGAGGTAACTAGGATTTGTCAAGTAGTATGAATTATTAGTAAGAAAATAAAATTAGGAATCCTTTTCTTTCTTTATAAACTAAAAACGTTTTTATAAATGAACACCATTTCTTCACTCCATTTTCTCATACCTACACCATCATTTCTCTCTCAAAATACTCCTAACTTCATACTTGATCATCTCCAAGCATTTTCCCCATCATTTAGCTTCAATTACAAGCCTTAAACACCATAAGAAAACTCTTTCAAGAACATATCAAAATAACCACCCATTTGAAGAAGTTTACTTCCAACCTTTTGATCTAACTCCACCACTCTTTGATTCCAAGATTATTTCTTATCTTTTGCAGTAACTTTGTCCAAGTAACTTGAGGTAGTAACCTTGTTCATAATCTTATTCAATTCATATTCATATAGCTATCTTATTTTGTGGTATAAAATTTTAACAACAAGAACATAGTTTGAATGATTTCAAACTTGTTCGCAAACTAAATAGATCCTTATAACTTGACTTTTAAAACACTTCAAGACCTGTAATATATCATAATGATATGCTAACCTAACAAGATATAACTTGGTTTTACAAAGAACATCTTAAAAACTGAATCTACGTCGTCGGAGTGCAACCGGGGGCTGTTTTGGGTTGGATAATTAAAAACCATCTTGAACTTTGAATTGGAAGTTCATGTTCTGGAAAAATGATATTTCTTATGAATATGTTAACACATAAAAATTTCATGGTTTAACTCAAAGTGTAAGTATTTTTAGAAAAATGATCATTAAATGTTGTTTTTATGATGGAAAATGATCACTTTCATAAGTTTCACCAAAGTTTGACCTATAACCTATGATTTCGAATAAAAACTAAGGTATTTTCAGTTCATATTCTTAAAATTTGACTCGATCCAAGAAAGTGGCAAGTTGAACCAACAAAAACGGAGTTGTAATGAAGAAACTACGACTAAAACAAGATTGGGTATCCGAAGCTAGTTTAGCTACGAAAATATTTGGAGAAAAAGTAAATTAATCATTTCTTTTCTAATTAATATGATATTTTATATATAATTACTTATGATTTGATTTTATATATTTCAGGACCACCCGTAAACAACACGAGAAGATTAATCATAAGACCTCATGATTGTACGCAACACGTCATTTGATAACACGGTACTTTATGTACGCAACACGTCATTTGACAACATGGTACCATGGGTCGAGATTAATTCTGATCAATACGAATATGATGGGGTCTTTATTTATTTTATTTAAGCAACTAATTGTGGACCACTAACATCGGACTGCTAACTACGGACTAAGAAAATATTAAAAGTATTAAAAGTATATATATATATGTAACGATTACTTAAAAAGAAAATATGTTGATATATTATATATATGATTAGGTTCGTGATATCTATCGGAGACCAAGTCGAATTAAATACCTTCAAGGCAAAAGTGAGTTTCATTTGCTCCCTTTTTAATTGCTTTTGCAATATATATTTTTGGGCTGAGAATACATGCGCTGCTTTTATAAATGTTTACAAAATAGACACAAGTACTTAAAAATATATTCTACGTTGAGTTGTACCACTGACTTATTTCCCTGTAGCTTGGTAACTACTATTTACATGGGTATTGTAAACGCGAATCCTGTTGATAGATCTATCGGGCCTGACAACCCCAACCGGACTGGACAACCAGTATTCAACGGTTGCACAGTACTTCGTTTTGGTGACTACACTTGGTACGGTGTAGTAAGATTTCATAATAAAGGGAATATGCGACGTTGATTAACTGTTAAGTATGGTTACCAAGTGCTCAACCACTTTGAATGCTTTACATACACTTGCGAGTGAATTATGTTTATGATTATGAAATCTTGTGGTCTATTAACATATTGAAATGATTGTTATGATAAACATATGAACTCACCAACCTTTTGGTTGACACTTTAAAGCATGTTTATTCTCAGGTATGAATTAAGTCTTCCGCTGTGCATTTGCTCAATATAAGGACATTATTTGGAGCCGATCATCGCAATGGGACCAAATGTTGATGACTTCGTCCAGGTGGATTAGGACGGGTCCTTTCAGTTGGTATCAGAGCGGTGGTCGTAGCGAACCAGGTCTTGCATTAGTGTGTCTAACTAGTAGTTGTTAGGATGCATTAATGAGTCTGGACTTCGACCGTGTCTACATGTCAAAAGTTTTGCTTATCATTTCTAGTCGGAAATCATCTGCTTATCATCCTTAGGAAATTACCTGCTTATCATTCATAAGTCTAGACACGTTTTACTGTATTTACCACATTGATAGTGCATAGACGAATTCTTATCTTAGCATATCTGTTATTGCGAACTTTGACTGATATCTTTTCAAAGATTCTCCGTAATTTACGGGATTTTGGTATTATATATACATATGTAAATTATGTATTGAAGAGTACCAAATCTAACTCCTATAATCTATTCCATACCAAAAATTCATTTTCCCCATTATACAAGATGGATTCCGTATCTAGTTCGAATTCTTCAGATTCCGACAGTTATGCCGATATGGATTTCCATTCGGGCTCCGAAAGCAGCGTCACTGGAATGGATCAACCAATTTCCCATCATCTATTCTGGATTAATTGGGGATGGGTTCGTAATATACTAAATCACTGGAGACAAGAAGAAGGTGATCCATTCCATCCACCAAATTATCCTCTTGGCGATGAACCTGAAGCACTTACCGGCGAACCTATTCGAAACACCATTTTCTCTCTCATTTCTAGAGTATCTCGTCACGATTATATACTATCCCATATTACAAATCTTGTTCATTCGCTCGCTCCAACCGCCAATCATCCCGGTGTACTAGCAGAAGTTAACGAACTTCACGCTCGCGTGACGGCTTTGGAGAACATGGTGCGAAGGTTGCAAACACCAGCAGCAGCACCAGTAGCATAATCAGCACCACCATCAATAACATCAACAATACCATCATCACCACTAACAAACAACATCTGCATCACACGTCTCGACATCATAATCTGTCCAACAAACATCAGCATCATACGCACCATAGATACCAAGGAGTACCAACAATAATGAACGATGAAGTATTGATCCATAACTTCATTGATATTCTGCGAAGAATATGTGGTTTCAAAAAGTTTTAGAGATTTCTTATTCTAGCTCAAACCGAAAAGCAAATGAGATTAATATCATATTAACTCATTAAATTCATGATTTTATCTGAAGAAAATATATATGTATATATGTTTTCATAAAGATTGTAATTAAAAGTTCTTTTGTACAAAATATTAATGGTGAAAATATTTTTTTAACGGGTAGGTAATACCCGAGGAATAATTAGATTTCATCTTAATAAGTTATATTCTACATTCGTCGAAGCTGATTCAACAGTCATTTACTATCCTACTTACAACCACCGATATACGTATCCGTTCACCGCAAAATAAATATTTTCATTCAATTTCATATTTGGATTTTGACTTCCCAGAATCTAACAAGTGGCATATGAAGAAAACATATGACAAAATAAAATCTGTTAGAAACAAACAAATTAACTATGAAAATTTTTGTTAAGCATCCACGCTAACTGTTCCAGCTAACTGTTCCTAGCTAACTGATTACATTTTATTTATCGCAGTTTATTTATCGCAATTTAATTATCCCACTTTTATTTATCGTCATTTAATTTCTGTAATTATTTTACGCACTTTAAATATCGGGAAACGTATACAATGTTTTGACATATCATATCGACGCATCTATATATATTATTTGGAATCACCATAGACACTCTATATGCAGTAATGATCGAGTTCTCTATACAGGGTTGAGGTTGATTCTACAATAATATATATAGTTTGAGTTGTAATCGAGTCTGAGACGTATACGGGTCACGACACGTATTAATTAATTCGTATATTATATATTAAACTATATATGAATTATTGGACTGTTACTGTGGACTATCGAATGTGGACTAATGACATTGGACAATTAAAATGAATTAAAATATTGATTATAACATATGAAACTAAACATTTCTTCAAGATTGCCACTTGATTTCATCTTAAACCTCATTGTATCTCGACGATTACAATCAGCGTTCAAATCTATCATGATTCTTAAAAACACCTCAATCGAGAGGATAAACCAACCGCACTTCATCTACGGAAGAAAAGATTGATGCATATAGTTATGCACCTGAAAAACCCTCGGAAACGGAGTAAACGTTTGACACGTATCTGTTCTAGTTCCTTTGACATTGTTATTACCGAAGATCGTTTTGCAATCCCTTTCCAAAGTAGCTAATTTTGTCACAGCTTCGCAAGTCAACTCTGACTTTTCATCCAAAACAACTTTATTATAACCGCGATATATATGCGTACTCTTTATTATTACTGGGGAACCTTTTATATTCCACAATATTACCATCAGCGATTAATCATTCTAAAAACACAATTCTCCTAAAACTACCTCAGTTTGATAACCGATGACCCAGATCAGTTAACTTTGAAAATGCTGACGAAGCAGCATGTTGTAGATGATCTTAATGGCCAAAAGTTTGATGATAAAGAAAGGAGTGTTAGGAACGTTCGATAGAAAATTTAGTACCGAAAAGCGGATTATGCGAAACTATGAAGAAAGCCGTGGACAAATCACAAAGAATAAGTTTGCCTTCAAAGAATCCAAATGATTCTGTGCCTGCTAAAATCGTTAGCAAACATCTTATTTCTCATTCTAAACCTTCACAGACAAATCTTCTTCATCATCCATTGATACTAGAAATTCTAAGATATTCTCGTATGTTCTATTATAAATATCCTCCATATTTCTGGCGATATTTTCACAACTATTCTTATCTGAGATCATTTATCTCTCCGTAATATCTGCAACATAAAAGAAACTGTGTTAGTTTCTAAATTCTGAAACCTTCGAGTTTAAAATATGAATGTTTTAAAGTAGTGTTGGGAACTGAAGCATGGATTAGTATAATATAATGACACTTGATCAACGTCATTATATTACAGTAAGTCATGCTAAGTTTCTAATGAAGCATGATGATTCACAGTACCGTCATCATGTGCCATTTACACGACTCTTACATTCTATCTAATCTCTAAACATATCAAGAGAATATTTTTCTGGATGACTCGGTCTTCTCCAGGGTATTCTGGTAATTTAACAAATCAAAATCGTTCTATTACCATTTTCTTCTTAGAGCATTAGCTATGTTCATTCTGAATTTCATATCTACGAATTCCGGACCATTACTCGCTTGACTCGAAGTCGGGAAGAGAAAACGAAAGCATGAAGCTCCGAAAAATAATGAAGAATATAAACTCCGATAATAACCCCAAAATTACAAACTGTGTATATCGATGCAGATACCAATATAGAGACAAGGGAGAATTAGAAACACTATAAACACAAGAGTATAGTAGAAGTAAATAGATTCTTTTGGTGATAGATGAAAAAGAAGAATGACAGATATAAAAGTTAGGAGTATATCAAGAATCAGGACTGGATGGAGCATATTGATGAATGCTTTAAAGTAAGAATCAAGGGAGAAAGAATAGAAGGTGTGAGTCGTGGAAAATAAGGAAACGAATGCGTGAATTTATAGTGAAATATCCGACAGAGCAATCGAAACAGATTATTGCATATAATCAAAGAAGATCCTGATTTCCTTAATCACCAAAGAACCAAATCTTATTACGTAAGATTCTCTTTAAATCCCTTAAATCCAGGAAATCAATCATAACTACGTCATCGGTTAAGACGAATATATTTTACTCATCTCACTCTTTTACGATAGTCTCATTTATATTCTTCGCATAATCGAATCATTTTATCTACATTACTCAATGATGATAAAACTCCATTATCACCTTATATTTGTCATGAAAACCTTCTTATTGTTATCCATAACAACCTCTATCAAATTTCGGGGACGAAATTTCTTTAACGGGTAGGTACTGTAATGACCCGGAATTTTCCGACCAAATTATACTTATGAGATTAATATTTACATAAATTAAACCATACCAACATGATAAGCAATCCAAATTGTTGAGACTTGTGTTTTTGAAAAGAGTTTTACATAACGTTTGACCGTCCAATATGACCGATGATATCACGAACTATATAACATACGATAATTATACGTTTGTGTATATATATGTATTTATATATATTTAACATGATCTAAGGATAGTTTAACATCTCATTGTGTACTAATGATAATGAGTTATAAGTATATTTTGAAACTACTAACTTAAGTTTTCAAAACGATAACTATACGTAACATTCTTTGATATATATACTTATAATCTATAATGTTTATACATGTATCGTATATATAATGTATTTAATCACTTTATAAGGACTTAAATACATAAAACAATATAAGTATATTCACAAAAGATAGCTATATTTGAATTCTCGTTCCGTTTCCTCAAGATTTCTATACGTATATCTAGGGTATATGTACCCGTATCATACCTGGCTTCTATACGTATTTACTATTGGTATATACACATCAAATCAACATCCTAATTAACATTATTACTGCCCTAGATATGAGGTAACTAGGATTTGTCAAGTAGTATGAATTATTAGTAAGAAAACAAAATTAGGAATCCTTTTCTTTCTTTATAAACTAAAAACGTTTTTATAAATGAACACCATTTCTTCACTCCATTTTCTCATACCTACACCATCATTTCTCTCTAAAAATACTCCTAACTTCATACTTGATCATCTCCAAGCATTTTCCCCATCATTTAGCTTCAATTACAAGCCTTAAACACCATAAGAAAACTCTTTCAAGAACATATCAAAATAACCACCCATTTGAAGAAGTTTACTTCCAACCTTTTGATCTAACTCCACCACTCTTTGATTCCAAGATTATTTCTTATATTTTGTAGTAACTTTGTCCAAGTAACTTGAGGTAGTAACCTTGTTCATAATCTTATTCAATTCATATTCATATAGCTATCTTATTTTGTGGTATAAAATTTTAACAACAAGAACATAGTTTGAATGATTTTAAACTTGTTCGCAAACTAAATAGATCCTTATAACTTGACTTTTAAAACACTTCAAGACCTGTAATATATCATAATGATATGCTAACCTAACAAGATATAACTTGGTTTTACAAAGAACATCTTAAAAACTGAATCTACGTCGTCGGAGTGCAACCGGGGGCTGTTTTGGGTTGGATAATTAAAAACCATCTTGAACTTTGAATTGGAAGTTCATGTTCTGGAAAAATGATATTTCTTATGAATATGTTAACACATAAAAATTTCATGGTTTAACTCAAAGTGTAAGTATTTTTAGAAAAATGATCATTAAATGTTGTTTTTATGATGGAAAATGATCACTTTCATAAGTTTCACCAAAGTTTGACCTAGAACCTATGATTTTTAATACAAACTAAGGTATTTTCAGTTCATATTCTTAAAATTTGACTCGATCCAAGAAAGTGGCAAGTTGAACCAACAAAAACGGAGTTGTAATGAAGAAACTACGACTAAAACAAGATTGGGTATCCGAAGCTAGTTTAGCTACGAAAATATTTGGAGAAAAAGTAAATTAATCATTTCTTTTCTAATTAATATGATATTTTATATATAATTACTTATGATTTGATTTTAAATATTTCAGGACCACCCGTAAACAACACGAGAAGATTAATCATAAGACCTCATGATTGTACGCAACACGTCATTTGACAACACGGTACTTTATGTACGCAACACGCCATTTGACAACATGGTACCATGGGTCGAGATTAATTCTGATCAATACGAATATGATGGGGTCTTTATTTATTTAATTTAAGCAACTAATTGTGGACCACTAACATCGGACTGCTAACTACGGACTAAGAAAATATTAAAAGTATATATATATATGTAACGATTACTTAAAAAGAAAATATGTTGATATATTATATATATGGTTAGGTTCAAGATATCTATCGGAGACCAAGTCGAATTAAATACCTTCAAGGCAAAAGTGAGTTTCATTTGCTCCCTTTTTAATTGCTTTTGCAATATATATTTTTGGGCTGAGAATACATGCGCTGCTTTTATAAATGTTTACAAAATAGACACAAGTACTTAAAAATATATTCTACGTTGAGTTGTACCACTGACATATTTCCCTGTAGCTTGGTAACTACTATTTACATGGGTATTGTAAACGCGAATCCTGTTGATAGATCTATCGGGCCTGACAACCCCAACCGGACTGGACAACCAGTATTCAACGGTTGCACAGTACTTCGTTTTGGTGACTACACTTGGTACGGTGTAGTGAGATTTCATAATAAAGGGAATATGCGACGTTGATTAACTGTTAAGTATGGTTACCAAGTGCTCAACCACTTAGAATGCTTTACATACACTTGCGAGTGTATTATGTTTATGATTATGAAATCTTGTGGTCTATTAACATATTGAAATGATTGTTATGATAAACCTATGAACTCACCAACCTTTTGGTTGACACTTTAAAGCATGTTTATTCTCAGGTATGAATTAAGTCTTCCGCTGTGCATTTGCTCAATATAAGGACATTATTTGGAGCCGATCATCGCAATGGGACCAAATGTTGATGACTTCGTCCAGGTGGATTAGGACGGGTCCTTTCATAGCGTTTCGCCGAGTCCCCGGCAGCGGCGCCAAAAACTTGATGTCGTGCGAGGTGTACGTGAAATACTATATATTTTTGATACGAAAAGCGATACAAATTACACAAGTTTTAATTATTTACAGATGGAATATACCTAAACCTTGCTACAACACTATAGGCAGTGTACCTAATCGTAGAGTAGTATAGTTTTTAGTAAGTCCGGTTCGTTCCACAGGGAGACGACTTATTTTACACTATATTTTAAAAAACTATATTTGTACAAAATATATATTTTTATATATAATAATAATATAAAAGGGGGTTTACCGTTTAATGACCGGTTTGTCGATTTTATATTTTAAGTCACAATTAAAACCTAATGAAAAATATAAATGACGATTATTTAAGTGCGATAATTAAAAGTGCAATAAATAAAATGATAGTAAATAAAAATGCGATAATTAAAAGTGCAATTAAATATGAAATAAAGGAATTATGCTTATTTAAACTTCCGTAATCATGATGTTTGACGTGTTGATTTTTAGTTTATTCCCATGGGTTAATTATCCTTTGTCCTGGATTATTTAATATGTCCGTCTGGTTTTTGTCCATAACAATCCATCAGTCATAAATATAAAATGCGAGTGTCCTCGTCAAATTATCCTTATACCCGAAGTCAAATATTCCAACTAATTGGGGACTTAAACTGTAACAAGGTCTTAATACTTTGTTTAATAATTACACACCAGAATATCGACTGCGTGTAACCCAAGGTTTTTATACTTTGTTATCAATTATGCCAAGTGTCCTTGTACATAATTTCACCCCTGTTTTAATAATTCAAGTGACTATTAATTCATTCCCATGTCCGGTTAAATGAACAATTATTCGTACATATAAATATCCCGCCCATCGTGTCCGATTGAGTGTATATGGTTATTTATAGGTACATCCAATTGTAATTCTTTATATTAAAATTAACAAACTATCATTTAGTTAGACAAATATAAAGCCCATTAATAGCCCATAGTCTAATTTCCACAAGTGTCGTTCTTTTGTCCAAACCCCAATTATGGTACAAAGCCCAATTACCCAATTTTAGTATTTTAGCCCAACATCATGATTACTTCGTCTTAAATAAGCATAATAATAACTTAAGTACGAGACATTAATTTAAAAAGGAGAACATAGCTTACATTGATTATTTATCGCGTAGTGTTACACGGACAGAGCTCCGACTTTAAAACCCGTAAAATAACCTTTGCATAACCCAAAACTAATCTAATATAAAACTATACTTGGGAATAATCCCAATTTGAATTGTATTCTTCATAATCATTCCATTCAGGTTCCATGGGTGCGTAATTTTCCATAGGAACATAATAATAACATTACCACGTTGAATGATAATCTCCACAAATTTCACAACCAGTTATTGTTTCGTCATTCGTGATCCAAGATTGACCGAACGAATTTTTATCAATACCCGTTTGAGAGTATTGATTTCGTATGTCATAAAGAGTTTCTAAAATATTTTCGAGATTTTCCATACTACACTTATTACCAAATTTTAGCTACAATGTGGTGCATTTACTAATTATCCTATTAGTTATAAACTAAAAATTATATAAGTTATCAAATTAATAGATTTTTCTGCTTTTGCCCACGTTTCGAATAGCCAATAGATGCAGCAGGTAGCCAGGACCCTTTAAATGGGAAGCCCACAACTCGCCACTAACAAATCCAACTATTATTATGAACCAAAAAATTTTGGATGTCTATCAATTTAACCACTTAAAATAATTTTTCGTCGAAATTTAAAGAAAATAAAGAAAATTCTAGGTCCTAAAAACTAGAGCATCGAAATGAAAAAGAAAAAGCGCGTCGAAAAACAAGAAGTCGAAAAAAATAAGCGTCGAAAAATAAAAGTCAAAAAATAATAATAAAGTAGCACGTCGAAACTTAAGAGGTACTAAAATTTATAAACAGCATCGCAAAATTCTAAAGTACCTAAATCTTAATCTAAAGAAAAAGTACTTAAGGGATTTTACGACAAAGCCTAAAAATCTAGAAATATAAAATAACTACGGCAAAATAATAATCTTAAAACTAATTACGAACGATAAATATATAAATGACGAATTAACGATTAAAAAGATACGAAATATAGAAACTAGAAGTTATAAAAATAAAAAAAAATTTAAAAAATATTATTTTTATATTATGATTTTATAAAAGTATTAATATATATAATTAATAATAATGAAAACACTTAATATTACAAATAAAATTAAAACTAAACTAAATATATTAATTAACTAAAACCCTAATTAGGTTAAATATTAATAATAATAAAATTATTAACCCTAATCTGTAATTAATACGTACTAGGTTTGCTGCCAGAGCAGCTCCGCGAGTGCGGATGTCTACTTCCCAAAAACTCCGCGAGTGCGGGGGATGCAGATTCAAATTACGCAGGTTCAGTTTTTTTTTTACTTTTTAATTTTTTTTTAAATATTATATTGTTTTTCTAAAAATATATTTATACAAATATATATTAAAAATATAGCGTTTCGCCGAGTCCCCGGCAGCGGCGCCAAAAACTCGATGTGTGCGAGGTGGGGTACGAAATACTATATATTTTTAATACGAAATACGTTACAAATTACACAAGTTTTAATTATTTATTTATAGATGGGATATACCTAAACCTTGCTACAACACTATAGGCAGTGTACCTAATCGTAGAGTAGTATAGTTTTTAGTAAGTCCGGTTTGTTCCACAGGAAGACGACTTATTTTACACTATATTTTTAAACAATTATATTTGTACAAAATATATTATATATAGTAATAATATATAAAAGGGGGTTTACCGTTTAATGACCGGTTTGTCAATTTTATATTTTAAGTCACAATTAAAACCTAATGCAAAATATAAATGACTATAATTAAAGTAGCAAAAATTAAAATGCGATAAGAAATAAAATAAAGGAATTATGCTTAATTAAACTTCCGTAATCATGATGTTTGACGTTTTAATTTATTACCCTGGGTTAATTGTCCTTTGTCCTGAATTATTCGATAAGTCCATCTGGTTTTGTCCATAATAGTCCATCGGTCATAATTATAAAGTGCGAGGGTCTTCGCCAAATTAACCTTATACCCGAAGTCAAATATTCCAACTAATTGGGGATTCGAACTGTAACAAGGTCTTAATACTTTGTTTAATGAATATACCAGGTTATCGACTGTGTGTAATCCAAGGTTTTAATACTTTGTTAACAATTACACCAATTACCCTTGAATGTAATACACCCCTGTTTTAATGAGTCCAGTGACTATTAATTCATCCTCGTGTCCGGTCAAATGAACAATAATTCGTATTTATAAATATCCCGCTCATCGTATCCGAACGAGCGTATGTGGTTATATACAACTACGTCAAATTGTAAATCTCTTTATTAATCAAATATAAAGTCCATTAATAACCCATAGTCCCATTTCCACAAGTGTCGTTCTTTTATCCAAACTCCAATCATGGTCCAAAGCCCAATAACCCCGTCTTTAATATTTAGTCCAACATCATGATTACTTCGGCTTAAATAAGCATAATAATAACTTAAGTACGAGACATTAATTTAAAAAGGAGAACATAGCTTACATTGATTATTTATCGCGTAGCTTTACACGGGCAGAATTTCGACTTTAAAACCCGTAAAATAACCGTTACATAACCTAAACTAATCTAATATAAAACTAAACTATATTATATTATATTTATATATATTATATATATACAGAGAGTAATAGAGAGATTGAGGTTGGATGGTGTGTTCTCTCGGCTGAATTCGATGGCTTTTATAGGCCATTTTTCAAACAGACAGCTCCGCGAGTGCGGAGTTTTTACCCTTTACAGCTTCGCGAGTGCGGAGCTTCAGATTCCAGCTCACCAAATTTTGGATCCTAGCTTTGTCGACATATTTATTATATATATATAATATATAAATAATTTATATAATTATTTATATATTATATTTTATTCTTGTGCATAGTTGACTTGTAATTTTAGGTCCATTGCGTCGCGCATTTAAGGCCGGTTTATGTCCCGGTTCTGGATTTTTGAACGTCCTTTCGTACGCGTAGATATCTTGTACATTGCGTTTCGCGACTTGTACTCTTGTAATTTTTAAACGTTTCTCATCAATAATTTGAACCACTTGAATTGTATCTTGTACATTTGAGCTTTTTGGACGTTTGCGTCTTCAAATCGTCGTTTTCGCCTTTTGTCTTCGCACTTATTTATTTAAACGAATATTACATAAAAATAGAACAATTGCAACTAAAAGCTTTACATATTGGAAGGATATTGCTACTAAATATATGTTCATTTGGAGCACTAACAAATTATATTTTCACGTGCGAGGTGTACGTGAAATACTATATATTTTTTATACGAAAAGCGATACAAATTACACAAGTTTTAATTATTTACAGATGGGATATACCTAAACCTTACTACAACACTATAGGCAATGTACCTAATCGTAGAGTAGTATAGTTTTTAGTAAGTCCAGTTCGTTACACAGGGAGACGACTTATTTTACACTATATTTTAAACAACTATATTTGTACAAAATATATATTTTTATATATAATAATAATATAAAAGGGGGTTTACCGTTTAATGACCAGTTTGTCGATTTTATATTTTAAGTCACAATTAAAACCTAATGAAAAATATAAATGATGATAATTTAAGTGCGATAATTAAAAGTGCAATAAATAAAATGATAGTAAATAAAAATGCGATAATTAAAAGTGCAATTAAATATGAAATAAAGGAATTATGCTTATTTAAACTTCCGTAATCATGATGTTTGACGTGTTGATTTTTTGTTTATTCCCATTGGTTAATTATCCTTTGTCCTGGATTATTTAATATGTCTGTCTGGTTTTTGTCCATAACAATCCATCAGTCATAAATATAAAATGCGAGTGTCCTCGTCAAATTATCCTTATACCCGAAGTCAAATATTCCAACTAATTGGGGACTTAAACTGTAACAAGGTCTTAATACTTTGTTTAATAATTACACCAGGATATCGACTGCGTGTAACCCAAGGTTTTAATACTTTGTTATCAATTATGCCAAGTGTCCTTGTACATAATTTCACCCCTGTTTTAATAATTCTAATGACTATTAATTCATTCCCGTGTCCGGTTAAATGAACGATTATTCGTACATATAAATATCCCGCCCATCGTGTCCGATTGAGTGTATATGGTTATTTATAGGTACATCCAATTATAATTCTTTATATTAAAATTAACCAACTATCATTTAGTTAAACAAATATAAAGCCCATTAATAGCCCATAGTCTAATTTCCACAAGTGTCGTTCTTTTGTCCAAACCCCAATTATGGTACACAGCCCAATTACCCAATTTTAGTATTTTAGCCCAACATCATGATTACTTCGTCTTAAATAAGCATAATAATAACTTAAGTACGAGACATTAATTTAAAAAGGAGAACATAGCTTACATTGATTATTTATCGCGTAGTGTTACACGGACAGAGCTCCGACTTTAAAACTCGTAAAATAACCTTTGCATAACCCAAAACTAATCTAATATAAAACTATACTATATATAATATATATATATATATATATATATATATATATATATATATATATATATATATATATATATATATATATATATATATATATATATATATATTTATTATTATTACAGAGGAGTATTATTTATTTTTTATGTATAAAACTCGGCAGAAGCTCGTTGAAATTATAGGAAATTTTGATCTTAGTGTGCTCCGCGATCGTGGAGGTTTAAGCCTTCAGAGCTCCGCGAGTGCGGAGGTCCGAAATCCAGCTCACAAATTTTTGGCCTTTTGCTTGTCGACGTTTTATTTAAATATATATAATATATAAATAATTTATATAATTATTTAAATATTATATTATATTCTTTTGCATAGTTGACTTATAATTTTTAGTCCGTTGCGTCGGGCGTTGATAGTGCAAGTGGTAAGTTTTCCCGCCTTTCACGCGGGTGACCCGGGTTCGATCCCCGGCAGCGGCGCCGAAAGGGTTATAAATTCTCTCGGGTTTATACTTGGTTTATTTTCTAAATTTTATGAATATTTGAAAATTTTTCAACTAAATGAATTCAAAATCATGTTTATACATATTTATGAACAAAACTAGGTGTTAATACCGAAATTATTGTTACCCTAAAAAGAGGACATAAATTGAGAAACAACTAAAACGCTTGAATTTATTTATTAAGATATAAAAAGACGCATGAAAAAAGCCAAGTGTGGGGAGAATGTACCAAGTTATTCAATTAAAAACTATCTATCACATGTTTCTGTAAAGTTATTGCAGGTGCTTTTGTTTTGGACTAAATTAACTGTTTTACCCGATTTATTGTAATACTTTTGAAAGAATAGATGGATCTACACGATGAATCAATTCCATTATTAAAAGGAAGTAAAGTCTTCCGAAAAAGACACGCGCTTCTTGATTTAGGTCAAGAAGTTGTCGTCCAGACCAGCTGTAGGTTGACAAAAAATCTTGAAAAGTCATCTCTAGAATCAGCAGGAAATCCAAGGACCTCAGCATCAAACAGGGTCGCCAAGTGGTCAGACTTATCCTAACCATGAGAGGATCTGTCTCGTAAAATGGGGAGGGCACCGTGCAAATTAGCTTGATAAGACTAATGAATCAGACCCCCAGAAAGGATAATCTCCTTAAAGATTAAAAATCAGCTTTTAAGCCTGATATTACTCAATCCTTGAGATTGACCTTAAAGATTGAGAATTACAAACTCATGGAATTCGATGATATCTAAACTCGAGCCTGAACGAAAAAATATTTAGATCAAAATTAAAACAGATTTGTTTTCTGAAAACCTATTTTCAATGCGTTCATTACCATTGAACGTAAAATCCTAGAAATTCACCTGGAATTCATTAGGTCATCTGAAACAAATCGGGTGTCAACCTTAAGAACGGTGGTTGCATAGCATGTTCGAAGATAGGACCTTGTGCCAGACCGAAAAAAAATTATAGGGTGATCTTTACTATTGCTCCTATAAAGGATAGTAATTGCATCCGACACGTTGTAGACCATGAACATCTGCATGTCATTAGACATTGCCTTAACAGTTGGTTGTTCAACACTTTCCTTTACAACCGGACGGTAGTTTATCGAAAGGTAATATACGGAGCAAGTATACTGGGCGTGTTGCTTTCCCAATACAAGGTTAGTAAGTGGGTGACACAAAATCATAAGTTTTTAGCTAAAATTTTCAAATCTGAAACCCACCAAACCCACAAAAACAATTTGCAAACACCGGTGAAGGGTTATTCCGGAAAACTTATCTAGGATAAAATCTAGATTTAATTTACAAAAGATCAAATGTTTTCATAAAGACCAATTTCCTTAAGGATCTAAATTTATATAGTCATGTGGGACTGTAAACCACATCGTTACTATCATTGTTTATACCGCCTTATCAAAATCACTGATGTATAAAGTGTGAAGAATAAAGAAGTGATTCGTGTGATTTAATTTCAAGTTCTGTATTGCTTGAGGAAAAGCAACGTTCAAGTGTGGGGATATTTGATAGTGCTCCAAATGAACATATATTTAGGCGCAATATCCTTCCGATATGTAAAGTTTTCAGTTGCAATTGTTCTATTTTCAAGTAATATTCGTTTAAATAAATAAGTGCGAAGACAAAAGGCGAAAACGAAGATTTGAAGACAAAAACGTCCAAAAAGCTCAAATGTACAAGATACAATCCTAGTGGTTCAGTTTATTGATAAGAAACATCTAAAAATGACAAGAGTACAAGTTGCGGAACGCAAAGTACAAGATATTAAATTATACGAAAGGACGTTCGGAAATCCGGAACCGGGACCTGAGCCAACTATCAACGCCCGACGCAACGGACTAAAAATTATGAGTCAACTATGCACAAGAATATAATATAATATTTAAATAATTATATAAATTTTTTATATATTATATATATTTAAATAAAATGTCGACATGCAAATGGCTAAAAATTTGTGAGCTGGATTTCGGACCTCCGCACTCGCGGAGCTCTGAAGGCTTAAACCTCCACGATCGCGGAGCACACCAGGATCAAAATTTCCTATAAATTCAACGAGCTTCTGCAGAGTTTTATACATAAAAAATAAATAATACTCCTCTGTAATAATAATAAATATATATATATTATATATATAGTATAGTATAGTTTTATATTAGATTAGTTTTGGGTTATGCAAAGGTTATTTTACGGGTTTTAAAGTCGGAGCTCTGTCCGTGTAACACTACGCGATAAATAATCAATGTAAGCTATGTTCTCCTTTTTAAATTAATGTCTCGTACTTAAGTTATTATTATGCTTATTTAAGACGAAGTAATCATGATGTTGGGCTAAAATACTAAAATTGGGTAATTGGGCTTTGTACCATAATTGGGGTTTGGACAAAAGAACGACACTTGTGGAAATTAGACTATTGGCAATTAATGGGCTTTATATTTGTTTAACTAAATGATAGTTTGTTAATTTTAATATAAAGAATTACAATTGGACGTACCTAAAAATAACCATATACACTGAATCGGACACGATGGGCGGGATATTTATATGTACGAATAATCGTTCATTTAACCGGACACGGGAATGAATTAATAGTCACTAGAATTATTAAAACAGGGGTGAAATTATGTACAAGGACACTTGGCATAATTGATAACAAAGTATTAAAACCTTGGGTTACACGCAGTCGATATCCTGGTGTAATTATTAAACAAAGTATTAAGACCTTGTTACAGTTTAAGTCCCCAATTAGTTGGAATATTTGAATTCGGGTATAAGGATAATTTGACGAGGACACTCGCATTTTATATTTATGACTGATGGATTGTTATGAACAAAAACCAGACGGACATATTAAATAATCCAGGACAAAGGATAATTAACCCATGGGAATAAACTAAAAATCAACACGTCAAACATCATGATTACGGAAGTTTAAATAAGCATAATTCCTTTATTTCATATTTAATTGCACTTTTAATTATCGCATTTTTATTTACTATCATTTTATTTATTGCACTTTTAATTATCGCACTTAAATTATCGTCATTTATATTTTTCATTAGGTTTTAATTGTGACTTAAAATATAAAATCGACAAACCGGTCATTAAATGGTAAACCCCTTTTTATATTATTATTATATATAAAAATATATATTTTGTACAAATATAGTTGTTTAAAATATAGTGTAAAATAAGTCGTCTCCCTGTGGAACGAACCGGACTTACTAAAAACTATACTACTCTACGATTAGGTACACTGCATATAGTGTTGTAGCAAGGTTTAGGTATATCCCATCTGTAAATAATTAAAACTTGTGTAATTTGTATCGCTTTTCGTATCAAAAATATATAGTATTTCACGTACACCTCGCACGACATCAATCTCAACTACTAGGTATACTTATAAATAATAACTAATTATTTGTTCTTAAAATGTGCAGAAATGTTATCCTGTTTTTCTTAATGAAGATCTTGTTCAATTATATTATGGCCATTGTTTCATTACTTTGGCTTTCCTCAAGAATATTGGCTTGCAAATGTTAAAAGTTTTGAGTCACAATTTGATGCATACAAAAAGGCGAATCAAATGTTTGCAGATGTAGTATACAACATTATAAAGAAGGTGATATTGTTTGGTGTCATGATTATCATCTTATGTTTCTTCCTAAATGTTTAAAAGAACAAAATCCAAACATGAAGGTTGGTTGGTTTTTGCATACACCATTCCCTTCTTCTGAGATACACAGGATTATTCCCTCGAGATCTGAGTTACTAAACGCTGTTCTTGGAGCTGACTTAGTCGGGTAATTACATAATAAAATTACTGTTCTTGAAGAAAATCCAAATTGGCGCGATAAAGTTGTTTTATTGCAGATTGCTATACCAACAAGAACAATCGTCCCTGAATGTATGGTTGACTTTACGTTGACCAATTTATTTCTTATTTGATTGGTTTTATTTGTTTATAAAAACTTTATGTTTTGGACAGATCAAAAGCTTAGATGTCAAGTTCATGAAATCGTTGGACGCATTAATGGTAGCTTTGGAACACTTGCATCTGTCCCAATTCATCATTTGGCACGTTTCTAATATCGATTTTTCATACATAATTAAAAACATGTTTTTTTCCTTCGTTAATGTATAATAACTTATTATGTTGTGCATTGTGCAGGATCAATCTCTTGACTTTCATGACTTCAGTGCACTGTATGCTATTACTGGTAAATCATTTTGAGTTCTATATTAAGCAAACTTTATTATTTATTATATCAAATTAAATTAAACTTCATTATATCATATTAGACTTTATTATATCGTGTGAGATTAGATGTGGCGCTAATTACATCTCTAAGGGATGGAATGAATCTTGTGAGTTATGAATTCGGCGCGTGCCAAGCTTCCAAAAAGGCGTATTAATAGTAAGTGAGGTATTAATACAGTTATGGAAGCTCAATTAAGAACAACACAAATCCCACCTCTACTTAAAACTGAACGTGCAATTGAAAGATAAAGATGTTCCAATAACTGTTTTTAATATTTTTTTTTTTTTTTTAATTTACAGGGGTTCAATGCGACATTAACGGAACATGTGAACACGGATGGACGGGTTGATCAGTTTAAAGAAATGGAATTTAACTTGCACCCCGAGATAGTTGAACCGTTAAAAAAGCTTTGTAATGATCCAAGAACAACAGTTGTCGTTAGCGGAAGCCATCGATCTGTACTCGATAAGGTTGTAATGGTTAATCACAATTGTATATTTATTTTGTTATTTTTAGTTATTAATTAATTAATACTAATCTGATGATGAGTTGATGATTTTCAGAACTTTAAGGATTACAATATGTGGCTTGCAGCTGAACATGGAGTATTTTTAAGAACAGCTAACAAGATATGGTTACAAACCTTGACTGATAATATAAACCTAGATTGGATCGAAAGTGTAAAGGTGTGTACATTGTTTATGGGAATTTTTTTATTTTTTTTGGTGTTTTTGAAAGTTGACACGTGGTTGCAGCATGTTTTTGAGTATTTCATTGAGCGGACCCCACAGTCATTTTACGAGCTTCGTGAGACGTCACTCGTGTGGAACTATAAGTATTCAGGTTCATACCTGTTATGACAATTTTCCTAGCGCACCCACACTAGCGGAAGCGAGGATATAATTGTTTGAGACAAACTTGCGAGAAATAATAGAATGCAAAATAAAGTAATTGATAACACGACGATTTAACGTGGTTCGGCAAACCCTGCCTACGTCCACCCCAAGAGTCTCCTTTATTCTTATAATATAAAAGAACCCGGTACAAGAAAAAGTACACTATGAGTAAACCCAAACCCCTTAGATTTTAGTATAAAATCTAAGTTTCCCGTACACTCTTTTACACTTCTTACAAGAATAAAACTCTCAACCTCACAAATAAACACACTCCGTTGATAAACCCTATCAACTATGTTTTTCCCATTTGTGACTTGATCCCTTTCTCTGGATACTTATAAATCTCTCCATGGACACCTATTTATAACCTTGCATACATGTGTGTTAGGTACATGTAAACTAGAAACATATAAATGTCTACCATCCATTTTTGACTTGTAAATACTTGCACATGTAAAAGCTCCATGTGAAACCAAATACCATTCTAACACACATGTATTTCATGCATTCCATATTCAACATAATGTGAGTCACCTATGTTGACTACCGTCCAACAATCTCCACCTTGACGAACATTTATCATCTTCGTCACCGAAAATACTAACACCTAGTACTTTCACCATTTGGCCTCTTTACCACCACTGCACACACCTTGAATCACCTTGGTCCTGAACCCCGATTCAAATAAAACCGGCCAATAACCATGTGCAGCTGACCCCGTCAACTTACCCGGTTGACTCCGGAGAGGAGTCTCGAATCACCTCTCTTACCACAGTAGGATTTTCCTTCTCACCATCGTCTACCTTGGTCAAACATGTCCCAACATGTTCCCGACCTGTTCCCGCGTGCACGCTTTCTAAACCTTCGAGACACGAGTACATTTTGTACTCGCCACCGGACGATATAAACCCTCATACTTCTCTCGCTTCATCAGGACCTTCACGCCACTTGTGATTTTCCTAACTCCACCTACGGCCTAATATCCGTATCCTTGAGAATCCAACACGTATAAGAAAATTAGATTCTTGCACATCCTTGGTGTGTACGCCACACCACCAAGAGCGTAAGCAGCTCCATGAAACAATTTTATTTTCACCATGCAAACACCCTCAACATCACATGTTGAACCATCACCTAAAGTCAGCACCCCGCTTTCTTTCACATTAGCTTATCAAATTAAGCTTCCTTGGAACACACATGCATCGTACAACCAGAATCTAAAATCCATTCATCTTGAGCAGAAGTAGAACTTTTGAAGATTGTGAGAACATCTTTCACCGGTACATTAACTGCTACCGCAGCCGATGAACCCTCAGATTTACCTTCACCATTCCTCCAGAGTGGACAATACTTCCTGTAGTGACCCCACTCATGACATTTGAAGCACTGGATACCCTTCACGTCGTCTTCTGATCTAGACCTACTGTTATCGCTAGATCTCTTCTCGGCAAACCTTCCCCTTCCATGACCAACCATAGCAAACCCATGCTCAAAACGGTCATCGGATCTTCGTCTCTTATCCTGCGAACTGGGAAGAGAGGCAAGAAGAATAAGGGTCTTATCTTCTTCCTCCTTTAAACCCCAACTTATTCAAGTTGATTAACCAGACCATTAAACACATCCATGTGTTCAATAATATACCAATCGTCATCCGCCATCTCAAATGGCTCCACCTTAAATTGCATACCGCCGTTTCTCGCCATCTCCAAACAAAAAACTATCCATTAAACTTGGATGCTCTGATACCACTTGTTATGACAATTTTCCTAGCGCACCCACACTAGCGGAAGCGAGGATATAATTGTTTGAGACAAACTTGCGAGAAATAATAGAATGCAAAATAAAGTAACTGATAACACGACGATTTAACGTGGTTCGGCAAACCCTGCCTACGTCCACCCCAAGAGTCTCCTTTATTCTTATAATATAAAAGAACCCGGTACAAGAAAAAGTACACTATGAGTAAACCCAAACCCAAGCCCCTTAGATTTTAGTATAAAATCTAAGTTTCCCGTACACTCTTTTACACTCCTTACAAGAAAAAACTCTCAACCTCACAAATAAACACAGTCCGTTGATAAACCCTATCAACTATGTTTTTCCCATTTGTGACTTGATCCCTTTCTGTGGATACTTATAAATCTCTCCATGGACACCTATTTATAACCTTGCATACATGTGTGTTAGGTACATGTAAACTAGAAACATATAAATGTCTACCATCCATTTTTGACTTGTAAATACTTGCACATGTAAAAGCTCCATGTGAAACCAAATACCATTCTAACACACATGTATTTCATGCATACCATATTCAACATAATGTGAGTCACCTATGTTGACTACCGTCCAACAATACCTAACTATCCGTTTTCAGATATTTTATTTTTCATGACCTCAAACTATTAATAATTTTTTTTATCGTTTTTTTTTTTTTTTTTTTTTTTATGAAAGATATTGAGTTTGGAAGACTACAAGCAATGGACATGATGCAGCATTTGTGCAGGGGACCCATATCGAATGCACCAGTCGAAGTTGTACAGGGTGGTAGATCCGTTGAAGTTCGAGCTGATGGGTTCACAAAGGTTTGACCTTTTTTTGACCCATTTTAATATTGTGCGTGTTTATAACGAATATCAACAGTAATCTCTAACTTATGGTGTATGTTGTATGTAGGGTGCGGGTGTAAGTGGCATTTTGGGTCAAGTTATACATGGTAAACATATGAAGGCTCCAATTGACTATGTACTTGTTGTTGGTCATTTTCTTTCAAAGGTATATATCAAGGTGTTTTGGGCAACATGAACTGACCCGACCCGTTTTTTGGGTCAACATGACTGACCCATTTTTTTCGGCGAACATGACTTGAACCGACCCGTTTTGGGGTAACATAACCAGACCCGTTTTGGGTAACATAAAATTACGTTATAATACCCCTTAATTCATCGATCATTAATCATCCACTAAAAATATTAGGTAATAACTGAATTTTAAATACACACCATCTCTAAAATACCCTTTTCTAATAACTATTTTCATTTTCAATTTCAATTTCAATTCAACGAAAAAAAAAAACACGGGGATAACCTAATTTTGCTAGCCCATCTTCTTTCTCTTTCTTTCTCTTTCAATCACATCCCTAATTCACTCGATGTAGTTTTGTGTTCAGATTTAGGGTTTAGGTTAGGGTTTAAGGTTTTGTGTTTAGATTTAGGGTTTAGCGTTTAGGTTTAGGGTTTTGTGTTTAGATATAGGGTTTAGGGTTTAGGGTTCTGTGTTTAGATTTAGGGTTTAGGGTTTAAGTTGGGGTTTAGGGCTTAGATTTTAGGTTTAGGGTTTAGATTTTAGGGTTTAGACTTTAGGATTAGGGTTTTGTGTTTAGATTTATTGTTTAAGGTTTAGGGTTTAGCATTTAGGTTTAAGGTTTTGTGTTTAAATTTAGGGTTTAGGGTTTAGATTTAGGATTTAGGGTTTAGAGTTTAGGTTTAGGGTTGGGTGTTTAGATTTAGGGTTTAGATTTTAGGGTTTAGATTTTAGGGTTTGGAGTTTAGATTTTGGGTTTTGTGTTTAGATTTAGGGTTTAGGTTAGGATTTATGGTTTAGATTTTAGGGTTTAGAGTTTAGGTTTAGGGTTTTGTGTTTAGATTTAGGGTTTAAGGTTTAGGGTTTAGGTTAAGGTTAGGTTTAGGGTTTAGGTTTAGGGTTTAGATTTTAGAGTTTAGAGTTTAGGTTTTAGGTTTAGTTTTATATACTTTACCAGATGTTATTGATTCGTTTATTGCTATTGTTTATGACGTTCGTTAATTGAAACTCGACACCTTGTTGGATTAGATAAAAAATTGAATTTGTGAGTGTAAGGTACATAATTATAATTATGCTAAACTGAAGTTCCATAATGTGTCAAATTCTTAATGGTTGAAAATAGGGAGATGGGACAACATATTATAATGGGTTGACCTTACAAATACGACTATGTCCCAGTAGTTTTGAGTTACTAAAGTGTCATTTATAAAGAAGTTTTGTAGCAACTGTATTATTTCATATTTTGTAAATTTATTATTTCGTATCATTTGTATAATATTAAACATTTCGTATCATATAATGCTTGTGCATATCCATATTAAGAAAAGATTAAATTAATTGCATGGAGTCGTAAATGATAATTTTTAAACATTAAGTGTAGTCGAAACCTAATAGTTTTTCACCAAAGATAAAAAGTGACTCCCTAATGTGACAGGTTGTTTGCAAATTGTTAAGACTCGGCTTAATTGGGTGTTTTAAAGTTGCAAATATGACATTTGTTTGTTGATGATGTTGATTTTTTGTTTTCTTCTCCTTTTGGCAGAAAAAACTTACTCAAACATCACCAATAGTAAATTTGGTGGACCTGCATGCGACTGAACCATGGTAGAGATACATATTTCTTTTAGCTTTATGAAGTTATTTGTTTAATTATTGATGGGTATGGAAGTGTGTACTTGTGTCACTTACTCACTTTAAAGGATCCTTGCAAGTTTGTATCAGTTACGGTGTGTGTATGGGCTTACCAATCTCAGGTATGATTTTTATTTTCTTTATTGTCTTAAAACTTCCAGTGAATATTTTTAAAATAATCTGATTCAGTTGATTTGAAGTTTTGGTTAATTGTTATTAACCTGACAACAGTGAGGTTTGTTGCCGGTGTAGACGGTGATACATATCAGGTTTACCATTACATTTCCTATTTATTTCACAATAAGTAAATGGAACGCTAGGTATTCAAATTCTTTTGTTTCACATTATCAATGGGATCTATACAAAATATTTCTTAGTATGTTCTATTTCTGTTTATATGAAAAATTTGGAAAGACCTTTTTTTGACTCACATTAGTCATCACTCACACATATTCATATGATACTTAATTTGTTCCAATGCATATTTACTTAATACATTTTTCAATCATAATTTGTAGAAGATTATTTTTAAAATTGTTTTGGTGTGAGCATATACTTATATTTAACATATATATATATATATATATATATATATATATATATATATATATATATATATATATATATATATATATATATATATATATATATATATAATTGTAGATACAGGAATGATCATGATGATATGTTTAAGGAGAGAATGCTCAGATGTATATGTTACACAGTTATGTACAATCAATTTATTTTCTCTCTTTTTTCGTTTGAAAACTCTAATATAGCTACTTGAAACATCCATCGATAAGTTTAAAGTATAAAGATGTCAATGCTTTAGTTTTTCATACTATTAAAAGTGTTCATTTCATTGTTTGACTAATGCATATACTACAAAAAAACAAGAATACAAATCAACTTAAATGTACAAGACCCGAAGAACTTTGACCATGAATATTACCTCTTTTTCTGTTGTTACTCTTTACCATAAAAAAGAGCATACATCTAAGTTTAAATTTGTTATATTAGATTGCTGAAATCAAACCATCATTGTAGAAAACAAATCAAAAAGAGGGTCATGGCGCCCCTACGTTAGTAGTATGGAGAATGTGGGATTGTTGCAACAATGATGAAACTCGTGTGATTGTGATAAAGTAAAACCGATGCAACACATGTGACTTAGTAAAAGTAGAAGAAATTCTTGTTCAAAGGTGGTGTTAATGCTTCCGGTGGCAAGGTACTACTTAAATGGTCACTTATTTCTATTTCTATAAACATAAATAGCCAAATAAGCATTGGCGAATCTACATGTAAGGGTGTGGGGTCCTATGACCCCACTACTTTTAAAATTTTTTATAACATGCACTCTTTAAATTATATAGGACACCACTAAATTTAAATATAAGACTCCTTATATTTTTAAAATTTGTAGTTTCTTGAAGGTAAACAACCATTAAAGTATCCTCTCAAATGTAGTTAGCTTTGAAAAAAAAAATTAGGACCCCATTTAGTTTTCATCCTGGATTCGCCACTGCAAATAACTTATATTTATTGTACATGTAATTTAACCAACGAGTTATTGTACAATATCCGACTTCCAACTTTGAATATTATTTTATTGCAAAATTTCTCTGTTTATGTTGTATGCATCGAAACACTTTACTTATTAACCAACATTTTTGCTTGTGGCATCCAAATAAGTACATGGTATCGTAGCAACAATTCCTTGATATTGAGGTTACCATTTTAAAATTTTCATTTTTAGTTAGTAACTTAATCATACAACTGCACTATGAAAATTATGATACGTGGCTTGCATTCGAACACGAATATGTACAATTATATTGGAGTATAAATTTACAAGTGCATTAAAACAGATTTCCTATCATAACATTTCCTTTATTCCTGTTTATCTAATAATTTATTTTGAGTAATTATTTTATTCATATTTTTACATATTTGAGTGTTTGGAATGTTTGGTTGTTTATTTTTCTATGATGGTTGCAAATTAGTTTTAAAATATCGTCATTATATAAAACCCGCAAAATCGCTTGTGAATATGTTCCACCACGAAAGTTTTTAAACATGTTTCTAAAAACAACCTGGACGATCCCTCAACAATGCCAACTATGTTATAGTCGATTAGAAATTGCTCAATAGAGAATCTAATAGTTTTTTAAACTCGACCAAAAAAATGATTAAAAAATTAGGTTTATCTTGCAATATTATATGGTTTTCAACTTCGTGTTTTTATTCCCGTTTGTAACTTATTTGTTTTATTATAACTAATTCAACATTACTTATGATATAGTTTTGGTTTCTAACAAACTAACAAGTACAATATAAAATTATATTACTAGGACAATTAGATATTTGATTTGTCCCTTACAAAAGCCCCGCGAATTCGCGGGTTTTTAACTAGTTAAATTAAATTGAATTAATAAAGTTAACATAGTTTAAATGATATCATTAATATAACATAAGTATTTAATCACTCTATACTTTAAAAGAAGATTTTTATTAGCTAATAAATATTTTCAAAAACACCTTTATAACCCTTAGATTAAAAAATTACTTTAACCTACCCTTAATCCAATGGCTCATATTCATCATCCATCATTATCATTATTAGCTAATAAATCATAAAATTATGTTAAACTACCTAAAATACCCCATCTAAGTGAACCAGGCACGGGGTATTGAGGGATTTTTAGGGGCCTTTTTTTAGGGTTAAAAAGTGGTTTCATTGATGCCTCCAATCGTAATTCTAAATAAAATATCCACAGTAACTTCATCTTCATCGTAGACTTTTTTCATTCATTTGATTATTATTATTTACATTTATGCTTTTTATTTATACAAGTTTGTTAAGACAAGGTATATGCGACGCCGGCTAAAGGAATCATTACCGTCAATTATGGTACGTTCTGTTAAGGAGCCGACGGATCATACGGCGGAGACTAATGATGATAATAAGAAGGGCTTGCGAGGTATATAACTTATGTTAATTGTTTACTTTAGGTTCTATATATTATATATGTTGATATTGAATATTGATTTGTCTTAATGTTGTGCTTATTTTCTTTAACATGAATTTGGCATAGAAAATAGTTTAATTGCAATTAACCTTTTGTACTAATGTTAATTGTGTGATTGGCATCCGTCAAACTTAGCTTGGTGAAAAATTGATGGTGCTTATTGCTAGCTGCTTCTAGCTATATTCTTGAGTTTTTAATTTTTTATAGGGAAATCATTTTTTATTAATTTGTTTTTAATTTTTTTGGCTAATATATTGATGCATTGTTGTGGGTTATAATGAAAACACTGTGGGTATTTGCAAAATTTATAGATGCAGTCGATTAATGTGGGATCAAAAGAGTACTTGAGACAAATTTATACACGCGGTCGGTTAATACAATTGTTCAAGTTTTTGTTGTGCAACCTGCTGAAACAACTGTCAAGGCAAGTTTTTCTCAAAAATTTGTTGTCTTTAAAGATAAAAAATATATAAATGTGTCAATATGGGCTGTGTTTCATTTTAAATGGGACAGGGGCGTCAACTCGAATTTTCTTTATTAAAAGAAACATGTGTCAGTTAGTTATAGTCAACTTTTTAACTTAAAGAAAATGAGTCTATAAATTTAAACTTTTAACGAAAAAGGAATCTGGGTCTGTTGGAACAAGTCAAATTTAAACTTAAAGTGAACTCGGTCGTTTAGGCATCTTAAAATTCTATGGCTAGACATAAGTAACTTTGGTGGAAATGTGGAGATGTCATCTCTGGAAGGTGGCGAATGTGTTGAAAAGTTTATCGGGCCTAAGTTAATCGGGTCAGGGTCAAAGCATCGATCAAGAACAAGTTTCCTGAACCAAGAATGTCTGGCCTCACTGAGTAGGCTGAAGTTAAGGTACGTACATGGGTATCTTAGGCATAAAAGTACACCATAGTTCTGTAGCATGTAAATGTGACACATGCAGTGTTGATTTGCGTTTTACATTGACAATATTATATGCTTTAATAGTGAACTTTGGTTACTACTGTGTACCACTTGACCTATTTGGACGATTTCAAATTTGGTTCAAATTTGAGGTGTGTATATTGTTAGTGGATATTATAATTTGTTTTAGGTTATTATCTAAAATGCATCAAATTAACTTCACTCAAAATTTTATTGAAGTGTATGTATTTTCGACACTTAACTCTTGTGTTAGCTACCTGAACTTTAGTTTTGGTTTTTGGATGTCATATTGTCGAAATTTTGGTAAACATGATAACAACAAGGTGCATAATCATGACATATATGTGTTACACGAAATTTTTAGGATGTTGGTGCATGGGTATTTTCTTTTCCGTAATAATACGAGGTTATGCGAAACCATTTAAGCTTGGTATTATTTGCTTTGGTAATACTATAATTGAAAGGACCCGTTCATATACATTATAAACGATTCACAATAGTTGATTACATTGCGAGGTATTTGACATCTATATGATACATTTTACAAACATTGCATTCGTTTTTAAAAGACAAACTTTCTTTACATTGAAAATTGACAGGCATGCATACCATTTCATAATATCCACTATCCAACTATAAATTGATTTAATAATAATCTTTGATGAACTCAATGACTCGAATGCAACGTTCTTCGAAATATGCTATGAAAGACTCCAAGTAATATCTTTAAAATGAGCAAATGCACAGCGGAAGATTTCTTTAACACCTGAGAATAAACATGCTTTAAAGTGTCAACCAAAAGGTTGGTGAGTTCATTAGTTTATCATAATCATTTATTTCCATCATTTTAATAGACCACAAGAATTTCATTTCCAGTTCTCATAAATATACGTCCCATGCATAGAGATAAAAATAATCATTCATATGGTGAACACCTGGTAACCGACATTAACTAGATACATATAAGAATATCCCCTATCATTCCGGAATCCTCCTTCGGACATGATATAAATTTCGAAGTACTAAAGCATCCGGTACTTTGGATGGGGTTTGTTAGGCCCAATAGATCTATCTTTAGGATTCGCGTCAATTAGGGTGTCTGTTCCCTAATTCTTAGATTAGCAGACTTTAATAAAAAGGGGCATATTCGATTTCGATAATTCAACCATAGAATGTAGTTTCAATTACTTGTGTCTATTTCGTCAAACATTTATAAAAGCGCATGTATTCTCAGTCCCAAAAATATAAAGGGTAAAAAGGCAAATGAAACTCACCATACTGTATTTTGTAGTAAAAATACATATAATGTCATTGAACAAGTGCAAGGTTGGCCTCGGATTCACGAACCTAAATTAATTATATATATTTATGTGTTGGTCAATATTTGTCTAACAAATTAGGTCAAGTCATAATGTACCACAATCCTAATGCTCGAGACTAATATGCAAAAGTCAACAAAAGTAAATTTGACTCAAAATAATTTCCAAAAATCTATACATGATTAATATATAGTTTAAATATCGTCGTTTTATATTTTTAAATATTTTTTAAAAGATTTATTAGAGTAAATAATATAATTTATTTATTAATAAATAAAATTTTATATTAAATTTATATAATAAAATATACTTTTATATATATTAAGTAATAAAATTTATAGGGTTCATTTAATATAATAAAGATAATATGATATGTATTATTAAAGTAAGTTATTACACGTAGTAAAATATGTTTGTATCACATATTTATTTGATAAAATAATTTCTATAATGATAGTAAGTAAAAGTTGTATTATTTTGTAATAATAATTATTATTATAAAAATATCAATATTTATAATTACTAAGATGACATTATGATAAAACGATAATTCTAATTATGATAACTTTAATATTTACGATAATTTTTAATATTATCTTTAAAATAATAATTCTATTTAAAATAATAATAATAATGATATTTTATAGTAACAATGACATTTCTATTAAAATGATAATTTTTGTTAAAATGATAGTTTTAATACTAACGATACTTTTAATAATAATAGTAATGATAAAAATAATAAGAACGATAATTTTATCTAAATCAATATCTTATAATATTTTAATTTCATCATGATACTCTTACTCATTATTTCCTAATCGTTTCGTTTAATAGCTTTTAATCGTCTTTTATATCGTGTTCATAATAATGATAATAATAGTAATCAAAATAATTAGGTGTTACAAATATTTGTTCTAATTACACTAATATTAATAATGATAGTTACTATAACATTATTAACGATAATACTAATAATTATCTTAATGATAATATAGTAATAATAATAATAACAATAACAATAACCATTTTTAAATAATGATATATATATATATATATTAATAATGATAATAATAATAATAATACTAACAATAATAATAATAATAATTGGATAATAATAATAATAGTAATTATAACTTTAACGAGAATAACGATAGTAATAATAATAAAAAATAACAATTTTTAATGATAAATCCCTTTTATTGATAAAGATAATAATAATCATAATAATAAGTTAAACTAGAACGACGATAAAAACGACGATAATAATAATCATTTTTAATAAAAATATCGAAAATTCAATTGATTATAACTTCTAATCCGTTCATCGAAACCATTCGATATCTAAAGGAAAATTTCTTAATTTTTCGCTAGCTTTCCAAGGACATGCATATCTTATACCTTATCTCAACCGCAAGTGTAACTAATTCAAGATTCAACCTAACCTGTCTAAGGGCAATATCAAAAGTACAAGCATGCATAATCCTAAATACTCGAGCACTAGTCAGGGATAGACTATTAGTATGTAAAAGTTAAATTATGAGTACTCACATATCAATATTGAGATTCAATATTGCAGGAAAGGTACGTAGACGCAACGGAAATGATAAACACTATATTGACCTCACGAGCATACCCATGAACCATACTCAATCACCTCCATAGCTATAACCCATAATTTCCTTAATCCTATCCTACTCGAAAAACAATTTCGAAACCACTCGGACAGCACTCCGTCGTAATATTTTATGTATACTAATAATATCTTGAAATAATACGGAGTAAATATATATATGTAAATCGATTGAGAGAGTTTAGAGAAAAATATTTTCAAGTTTCTATGAAATAATGAAACCTATTGAATTCTATTTATAATAGATTTTTGAATTATTAAAGTGAATTATTAAAGTATGAATTATTAAAGTGAATTATTAAAGTATGAATTATTAAAGTGAATTATTAAAGTATGAATTATTAAAGTGAATTATTAAAGTATGAATTATTAAAGTGAATTATTAAAGTTAAAGTAAAGTAAAGGTAAAGTTTAAGTATAGTAAAAGTATAAAACTATGTACGTATAATACGCGTATAAATATATATAATATTAATTTAAATCATTATATATATTTAATAAAATAAAATATAAATATCGTTATCTTTATCATACTAGTTAAGTAATGAGTTGTCAAAAGTGGTTCTAGATATTTATAAAAGTTATATACGTTTTAATAATAAAGTTCTTTTTAAACTGAAAACGTTTTTGTACGTTTGAAACTAAATAGATCAATCGAGTCTTTATGAGATTCAATCTTCCACTATCTTTTGTCTAGTTCTCAATGATTGACAATTTGTTCATATTTATAAATCACTTTACCATTTTTCGAATATTGTTAAAATGGAAAGATTTATCAAATCAACGTGGGCCTTTCAACAGAGACTTGTAATCATAATTCAATATATCTGATAATTCAATCATTTGATCTTATCTTCTAATTCCATTGATAAACATTTTGAAGCAGATACAATCATATAAAGTATTTAATCTAATATTTTGTTTACGTTTCAAGTTATAATATATATACACATATACATATATAATCATATTCGTTTAATGGTTCGTGAATCGTTGGAACTTGGTCGAGGTTGAATGAATGTATGAACATAGTTTAAAATTCTTGAAATTTAACTTAACAAATATTGCTTATCGTGTCGAAAACATATAAAGATTAAAGTTTAAATTTGGTTGGAAATTTCCGGGTTGTCACAATAATCTACCACGACTTTTACTATACTGATGTGCGTGCTTATAACCATTATGGTTTATGCTTTTGAAGCTTTATAATTTGGATCAATCAAACTGAAATGTCTCCTGCCCCTCCCCCTTCCCCTCTTTATTAATTTGATGGTAGCAAATGTTTTGTTATAAATTTCTACGATAAAAGTAACATTTGTTGATATTTTTATTATTAATCTTTTTGTATCTTGGTATTGATTATGATTATATTGAAAGATGTTATAGATCTGGTGATGAGTTGGTTGGTTTGTTGATTTTGCAGGAGGAACAATGGTTCTATACATATAATTTGCAAGACGAAAGGTAGTTGTATATTGCAAAAGCGTATTACGAGGAGTGTGTTGCACAATAGTAATCAAATATTTGACTATATTGTGGGAGTTTTCCAGGAGCTTCCTCTTCAAAATTGCCACCCTCTGCTGCTACCGATATGGTCAAACTCTTGACAAGGTAAACAAAACATTCTTATTATTTTGTCTAGGCATGCATCCTATTTAATCATTTGTACCAAGTTTATTGTTATATAGTGCTCTAATAGTGTTTTAATGAGCTAAGCAAAGTATTTGGTAGTAACATGATAAGACTTGACTCATCTATGCTGGAGGCCTTTTTAGTCATATATATATATATATATAGTAGGATCAAGGGGGAAGTAATCAAGTGGGGGAAGCAATTTTTTTTTCTTTTTTTGAAAAAGTTTTGTTCACGAACATTATAGATTGGATGAAAATATGAACATTTAATAAAAACACTTTGTAATAAAAGTTTTTATTTTGGCGGGAAAACGCTCGAAGAAGTAATATATAACAATAATTGTGTTTTTCGAGCGTATGCTGAGGTTTTAGATATTTGGCTTTAGATATTAGGGTTTAGAAATTTATGGTTTAGGGTTTAGATTGAGTTTTTAACACGAACGGTTTAGAGTTTAGGGTTTAGGGTTTAGGGTTTGGTGTTTCACAAAACATGAAGAAAAAAAACGTTAACATTCTTCACAATCAATATTATCTTGAATCTTATTTTTGTCGATCGTTTTCCCGCCTAAATAATAACATTTATCACGAAGTGTCTTTTCTAAATGTTCATATTTTCGTGTGATCTTGATGCCTGAAAAAAAATTCCAAAAAAAAAACGTTTTTTTTTTGCTTTCCCCCGATTGGTTACTTCTCCATTGATCCTGCCCATATATATATATATATATATATATATATATATATATATATATATATATATATATATATATATATATATATATATATATATATATATATATACCCGTATTTTACTATTTATTGTTATCTCTTCAGATTACTTTTAATGTCTTGACATATTTTATTAGTCATATTGGTACGAAAACTGTATTAAATGTCTACAGTCGGGTATAATGTATTAAGTGTTGACAATTGGTTATAGTGACTAGTGTTGTCTTTTTTGTTTCTATATTTTTCAAGTGGCGGGTAATCTTCTAAAGCAGTACCAGGAGAAATTTTGTTGTGGTACGTTTGCTATTACATAGAACTACTTGAGAGAGTCGATGCATACATGTTTTTCATATCGAACCCCATGACCGTTAAATGGGAAGGTGAAGATCATTTACGTGATCCTAAATTCCAGTTAGATGCTTTCAGGGTAATCTTTTTTTAAACGTACATGCATGTAGTGATGTTACATGTTTTATTTATCACATATTAATACCGATACATGTTTTATTAGACTTTCAATTTTATTTTATATGTATTGTTTTTAAGTTCGAAAACCTTACATTGATTATAAGTTAGGTAATACTAATATTGCAACCAAATCAATTTATTATAAACATAACAAATACTATACAAGATATAGTGTTTCATACAAGTCAATGGTGATTCATCCCTCAAAAATCTCCGTGAATTCATGGGTCTATATAATGGGTCAATTATTGTGACGCTCATGCTTATGAAATAGTTATATATGTATCTATTTAGTATTTCCATCCATGATAAAAAAAAAATCCGTTTAACTTCAGCTTCGTATGTACTTTTACTCATAAGCATTTCTTATTACAACCCTTTGATGGTTAGATATGTGCAACGTATTATGAGGTCTATTTATCTTATTGAATATATCACAGCCCTTTGCGGTTTATCTAATATAATTTCCTTCAACCTAACAAATACTTGAAACAACCCAACCCGTATTCCATACGATAATTTTTTTTTTTATAATAATACACATTTACGCGCCAATAAAATATGTAAACCATTCCACAAGTTCCATTTAAAACGTACCACAATTTAAATGTTTACAAGGCACGAAGCCCATTAATTAAGTTTAATACAAGTTCGACCCACTACAATGATAGTTTATAATCTAAACGACACTTCGAGCATGGTTTGGGACTAAACTACCCAAAACGTTAGGCCAACTTCCAAAAGCTCCAACGAAACATCATCAAAGGACACCTAGTGCCCAACAACCCCTTTTCCCCTATCCGCACCTGCATCTAAAAAGATAAACAACGAGAGGGGTAATCTAAATGCTTAGTGAATGCAATAATTATACATGTTCATATATAATCTACTTACTTGCAAGCACCTACCATACCGCATACAAGCTAGCAATTCGATAACTATGCAAACATCATGCATAAACTACTATCCACAATTCACAAGAAGTTAGCAACAACAATAGCATATAGTTCACAATTTAATTATGCTAGATACGAATTCACACAACCATGGTTAACCAATTGCACTAGGGAACAGTACTCGTAAAAGACCGTCGGAGTTCGTAACATCCATTAGTGTTACTTAAACACCGCGTAATCACTAATCCCCCGGGTGATGTCTTGAACACCGCGACTAACTCACCCCCATGACAATGTGGCGTCTTGAACACCGCGACGATTTCACATGTCAATCAAAACAATGAGTGGTACCTTGAACACCGCGGCATCCACTCCCATGACAATGTGGTGTCTTAAACACCGCGGCAATACCACATGTCAATCAAACAATGAGTAGTGTCTTGAACACCGCGACAATACTACTCGTTACATAGAATGTGGTGTCTTGAACACCGCAATAATGCCACATTCATACTACACAAATAAATACATTATATACGTACACGCATAATTATTCCACTCACCTTGACACAAGGATGCTGATTATGCACTTCCGAACTTCAAAGCAATGTACCTAATACATTAAGTACACTTTCAATACACAAACTAGTGGAACTAGCCACATTACTTACACTTGAGCATTTAATGACCCAATTTGCATTAAATGGCTCAACTACACCAAAACCGCCCATAAATGGCCAAGACACATATTAAATCACTAAAGCTAGTGATTTAAAGTCTACTAACACAAACTTGGGGCATTTCATACCCATTTCACCCAATTAGGTCAACTAGTACTCATTTGACCCATTTTAAATACTTAGACTCACAATCGAGTCAAACTTACCCATTAACACTTCTTTCATCAATGTAAAGGTGTATTAGTAACTTAACAACACCATTTAACACCTACAACCTCAAATCATTAGGCCAAACCCTAGGTTATGGCCATTAGGGTTTACTTTCATCAATATAACCCAAATCCACCCATATTACCCCCAAATGGGTCTTACAAGTTCCAAATGAACCAAAACCTAGCATAAACTAATTAAAACTCAAAACATAGAGTTAAGACTTACCAACACTATCCTCTTGTAGCTAAGAACAAGGAGAACAACTTTAACTCTTGCTCCAAAGATCAACTCTCAATTCTCCACTCACAAATCTCACTTGAATTCAAATGGATTTTTATGTTTGAGAGTAAAATGGAGAAAGAAAATGGAAAAGAATGAGGAAAAAGGATAAGTGGTGGAGATTTAATGCTCCCATCAGATCTATACGCCAAATTACCAATTTGCCCCTAAAAATCACTTAAATTGAGCTAAATCCGGAATCAGTCCAGCAGAACTGCCGCGGCGCGGCGCCATTTGTCGCGGCGCGACACATAAAGGAAAAACTGACCCTCCTTAGCATGCTTCCTGACTTCATTTTGCTTGAGATGCCGCGGCGCGGCTGAGGTCATCGCGGCGCGACAATACAAAGATATTTCGACCTGTTTAACAGGCCTCCTGACCTTGATTTCAGTTGAATACCGCGGCGCGACCAGGACTTCCGCGGCGCGGCAAAGGCCTGTGCCTGATCGTTTTCTCGACAACAAATTTAACGATTAAATATTTGGCTTGTACGCCCCGTCCTCGCTTCCTACATATGTCTAAACTTCACATTTACGTCTCACATGACTTAGCACCATAAAAACCCATGTATAAACTTCCACATTCATGCATTCTCAAGTATATATATATATATATATATATATATATATATATATATATATATATATATATATATATATATATATATATATATATATATATTTGTATCTATACGTTTACATATACATTCACACATAAACTAACGAGTTATAAACGTACTACGATTAAGTATGTACCTTTAAATATGTATGGGAAAAACGGGATGCTACAATACTCTATTAAATTCTCTCCTTTCATAAAACTCGCGAAATCGCGGGTGTTTAACTACTTAATTAATTAAATATTAATCATAACATAAGTATTATTAATTAATAATAATTTTTAATCATATCATTAGTATTATTAATTGATAATTAATTATTAATCATATCACAACAACAACAACAACAACAACAACAACAATACCCAATCCCACACTTGTAGGGTATTGGGGAGGTGAGACGTAGACAATCCTTCCTCTACCCTAGGACAAAGAGAAGTCATTTCACCACCCCGAGTGAAACACTCACAAGAGTAGAGAAAGTCCTTCCTCTCTATGTTCGACGGATAAAGAGATTGCTTGCAACGGACCTCCGGCAAAAAAAAATAAAAAATAAATGCCAACGCCATGAAAATGGTGGGACAAATTTCCATGGGTTTTAACATGTTGCCTGGAATTCGATTTAGGCTCTAAGCGACAGTCAAGTCGCCAATAAATAGACGCTTGCTGATGGCTCCCGAAACAGCGCCGTATAAAAAAAAAAACGTACCTTAGAGTGTACTGCGGAGTACATGACGAATAAAGTAAAGCTGCACTAAATGAGAAATAAACATATATGTCCACAAACAGATAAAATCACATCATAGCAAGCCAGTCTATAAGAATAAACATACAAACATACATAAAACCGTATCTACTCAAACCTACATAAACATACAAACGTACATTCATAGATATCCACCTACACGCATACATACGGGAAAACCTACATACGCATACATAGATATAAAACATACAAACATACGAATATACATACCAACATACGGATATACATACAAACATACGAATATACATACAACCAAACATATAACAATACATACATATAAACATATAAACGTACATAAATACATAAATACAATCATAGGCAAGCAGAAATGCAAAACAAGCGTACATACAAACAGACATACATAAACCTGCGCACAAACTTAAATACATACATACAAACACGAACATCCATACATACACATTGAAACCCACATGTCCAAACTTACACCATCTATGCATGGGTCTAGGAAAAAAAATAAAAAAAAAGAAAAGGTCGCACAACAAAAAAAGCATACAAAAAAAAAAAAAAAACAACAAACCAGCAAAGAGCAAAGAACATAGTGAAAGAAGACACCCACACAGACCCACAAAACCACAAACACAAAAACAAAACCAAACAACCTACTCATCTATTCTAATTCTAGTCCTCCACGCAACCCTATCAGAGGTCATGTCCTCGGTCAATAAGAGCTCCTTCAAGTCTATCTTTATCCTATCTTCCTACCTACGCGTAGGTCTACCCCTTCTTCATACGCCGTCAACCATAAGCGTCTCGACCCTACTAACAGGGGCAGTAGGAGGTCGTCTTCTCACATGCCCAAACCATCGAAGCCGTTCTTCTCTAAGCTTGTCGATGATGCTTCTAACTTTCAGGTTCTCCCTAAAAACACTATTAGGAATCATATCTAACATGGTTTTACCACATGTCCACCTAAGCATCCTCATCTCTGCCACCTCCATCCTCCTCTCTTGTGCTTTCGTCATAGGCCAACACTCTGATCCGTATAACATGGCAGGTCTAATTGCCACCTTGAAGAATTTCCCTTTCAGCTTAAGGGGGATCTTCTTGTCGCATAAGACTCCAGTCGCTGCTCTCCACTTCACCCACCCTACCTTAATTCGGTGCGACACGTCTTCATCTATCCTCCCCGATTTGTGGAGCACCGAGCCCAGGTATCTAAACGAAATTTGTGGATGCAAGATCTGGTCTCCAATACAGATGTTCACTCCATCACTTTGTTCATCAACATTCCTATCAAAATCGCAACTAAGATATTTAATTATAATTATTAAACCATAAGTATTACCAATGGATCTTCGGTCCAGCAGTACCGCGGTTACACTTGTGTACTCGCAGGACTAGAGGTCTTGGGTTCGAACCTCGTCACCCGCTCTAGGAATTGAAATATATTCCTTGAAGGTGGCCCAAAGGGAAGGTTTTACCGACCCGCTCCGGGACTAAGGTCCGGCCCGCCTGCCCCTCGGGATGGTTTAAGGGTCGGATCCTCAGAGTATGGTTCGGGTTTCCTGCCCGAAAGTGCGTGTGTGTGTGTGCAAATGATGAGTGTCGTTGAAATAAATGATACGCTGATGCAAGCTTGCCTTTAAAAAAAAAAATTAAACCATAAGTATTTAATAATTAAATTATAATTAATAATAACTAAGCCTTATAATAATTAAATAATTAATTAATTCTTATTATAAGTCTTATAATAATAATCTCATAACATAAGTTTAATACTTATCATAAGTATTTTTCATTAATAATAAAAGTATTATTAATCATAAGTTTAATTAAATGTTTAACTAAATCATAATGTAATTAATAATTGATATATTAAATATATATATCATAAGTCTTAAATTAAATTAATTACTTTTATATCATAAGTAATTTAATTATAATGAAAATCATTATTTATATCATAAGTTTTATTTCATAACCATAAGTATTAAGTAAAAGTTCATCGGGTCATAACTTGAGCCTCGGGTGTCAGTTTTTAGCGAGTCTTATATATATCTTCGCCTAGCCAAACCACCTGACACATTAGTGCACTCAAGAACACCCCAAGAACAGCCCCCAAGTCGTGACTAACAGCCATAATTTAACTTGGGACTTTAATCCGATCAAAAACTTGTTTTAGTCATACCGGGTGATCCGTGGCTCGGATTTCGATGACCCGAACATGAAAGTTTATCCAATCATCAATACTAACACACTAGTACACCCTAGAGACTCCAATAATGATTACAAAGTCGTACCAAACCTGAACATATTCGTTTTTATATTTTAATTCCATGAAAACACCATTTTAATCATAACTTAAGTTCCGGGAATCGAAATAACATGTATCCGGAGTCTAAAATCAATGTCTTGATGAGAGGAACACATCTAGACACTTTAATTTAACAAAAACATCAGTTAAGTTTACTGAAATGGTCGATTAGTCTGTTGTCCACAATCAATCAAACCGAAAACATGTAATAACGAGTGATTCTATGCATACAATCAATAATCCAACAACACACAAGTACTATACTATCATAATAATCATCAAAAACATAAAAATTAATTAAAAATCAAAAAGTTAGGGTTAGGGTTTATACCCTAATCGAGAAACGAATGGTATAGACGCGTAGAGAAGAACGAGAGGAATCCGGATGCGTGAACGATACAATGATCCAAGCTTTTTATGAAGATCAAATGATGATGATGATGATGGTTGTGTGGTGCAATGGCCAAGGAAGAAAAAGAAAGGGAGGAAGAAGTTTGAGAGAAAATATTATGTTTAGGTTACAAGAAAATGAATGTGTTGAAATGAAATGGGAAATGAAAAAAAAAAAGGTATCCTCCCCCCCCCCTACATGGGGTTCGGCCAAGTTTTACATGGGGGTGGGCACCATGGCCCAAAATTGTTGAAAGTTGATTTGCTTTTAGCCCGAACGCCCGATCGAAGCCCAAAACGCGAAAACGCTACTACGCGATTAATTATTCGGAGAGATAACATATACGCGACAAATAAAATATATAAACACTATATATAATCATATGACATCAAAATATCATATTTAAAATAATTTGAATTTAAAAATCCCAAAAGTTTGACCGTTGGTTTGAAAACCGAAAAGATTCGCCAGATAGAATTCCGCGACACGTAGAAACGTACATCTTTAAATATGAATACAAATATTCACATAACACATAATAAATAATATATTATTACAAAAATAATAATATAGGTCATATAAATGACGTGGTACGAATAACAATTAACGGACGTTAAATAATAAACGATAAAAGATAACGGAAAAAGCAGGGTCGTGACATTACCCATTCCTAGTTTTGATGTAGTGTTAGGAATGGATTGGCTAGCCCACTTAGAGCTAGTATTAAGTGTGATAGGAAAATAATTTCCTTTCGTTTAGCTAATGGAACCCGTGTTATAGCCCGAGGGGAACGGGGTGGGTATAGTTTTCCGTTGATATCAATGATGAAAGCCAAGAAATCTTTATCCAAAGGGTGTGAATCGTTCCCAGATTATGTAGTAGATGGTAAGAAAGAAAAAAAAAGCAATAGCGGATATTTCGGTAGTTTCAGAGTTTCCGGAAGTGTTTCGAGATGAGTTACCAGGGTTACCGCCGGTAAGAGAAGTAGAGTATAAGATTGAATTGGTGCCTAGAGCCACTCTAGTTGCCAAAGCCCCATATCGTTTAGCGCCTTCAGAAATTCGTGAAATGATGTCACAAATTCAAGAGCTATTGGATCGTGGGTTTATTAGACCGAGTTCTTCTCCTTGGGGTGCACCAGTATTATTTGTTTAAAAGAAAGATGGTACCATGCATATGTGTATAGATTATTGAGAGTTGAATAAGAGAACAGTAAAGAATAAGTACCCGCTGCCTAGAATAGATGATTTATTCGATCAGTTGCAGGGTGCTTCATACTTCTCAAAGATAGATTTACGATCTGGGTATCATCAGGTTAGAGTTGCAGAATCTGATATCCCGAAGACAACGTTTAGAACGAGGTATGGTCATTATGAGTTCTTGGTCATGCCGTTTGGGTTAACAAACGCGCCAGCAGTCTTCATGGATCTGATGAATAGGGTGTGTCGTCCGTTTCTAGATAAATTCGTGATTGTGTTTATAGACGACATATTAGTGTATTCAAAGACAGAGGCCGAGCACGTTGAACAGACAGGTGTTGAAATTGTTGAAACATGAACAGTTATTTGCAAAATTTTCTAAGTGTGAATTCTGGTTGAGAGAAGTGCAGTTTTTGGGTCATGTAATTTGTGCCGAGGGTATAAAAGTTGATCCATCAAAGATTGATGCGGTTATGAATTGGAAATCGCTGAGAAATCCGACAGAAATTAAGAGTTTTCTGGGATTAGCTGGTTATTACTGAAGGTTCATAAAAGATTTCTCGAAAATAGCAGGTCCGTTGACTAAGTTGACTTGAAAGGACGTAACCTTTCGATGGGGTAATGAACAAGAGAAGGCTTTTCAGACCTGGAAACAGTTATTATGTCAGGTTCCAGTGTTAGCATTAGCAGAAGGTTTAGATGACTTCGCGGTCTATTGTGATGCGTCATTTACCGGGTTGGGTTGTGTATTGTTGCAAAGAGACAAAGTGATTGCTTACGCCTCACGACAGTTGAAAGTTCATGAAAGAAATTATCCTGTACATGATTTAGAAATGGGTACCGTAGTGTTTGCCCTGAAGCTATAGAGACATTATTTGTATGGGATACATTGTATAATATGTACAGATCACAAGAGTTTGCAATATATTTTCTCTAAGAAAGAATTGAATATGAGTCAAAGACGGTGGCAAGAGCTGATTAAAGACTATGATTGTGAAATCAAGTACCATCCGGGTAAAACAAATGTAGTAGCAGATGCGCTAAGTCGTAAAAAATCAGGTGATAATGTGAAATTTTTGCGTTTGAGTATAACTTCAGATTTGATCGATCAATTATGAACTGTTCAATCTTGTGCTTTGGAGGATGAACATATTAAATCTGAACTTATGACTAAACGAAAATTTGACCTAATTGATGATTCTCGTGGACTTAAGACTGTAAATAGCCGTATTTGGGTGCATATGCTTGGAGACTTGAGGGATTTGATCATGATGGAAGCTCATAAATCCAGATTTATAGTACATCCAGGCAGTAATAAGATGTATCATTATTTAAAATCTGTGTATTGGTGGCCGACTATGAAAACAGACATTGCTCGTTTTGTTGAAAAGTGTCATATTTGCGCGTAAGTGAAGGCAGAACATCAGAAACCATATGGTTCATTACGTCAGTTACAAATACCAGAATGGAAATGGGAGCACATAACGATGGATTTTGTGACAAAATTACCTAGAACTCAGAGAAAACATGATATGATTTGGGTAATAGTTGATCGTTTGACTAAGAGTGCTCATTTTCTTGCTACTCGTGAAACAACATCGTTGGGTGAGTTAGCAGATTTGTATGTGAAAGAAGTGGTTAGTCGTCATGGTGTGCCGTTATTTATAGTTTCCGACAGAGATTCTAGGTTTGTGTTGAACCTCTGGAACAGTCTACAACAGAATTTGGGTATACGTGTGAATTTGAGTACGGCTTATCATCCTCAGATAGATGGTCAGAGTGAACGAACGATACAGACGTTAGGGGATATGTTGAGAGCATATGTATTAGAATATGGTGGATCGTGGGATACACATTTGCCGTTGGTTGAATTCGCGTATAATAATTCTTATCATTCGAGCATAGGAATGCCGCCTTACAAAATGTTGTACGGCCGTCATTGCAGAACTCTGACTTGTTGGTTAGAAGCTGGAGAGAAACAGTTTGCTGGTCCCAAAATTGTTCAAATGATAGCCGAAAAAGTTGCTATTGCGCGGAAAAAGTTGAAAGCTGCCAGAGATAGACAAATGATGTATGCAGATCTGCGTAGACGTCCAATAACTTTTAATGTGGGTGATCGTATGTATCTTAAGGTTTTACCGTGAAAAGGGGTTATCCGATTTGGTAAACATGGTAAGCTTGCGCCAAGGTTCATTAGACCGTTTCCAATTAGTGAGATTTTGAATGACCAGACAGTTGTGTTAGATCTTCCTTCTGGGTTAGCTGGTATTCATAATACCTTCAATGTGTGTTATTTGCGTATGTGTAAAGTCGATGACGAGACACAGATTGTACCGCTGGTAGATATCAAAGTTGATTTGAGTAACAATTTGGTTGAGGAACCAATTCGAGTGGTCGACAGAAAGGTTACTAAGTTAAGAAAGAAAGAGATTCCGATGGTTTTAGTAGAATGGAAACACAGCTTAGGGTCTAACTTGTCGTGGGAAACAGAAGAGTTGATGAAGACCCGTTACCCTCATCTGTTTGACCAGGACCAGATTCCAAGAACGGAATCTCTTTAAGGAGGGTGGATTTGTAACAGACTGAAACCGAGGTTAGAATAAGATTACTTTATTGCCCTTAGGTTTATATTTGTGTTTAAACATGATCTTATTTTAATAATATGTTTATTATTAATTAGCTATGTGGTTAAGACCAGTTTGTGACAAGGGTCACAAAACATGTTCGTTTGTTGAATTTGGACTCCGTTAGGGTTGCCAAACTAAGTACGAAAGATATCGGATAACTGATAAATACCCGTGTGTTATGGGCTATGGGTTTATAACCCACTTAAGTAAGTAGTATCTGGATGTTTCCATCCATTTCTTCATAATTCCTAAAAAGAGCTCGTAGCTAACTTCAAGCTTTCTCAAACCCTTGTTTAATTCAAGTGTGAAATTGAATCAGGAGGCTTTAGTGACTGATTCTTAGCATCATTGTAAGCATTTATCCAGGTTAGCATGCTTGAATTCGTGTTTTAATTCATAAGAAATTGGGTTTTGGGTGTAAAATGAGTTTTATGTATTTTTGAGCTTGAGTCTTATGATTATGTGTTTTTTATGCTCAATTGTTGTGAGAAATAGCTTATATATAGTTTATATGATGTTTTTGAAGTGGTTTTAGTGCTAGAACTTGCAAAACTCGAGATTTTGGGTCAAAAACGCGAAAACAGCGAGCTGGAGATGTTCATCAGCTCCCACACTTTTGACAGCTCAACCACGCAGTTGAGCATGCATTTGAGGGCTCAACCACGCGGTTGAGGGCTCAACCGTGCTGTTGAGGGCTCAACCGTACGGTTGAGGGCTCAACCACGCGGTTGAGCACTAGTCAGCTTTTGGTAAAATTGAAAAATGCGTAACTTTCAAACGGTAACTCCGTTTTCGATGAATAAACTATCGTTGGAATTGTCTTGAGGTCTACTTTGCAATGATAAGGTTTTAAGAAGCTTGATCAAATTTATTTTCGTCATAAAAAGGGGTTTTTTGGGTGTATGCCTTGTTTTGCACACATGTGAGTGTCGTTATTGATTGAATTTATGATGTAGACATATCATAAAGTAAATGTATGATTGTATGTGTTGATTTACAGTATGTATTGATGTTTGATGTCGTGCATTTTGGGTTGAAACCCGTCTAAATAATTGTTGCTACTGTTCTTCATCAATCGCACGAGTGAGCCTTCACTCGTACGGTTGGGGTGGTCAACCGTATTATGAATTGTGAGAGTGAGTGGTTAAGGGGAACTATTGTTTTGGTTAAGATGTTACGTACGGTTGAGATGTGACTCATACGAGTCACTGGTCGCTCGTATGGTGAACCGTACGGATCATTTTATTCATTGATGGATGTTCAGTCATAGACCAAACGTACGAATAAGTTGTCGACTGCACGGTTGAGTATTCTCAAACGTGCGAGTGATAGTGTTACTCGTACGGTTGGCAGATCAGTCGTAAAGTGCTTAAATGTTGGTATTTGGTGTTTTTGTCTTGTTGTCAGGTTGTTATCAAGACATTATTACTGACTGTGTTATGTCTATTCTCAGATGGAAAAGATAAGGAGAAAGCTCAGTAGTCAGAATGTGACACCGCTAATTTTTTTTTAATATATATATATACATGGCGGAAGCAGTTATTAATTAATTACAATTTACACTTACCAGTGTCACGTGACAACATACAAAATACATATATTAAACGGACTAGACGCAAATGTATAATGTTTACAAAATGTAAGATCCTGTTTCCAGTTGTACGGGACGCCGTCTAAATCACTGGGACTCCGTCCACACGTGAAGGATTGGACGCCTTCCAGATTTCAGGACGCCGTCCAGATGAACTAGCGGGCCAGCTGTCTCTTTTAAGACATTTTAAAGGGGCAAATGGATAATTTCATATGGGGGATGACTTAAAGGCCCAAAGATCAGTTGGTGAGTGTCATTAAACCAATTTCATCTACCTTATCCTTTCCATTTCAAGTTTAGACAGAGAGAGAGAGAGAGAGATTTCTTGTGTGAGAAATCTCAAATCAAGGAGGAAGAAGGTTGATTCGGGTCAAAGTGCGAGTTTTAAAGTTGATCATCTAGTCCCTAGCTACATTTTGATTGTAGTGGTAAGTCTTAACATTGATCTCCTTATGTTAATTGTTTAAGGGTTAGGGTTTGGGTTAGTGATGAACATAAAACCCATTTGTTAGCAATTTGGGGGGTTTTTGGGTAAGATTGGGTCATGAGGACCCAGTGATGACTAAGCTAGGGTTTTGAAATGATGATTGAGTTTATGGGTCTTAAATGCTTAGTAAATCACTAGCACACTTAGTGGTTAATGTGAATGGGTGTTATTTGGTTATGTTGGTGCCCAAAATGGGTGTTTTAACCTTGAAACGGGTCAAATGAGTCTTTGATGACCCAAGTTGTTTAATGAGTGTGAAAATGCGATAACCTTGTGTTAAAAAGTGTATTAAGACCATAATTGGCTAGTGTTAGGGTTTTGGCGAAGTTGACCTAGTATTATGATTAAGAGTGCAAATGGGCCGAAATTGCACCATGGGTCAAAATAACACTAGGATGATGAGTAGGTTGGTTGACCAACTTGAATGTATGATTGATATATGTGCATAATGTAATAGGTACGTTAATTTGAAGTTGCGAGCTTGGTTTATCATTTCACCGAAGGCGTTAAGGTGAGTGTAACAACCCGGCAAAAACGTCATTGACGGCGCCGTTAACTTAGGTCCCGTTACGTGGTCATAGTCCCTAAATGAGACATGTTTGAATAAAATTATGTCGCATTCATTTGAAACGTGTAAGACTTACAAAGTTTAGTTACCAAACGGTTCGACAAAGAGTTTAAGTTTACAAAAGTTATAAAGTATAAATGAATTAATTTGCGACATAATATATGTTGTAAATCTCGAACGCTATCAATAGCGTATGTATGTATGTATGCTTGACCCCAAGCAAGAAAATCAAAGTTTATGCATGTATGCTTGACCCCAAGCAAGTATAAGTGTACGCGGAAGCATGTATCAAGTAGCCAAGTATGAACCTGAGAAACATATAGAAAACTATCAACGAAAAACGTTGGTGAAATCATAGGTGTATTTGTAAAACGTTGTTTTGAACCACAAGCAAGAATTAAGTTGATTATCTAAATCGTTTGCATTCCAAAAGTTGTTATTTGTATCATGAGCACCCAATTATCAAAGCTTAACTGAACAAGTACCTCTGAATCCATAGTGTTAGAACCTACACTATACACGATAAAATTATATTTCATCCGCTAACGGTAGCGAACCGTCCGAATGAGGGTTCGTCAAACCCGTATGGCCACACAACATAATTACTTGCTTACACCCTGCAAGTGTAACTAATGGTAATTGAATTGAGGATTTTTGTTCTAACTCGTACGTGAAATGTTTGTTTTCGTACTCGTGTTCAAAGTATAAAAGTATAAACCGTATATGTTTCTCATCCCATGATTTAATGTATAAAAGTTGTTGAAAAGATGGGACTATGATCTCACCTTGAGTGCACGAGTATAAAGTTACTTCACAAAGTAAACGTGTGCATGAAAGTTGTTTAGCCTTGACCTAAACAATTTAGTTGTATCAATTAACGGTTACGACACAAGGTCGGGCGAAATGTGTTCAATTAGTCCTATGGCTCGTTACGACTCGAATATGTAGCATGTGAATCACGTTGTCAAGTTTCATGCAAGATATAAGTGTAAAAGCACGTTAGGACGATTGCATAAGTGTTTGGTTAAGTTTGACTAAAAGTCAAACTTTGGTCAAAGTCAACGAAAAAGTCAACACGTTCGGGTCGGGTCTCGGACTATTTTTCTGAGTTCTATAATCATATATGAGCATGTTAGAACAAGTTACATGTTAATCGGAGGTGCGTAGCATAATTGGAATTAAACAAAAAAGTTAGAAGTTGGACAGTCCCCAAACACGGCCATTGCCGCGCCGCGACACTCAATGTGAGCTGGTGCCTGGGTCGTTTCAAATGTCTAAGTCTCAAACCAAATTTCATTCAAACACAATTAACGAACCGTAAACACTTAAAACACGTATCTTATATCGTTGGAAAGGAAATTTGACGAGGAATACGACTAAACACGTTTCATAAATCAAATTCATCATTTACAACAACAACATCCTCGTCGAATGATCGTTAAAAGTTCATTATCAAAGTTTCAAGTTCGTAAAACGCATTTCATGATTCGGACGTTGAACGTACACATATCGTATGCCGTTTTGAAGGTAATTACGCATACAATACAACTAAACACTTACAAATAACATTGTAAAGTATTTAATGCATCAAAAGTTCATTTTAAGATCTATCAAACCCTAAACAAGAATCACAAAATCAATAATCATGTTAATGTAAGGTTTTCATGTCATCCAACATACCAAAACGAAGCTAACGATGCTAGTAACACTTTTAATACATGAACTTTAACATTTAAACAACATTTAATCATCCAAAACTCAAGATTAAACAAACCCATTTCAAGTTCATGCTAGTTTATGCAAAACAACAAGATCGAGCATATAATTCACATATTCATGCTAGACTCGAGCCATAGACCCTAACTAACACCATTTCAAGTCTATAAATCGAATTAGAGAAATTTAGAGTTTTTAGAAACCTTACCCCAAATAGTGAAATTGGTACCAAATTGAAGAGGATGAAGAGAGGATCACGAAAGTACAATTTGTTTTGTTGTTTGCTTGCTTGAATTGAAATAGATGATGAATCTTTGAAGATGATAAAAGTGTGTTCTTGGTGATTAGAGAGAAAAAGAGGGAAGGAGGAGAAGAAGTGAATGAGTGGATGAGATGGTGGGTTGACTAGTTGACCTAGTCAACTAGTTTGCCCACTTGGCAACTTCGGTCCCTCAAGTTTAAAAGCGGGTGCGTGAATTAACCAAACGAATAAATTTAAATACGCGAGAATAAACGGGAGATGTTATAATCGAATAACGGAAATATTAAGAACGTTGGTTGACGAAAGATACTAATTTAGATAGCGAAAGATATTATCTAAAAAAAACGGCGTTAAAAATAAATTTAACGGAAAAATACGGGATGTTACATTACCCACACCTTAAAAGAAATTTCGTCCCGAAATTTAGTTGGAAGTAGTAGTCGTTGTTTCTTATTCGAAACCTTGCGTTGCAAATTCTACGAATAAGTGAAGGTACTTCCTTGGGCATTCCAACGAACTTTGACAGTCGGGATTTTACGTCGTCTCAGAGTTTGGTTTCACGATCTATAATTTCAACCGGTCCTCCTAGAAAGTGGAGTTTGTCATCGATAGTAAGCTCATCGAAGGGAATACCAAGTTCTTGTTCGGCAAGACACCTTTTCAAGTTTGACACGTGGAATGTAGGATGAACGGGACTCGATTGCATCGGGAGATCGAAACGGTAAACAACGGTTACAATACGCTCCAAGATTTCAAAGGATCAAAATATCGCGGATTTAGCTTCCTACGTTTCTCAAAACGGATTACACCTTTCCAAGGTGCGATTTTTAACATTTCACGGTTACCCACTCGGGGTTCGAGAGGTTTACGTCTAACATCGGCATAGCTCTTTTGGCGACTACGGGCCGTCTTGAGCCTCTTGGATTTGAACGATCTTAATGGTTATTTCATGAATGAGTGCGGGTCCGGTGGTTTGATTGCCGCTTACTTCGGCCCAACAATTTAAGAGAACGACATTTGCGGCCACATAAAGTTTCAAAAAGGTGCGGCGTTAATACTCGAATGGTAACTATCGTTGTAAGAGGAAATCAATTAACGGCAACAATACAAGTTCGTGATAATTTTTCCAAGGTTTGAATCGTACGTTTGCTTGGTCCGTTGGTTTGTGGATGATATGCGGTACTCATGTATAAGTGTTCCCAAGGCTTCTTGTAAATCTAGAAGTGAAACGAGCAGCCCGATTCGAGATAATTGACGATGGCACACCGTGTTGGAATAGAATTCCTTCAATGAATAGCTGTGCAAGTTTTCTCATCTTGCCGGTTTCTGAAAAACGTTTGTTGGGATAAGTTTCTTATCGGTTTCTGAAAACGTTTGTTAGGACTATTCACCCTCGTGGTGAATACTACTATAACGTGAAGAGTCTCTCTCTCCATTGAGAATTTAGATATAGGTTTTCCTTACACGGAAGTACGAGTGTAATGCGAGAGAGGTTTCCGCCTTGATGTGAGCATATCAAGCGTTTCGTAGTTCGTCGATAAAAGTGTGCGAAGACGAGATAGTATACACGTATAACATATGTTTTGAAGTTGAAAGAATTGGTCATTCGTTTAAAAGTATAAATAGGATTTGGAAATATCAAGATGTGTCCCTAGTATGGTTGTTATCAATATTCTCGAAGTTTTCGGATGGCAACAAGGAAAAAATAAAGTCATGTACATGGCACATGATGGTGATTAGGTTGATCGAGTCCAATGACCATCACGAGTCATTATAACTTTGGTATGACTTACCATAATATAACTACGTTGATCGAGTGTCGTTATATTATGCTAACTCATACGTCCATTCCCACATCACTCCATAGAATCAAGTTCGTGTAATTGTGAAGATTTAAAATGAATAAAGCGTAACGACATCTCTAACGTGACTCATATTAAATCGAAAGAATTAGTGCAACTCTGAAGAAACGTTTCCCGAGGGAAGTGTATAAATGATTGTTCACGTCAATGCGGTTCAAGTCTAACAATAATGTCTTTAGGCATGAAAAGAGTAACGAATTATGATAACGAGTAGTACGCAACTGTAGTGATAAGTATTGATGACGATACTCTCCTAGAGTATTGGAGGTAGTAACAAGAAATGGTAGATAGTGAAGATCACCGGTGTAACATCAGTAGTGGTTAATGATTGCCATAGTGGTGAAAACTTTACAGCGCTCGTGGATAGTAAGCTGAGACGGTGGCGAATAACAATCGAGGAGACAGAGTTCCCAAACTAGTATAACTAATGAAGTCGTCGTCATCTGTACGTGTATGAATCTTGAATTTACGCATGTTACCAGAAAGTGGCAGAGTACGAGTTCCTATGATGAGAATTTGGTACCATTAAGAAGTTCGCCTAAGAATGATTCAAGTATAAATGCACAAGTAGTCAAGTAAGTGCTGTCTATAGCAAATGCAAGTCAGAATGCAATGGTTAACTATCCGGTTGTAGTCTAGATTCACTAATGCGTCCTAACGACTCTGTCAGACACACTAATGCACATCCTAGTTCCCTACAACTAACGCTCTGATACCATCTGTAATGACCTGGCAAAAACGTCATTGACGGCGTCGTTAACTTAGGTCCCGTTACGTGGTCATAGTCCCTAAATGAGACGCGTTTGACCAAAATTATGTCGCATTCATTTGAAACGTGTAAGACTTACAAAGTTTAGTTACCAAACGGTTCGACAAAGAGTTTAAGTTTACAAAAGTTATAAAGTATAAATGAATTAATTTGCGACATAATATAAGTTGTAAATCTCGAATGCTATCAATAGCGTATGTATGTATGTATGCTTGACCCCAAGCAAGAAAATTAAAGTGTATGCATGTATGCTTGACCCCAAGCAAGTATAAGTGTACGCGGAAGCATGTATCAAGTAGTCAAGTATGAACCTGAGAAACATATAGAAAGCTATCAATGAAAAACGTTGGTGAAATCATAGGTGTATTTGTAAAACGTTGTTTTGAACCACAAGCAAGAATTAAGTTGATTATCTAAATCGTTTGCATTCCAAAAGTTGTTGTTTGTATCACGAGCACCCAATTATCAAAGCTTAACTGAATAAGTACCTCTGAATCCATAGTGTTAGAACCTACACTATACACGATAAAATTATATTTCATCCGCTAACGGTAGCGAACCGTCCGAATGAGGGTTCGTCAAACCCGTATGGCCACACAACATAATTACTTGCTTACACCCTGCAAGTGTAACTAATGGTAATTGAATTGAGGATTTTTGTTCTAACTCGTACGTGGAATGTTTGTTTTCGTACTTGTGTTCAAAGTATAAAAGTATAAACCGTATATGTTTCTCATTCCATGATTTAAAGTATAAAAGTTGTTGAAAAGATGGGACTATGATTTCACCTTGAGTGCACGAGTATAAAGTTACTTCAGAAAGTAAACGTGTGCATGAAAGTTGTTTAGCCTTGACCTAAACAATTTAGTTGTATCAATTAATGGTTACGACACAAGGTCGGGCGAAATGTGTTCAATTAGTCCTATGGCTCGTTACGACTCAAATATGTAGCATGTGAATCACGTTGTCAAGTTTCATGCAAGATATAAGTGTAAAAGCACGTTAGGACGATTGCATAAGTGTTTGGTTAAGTTTGACTAAAAGTCAAACTTTGGTCAAAGTCAACGAAAAAGTTAACACGTTCGGGTCGGGTCTCGGACTATTTTTCTGAGTTCTATAATCATATATGAGCATGTTAGAACAAGTTACATGTTAATCGGATGTGCGTAGCATAATTGGAATTAAACGAAAAAGTGCGAAGTTGGACAGTCCCCAAACACGGCCATTGCCGCGCCGCGACTAGGGAGGGCCGCGCCGTGACACTCAACGTGAGCTGGTGCCTGGGTCGTTTCAAATGTCTAAGTCTCAAACCAAATTTCATTCAAACACAATTAACGAACCATAAACACTCAAAACACATATCTTATATCATTGGAAAGGAAATTTGACGAGGAATACGACTAAACACGTTTCATAAATCAAATTCATCATTTACAACAACAACATCCTCGTCGAATGATCGTTAAAAGTTCATTATCAAAGTTTCAAGTTCGTAAAACGCATTTCATGATTCGGACGTTGAACGTACACATATAGTATGCCTTTTTGAAGGTAATTACGCATACAATACAACTAAACACTTACAAATAACATTGCAAAGCATTTAATGCATCAAAAGTTCGTTTTAAGATCTATCAAACCCTAACCAAGAATCACAAAATCAATAATCATGTTAATGTAAGGTTTTCATGTCATCCAACATACCAAAACGAAGCTAACGATGCTAGTAACACTTTTAATACATGAACTTTAACACTTAAACAACATTTAATCATCCAAAATTCAAGATTAAACAAACCCATTTCAAGTTCATGCAAGTTTATGCAAAACAACAAGATCGAGCATATAATTCACATATTCATGCTAGACTCGAGCCATAGACCCTAACTAACACCATTTCAAGTCTATAAATCGAATTAGAGAAATTTAGAGTTTTTAGAAACCTTATCCCAAGTAGTGAAATTGGTACCAAATTGAAGAGGATGAAGAGAGGATCACGAAAGTACAATTTGTTTTGATGTTTACTTGCTTGAATTGAAATAGATGATGAATCTTTGAAGATGATAAAAGTGTGTTCTTGGTGATTAGAGAGAAAAAGAGGGAAGGAGGAGAAGAAGTGAATGAGTGGATGAGATGGTGGGTTGACTAGTTGACCTAGTCAACTAGTTTGCCCACTTGGCAACTTCGGTCCCTCTCGTTATTTATCTTTTTAGGCTCCGGCTTGGATAAAGGCAAGGGTATTCGATTGGATTAGTAGCCTCCCGCTTTGTTTTGATAGAGGATGCTTTTGGAAGTTTAGCTTTTGAAGTTTGACCAAGATGTGGGTAGTTTAACCCCAAACACCATGCTCTAGGTGTCGTTTGGAATTTAAACTCTTATGGTCGAAACCTGTATTTTGAACGGAATTCATAAAATGGGTCGTTGTGGGCCCGATGATGTAAAACTCGATTTTATTGTGAAAACTTCTTAGTTTTACTTATTATATAAGTGTGTGATAATTGATTTCATGAAAAAGTGTCGAGAAGCGGGTTTTCCGCTCGCGTGAAATTAGAAAACAGATCAGAAAGTTGCAGTTCATTTGGACGCCGTCCAAGATGCTTGGACGCCGTCCAAGATGCTTGGACGCCGTCCTGGCCTTCAATACTGGACGCCGTCCAGATGCACCGACTCTCAAATTTTTTTTTGGGGTCGTGTTTTCGGTTGAATAGTGGGTTGGGTCGTTACAAGTGATATCAGAGCATGGTCTAAGGGATTTAGGCGACTAGAGATAGGTGCCTAGACTTAGACTTTATTGTGTGTGAGCTTTATGCTGGACTTATAGGAGACGGGTCGGACCGGGATTGGTTAGTGCCTAGGTTTATGCGAACTAACCTTGCGCTAATTGTTTTGTGTTGTAATTGCAATCATCAAGCGAGATAGACATTGTACTAGCAAGTTAACGCGATGTGCTCGTGTAACAATGACTAGCTACCATTGTTACGGGTTCAAATCGTATCAAGCGAGCGATGTACGATGATTGCTAAGCAAGATGGGGCGGTGAAGTATATACATATATATGTCATGTCCTTTAGTTCGTCGTTTAACTTATTCCGTTTTGTAGAATGAAGATGAGAAACAGACACGATACCGATTGCGGAGGCTCGAGTGAGGACTCCGAGTTTACGGCCAAGGTTGAGGCCATTATGAAAAGGCATCACACGGCCTTTCTAGAGGACGTTAGGAAGATATTTCTAGATTCGATTGACGAGCAAGTAGTCAATTTAGTTAAGGAACAACTAAAGGTTGTTCTTCACGAAGATAATGTTGGAAGGCGAGACTTCTACTATAAGAACTTCAAGGATTCTCAACCTCCCACCTTTGAAGGTGAACGAGACCTACTTAAGAGTGCCCGTTGGATCTTCGATATGGAGGGGGCTTTCCGTACTTGTGAATGCCCTCTCGATAAGAAGACAAGGTACGGGAGTAGTATGTTGAGGGGCGATGCCAAGTTGTGGTGGGATGCAAAAATCCAGCTCTATGGTGAAGAGCAATGTATGGAATTCACGTGGGATGAATTCAAGGTGGTATTTTTCAAAGAATACCGAACTTCAGCCGATCTTTCGAGGCTTAAGGACGGGTTACGTGCTCTAAGGCAAGGGTCGGTGGATTTGAACACTCTCAAGTCCACTTTCTTATCAAAGACCCAATTTTGCCCGGAGTATGTCGGGAATGATCACATGTTAAAGGAAGACTTCTATCGAATCTTGAATGACAACTATCAAGAGAAGATTAGTATAAACGCGGTGAAAACTTTTGATGAGTTGTTTGACATGGCTAAGGGTTTTGAATCGATCGTTTTGAGAAAGAGTGGTTTTACTTTTGGCAAAAGAAAACTTGAAGGTTCGATTCAATCGAACTTTTCAAGCAAGAAGAACAAGAAGGGTTCCAAAAGTGTTAATAGTGTGAAGAAGAGTGTTTCCGGAGGTTTTCATTATTCTTGTCACAATTGTGGGCAAAAGGGGCATATGGCTTGTGATTGCCCGAACCCATCCTCCACAAAACTCACTTGTTTTAATTGCAAGAAAGAAGGACACCGAAAGTCAGAGTGTCCCTATTTGCGCATCGATCAAGTTAAAAGGTTAGAGAAAGCGGCGGACACGGCTAGGGGTTGCAACTACTTGATGACCCATGATGAAGCCAAGCAATCCAATGAAGTTGTCTCAGGTACTTTCATGGTTAACTCTAATCCGACAAGGTTGCTATTTGATAGCGGTGCTAATTTATCGTTTGTGTCACCGCGATTTGTGTCTAAGCTTAATAAACCTCTAGCTAAGTTAAGTCATCCGGTAGAAGTCGAAATAGCGGATGGTAAGACGGTGCTAGGGGTTGATGTTTGTAAAGATTGTGATGTTGTGTTTGGTACCGAAACGTTTAAGATCGATCTTATCCCGATGACTTTGGGTGAATTTGATATTGTTGTGGGTATGGATTGGCTCGATCATTATAGAGCCGATATTGCATGCCATGAAAAGTCTATTCGTGTGAAGACCCCAAGTGGGGGAGAGTTAATTATTCATGGCGAGAAACGAAGGAGACTTGTGCCATTATGCACTTATGCACGGGCACGTCGTTTTCTTAGTAGTGGTGGCATGGCTTTTCTTGCTCATGTAGTTGATACTCGTGAAGAGCCACCATCCATTCGTGAAATTCCGGTGGTTAATGAATTTGAAGACATTTTTCCGGATGAATTGCCGGGTGTTCCGGCATAAAGAAAAGTTAAATTTCGCATTGAGTTGGTTCCAGGGCCTACTCCCATTGCTAAAACTCCTTATCGTTTAGCATCAACGAAAATGCAAGATTTATTGAACCAAACCCAAGAGTTGCTTGAAAAGGGTTTCATTCGACCGAGTGCCTCGCCATGGGGTGCTCCGGTTTTATTCATGAAGAAGAAAGATGGTAGTATGGGGATGTGCATCGATTATCGGGAGTTGAACAAAGTGACGATCAAGAATCGTTATCCATTGCCTAGGATTGACAATTTATTTGACCAACTCCAAGGCACGTCATATTTTTCTAAGATTGACTTACGGTCCGACTATCACCAAATGCGGGTCCGTGAGGAAGATATTGAAAAACGGCTTTTGTGAACACAGAAGGTATTCAAGTGGATCCGGGGAAGATAGAGACGGTGAAGAGTTGGAAACAACCGACTACGCCTACGGAAATCCGAAGTTTTCTCGGATTGGACGGTTATTATCGTCGGTTTATCAAAGACTTTTCTAAAATCGCTTCTCCATTGACGAAGTTGACGAGGAAGAATGTGAGATTCAATTGGGAGAACGAGCAAGAAATTGCTTTTCAATTGTTAAAAGAGAAATTGTGCCAAGCTCCGGTCTTGGTGTTACCGGAAGGTGTAGAAGATATGACGGTTTATTGTGATGCATCTTTAAATGGGCTCGGGTGTGTTCTAATGCAACGAGGTAAAGTCATCGCTTATGCCTCTCGACAATTGAAAGAGCACGAAAAGAGATATCCGACTCATGATCTTGAATTGGCGGCGGTGGTTCACGCGTTAAAGATTTGGCGACACTACTTGTATGGTGTCAATTGTACGATTTATTCGGACCACAAAAGTTTGAAACAACTTTTTGATCAACGAGATTTGAGTTATCATCAACGTAGATGAATGGATGTGGTAAAGGACTATGATTGTGAGATACTTTATCATCCGGGTAAGGCGAATGTGGTCGCGGATGCGTTAAGTCGAAAGAGTCAACATCCGGCGATACGAGTAGGATCGTTACGCATGATTATTACTAACGATTTTCTTGTAAAGCTTGGTGAGATATAAATTGAAGCGTTCGTTAACAACAAGCATGAAGAACGAATCGTGGGGCAAACGGAGTCTATTACCTTATGCCCGCATGGTTTGTTGTCCTTTCAAAGAAGATTGTGGGTGCCAAGGATGGGGGATTATCGACGAGGATGAAGCACATAAGTCAAAGTATTCCATTCATCCGGGCGCGACAAAAATGTATCTTGATTTGAAGAAAGAGTATTGGTGGTCGGGCATGAAACATGATGTGGTTAAGTATGTTGCGCAATGCGTCACGTGTTTGCAAGTTAAGGCCGAGCATCAAAAGCCGTATGGTATGTTACAACCGTTAGAAATCCCGAAATGGAAATGGGAGCACATTACCATGGATTTCATCATGAAGTTACCAAAGACGGCGAGAACCCAATTTGATACGATTTGGGTGATAGTTGATCGGTTGACGAAAAGTGCTTTGTTTCTTCCCATTCAGGAAACGATATCGTCGGAGACTTTGTCTAAGTTGTTTATCAAGGAGGTAATATCGAGATACGGGGTTCCTATATCTATTGTTTCAGATCGGGATACTCGTTTCACATCTCGATTTTGGGAAAAGTTTCTTGAAGATATGAGTACACAATTGAGAATGAGCACGGCGTACCATCCTCAAACGGACGGTCAAACCGAACGTGCGAATCAAACATTGGAGGATATGTTACGGGCGTGTATTATCGATTTTGGCGGTAGTTGGGATGAGCACTTGCCTTTGGTGGAATTCTCGTACAATAATAGTTATCATACTAGTATCGGGATGCCACCTTACGAGATACTTTATGGGCGAAGGTGTCGAACTCCAATTTGTTGGGGTGAAGTGGGAAAAAGGGAAATCGAGAGTACCGATTTGGTTTTAGAGACGAATAGCAAGATTGAGACGATTCGGGCTCGTTTGAAAGAGGCTCAAGATAGACAAAAGTCGTATGCCGATAAACGTAGGTAACCGATCGAGTTCCAAGAAGGTGACATGGTGATGCTTAAGGTTTCGCCATGGAAGGGTATTATTCGGTTTCGAAAACGGGGAAGTTAGCTCATCGGTTTATTGGGCCATTTAAAGTTTTAGCTCGGGTTGGTGAAGTTGCGTATCGATTGGAATTACCCGAAGAGCTTGCGGGGATCCATAATACATTTGAGGTTTCCCATCTCCGTAAGTGTCTTGCGGATGATTCTTCATGGGTGTCATTAGAAGAGATTGAGCTAAACAACAAGTTAGAGTATGTCGAGGAACTGATTACCATACTTGATGAGAAAGTGAAATGTTGAGAAATAAAGAGGTGAGAACTTTTAAAGTTTAATGGCGTCGTAGTAAAGGTTCCGAGTTTACGTGGGAATCTGAAGAGTTTGTTTTTGTGATGACCCGGAAATTTCCGATCAAATTTAAACTTAAACTTATATGATTTCGATACGATAAGCAAAGTATGTAATGTTGAGTCTAAAAAAAAAGTTTGAAACAATGTTCAGATATTCAATTGACCTTTGACTATTCCCGTCGATTCACGAACTATTGTGTGTAAATAAATAGGTAAATATAAATATATATATAAACAAAAGTATATATAATAAATTTAAATAATAATATATAATTTAATCAATTTAGTTGAATATGTAAAGTAGTATATAAAATAATAAGTTTGTTATTAAAATAAATATTATATATATATATATATATATATATATATATATATATATATATATATATATATATATATATATATATATATGAATCTATACATAATGTTGTATGTATATATAAAATGTATAAATATTAAATATTAAGTATATGTTATTACATCATATTAATAATAAATACTAAGTACAAGTTAAAATATTAAAATTTATATTACTAATCTTACTTTAATTAAAAATGTTAATATTAATGTTTGTATTATTAATATTATTATAAATTATAATATTGAAATTTGATACAATAAATTTGTAATATCTATTAATATTATTGTTATCATTGTTAATGTCATTATTATTATCTATATTATTATAATTATTATTAATATATTATTATCAATAGTATTATTAATAATATTAATGTAATTAGTATTAATATCTATTAAATCATTAGTTTAAGTATGGTTACGAAGATACAATTTATTATTATTATCATAAATGTTATTATTATAAATATGGTTATTTACAGTATTATGATTATCATTATTAGTATCATTGTTATTAGTAAAAAAAAATTTATAATTTTAATTAATATGATTATCAAAAGTATTATCATTAACATAATTACTAAAATTATTATTTTAATTAAAGTTATTATTTTTCATCATTCTTATTAGTATTATTATGATTATGATATTAATATCATTATTATTTCTATTATCATTATTATTAGTTTCATTATTATTATTAATATTAATATTATGTATTTATGTTTGTACTATCAATATTAGTAGGTTCCTTTATATATTTATTAAGCTGATATGGATATAATTAGATGTACGTAAATACAAATACAAATATATTATACTCATAAATATAGTTATATATTTTATAAATATATATAAAAGATATATAGATATATAATATTGAGATATACATATATAAAAACATATAAATCTGTATTCTGTTCCCATCACAATCCTACTGACTTAAATATTCATTTTCTGTCCTTAAAGTTGTAACAACCCCGATTGAATTATCAGATAACACCAAACTTAATTATCAATCAAATTCTTCTTTTTATTTATTTATTTGTTTCTGAGTAAAATTTCTGGTCGACCAGTTATTTGTATTTAACAAACGATTTATTTACTGATATTGATCAAAACCCTCAGATATTTCATCATCAACATCAAATATAAATTTCAATTCGTTGCATTATAGAGGATTAAACAGAAAATTTAGAAAAAAGGTATTGTATATCTCTGTTCTTCATCTTTTCAGTGAAAACCAGAATTTGAATAAATTTTGAAAAAGTATTAATGCCAATATGTTAGGAATCTTTAGTCTAAACTTTATGTAAAACTTCAAGTATCAATTCTTACTAACAAGATCGAATTTAAGAGTCAAAGTTTGGTTTTCAAAGTCAAGATGTATGTTCATCACAAAAATTCGAACTCAATTCAGTGTTTTGGATCCAACTGAGTTTACAGAAAGTTTATGAAGGTGTTTTACTACCTACTTCGTGTTATAACATTTTTCTAAAACAACCTATAATTCGATATTCGATTTAGAGTTCATAACGGGTTCAGGAAGAACTGTTGGATTTTATTTCTTTTATTTTCTTTGTCTTTTGATTAATTCAAATAATTTAGTAAATCGTTTCTGTATATATTCCATTTCCTAAAAACTAAAAAGGTAACTAAATTGAAGTATGGTATGGTCTCTGATCGATTGGCAGATGATGAAGAAGAGGAACATAAGCAAATGGGTTATATTAATTTGGTTACAGAATAAATCAGAAAAGCTGGAGTTGTCGAATGGTTAAGGGTGTGTGTATATTTAGGATAGGTCACGGGTTCGATTCAGCTTGGGATCATTTTTTTTTCAGGCTTCCTAAGGTAGTTTTTTTTTTCCTTTAATTATTATTATTATTATTATTATTGTTATTATTATTATTATTATTATTATTATTATTATTATTATTATTATTATTATTATTATTATTATTATTATTATTATTATTCTGATTATATTTATTAATGTTATCCTTATTAGAATTATAACAATTATTATTATTATTATCATTCTCATTATTGTTATTATGATTATTATTATTAATTATTATTATTAAATACTATTATTATGTTAATTATTAACATTAAGTATATGATTATTATTATTATTAATGTAACTTACGATATTATCATAGTTATTACTAGTATTATCACTTAAAAATTAGTAGTATTATCATTACAAAAATTATTAATACTAATGCTATTATCATTGTATTATTATTATTATTATTATTATTATTATTATTATTATTATTATTATTATTATTATTATTATTATTATTATTATTATTATTATTATTATTATTATTATTATTATTATTATTATTATTATTATTATTATTATTAAGGTTATTATTAATTATTGTTATTAGTGCTAAATATTATAGTTATTATTATTATTATTACAAATATGTAGTCATTATCAATTATCAGGATTATTATGTAAACAGAAATACTATGATCAGTAACGTTATCATTTTATTATTATGTAATGCCATTAAGTAACATGAGGATCATTATTATTGAAAATAATAAAAGTTACTATCATTTTTATTAGTAGTAATATTAGTATCATTTTAGAAATTTTATTTATATAAGAGTATTACTTTTAAAGATTACCATAAGTATTAAGATTGTTACAATTAGTATTACTAAATACTAAAGTACTAATATCAAAAAGTATAATTTTGATTATCATTATTAAAAGAATTATCATTAAAACTATCATTATTAATAAAATCATTAATATTATTATCATTATTATTAACATTAGTATTATCATCATCATAATCTTAATCACTACTAATATTATTTTAGTATTAAAATAATTACTATTTTAACAAAATAATGAAATACATACATGTAAAATATTTGATATATATATATATATATAACATAACAAAAGTATATTTCTATATAGTAATAATGAGATATATAAATTAACTAATATAAAAATTATATCACCAATAATAATATATATATATTTATTCGATTACGATTATCTATTAATATATACACACAAATGATATAGGTTCGTGAATCCGAGGCCAACCCTACTTTTGGTTCAATGTTGTCATGTGTATTTTTACTACAAAATACATTAGGTGAGTTTCATTAATCCCTTTTTAAATGCTTTTGCAATATATATTTTTGGGACTGAGAATACATGCGCTGTTTTTATAACTGTTTTACGAAATAGACACAAGTAATTGAAACTACATTATATGGTTGAATTATTGAAATCGAATATGCCCCTTTTATTAAGTCTGGTAATCTAAGAATTAGGGAACAGACACCCTAATTGACGCGAACTCTAAAGATAGATCTATCGGGCCCAACAAGCCCCATCCAAAGTACCGGATGCTTTAGTACTTCGAAATTTATATCATGTCCGAAGGAGGATCCCGGAATGATGGGGATATTCTTATATGCATATTGTGAATGTCGCTTACCAGGTGTTCAATCCATATGAATGATATTTTTGTCTCTATGCATGGGACGTATGTTTATGAGAAATTGAAATATTAAATCTTGTGGTCTATTAAAATATTGAAATGATTGTTATGATAAACTAATGAAATCGCCAACCTTTTGGTTGACACTTTAAAGCATGTTTATTCTCAGGTATGAAAGAAGTCTTCCGCTGTGCAATTGCTCATTTAAAAGATATTACTTGGAGTCATTCATGACATATTTCAAAAGACGTTGCATTCGAGTCGTCGAGTTCATCAAGATTATTATTTAGTCAATTATAGTTGAATATATTATAAAATGATTTGCATGTCGTCAATTTTCGATATAAAGCAAGTTTGTCTTTTAAAAACGAATGCAATGTTTGTAAAATGTATCATATAGAGGTCAAGTACCTCGCGATGTAACCAGCTATTGTGAATCATTTGTAATCGATATAGACTTTGTCCGGATGGATTAGGACGGGTCTTGACAGTTGGTATCAGAGCGGTGGTCTTAGAGAACCAGGTCTTGCATTAGTGTGTCTAACTGTTAGTCTTTAGAATGCCTTAGTGAGTCTGGACTTCGACCGTGTCTGCATGTCAAAAGTTTTGCTTATCATTTTTGTCGGAAATCATCTGCTTATCATCCTTAGGAAATTACCTGCTCATTATTCTTAGTCTAGACATGTTTTACTGCATTGACTGCATAAATAGTGTATAGACAAAATTCATATCTTAGCGTATATGTCACTGTAGACTTTATCTGACATGTTTCCTTAATTATCTCCGTAATTCACGGGATCTTTGAAAGTATGTATAGATATTCTATATATAATTAGAATATCATTCGATATTCAAAAATTATTTCATATCAAAACCCTTTAACTGATCGTGAGAGATGGATCCTACACCTAGCTTGGATTCCATTAGTTCTGGAAGCGATTTCGAAATGTATATTGAAGCAGACTCCGAAGTCAATGAACCAGAAGTGCCGCAACCATTTAGTTATTTTTCTTTCTGGAGGAGATGGGGATGGGTCCGAGACTTACTCACTCGATGGAGAAATGAAGAAGGCGAGCCCTACTACGAACCAAACTTACCTCCTAACATCGGAGAAAATGATGTACTCACCGGTGACCCTATGCGCAACACTATATTCACCCTTCTTGCTAAATTTTTCCACCTCGAAGGTCGCATTACTACAATCTCAGAAAATATTCAACCTCTACTTCCGAATACCAATCGAAGGGGAATATTAGAAGAAGTTAGGGAACTTCGAATTGATAATCAAGATCTATCGAATCAGATGAGTGGATGGATAGAAATGATAGAGGGTAGGATAGAAAACCTGACAAGAATGGTGCGTGATCTACAAGCTATACTTACTACACCAACATAATTACCAACCTCAGCACCAACAACACTTGTAGCACTGACAGCAACAGTACCACCATCAGCAGCACCAGCAGCATAAATCAGTACCAATAACAACAACATCATTACACATCTCAACCTCGCAATCTATACCTCAAGCATAATCATCGTTCTACGAATCGTTCTACATAAACTATCTTCGTCCTTCATGGCGATTATGTAATCTCTAATGTTTTAGAGATTATGTACTCTAATTCTAGCCGTAAATCTGATGAGTTTAATATCACATTGACTCATTAAATCCATGATTACGTCTGAAGAAAATATATATGTATATATGTTTCATAGAGATTGTAATTAAAATTTTTATTGTACAAACTGTTAATGGTGAAAATATTTTAACGGGTAGGTAATACCCGAGGAATATTTAGATTTCGCATTAATAAGTTACACTGTACATTCTTCAAATCTGATTCAACAGTCATTTACTATCCTACTTACATCCACAGATATACGTAACCGTTCACCACAGAATAATCATTTCATTCAATTTCATATTTGGATTTTGATTTATCAGAATTCAACAAGTGGCATAATGAAGAAAACATTGGACAAAATAAAAATTTATTTGAAACAAACAAATTAACTATGAGAAATTTTGTTAAGAATTCACGCTAACTGTTCCTAGCTAACTGTTTACATTTTATTATCGCAATTTATTTATCGCAGTTTATTTATCACAATTTAATTATCGCAATTTTATTTATCGTCATTTAATTTCTGTTATTTATTTTACGCACTTTAAATATCAGGACACGTATACAAGGTTTAGACATATCATATCGATGCATATATATATATATATTATTTGGAATAACCATAGACACTCTATATGCAGTAATGATCGAGTTCTCTATACAGGGTTGAGGTTGATTCTATAATAATATATATACTTTGAGTTGTGATCGAGTCTGAGACATGTACACGGGTCACGATACATATTAATTAATTCGCATATTATATATTAAATTAGTGTTTTGCTAACTGTGGACTAATAGCATTTGACAATTAAAATGAATTAAAATATTGATTATAATATATGAAACTAAACAATTCTTCAAGTTTGCCACTTGATTTCATCTTAAACCTCATTTGTATCTTGACGATTACAATCTGCGTTCAAACCTTTCATGATACTTGAAAACACCTCAATCGAGAGGATGAACCAACCACACTTTGTCTACGGAAGAAAAGATCGATGCATATAGTTATGCACCTGAAAAACTCTCGAAAATTGAGTAAACGTTTAACACGTAGTTGTGCTAATTCTTTAGTGTTATTATTACCCAAAATAACTTGATAATCCCTTGTCAAAGTAGCGAATTTTGTCACAGCTCCAGCAAGACAACTTCGATTTTTTCGTTCGAAACAACTTTATTATAACCTTGATATATATTCGTGCTCATTTATTGTTACCGGGGAACCCTTTTATATTCCATCATATTACCAGTAGACGTACCAGCAACCTCGTTGCTCCTTGGTTTAAATCTCTCCGACAAATCACTATATTTATCTATTGAAATCTCATCATGTACTCATCCGTATCTTGTAACGAGTGTTGCCATACCAAATACCGGGAATCAGCAATCATTATTTTGAATCTCGCAACAATTTTACAACAACAGTTATATATATATATATATATATATATATATATATATATATATATATATATATATATATATATATAACATGTACCTCTTAAAATCATGATCTTCAATTCTGAAATTTTGAACAGCACCCAGTCTACAAATCAATACCACAAATTCTGAAAAAGCTGAATACAGCAGCACAAACTGTACACGACCTTAACAGTCGAAAGTTTGATGATAAAGAATGGAGTATTGGAAACACTCAATAGAAAATTTAGTATCGAAAAGCGGATTATGCGAAACTATGAAAGAAGCCGTGAACAAATCACAAAGAATAAGTTTGACTTCAAAGAATCCAAATGATTCTGTTTCTGATGAAATCTTTAGCGAATACCTTGCTTCCGAATCTAAACCCTTACGGATAAATCTTCTTCATCATCCATCAATATTAGAAATTCCAAGATATCATCGTATCTTTCATTATAAATATTCTCCATATTTCTGAAGATATTTTCATAACTGTTCTTATCTGAAATCATTAATCTCATCGTGCTATCAGTGTTACATCATATAGAAACTGTTAGTTTCTATATTCTGTAAACTTTCAAGCTTAAAATATGAATGTTATTGAAGTAATGTTTGGAACTGATGCATGAGTTAGTATAATATAATGACACTTGATCAACGTGATTATATTACAGTAAGTCATGCTGAGTTTCTAATGGAACGTGATGATTCACAGATCATACCGTCATCAGGTGCCATTTACACGACTCTTACATTCTACCCAATCTCTAAACATATTAAGAACATATATTACCGATAGTTCAATCTTTTTCGGATATTCTGGTAATTTGACGAATCAAGATCGTGTTATTACCATTTCTTTCTTAGAACATTAATTACGTTCATTTCGAAATCTATACTTATGAATTCTGGACCATTACTCGCTTTACTAGAGGTTGAGAAGAGAATAAAAAGGCAAAGAACTCGGAAGCATAAGGGAAAATATAAAGCCCAATGACAACACCGAAATTTACAAACTGCGGATATCAGTACGTATGGCAATATAAAGACACGGGAGGATTATAAATACAATAATCCCTAGAGCATAATAGAAATAAGCAGATTCTTCAGGTGGGAGTTGGAAAAGAAGAACGATTATTACGATAGTTAGAATAAGAACAAGGATCAAAACAGGGTTAAGCATTTTCATAAATCTTTTGAATTTGGAAATTGAGTATAGAAGTGGTGAAAACTAATGGAACGGAAAAGGTAAATTTATAATGGAAAAATCAGACGTGGTAATCGAGGCAGATCACCGCATTTAATTATAGAAATCTTAATTTTCTTATTCACCGAAGGATCAAATCTTTTAGATTTCGAAGATTTTCTTCAAATCCCTTGAATTCCGGAATTCAACCAAGACAACGTCAAAAGTTAAAATGAAACTTTATTTATTCATCTCACTCTTTTATGATAGCTTCATTCGTACTCTTCGAATAATCGAATTATTTTTATCCCTATTACTCAATGATGATAAAACTCAATTTATCAACTCATATTCGTCATGAAAACATTTTTATTGTTAGCCATGACCACCTCACTCAAATTTCGGGATGAAATTTCTTTAACGGGTAGGTACTGTGATGATTCGGGAATTTCCGATCAAATTTAAACTTAAACTTATATGATTTCGATACGATAAGCAAAGTATGTAATGTTGAGTCTAAAAAAAAAAGTTTGAAACGATGTTCAGATATTCAATTGACCTTTGACTATTCCCGTCGATTCACGAACTATTGTATGTAAATAAATAGGTAAATATAAATATATATAAACAAAAGTATATATAATAAATTTAAATAATAAGATATAATTTAATCAATTTAGTTGAATATGTAAAGTAGTATATAAAATAATAAGTTTGTTATTAATATATATATATATATATATATATATATATATATATATATATATATATATGAATCTATACATAATGTTGTATGTATATATAAAATGTATAAATATTAAATATTAAGTATATGTTATTACATCATATTAATAATAAATACTAAGTACAAGTTAAAATATTAAAAGTTATATTACTAATCTTACTTTAATTAAAAATGTTAATATTAATGTTTGTATTATTAATATTATTATAATATTGAAATTTGATACAATAAATTTGTAATATCTATTAATATTATTGTTATCATTGTTAATGTCATTATTAATATCTATATTATTATAATTATTATTAATATATTATTATCAATAGTATTATTAATAATATTAATGTAATTAGTATTAATATCTATTAAATCATTAGTTTAAGTATGGTTACGAAGATACAATTTATTATTATTATCATAAATGTTATTATTATAAATATGGTTATTTATAGTATTATGATTATCATTATTAGTATCATTGTTATTAGTAAAAAAAAATTTATAATTTTAATTAATATGATTATCAAAAGTATTATCATTAACATAATTACTAAAATTATTATTTTAATTAAAGTTATTATTTTTCATCATTCTTATTAGTATTATTATGATTATGATATTAATATCGTTATTATTTCTATTATCATTATTATTAGTTTCATTATTATTATTAATATTAATATTATGTATTTATGTTTGTACTATCAATATTAGTAGGTTCCTTTATATATTTATTAAGCTGATATGGATATAATTAGATATACGTAAATACAAATACAAATATAATATACTCATAAATACAGTTATATATTTTATAAATATATATAAAAGATATATAGATATATAATATTGAGATATACATATATAAAAACATATAAATCTGTATTCTGTTCCCATCACAATCCTACTGACTTAAATATTCATTTTCTGTCCTTAAAGTTGTAACAACCCCGATTGAATTATCAAATAACACCAAACTTAATTATCAATCAAATTCTTCTTTTTATTTATTTATTTGTTTCTGAGTAAAATTTCTGGTCGACCAGTTATTTGTATTTAACAAACGATTTATTTACTGATATTGATCAAAACCCTCAGATATTTCATCATCAACATCAAATATAAATTTCAATTCGTTGCATTACAGAGGATTAAATAGAAAATTTAGAAAAAAGGTATTGTATATCTCTGTTCTTCATCTTTTCAGTGAAAACCAGAATTTGAATAAATTTTGAAAAAGTATTAATGCCAATATGTTAGGAATCTTTAGTCTAAACTTTATGTAAAACTTCAAGTATCAATTCTTACTAACAAGATCGAATTTAAGAGTCAAAGTTTGGTTTTCAAAGTCAACAGGTATGTTCATCACAAAAATTCGAACTCAATTCAGTGTTTTGGATCCAATTGAGTTTACAGAAAGTTTATGAAGATGTTTTACTACCTACTTCGTGTTATAACATTTTCCTAAAACAACCTATAATTCGATATTCGATTTAGAGTTCATAACGGGTTCATGAAGAACTGTTGGATTTTATTTCTTTTATTTTCTTTGTCTTTTGATTAATTCAAATAATTTAGTAAATCGTTTCTGTATATATTCCATTTCCTAAAAACTAAAAAGGTAACTAAATTGAAGTATGGTATGGTCTCTGTTCGATTGGCAGATGACGAAGAAGAGGAACATAAGCAAATGGGTTATATTAATTTGGTTACAGAATAAATCAAAAAAGCTGGAGTTGTCGAATGGTTAAGGGTGTGTGTATATTTAGGATAGGTCACGGGTTCGATTCAGCTTGGGATCATTTTTTTTTTCAGGCTTCCTAAGGTAGTTTTTTTTCCTTTAATTATTATTATTATTATTATTATTATTATTATTATTATTATTATTATTATTATTATTATTATTATTATTATTATTATTATTATTATTATTATTGTTATTATTATTATTATTATTATTAATATTATTCTGATTATATTTATTAATGTTATCCTTATTAGAATTATAACAATTATTATTATTATCATTCTCATTATTGTTATTATGATTATTATTATTAATTATTATTATTAAATACTATTATTATGTTAATTATTAACATTAAGTATATGATTATTATTATTATTAATGTAACTTACGATATTATCATAGTTATTACTAGTATTATCACTTAAAAATTAGTAGTATTATCATTACAAAAATTATTAATACTAATGCTATTATCATTGTATTATTATTATTATTATTATTATTAAGGTTATTATTAATTATTGTTATTAGTACTAAATATTATAGTTATTATTATTATTATTATTACTAATATGTAGTCATTATCAATTATCAGGATTATTATGTAAACAGAAATACTATGATCAGTAACGTTATCATTTTATTATTATGTAATGTCATTAAGTAACATGAGGATCATTATTATTGAAAATAATAAAAGTTACTATCATTTTTATTAGTAGTAATATTAGTATCATTTTAGAAATTTTATTTTTATAAGAGTATTACTTTTAAAGATTACCATAAGTATTAAGATTGTTACAATTAGTATTACTAAATACTAAGTACTAATATCAAAAAGTATAATTTTGATTATCATTATTAAAAGAATTATCATTAAAACTATCATTATTAATAAAATCATTAATATTATTATCATTATTATTAACATTAGTATTATCATCGTCATAATCTTAATCACTACTAATATTATTTTAGTATTAATATAATTACTATTTTAACAAAATAATGAAATACATACATGTAAAATATTTGATATATATATATATAACATAACAAAAGTATATTTCTATATAGTAATAATGAGATATATAAATTAACTAATATAAAAATTATATCACCAATAATAATATATATATATTTATTCGATTACGATTATCTATTAATATATACACACAAATGATATAGGTTCGTGAATCCGAGGCCAACCCTACTTTTGGTTCAATGTTGTCATGTGTATTTTTACTACAAAATACATTAGGTGAGTTTCATTAATCCCTTTTTAAATGCTTTTGCAATATATATTTTTGGGACTGAGAATACATGCGCTGTTTTTATAACTGTTTTACGAAATAGACACAAGTAATTGAAACTACATTATATGGTTGAATTATCGAAATCGAATATGCCCCTTTTATTAAGTCTGGTAATCTAAGAATTAGGGAACAGACACCCTAATTGACGCGAACTCTAAAGATAGATCTATCGGGCCCAACAAGCCCCATCCAAAGTACCGGATGCTTTAGTACTTCGAAATTTATATCATGTCCGAAGGAGGATCCCGGAATGATGGGGATATTCTTATATGCATATTGTGAATGTCGCTTACCAGGTGTTCAATCCATATGAATGATATTTTTGTCTCTATGCATGGGACGTATGTTTATGAGAAATTGAAATATTAAATCTTGTGGTCTATTAAAATATTGAAATGATTGTTATGATAAACTAATGAACTCGCCAACCTTTTGGTTGACACTTTAAAGCATGTTTATTCTCAGGTATGAAAGAAGTCTTCCGCTGTGCAATTGCTCATTTAAAAGATATTACTTGGAGTCATTCATGACATATTTCAAAAGACGTTGCATTCGAGTCGTCGAGTTCATCAAGATTATTATTTAGTCAATTATAGTTGAATATATTATAAAATGATTTGCATGTCGTCAATTTTCGATATAAAGCAAGTTTGTCTTTTAAAAACGAATGCAATGTTTGTAAAATGTATCATATAGAGGTCAAGTACCTCGCGATGTAACCAACTATTATGAATCGTTTGTAATCGATATGGACTTTATCCGGATGGATTAGGACGGGTTTTGACAGTTTTGGTGTATCTTCCTGCTTGTCACGCGGCGTGGATTGCGAGGACGCAATCCGGTTCAAGTGGAGGAGAGTTGTAAGATCTTGTTTCCAGTTGTACGGGATGCCGTCCAAATCACTGGGATGCCGTCCACACGTGAAGGACTGGACGCCGTCCAAATTTCAGGACGCCGTCCAGATGAACTGGCGGGCCAGCTGTCTCTTTTAAGATATTTTAAAGGGGCAAATGGGTAATTTCATATGGGGACGACTTAAAGGCCCAAAGATCAGTTGGTGGGTGTCATTACACCAATTTCATCTACCTTATCCTTTCCACTTCAAGTTTAGAGAGAGGGAGAGATTTCTTGTGTGAGAAAGCTCAAATCAAGGAGGAAGAAGGTTGATTCGGGTTAAAGTGCGAGTTTTAAAGTTGATCATCTAGTCCCTAACTATATTTTGATTGTAGTGGTAAGTCTTAACCTTTATCTCCTTATGTTAATTGTTTAAGGGTTAGGGTTTGGGTTAGTGATGAACATAAAACCCATTTGTTAGCAATTTGGGGTTTTTGGGTAAGATTGGGTCATGAGGACCCAAGGATGACTAACCTAGGGTTTTGAAATGATGATTGAGTTTATGGGTCTTAAATTCTTAGTAAATCACTAGCACACTTAGTGGTTAATGTGAATGGGTGTTATTTGGGTATGTTGGTGACCCAATTGGGTGTGTTAACCTTGAAACGGGTCAAATGAGTCTTTGATGACCTAAGTTGTTTAATGAGTGTGAAAATGCGATAACCTTGTGTTAAAAAGTGTATTAAGACCATAATTGGCTAGTGTTAGGGTTTTGGCAAAGTTGACCTAGTATTATGATTAAGAGTGCAAATGGGCCAAAATTGCACCATGGGTCAAAATAACACTAGGATGATGAGTAGGTTGGTTGACCAACTTGAATGTATGATTGATATATGTACATTATGTAATAGGTAGGTTAATTTGAAGTTGCGAGCTTGGTTTATCATTTCACCAAAGGCGTTAAGGTGAGTGGAATAATTATGCATGTATGAATATAATGTATTTATTTGTGTGGCGTGAAATGTGGGGTAGTCACAGTGTTAAGACACCACATAATACGTAATATAACGACCCTCATTTTTCCATTCTATAATTTTCCTTATTAAATGCCCAACTATATAATTAAACTTAACAGTTATACTTTAATTAACGATTGTTAAGAATTATATTAATTAACTTTATGTAATAATTAACAAGTTAATAAAAAGATAAAAATAATGAGTTAATAAACTTTTGTGAACAAATAAATAACTTTAAAACTTGTGTACTTAAAATAATTAAACTTGGATAAATAAGGAACCATTTAAGCTAATCTATAGTACAAGGACTTAAGTGAAAAATTTAAACCCTAATCCCCTTAAACCCTAGCCGATTTGGAGGGGGTAAAATTACCCTTTTGCCCTCTAAATTTTCGGCCAAACCAAGCAACCCTAACCTCCTCTTGAAGCTACTTGTTCCCTAAGTAAATCTAACTCTAACCCTAATTCTAGAATTTTCCTAACACTCCTATAAATAGAGGCCTAACCTAAACCTTTTCTTTGTACCAAATCACAATCAAATCTCTCTCCCAAAAATCTCTCTCCCTCTCTCTAATTTACGGCTCAAAACCGAAACCATCACCATCGAAATCCACCACCACCTTCAAGGGTTTTCCAAGTGATCTTCAAGTTGTTCTTCACGTTCTTCGTGTTCTTCAAGAATCTTCAAGGTGTTCTTCGAATCTTTAAAGGCTTTGATCTTCAATCTTCATCGTGTTCATCTTTTCTTTGTTAATCATCTTCAAATCTTCAAAGGTATAACATAAACCCTAACTTATTTACATAGACTTTGATCTTTGTTTAATTCATATTCATGTTAATTCATAAACTTATATGATATATACATGAACACACCTAGATATATACAAGAAAAAAAAATTAAATATGTATGTATATGTATGTCGACCAAAAGAAAAAAAAAGGGAAAAGGAAGTTTGATCTTTAAAACCTAGGTGATTAGATAAAGATTTGTTTGTGTTAATTATGGAAACAAAATAAACATATATATATATATACATATACAAATCGATACATACATATATATATATATATATATATATATATATATATATATATATATATATATACATACATATATATATATATATATATATATATATATATATATTAAACCCTAGTTACACCTAAACTATACTACATTAATTAAAACCCTAAACCTAACCCTAATTATTAACCCTAATTTACTAAACCCTAATACATTAATTAAACCCTAATTTAATAAAACCCTATTCATTACTACACTAAACCCTAAACCTAAATATTTATTACAAAACCCTAATCATTAAATACTTTAATTAATTAAACCTAATTAATTAAGGAAACCCTAATACTACTATTACTACTATATAATATTTATACACTATTACTATTACTAACACTTATAATATACTACTTATATTATAATACTTACGTTACAATAGTCATCCACGATAACGTGAAGTCACTTGAACGTCAATGCTACTTAAGGCCTAGGGTGATCCTTGGTACCACTATGGGACGCTTGTGAATTACGAATGCCAAACTTAGATTTTGGTCAAGAAATCCTGGGCCAACCGGTAACAATAGATTATCTTGGTGACTCGGCGGTGGCATAGATGTTTGGGTACGATCCACAATATCAACCCGACTATAGTAATCATACACTTAGTTACTTTCGCACTTAATAGGTGGTAGACTTATTAAGGACAACTCACTAGTGTTCAAAACTAACTTACTAAAAATGGAAACTTTTTGAAAGTGGAAACTTACTAGGAATAGAAACTTAGCAAAACAAACTACAAACACTTACTTAAACTTGGGCAAAACATTTAACTACTCTTAAATATCAATAGGTTGACTTTCTGCTCGTTCATCCAACTTTCTATTCCGAGGAATAACCATCTCTCTACTTACTAAGGTGAACTCATAGCCCCACTCTTTATTGCTAGCAACTTATTATAACTTACTGGGGTGAGACACATGCTACTTTTACTATTTACAATTTAGACACAAGTACTGTAGTGACCCGAACTTTTCCATGTTTATATATATTAAATGAAATTGTAATTTACGTGATTAAGTGTTTCCAACATGTTAAGCAATCAAACTTGTTAAGACTTGATTAATTTAAATAGGTTTCATATAGACAATTGACCACCCAAGTTGACCGGTGATTCACGAACGTTAAAACTTGTAAAAACTATATGATGACATATATATGATTATATATATAGTTAACATGATATTATGACAAGTAAGTATCTCATTAGGTATTTTAACAATGAGTTATATACATAAAATTGAGTTTATTGAATTAAGAAACTCGAAACGATATATATAACGATTATCGTTATAACAACGTCTTACTAAATACATATGAATCATATTAAGATATTGATACACTATGTTTAATCATGATAAATGATAAGTAAACATGTCATTAAGTGTATCAACAATGAACTACATATGTAAAAACAAGACTACTAACTTAATGATTTCGAAACGAGACATATATGTAACGATTATCGTTGTAACAACATTTAACTGTATATATATCATACTAAGATATATTAATATATCATAATATCATGATAATGTAATAATTTAACATCTCTTTAGATATAATAAACAATGGGTTAACAACATTTAACAAGATCGTTAACCTAAAGGTTTTAAAACAACATTTACATGTAACGGCTAACGATGACTTAACGACTCAGTTAAAATGTATATACATGTAGTGTTTAAATATGTATTCATACACTTTTGAAAGACTTCAAAACACATATCAAAATACTTCTACTTAACAAAAATGCTTACAATTACATCCTCGTTCAGTTTCATCAACAATTCTACTCGTATGCACCCGTATTCGTACTCGTACAATACACAGCTTTTAGATGTATGTACTATTGGTATATACACTCCAATGATCAGCTCTTAGCAGCCCATGTGAGTCACCTAACACATGTGGGAACCATCATTTGGTAACTAGCATGAAATATCTCATAAAATTACAAAAATATTAGTAATCATTCATGACTTATTTACATGTAAACAAAATTACACATCCTTTATATCTAATCCATATACCAACGACCAAAAACACCTACAAACACTTTCATTCTTCAATTTTCTTCATAAAATTGATCTCTCTCAAGTTCTATCTTCAAGTTCTAAGTGTTCTTCATAAATTCTATAAGTTCTAGTTTCATAAAATCAAGAATACTTCCAAGTTTGCTAGCTTACTTCCAATCTTGTAAAGTGATCATCCAACCTCAAGAAATCTTTCTTATTTACAGTAAGATATCTTTCTAATACAAGGTAATACTCATATTCAAACTTTGATTCAATTTCTATAACTATAACAATCTTATTTCGAGTGGAAATCTTACTTGAATTTGTTTTCGTGTCATGATTCTGCTTCAAGAACTTTCAAGCCATCCAAGGATCCTTTGAAGCTAGATCTATTTTTCTCATTTCCAGTAGGTTTATCCACAAAACCTGAGGTAGTAATAATGTTCATAACATCATTTGATTCATATATATAAAACTACCTTATTCGAAGGTTTAAACTTGAAATCACTAGAACATAGTTTAGTTAATTCTAAACTTGTTCGCAAACAAACGTTAATCCTTCTAACTTGACTTTTAAAATCAACTAGATACATGTTCTATATCTATATGATATGCTAACTTAATGATTTAAAACCTGAAAACACGAAAAACACCGTAAAACTGGATATACGCCGTCGTAGTAACACCGCGGGCTGTTTTGGGTTAGTTAATTAAAAACCATGATAAACTTTGATTTAAAAGTTGTTCTTCTGGGAAAATTATTTTTCTTATGAACATGAAACTATATCCAAAAATCATGATTAAACTCAAAGTGGAAGTATGTTTTCCAAAATGGTCATCTAGATGTCGTTCTTTCGACTAAAATGACTACCTTTACAAAAATGACTTGTAACCTGTATTTCCGACTATAAACTTATACTTTTTCTGTACAGATTCATAAACTTAAGTTCAATATGAAACCATAGCAATTGGATTCACTCAAAACGGATTTAAAACGAAGAAGTTATGGGTAAAACAAGATTGGATATTTTTACTTGTTGTAGCTACGTGAAAATTGGTAACAAATCTATACAAATCATATCCTAGCTAACTTATATTGTATTATACATGTATTCTAATATATTATGTAATCTTGGGATACCATAGACACGTATGCAAATGTTTTGACATATCATATCCTAGCTAACTTATATTGTATTATACATGTATTCTAATAAAATGGACGTTAAGGGTAGACAACCGAATATTTTAGAAGACCTACCAGAGGATATGATTGAGGAAATCTTGTCTAGAGTCGGTCAGAATTCATCAGCACATTTAGTTATGGCAAAATTAACTTGTCAAACATTTGAAAGGCTTTCCAGAAATGCCTTAGTTTATAAAAGGCTTTCCTTTGATAGGTGGGGTATATCACATTGGGGAGACTGTAAGTTACGCCGTGTTTTCTTTAAAGCGTTAAATGCGGGGAACCCAAATGAAATTTTACGCTACGGGTTAAGAACCTATTTTGACTCAACATATCCCAACATAGGATTTCGTGAATTAGAAAGAGCTTCTAACATGCAACATAAAGAAGCATGTTATGCTTACGGGTTAGTGATGTTCGCTTCTTACCAAAGTGAGAAAAAGAACACCGGATTGCAGCTTTTAAATAAAACCTTCCCACAAGTGACGGATTCAGTAGTTGGGGTGAGAAACAAGGTTTTTAGATTATTATGGGGCTGTTGGACATTACGAAACCCTCGTCCTTTTGACAACATTACAACATGCTGCCTAGCCAATGGTCATAACGGTTATTTTCCACAAGATCAAGGATGGGAAGTCGTCTTAGTAAACCTGAATGCATGACTTGTTTCTGGACTTATGAATTACGTGTCTTTATTTCTTTTACTGAACAACTTGCGTATTAACTAAAATTGCCTTTATAGCTGCCGAGTAGCAAAGTTTTTATGTGCTATATTTCATCCTATATGTATAATAGCGGTATTGTAAGTTTGTAAATTGTGTATAAAGTTTGAACGCGAAATATTATTATAATAAGTTTTTCATATAGAATCGTAGTAGTTGAATTGTATAATAGCTGCTAAGTATGAACTTAACGGGTAGGTACTACCCGAATTAAAACTATAAAATGCTAATATGAAGAAAAATATTTTATAAATAAGTTCATATTATGCTACGAAATACTAACGACTACTCTTAAATTCTATATGATTAACTCAATTCTTTTGGCTATTTTTGATGGAAATGGCACCGGCGACTCGTCAGAACTTGAACATGAGTGAGGAAGACTTCCGTGTTTTCCTTACTGCGAACATAGCCAGAGTGCAGGCTGCAATACAAAATAACAATAACTCTGGATCTAGCAGTGGAACTAATTCCGCAAGAAATCGTGTAGGATGCTCCTACAAAGAATTCACTGCCTGCAAACCTTTGGAATTTGATGGAACCGAAGGACCAATTGGTTTGAAATGGTGGACCGAGAAGGTCGAATCGGTGTTTGCCATAAGTAAGTGTACTGAAGAGGACAAAGTTAAGTACGATACGCATACCTTCACAGGTACGGCGTTAACGTGGTGGAATACCTATCTCGAGCAGGTAGGACAAGATGCTGCTTACGCACTACCATGGTCAGCATTTAAGCAATTGATGAACGAGCAGTATCGTCCCAGGAACGAGGTCAATAAGCTCAAGGTAGATCTTAGAGGATTACGAATGCAAGGTTTCGATATCACCACGTACGAACGACGATTTAAAGAATTGTGTCTATTGTGTCCCAGAACGTTTGAAGACGAAGAAGAGAAGATCGACGCATTTGTAAAAGGGTTACCGGAAAGAATTCAAGAAGATGTGAGTTCACACGAGCCCGCCTCCATACAAAAGGCGAGTCGAATGGCTCACAAATTAGTGAACCAGATCGAAGGAAGGATTAAAGAGCAGGCGACCGAAGAGGCTAACATGAAACAAGTCAAGAGAAAGTGGGAAGAAACCAATGACAAGAGTCACCAATACAACAACAACAATCACAACCAAAATCTCAACAACTATCCCAATAACCGCAACATCAATTGCAACAACAACTTCAACAAACCTCCCACAACAACTACAATAACTGGCCCAACAACAATAACAACAATAACAACAGCAACAACAACAATCCCAACAACAATCTCAATAACAACAATGGCAACAAAAACTAAAAACAGCCATGCCAAAGATGTGAAGAGCATCACCTGGGGTTCTGTACGACATTTTGCAACAGGTGTAAAAGAAATGGTCATAGCGTGAAGAAGTGCGAAATACACGGACCAATGCATAACAGAACTAAAGGAAAAAATAATGTCGGAACAAATAATACCGCCATAGTTTGTTTTGGATGTGGAAAACCGGGCCACTTTAATAGAAATTTCCTGAATCAGGGGAATACTAATGGGCAGGGCCGTGGAAGAGTTTTCAATATTAATACGGCAGAAGCGCAGGAAGACCCGGAGCTTGTTACGAGTACGTTTCTCATTGACAATAAATCTTCTTATGTTTTATTTGATTCGGGTGCGGATAGAAGCTATATGAGTAGAGATTTTTGTGCTAAACTAAGTTGTTCACCGACGCCCTTGGATAATAAATTTTTACTCGAATTAGCAAACGGTAAATTAATTACAGCAGATAATATATGTCGGAATCGAGAAATTAAACTGGTTAGCGAAACATTTAAGATTGACTTCATACCATTAGAGTTAGGGAGTTTTGATGTGATAATCGGTATGGACCGGTTGAAAGAAGTAAAAGCAGAGATCATTTGTTACAAAAATGTAATTCGCAATATACGAGAAAAAGGAAAACACTTAATGGTGTACGGAGAAAAGAGCAACGCGAAGTTAAATCTTATTAGTAACCTGAAGGCACAAAAACTAATAAGAAAAGGTTGCTATGCTGTGCTAGCACACGTCGAGAAAGTCAATTCCAAAGAAAAGAACATCAATGATGTTCCAGTCGCAAAAGAATTTCCCGATGTATTTCCGAAAGAATTACTGGGACTACCTCCACACCGATCGGTTGAATTTCAAATAGACCTTGTACCGGGAGCTGCACCAATAGCTCGTGCTCCATACAGACTCGCACCTAGCGAAATGAAGGAACTTCAGAGCCAATTACAAGAAATTTTAGAGCGTGGTTTCATTCGACCAAGCACATCACCGTGGGAGCTCCTGTTTTGTTTGTCAAGAAGAAGGATGGTACATTTAGGTTGTGTATCGACTACCGAGAGTTGAACAAACTTACCATCAAGAACCGCTACCCACTACCGAGAATCGACGACTTATTTGATCAACTACAAGGCTCGTCGGTTTATTCGAAGATTGATTTACGTTCTGGGTATCATCAAATGCGGGTGAAGGAGGTTGATATTCCAAAGACTGCTTTTAGGACGAGTTACGGTCATTACGAGTTTATGGTTATGCCGTTTGGATTGACGAACGCACCAGCTGTGTTCATGGACCTCATGAACCGAGTGTGTGGGCCATATCTTGACAAGTTTGTCATTGTTTTCATCGATGACATACTTATTTACTCGAAGAATGATCAAGAGCATGAAGAACATTTAAGAAAAGTGCTAGAGTTGTTGAGAAAAGAAAAACTGTACGGTAAGCTTTCAAAGTGTGCATTTTGGTTGGAAGAAGTTCAATTCCTCGGTCACATAGTGAACAAAGAAGGTATTCAGGTGGATCCAGCAAAGATTGAAACCGTTGAAAATGGGAAACCCCGAAAACTCCGAAGCATATACGCCAATTTTTAGGACTAGCTGGTTACTACAGAAGGTGTATCCAAGATTTTTCCAGAATAGCAAAACCCTTGACTGCATTAACGCATAAAGGGAAGAAATTTGAATGGAAGGATGAACAAGAGAAAGCGTTTCTATTGTTATAGAAAAAGTTAACTACGACACCTATATTGTCATTACCTGAAGGGAATGATAATTTTGTGATATATTGTGACGCCTCAAAGCAAGGTCTCGGTTGTGTATTAATGCAACGAACGAAAGTAATTGCTTATGCTTCTAGACAATTGAAGATTCACGAGCAGAATTATACGATGCATGATTTGGAATTAGGCGCGGTTATTTTTGCATTAAAGACTTGGAGGCACTACTTATATGGGGTCAAAAGTATTATATATACTGACCACAAAAGTCTTCAACACATATTTAATCAGAAACAACTGAACATGAGGCAGCGCAGATGGATTGAATTGTTGAATGATTACGACTTTGAGATTCGTTATCACCCGGGGAAGGCAAATGTGGTAGCCGACACCTTTAGCAGAAAGGACAGAGAACCCATTCGAGTAAAAGCTATGAATATAATGATTCACACTAACCTTACTACTCAAATAAAGGAGGCGCAACAAGGAGTTTTAAAAGAGGGAAATTTAAAAGTTGAAATACCCAAAGGATCAGAGAAGCATCTTAATATTCGGAAAGACGGAACCCGGTATAGAGCTGAAAGGATTTGGGTACCAAAATTGGGAGATATGAGAGAAATGGTACTTAGAGAAGCTCATAAAACCAAATACTCAATACATCCTGGAACGGGGAAGATGTACAAAGATCTCAAGAAACATTTTTGGTGGCCAGGTATGAAAGCCGATGTTGCTAAATACGTAGGAGAATGTTTGACGTGTTCTAAGGTCAAAGTCGAGCATCAGAAACCATCAGGTCTACTTCAACAACCCAAAATCCCAGAATGGAAATGGGAAAATATTACCATGGATTTCATCACTAAATTGCCAAGGACTGCAAGTGGTTTTGATACTATTTGGGTAATAGTTGATCGTCTCACCAAATCAGCACACTTCCTGCCAATAAGAAAAGATGACAAGATGGAGAAGTTAGCACGACTGTATTTGAAGGAAGTCATCTCCAGACATGGAAAATCAATCTCTATTATCTCTTATAGGAATGGCAGATTTATTTCAAGATTCTGGCAGACATTACAGCAAGCATTAGGAACTCGTCTTGACATGAGTACTGTCTATCATCCACAAACTGATGGGCAGAGCGAAAGGACGATACAAACGCTTGAAGACATGCTACGAGCATGTGTTATTGATTTCGGAAACAGTTGGGATCGACATCTACCATTAGCAGAATTTTCCTACAACAACAGCTACCATTCAAGCATTGAGATGGCGCCGTTTGAAGCACTTTATAGTAGAAAGTGCAGGTCTTCGATTTGTTGGAGTGAAGTGGGGGATAGACAAATTACGGGTCAGGAGATAATATAAGAAACTACCAAGAAGATCATTCAAATTCAACAACGGTTGAAAACCGCCCAAAGTCGACAAAAGAGCTACGCCGACATTAAAAGAAAAGATATAGAATTTGAAATTGGAGAGATGGTCAAGAAATCCTGGGCCAACCGGTAACAATAGATCATCTTGGTGACTCGGCGGTGGCATAGATGTTTGGGTACGATCCACAATATCAACCCGACTATAGTAATCATACACTTAGTTACTTTCGCACTTAATAGGTGGTAGACTTATTAAGGACAACTCACTAGTGTTCAAAACTAACTTACTAAAAATGGAAACTTTTTGAAAGTGGAAACTTACTAGGAATAGAAACTTAGCAAAACAAACTACAAACACTTACTTAAACTTGGGCAAAACATTTAACTACTCTTAAATATCAATAGGTTGACTTTCTGCTCGTTCATCCAACTTTCTATTCCGAGGAATAACCATCTCTCTACTTACTAAGGTGAACTCATAGCCCCACTCTTTATTACTAGCAACTTATTTTAACTTACTGGGGTGAGACACATGCTACTTTTACTATTTACAATTTAGACACAAGTACTGTAGTGACCCGAACTTTTCCATGTTTATATATATTAAATGAAATTGTTATTTACATGATTAAGTGTATCCAACATTCTAAGCAATCAAACTTGTTAAGACTTGATTAATTTAAATAGGTTTCATATAGACAATTGACCACCCAAGTTGACCGGTGATTCACGAACGTTAAAACTTGTAAAAACTATATGATGACATATATATGATTATATATATAGTTAACATGATATTATGATAAGTAATTATCTCATTAGGTATTTTAACAATGAGTTATATACATAAAATTGAGTTTATTGAATTAAGAAACTCGAAACGATATATATAACGATTATCGTTATAACAACGTCTTACTAAATACATATGAATCATATTAAGATATTGATACACTATATTTAATCATGATAAATGATAAGTAAACATGTCATTAAGTGTATTAACAATGAGCTACATATGTAAAAACAAGACTACTAACTTAATGATTTCAAAACGAGACATATATGTAACGATTATCGTTGTAACAACATTTAACTGTATATATATATATCATACTAAGATATATTAATATATCATAATATCATGATAATGTAATAATTTAACATCTCTTTAGATATAATAAACAATGGGTTAACAACATTTAACAAGATCGTTAATCTAAAGGTTTCAAAACAACATTTACATGTAACGGCTAACGATGACTTAACGACTCAGTTAAAATGTATATACATGTAGTGTTTAAATATGTATTCATACACTTTTGAAAGACTTCAAAACACTTATCAAAATACTTCTACTTAATAAAAATGCTTACAATTACATCCTCGTTCAGTTTCATCAACAATTCTACTCGTATGCACCCGTATTTGTACTCGTACAATACACAGCTTTTAGATGTATGTACTATTGGTATATACACTCCAATGATCAGCTCTTAGCAGCCCATGTGAGTTACCTAACACATGTGGGAACCATCATTTGGCAACTAGCATGAAATATCTCATAAAATTACAAAAATATTAGTAATCATTCATGACTTATTTACATGTAAACAAAATTACACATCCTTTATATCTAATCCATATACCAACGACCAAAAACACCTACAAACACTTTCATTCTTCAATTTTCTTCATCAAATTGACCTCTCTCAAGTTCTATCTTCAAGTTCTAAGTGTTCTTCATAAATTCTATAAGTTCTAGTTTCATAAAATCAAGAATACTTCCAAGTTTGCTAGCTTACTTCCAATCTTGTAAAGTGATCATCCAACCTCAAGAAATCTTTCTTATTTACAGTAAGATATCTTTCTAATACAAGGTAATACTCATATTCAAACTTTGATTCAATTTCTATAACTATAACAATCTTATTTCGAGTGGAAATCTTACTTGAATTTGTTTTCGTGTCATGATTCTGCTTCAAGAACTTTCAAGCCATCCAAGGATCCTTTGAAGCTAGATCTATTTTTCTCATTTCTAGTAGGTTTATCCACAAAACCTGAGGTAGTAATGATGTTCATAACATCATTCGATTCATATATATAAAACTACCTTATTCGAAGGTTTAAACTTGAAATCACTAGAACATAGTTTAGTTAATTCTAAACTTGTTCGCAAACAAAAGTTAATCCTTCTAACTTGACTTTTAAAATCAACTAGACACATGTTCTATATCTATATGATATTCTAACTTAATGATTTAAAACCTGAAAACACAAAAAACACCGTAAAACTGGATATACGCCGTCGTAGTAACACCGCATGCTGTTTTGGGTTAGTTAATTAAAAACTATGATAAACTTTGATTTAAAAGTTGTTCTTCTAGGAAAATGATTTTTCTTTTGAACATGAAACTATATCCAAAAATCATGATTAAACTCAAAGTGGAAGTATGTTTTCCAAAATGGTCATCTAGATGTCGTTCTTTCGACTGAAATGACTACCTTTACAAAAATGACTTGTAACCTGTATTTCCGACTATAAACTTATACTTGTTGTACCTACGTGTAAATTGGTAACAAATCTATATTAATCATATCCTAGCTAACTTATATTGTATAATACATACATTCTAATATATTATGTAATCTTGGAATACCATAGACACGTATGCAAATGTTTTGACATATCATATCGACCCATCTATATATATTATTTGGAACAACCATAGACACTCTATATGCAGTAATGTTGGAGTTAGCTATACAGGGTTGAGGTTGATTCCAAAAATATATATACTTTGAGTTTTAATCTAGCCTGAGACGTGTATACACTGGGTCGTGGATTGGGTCAAGATAATATATATCAATTTATTTCTGTACATCTAACTATGCACAACTAGTTGTAGGTTACTAACGAGGACAACTGACTTAATAAACTTAAAACATTAAAACGTATTAGAAATGTTGTAAATATATTTTGAACATACTTTGATATATATGTACATATTTGTTATAGGTTCGTGAATCGACCAGTGGCCAAGTCTTACTTCCCGACGAAGTAAAAATCTGTGAAAGTGAGTTATAGTCCCACTTTTAAAATCTAATATTTTGGGATGAGAATACATGCAGTTTTATAAATGATTTACAAAATAGACACAAGTACATGAAACTACTTTCTATGGTTGAACGATCGAAGCCGAATATGCCCCTTTTTACTTGGTAACCTAAGAATTAGTAAACCAGTCTACTAATTAACGCGAATCCTAAAGATAGATCTATTGGGCCCAACAAACCCCATCTATTGTAGCGGATGCTTTAGTACTTCGAGTTTTTATATCATGCGCGATGGATGTCCCGGAATGATGGGGATATTCTTATATGCATCTTGTTAATGTCGGTTACCAGGTGTTCACCGTATGAATGATTTTTATCTCTATGTATGGGATGTATTGAAATATGAAATCTTGTGGTCTATTATTGTGATTTGATAATATATAGGTTAAACCTATAACTCACCAACATTTTTGTTGACGTTTTAAGCATGTTTATTCTCAGGTGATTATTAAGAGCTTCCGCTGTTGCATACTAAAATAAAGACAAGATTTGTAGTCCATGCTTGTATGATATTATGTAAAACTGCATTCAAGAAACTTATTTTTGATGTAATATATTCATATTGTAAACCATTATGTAATGGTCATGTGTAAACGGTATATTTTAGATTATCATTATTTGATAATCTACGTAATGCTTTTTAAACCTTTATCGATAAAATAAAGGTTATGGTTGTTTTAAAAATGAATGCAGTCTTTGAAAAACGTCTCATATAGAGGTCAAAACTTCGCGACGAAATCAATTAATATGGAACGTTTATAATCAATATGAACGGGACATTTCAAGTACCAACTGTTAAACTATGCTAAACTTGGCTATGTCCAACAAAGTCCCTACAATGATATTTTTAATTGCTCGTTAAATGCATTCTTAATTATTGGGGGTAGGCCTATCGGGAGTAATGTTCCCGACACATTTGACTAAGTCTTTGTATTACTTAATAATGAAATTAAAACGACAAGTATATACACAACTTGTCTTTGGGGCAAACTTGAACGTTTAGTCTAAATATCACGAATTGACATAACTTTTTGATCCCTGCGAGATCAACTTTATAAACTAAATCTTGTGGTCTAAAACAACAGTCAAACATTTTTGTTAAACCTATGAACTTCACTCAACCTTTTTGGTTGACACTTTAGCATGTTTTGTCTCATGTGCTGTCTGATCAAGTTATTTATCTACTGCTTATGTGATGCTACTTGGACATAGGATCAAGAGATATCACATTTATTACTATTGCATTTGAACATTTACTATATTTCCGTCATTGTAACGACATTTCATTTATTCCACTGCGTACTCTCAATAAAGTTTGATTTTATCATGTAGTATTTGAAATGTCCCGTTCTTATTGATTAAAAACGTTCCATATTAATTGATTTCGTTGCGAGGTTTTGACCTCTATATGAGACGTTTTTCAAAGACTATATTCATTTTAAAACAAACCATAACCTTTATTTCATCAATAAATGTTTAAAAAGCTTTACGTAGATTATCAAATAATGATAATCTAAAATATCCTGTTTACACATGACTATTACATAATGGTTTACAATAAAAATATGTTACAACGAAATAAGTTTCTTGAATGCAGTTTTTACACAATATCATACAAGCATGGACTCCAAATCTTATCCTTATTTAAGTATGCGACAGCGGAAGCTCTTAATAATCACCTGAGAATAAACATGCTTAAAACGTCAACAAAAAAAATGTTGGTGAATTATAGGTTTAACCTATATATATCAAATCGTAACAATAGACCACAAGATTTCATATTTCAATATACATCTCATACATAGAGATAAAAATCATTCATATGGTGAACACCTGGTAACCGACATTAACAAGATGCATATATAAGAATATCCCCATCATTCCGGGACACCCTTCGGATATGCTATAAATTTTGAAGTACTAAAGCATCCGGTACTTTGGATGGGGTTTGTTAGGCCCAATAGATCTATCTTTAGGATTCGCGTCAATTAGGGTGTCTGTTCCCTAATTCTTAGATTACCAGACTTAATAAAAAGGGGCATATTCGATTTCGATAATTCAACCATAGAATGTAGTTTCACGTACTTGTGTCTATTTTGTAAATCATTTATTAAACCTGCATGTATTCTCATCCCAAAAATATTAGATTTTAAAAGTGAGACTATAACTCACTTTCACAGATTTTTACTTCGTCGGGAAGTAAGACTTGGCCACTGGTCGATTCACGAACCTATAACAAATATGTACATATATATCAAAGTATGTTCAAAATATATTTACAACACTTTTAATACATTTTGATGTTTTAAGTTTATTAAGTCAGCTGTCCTCGTTAGTAACCTACAACTAGTTGTTCAAAGTTAGATGTACAGAAAAAAATTGATATATATTATCTTGAATCAATCCATGACCCAGTGTATACACGTCTCAGGCTAGATCACAACTCAAAGTATATATATTTTTGGAATCAACCTCAACCCTGTATAGCTAACTCCCACATTACTGCATATAGAGTGTCTATGGTTGTTCCAAATAATATATACACATGGGTCGATATGATATGTCAAAACATTTGCATACGTGTCTATGGTATCCCAAGATTACATAATATATTAGAATACATGTATAATACAATATAAGTTAGCTAGGATATGATTAATATAGATTTGTTACCAATTTTCACGTAGCTACAACAAGAAAAATTATCCAATCTTGTTTTACCCATAACTTTTTCGTTTTAAATCCGTTTTGAGTGAATCAAATTGCTATGGTTTCATATTGAACTCTATTTTATGAATCTAAACAGAAAAAGTATAGGTTTATAGTCAGAAATATAAGTTGCAAGTCGTTTTTGTAAGAGGTAGTCATTTCAGTCGAAAGAACGACGTCTTGATGACCATTTTGAAAAACATACTTTCACTTTGAGTTTAACCATGATTTTTGGATATAGTTTCATGTTCATAAGAAAAATCATTTTCCCAAAAGAACAAATTTTAAATCAAAGTTTATCAAAGTTTTTAATTAACTAACCCAAAACAGCCCGCGGTGTTACTACGACTGCGTAAATCTGGTTTTACGGTGTTTTTCGTGTTTCCAGGATTTAAATCATTAAGTTAGAATATCATATAGATATAGAAAATGTATTTAGTTGATTTTAAAAGTCAAGTTAGAAGGATTAACTTTTGTTTGCGAACAAGTTTAGAATTAACTAAACTATGTTCTAGTGATTACAAGTTTAAACCTTCGAATAAGATAGCTTTATATGTATGAATCGAATGATGTTATGAACATCATTACTACCTCAAGTTTTCTGGATAAAGCTACTGGAAATGAGAAAAATGGATCTAGCTTCAAAGGATCCTTGGATGGCTTGAAAGTTCTTGAAGCAGAATCATGACACGAAAACAGTTCAAGTAAGATTTTCACTCGAAATAAGATTATTATAGTTATAGAAATTGAATCAAAGTTTGAATATGAGTATTACCTTGTATTAGAAAGATATCTTACTGTAAATAAGAAAGATTTCTTGAGGTTGGATGATCACTCTACAATATTGGAAGTAAGCTAGCAAACTTGGAAGTATTATTGATTTTATGAAACTAGAACTTGTAGAATTTATGAAGAACACTTAGAACTTGAAGATAGAACTTGAGAGAGATCAATTAGATGAAGAAAATTGAAGAATGAAAGTGTTTGTAGGTGTTTTTGGTCGTTGGTGTATGGATTAGATATAAAGGATATGTAATTTTGTTTTCATGTAAATAAGTCATGAATGATTACTCATATTTTTGTAATTTTATGAGATATTTCATGCTAGTTGCCAAATGATGGTTCCCACATGTGTTAGGTGACTCACATGGGCTGCTAAGAGCTGATCATTGGAGTGTATATACCAATAGTACATACATCTAAAAGCTGTGTATTGTACGAGTACGAATACGGGTGCATACGAGTAGAATTGTTGATGAAACTGAACGAGGATGTAATTGTAAGCATTTTTGTTAAGTAGAAGTATTTTGATAAGTGTCTTGAAGTCTTTCAAAAGTGTATGAATACATATTAAAACACTACATGTATATACATTTTAACTGAGTCATTAAGTCATCGTTAGTCGTTACATGTAAGTGTTGTTTTGAAACCTTTAGGTTAACGATCTTGTTAAATGTTGTTAACCCAATGTTTATAATATCAAATGAGATTTTAAATTATTATATTATCATGATATTATGATGTACGAATATCTCTTAATATGATATATATACATTAATTGTCGTTACAACGATAATCGTTACATATATGTCTCGTTTCAAAATCATTAAGTTAGTAGTCTTGTTTTTACATATGTAGTTCATTATTAATATACTTAATGATATGTTTACTTATCATAATATCATGTTAACTATATATATAACCATATATATGTCATCATATAGTTTTTACAAGTTTTAACGTTCGTGAATCACCGGTCAACTTGGGTGGTCAATTGTCTATATGAGACCTATTTCAATTAATCAAGTCTTAACAAGTTTGATTGCTTAACATGTTGGAAACACTTAATCATGTAAATAACAATTTCATTTAATATATATATAAACATGGAAAAGTTCGGGTCACTACAGTATTGTTCTCGTATATTATAATATGTTGGTTTATTTGATATTAAGTCACATTTTGCCCAGGCCTTAACTAGGGGTGTGATACGTAACGAGTGGGTTAGTCGCAGTGTTAAGACACCACTCCGTAAATTGATGAAATGTGGGGTAGTCGCGGTGTTAAGACACCACATATTACGTAACGAGTGGGGTAGTCGCGATGTTAAGACACCACTCCAGAAATTAATGAAATGTGGGGTAGTCACGATGTTAAGACACCACATAATATGTATCGAGTGGGTTAGTCGCGGTGTTAAGACACCACTCCGGAATTAAATGATATGTGGGTTAGTCGCGGTGTTAAGACACTACATTGTCGTAAAGGGTGGGTTAGTGCCTTAGTGATACGCGATGTTAAGTACGCTAATGAATGTTGCGAACTTCGATGGTCTTTTGCAAGCACCATCTCCTTGAAGGATTGGTTAACCATGGTTTTGTGTAGTAGTATAGCATATTTTTTATTGTTTGGAATATATGCTAATATTTGTGCTAGCTCGTGGTTTGGAGACTTAACGTATTATGGTACGATGGTATGCTATTTAGTTGCTAGCGTGTATGCGGTAATGTGTAAGTGTTTGCAAGTAGGTATAATATATATGTATGTGTATAACTATTGCATTCACTAAGCGTTTTGCTTACCCTCTCGTTGTTTATCTTTTTAGGCTCCGGCTTGGATAAAGGCAAGGGTATTTGATTGAATTAGTGGCCTTCCGCTTTGTTTTGATAGGAGATGCTTTTGAAAGTTTAGCTTTTGAAGTTTGACCAAGATGTGGGTAGTTTAACCCCAAACACCATGCTCTAGGTGTCGTTTGGAATTTGAACTCTTATGGTCGAAACTTGTATTTTGAACGGAATTCGTAAAACGGGTCGTTGTGGGCCCGGTGATGTAAAACTCGGTTTTATTGTGAAAACTTCTTAGTTTTACTTATTATATAAGTGTGTGACATTTGGTTTCGTGAAAAAGTGTCGGGAAGCGGGTTTTTTGCTCGCGTGAAATTGGAAAACAGATCAGAAAGTTGCAGTTCATTTGGACGCCGTCCAAGATGCTTGAACGCCGTCCTGGCCTTCAATACTGGACGCCGTCCAGATAACTGGATGCCATCCAGATGCACTGACTCTCAAAAAAAAAATTTGAGGTCGTGTTTTCGGTTGAATAATGAGTTGGGTCGTTACACAAAAGAACACATTTTAACTAAGTAAAATCACATCAGAGTTGACTCCTGTCAAACATAACATCGCCATACCCGTCTTCTCCCCAAAATGCATCACTTACAAAAGCTAACAACTTGCAGAGAGAGGATGGAGGGGAATTAGCACGAAGCTAAGTGAGTATGACTAACTACAGGCAATAGTAAACAGGAACCATCATACTAATCATGTCACAAAAAATAACACACAAACATCACCCAAGTGCCATCTACAGAGACTCTGGCAGCTCGGCCAAACCATTAACCACCAGCTGATCGGAGTGGGGCTTACCAGAAGTTCCTCCACCACAGTGTGTATATATATAATCCACACGTGACGAACGCATCATTCACATATATATACACCTCGATTGTCTAGACTACCACATGAGGAACCCAACCCGCAGGTTGATCTCTCTTACCGAGGCTACCACACAATAGGAACACACTGGGCTCCAACAGACAAGCATCAGCTAACATGCAGTCATCACAACGTACTAACTAATCACAACAATAAGAATATCTAACAAGCATGTCAATCATAATATAACATGCTACTCTATACTATATACTCTAGTTAGTCCCATTCACCAAATACCAGCAACCAGCTCAGATAACCTACTACTGAGCGGCTTCCTTATCCTTATAACCTGAACATAAGGCAAATCAAGTTAGTTGTTGTCCGTTAAAACCAAACAACACAATACAGAAATTTTTGTATAAAAAATTCTTCGCTAACGGCTAGGAAAACAGCTAAATTTCACTATAATGCATCACTGATCTACATCTGTACGGTTGCACACGCAACCGTACGGTTTCAGCCTCCATTCGCATGGTTACAATATGTAACCGTGCGGTTGTAAGTTTCTGGCCCGGTTGCACAACACTGCTGCATCCGTACGGTTGCACTTGCATCCGTACGGTTACACCACGCAACCGTGCGATTACAACTTGCAACCGTGCGGTTGTATTCATCGAGCTACAGCAGCAGAAACTGACGGGTTTCGAACCAAAATCACTCAAATCTTGATTTCTACATGTTTTGACACTAAACGAAGCTTAGAAAATGTTTATAGCAACTAAAGAAACATAAACCACAACGTTTTACACCAAACCAACATCAAAATCACAAGTTTTGACCAAAAATGCACCTTTACCAAAAACCTAACTAAAAATCATTTTAATCACAACTTACTACACGAAATCAAGAGATTTATACATTGTTTGAATCACAAAATCAGTAACAATTGATTGCTAAACTCAATTTAGACTCAATCAAGATTTCAAGAGATTATGGTTTGATGGGTGTGAGAGTGTAGGTACGGGTGTGGAGAAGAAAAGTCTAGAAAATGGTAGAAATGAGCTGAATCTTGCTTATATATTTATGTTAAATTAAAATACCCCATCACACACGGGTATTTACCAGTTATCTAATAACTTTCGTACATCATTTGGCAACCCAAACGAAGTCCAAAATAAATAAACAAACCTGTTCTGTGACACTTGTCACAAACTGGTCCTAACCACATAAATAAATAATAATAAATATTAAATAAAAATAAAAGCATATTGATATCGCATATTTAACACACGTTTTCCTTAGCGATATCGGGCACATTTTGGTCCTTTTGGATACGATTTGGTGTTATTTCGATAAGTGTTGTGAAAGTTTGAGTTCTAAGCCAAGGAGATGAAATTTGAATTTATTTGATGGTTTTAGTGATTTTCTATGGAAACGAGTGAAAGAGATTGGTTCAATTCGAGTTTGGATGAATTTAATGAGTTTTCAGCTTCGGAATCAGCAAAAAGGGCCTGGAGCGCCGCTCAAATATGTGGAGCACCACTCCAGTAGGCAGGAAATACAGTTCGAGGGGTTTTGGAAGACCAGACATCAATTTTTAGTTATATGGAGCGCCGCTCCATATATGGAGCGCCGCTCCACTTCTTGTCGGTTTCAGAATTTTACTATTTAAGGCCCGAATTTTTACCCTAATTAATCATTCTTGCATCCAGACGAATTTCAGCAGCTTTTTGACGAAAAAGGGTGATTTTTGGGGAATCCCAAGATCATTCTAACACATCAATCATTCCGGAAACGCGTCTCGATCCGTTCATCATTCAAGAACACAATTTTCATTAGTTTTAATTCTTATCATCATAATGAATACTCTTAATTGTTTATTTTTGATTTTGGCTTTAGCTATGATTGTTGGCTAAGCACTTTAATGTTTGTCTAGATTGAATATTCGTATGTGTTTGGATGATACTTTAATGTTTAATTTGATTAATACATGATAATTATGAGTTTTGATTAAGAACCATTCTTGTGGGTGTTGATTATTGTTACTAGGTTGATTAGTGTACTTGTTTGAACAAAGGGAACCCTGTTTCAATTTCGTGCATTAGTTTCCAATTGCTTTTTCTTAACCAATTGGGTGCTTACTGGACCAAGGGGATAAACCGGGTAACATAGATTAAACAAACTAAGGGTGAATTGTGTGGAGCGAACGCGTAACCAATTGAATCTTAATCTTATTATTAGTTAATTACTAAGTCACAAACAAAAGAGGTCTTTGGTGAAAGGAAACCCTAAGCCAATAAATCCTAGTTTGACGTGTTTGCTAAAAGAGAACTCTCGGTAAACCGACTCTGTAGTTGCATGTATTGATAAATTGAACTAGTGCTTAATAACAAATCATCCAACACTGCGAATAGGATATCTAGGTGAACATTCTTTTATCTATTGAATTCAAATATCTTTAATTTTCGTTGAGTCTGCATTTATTTTCTATAAACTTAAAAACACAAAAATATTGTCTTTTACTTTTAATCTTTACTTTTAATCTATCCTTGATTTGGCTAATCGTTAAATAGCCACAAAACAAATTATCTCGTACTTTCAATTTTCATAGATTAACTTAGTTTATTTTTATTAGTTGCAATCTTAGTTCTCACGTTAAACTGTCCTTGAAACGATTTCGGAATTACCAACTTTATACTATTGCACGATCGGGTACACTGCCCGTTAGTGTGTAGTAATATTTAAAACCGGCATTTTCCAGAGATAAATTATATACACAATTTTAGACATCAAGTTTTTGGCACCGCTGCCGGGGACAGTTGTGTCAAAAATTAAGATTGTTATCTAATTGTTCTTAGTTTAGTTTTAATTATAGTTTATTATTTCTTTTCATTTATTCTCAGTTGAATCGGTGTGTTTAATCAGTTGTTAGTTGTGATTTCGCAGATAACAGGTAGTGCATGCCACATACGCGTTCTTCTAATTCTCCGATTCTTCAACCGTTTGACGAACCCGAAAGAGAGTTATTCAGAGCATTAAGTCAAGAGCAACAGTCTACAGTGGATTCATCTTCTTCTTCGAGTGCTAATATTATGACGACCCGGAAATTTTTGACCAAATTTAAACTTAATATTTATATGGTTTCGATACGATAAGCAAAGTCTGTAATGATGAGTCTCAAAAAGTTTGAACTGTTTCATATATTCAATTGACCTTCGACTACTCTCGACGATTCACGAACAATTAATTGTAAATAGATATGTGTGTATGTATATATAAATAATAATTCAAAATATAATTTGAAGTATTATATGTTGTTGTTATTAAAAATTAATAAAATAAAAATAGAATATTATAATAATTAGTATTTAAAATATATCTCTATATATTACTAAAGTATATTAAAAATAAAAATTAAATGATTTTTATACTTGTATGATGTTTCGATTGATATTAAGCAAGTTAAATTCAAACTTATGTAATTCTAAAATAAACGATGATCCGAAAATGAGTTCTATAAATTTTAGGCTTATTAAAGATATATTTAGGAACCATTTAGTGAATTTTAAAACTTTTCATATTTTACTTGGGATTGGGAGTGAATAATTAGTGTAATTTTTATTTAATAGTTAATGAGCGAATCTTATACTATAATGACCAAAATAAATAAATATAGTTAATTTAAAAATATGGGATCTTTCTGAAGACTTTTGTTCGCCACTTACTAAACAACGGAGTACGAAATAAAGTCCGCGAAAGGTGACGGCTAAGATTTACACACGTTTTCTTTTAATTGATTAAATAATTATTATAATTATTATAATTATTATTATAGTTTACTATAATTGGAATTGTATGTATATAGTTGTATGTAATATGCTCGATGTTTATTGTCATAAATCAAACACCACTTGGCTCCTCTATTTCCTTTTCTTGTTATATGTCAAACTCAATTTCCAACCCACTTGATGCTTTATGTCCACTTCTGTATGTGAATATATTTGATATTTAAAGATATTATATTTATGTATGTCAGTGATTTGATGTCGATAGAGTAATATATTTACCTGGATGCTAAGTGTTTAATGAATTGAATGATTGATTAGTTAATTACTATTACTTTTTGTCTTTTTACACAAACTAGGAACCAAGTTTTTATATATGCATGTTCACCTAGATAGACACATGATATAGATACTTAGACTCACCTACAATTACTCCACCACCTCAAACATCTTAGCATCGCCACCCCATTCATCATTTGACTACCATCATTCCGCCGTCATCTTCATCCTCCCTCTACACCATTTACGGCCACCATCACCAACATCTTTAGAACCATTACGACTGTGCAACATCATCGAGCCATCCATGATCACTAACACAAACCCACTTTATGTTTCGGTCCAAGAATCAACAACAAAAACCCCTTCGATCACCACTTTCGTTAAAACCTTCATCCACCATCGCCACTATCACCGGTTAACAACCATCACCCTTAACCCACTTCCTTAATCCATCATCTACAAAACACCACCACCTACTAATAGCTTCGAAATCATTTCTGTTTATGTTTAGGTCGAAGAACACCCAACTCTCTTATTCTCTCTCTCTAAAATCTTTGAACCGATTGAACCCACCATTAAACCACCAATGTACTCAACCCTTGCAGCTACTTCTACCCTTCGAGATAACACCACAACCATCATCATTTCTATAATGTTTTACTACTGCTATCGCTGTTTCTGGCCACCAAAACAACACTCATTTCCTACTATTCAAAAATCCATTGCAGCTGCTACTAAGCTCATCATTTATTTTTGTTGTTGTTGTCGATCATCACCTACGCTGATACTGCTCCTTTGTGGGTTCTGCTCAGCTGCAGCCGTCAACATCTATTGCAATTGTTCGAAGACCACCTGCTATGATGATTATATACGAATGATGATGAAAGATAATCAATGATGATATGATTCTAGGTTTTAAATTGCTTGGTGTTTTCTTTTGGCCGACATTTATAATAAACATTACAACCACTTGTAAAGTGGTAGGGTGTACACAATTAAATATTTTTTCCATTCCAGCGATTTATGCAAGAGATATATTCGGCCCTTTAATTTTCTGTTGGGCCATCAAGGTTTGTTAGTTAGGCTTAGGGAATTATGAAGTTGGGCCGTGTGCTTGAAGTTGGGCCGAGAATACGAAGATAGAAATAGGAAACAGAAAATACGCTTATATATAATTAAGCTGGGATTTAATCAGATAAATTAAAACAGAGGGATGGTTTGGTGGCATGTTGGGTTAACGAGAGGTTGGGGGTTCGAGTCCCGGTGGTGGCATTCTTTTTGAGCTTTTCTTCAAGGTTGTAACACTTTATTATTATTATTATTATTATTATTATTATTATTATTATTATTATTATTATTATTATTATTATTATTATTATTATTATTATTATTATTATTATTATTATTATTAATATTATTATTATTATTATGTTTATAATTATAATTATTGTTGTTATCAAGATTATTATTATTATGGTTATTATTGTTATTAGTTAGTGTTATTTTTACTTGTATTATTATTAACATAGGTATTATTAGTAATATTATCATTATTATTATTAAATTATCCATTATATTAAAAATTATTGGTATTATCATTATTAATATAGTTATTATTATTATTACTATTACTATGATTATTTTTACTAAAATTATTATTTTATTTTCAGTAAAACTATTATTATTATTATCAGTATTATCTATATCAATATTATCAAAAATAATTACGTTTATGAAAATAAAAGTTTTAAAGATATTATTAAGGTTGTAAGTATGTTTTTAATAAAATTAACAAAGTTTATATAAATATTCATATATAACATGTTAGATATTTTTATTAAAATACTAATCAAATATATATCAATATATCTATATAAATATTAAACATTTTAATATATACACAAACTAGATAAGTATAATATATAATTTAAGATATAATATATAAATTAGTTCGATTACGATTATACGTTTTAATATATATATAAATGATATAGGTTCGTGAATCCGAGGCCAACCATGCATTGTTCAATATAGTCATATGTATTTTTACTACAAAATACATTAGGTGAGTTCATTTGATTCCCTTTTACTCTTTACATTTTTGGGACTGAGAATGTAACTTCCTCCCAATAGGGTCTGGAAGGAACGTCACTAATATCAAAACATACCAACATATTATAATAAACTAGAACAATACTAAATGATGAATTTAACTTTAATGAGTACGCAGCGGAAAATGAAATGTCGTTACAATGACAGGAATAACAATAACGTAAATGTTCACATGCAGAAGTAATAAATGCGATATCTCTTGATCCTATGTCCAAGTAGCATCACATACGCAGTAAGTATAAGAGCTTGAATCAAACAGCACATGAGACAAAACATGCTAAAGTGTCAACCAAAAAGGTTGAGTGAAGTTCATAGGTTTAAAAAAAAGTTTGACCTTTTATTTTTTAGACCACAAGATTTAGTTTGTAAAGTTGATCTCCCGCAGGATCAAAAAGTTATGCCAGTGCGTGATATTTAGACTAAACATTATTTGCCCCGTGATAAGTTGTTCTGTCCTTGTCGTTTAATTTCATTATCAAGTAATACAAAGACTTAGTCAAATGTATCGGGGACGTTACTCCCGATAGGCCTATCCCCAATAATTAAGAATGCCGCAGCAATTAAAAATATCACTGTAGGGACTTAGTCGGACATAGCCGGGTATAGCATAGTTTTAACAGTTGGTACTGATATTTAGACTAAACTTTCAAGTTTGCCCCGTAACAAATTATCGTTTATACTTGTCGGTTGGGGACTTGCTGGTCATAGCCCAACATATCACAGTTTAATAGTTGGTACTTGTATTTAGACTAGACTTTCAAGTTTGCCCCGTAACAAGTTATCATTTATACTTGTCGGTTGGGGACTTGGTGGTCATAGCCCAACATATCACAGTTTAATAGTTGATACGTGTAAAACAGTTATAAAAGTTGCGCATGTATTCTCAGCCCAAAAATGTAAAGAGTAAAAGGGATCATATGAAACTCACCCCAAAAGTAAGTAAGTTTGCTAGCAATAAAGAGGGGCTATGAATTCACCTTAGTAAGTAGAGAGAGAGTTATTCCTTGGAATAGAGGGTTGAACGAGTGAGCAGGAAAGTCAACCTATTGACATTTTAGAGTAGTTAAGTGTTTTGCCCATGTTTAAGTTTAAGTATGTGTTTAAGTATAGTTTGTTTTACTAAGTTTCTATTCCTAGTAAGTTACTATTTTTATAAAGTTTCCATTTTTAGAAAGTTTCTTATTTTACTAAGTTTCTATGACTAGAGAGTTTCTACTTTTATCAGTGTTTTCCATTTTAGGATACTTGCCGTATTAGATAAGCTTCCAATCACCCCTTTCCCTTCGAATGGCTAATTTAGATCTAGGGGCTTGAGCCATAGGACCCTTTAAATCGGAAATCCAAACCCTCTGCCTAGAATCTCATAGAAACCATTCGTCAAGAAAGTTCGAAGATCTATACATCTCTAATACATATCCCAAAATATTTTTATGTTACAATATAAGTAGCAGGTTATAGGTGCTAGTAATAGTAATAGTGTATACATGTTATTTATTTTATTTTTAATTGCATATAATTTATAACATTATTTACATGTTTCGGTAAAAATAATAACTGAAGTAAAAAGTAAAAAGTAAAAAAGTAAAAAGTAAAAAGTAAAAAAAAATAAAAAGTAAGAAAAGAATACTTACTAGTAGTAATTCATCAAAGAGAGAATGAGAGAAATTTTGGTGTGAGTTTGAATGAGAAATGAGGGGTATTTATACTTGAAAAAATTAGGTAAAAAGAATAAAATAATTAAAAGAAAAAGAAATATTTTAATTCTTAATGGGATTTTAAAATTAAAAAGTATTAAATGTTAGGTCATGGAATAATGCATAAAATAAAATAATAAAAGTAGTTTTTCCATTACAATTTTTAATTAAAAAGTAATTTATTTATTTATTTATTTTTTTTTCATTTATTTTAAGGATTTTTTTTTATAAATAAACAAATTGATTTAATGCTTTTCCAAGAATATTTGTCAATAATATTTTATTTTATTTTATTTTTATTTTTTTATTTAATTAATAAATACAAATTTTGCATAAAAATAATAAATAATTCGGTATTTTGTATTTTTAATAATAATTATGATTTTAATTATTAAACTATAGGTTTAGTAAGTTTGTAAATATTATTACATTTATATATAATTGGATTTATTATATAGTTAAATATATAATACATTAACTAAATAATAAAAGTGATACAAAGTTTATATACTTAGTTAAATTATGTCAAATTATATAAATTAATAACATATTATTTATTTAAGCGTACATTGTTGACTAAAAATTACTATTCGGTCAATATTTAATTATATATAACAACCCTTAATACATATAGTCAGGCAGAAAATCTTAGGGTTAATTCAGTAAATTTAGAAGTCGAAAAGTGAGGGTTGTTCCAGTACCTCCCCGTTAATAAAAACTTCGTCCCGAAGTTTTAGGTAGACTTCTCGGATGCATCAGCGGTTGAGAAGAGATGGGGATATTTCTGTTTTATTTGGTCTTCACGTTCCCAGGTATACTCGGGGCCACGTCGTGAATTCCAACGGATCTTAACAATAGGTATGGTGCTTTGTTTTAAGCGTTTAGCAGATCGGTCCATGACTTCTACGGGTTCCTCTATGAAGTGCATTTTATCATCAATGCGAATGTCATCCAAAGGAATAACGAGAGTGTCATCAGCGAGACACTTTTTAAGATTCGAGACATGAAATATGTCGTGTACGCTGCTAAGTTCAGCAGGTAATTCTAATCGATAAGCCACGGTTCCGATCCTTTCAGTAATCTTGAAGGGTCCAATAAAACGCGGACTTAGTTTGCTTCGTTTACCAAAACAAACGACGCCTTTCCAAAGGGATACTTTCGACATGACTTTGTCACCAACTTGGAATTCCAAATTTTTCCGACCTTTATTAGCATAGCTCTTCTGTCGGCTGCGGGAAGTTTCTATTCGTTTCTTAATCTGAACTATCTTTTCGGTTGTCTCGTGTATGATTTCAGGACCAGTTAACTGTCTGTCCTCTAATTCATCCCAGAACAGTGGGGATCTACATTTTCGTCCTTATAAGGCCTCAAAAGGTGCAGCCTTAATACTTGAGTGGTAACTATTATTGTAAGAGAATTCAACCAAAGGCAAATGTCTATCCCAGCCTTTGCCGGAATCAATAACACAAGCGCAAAGCATATCTTCCAATGTTTGAATGGTTTGTTCACTTTGACCATCGGTTTGAGGATGATAAGCAGTACTCATGTCGAGTTGAGTTCCAAGAGCAGTTTGTAAGGATTTCCAGAATCTGGAAGTGAATCTACTGTCGCGATCGGATATGATTGATATAGGAACACCATGACGAGAGACAATTTCTTTGATATACAGTTGTGACAATCTCTCCATCTTGTCAGTCTCTTTGATCGGTAAGAAATGAGCAGATTTAGTAAGACGATCTACTATGACCCATATAGTATCATTGCCACTAGAAGTCTTGGGTAATTTAGTAATAAAGTCCATAGTGATACATTCCCACTTCCACTGTGGAATATTCGGTTGTGTCAACAGACCAGAAGGCTTTTGATGTTCAGCCTTGACTTTCAAACAAGTTAGACACTTACTAACATAAGTAGCAATGTCAGCTTTCATATTAGTCCACCAGTAGAATTCCTTCACATTGTGGTACATGTTACTGGAACCTGGATTAATAGAATACCTAGTTTTATGCGCTTTATCCAAGACTAGTTCACGGAGATTACCGAAGCGAGGAACCCAAATTATGTTGCCAAAGTACCGTGTACCATTAGCTTTCACTTGGAGTTGGTTCTCGAAACCGATAGGTCCTTCACCTTCGATAAGTGTTGGTTTAATAGCTTCCAGTTGATCTTCGCAGATTCGTGATATAAGATTTGATTTGATTTTCAGGTTTAAGGCACGAACACGTTTAACATCGTCTTTTCGAGTAAGGGCATCGGCAACTACATTTGCCTTGCCAGGATGATATTCCATCTTACAGTCATAATCGTTCAATAACTCGAGCCATCGGATTTGCCTCATATTCAGCTGTTTTTGATCAAATATGTGTTGAAGACTTTTATGGTCAGTGTACACCGTAAACTGGGTACCATATAGATAATGTCTCCATATCTTTAATACAAATACCACGGCACCTAACTCATGGTTGTGTGTGGTATAGTTCTCCTCGTGCTTCTTCAACTGTCTAGATGCATAGGCAATAACCTTTTCATGTTGCATTAAAACACAACCAAAGCCTTGCTTTGAAGCATCGCAGTAAACAACAAATTCGTCGGTACCTTCGGGTAAAGATAGAATCGGGGTTGTGGTCAATTTCTCCTTCAGAATCTTGAAGCAGATTCCTGTTCTTCGGACCACTCAAATTTCTTCCCTTTTTGAGTTAGCTTTGTGAGAGGTTTAGCAAGGAGGGAAAAATCTTTTATGAATCTCCGATAGTAACCAGAAAGTCCCAAAAATTGACGATTATGCTTCGCAGTCTTTGGTATCTACTAATATCAAGATGATTGTTTTTCTTCTTGCATTTGGGTTTTTGAACAGATAGCTTGAGAGTTTTCTTTGAATCACTTTCTATTCCATACGTCATGATATTGGAATTTTTCTATGAATTACTGTAATATAATCACGTTGGCCACCATCATTATATTTCACTAATTCATATTTCCATTCCAATGTCACTCCATAAGGTCAGGATATGATAAATGATGATTTCTAATATAGTGTATTAAGGATAGCAGTAATCTTAGCTGGATTGACAACATGTCGGTTTTAAGCCAAAACTTGCACTTGGAAAAGTTTGCGTAGAGTTGTTCTTCTTCTTAAGAATGAATTTGCAAATGTTGCTCATGTTCTTTCTCACTCTTGGAGCAGATCAAAACGTCATCCATGAAAATAGTTACGAACTTGTCGAGTCATGGTTGGCTAGTTTTAAGTTGTAGTCTTTTTAGACTTGGTCAACTTTCATACCTTTGAAAGTTATGAAAGTTGTGAAAGTTATGAAATGGACGTGGTCAAACGAGAAAGTTATGAGAAATCGTGGTAAGAGTTGGTGCAGTTGGACGAACCATGATTCTTCACTACATAAGGGTGTATAGAAGTTTGATAAATCTGATAGGTCATAAGTTTGAAGAATTTTTAAGCGGGATAAAGATGAATATGATATGAGCGAAACACTTTATATTATTAAGAACGAGGCATTAAACAAGCCTTTTTATTACACGATTCGGAAATAGAAATAGTTTAAGGCATAGCCTTTACATAGATAAGAAATTTGGAAAAATAAATTAGGAAATATTAAGATTGAAGTAGTCTTCATATCTCTTCTTCTCATCCTCAACCTTCTTCATAAAGTTCTCAACTTTCTCATTCTTCGCCTTTTGTTTCTCATGCAGGAATTTGAGATTATCATAAAGATTAGAAACACCATTGTTGATTACATGGTACTTGTGGTCCCTCATAGAAAGTTGATTATTCACGCGTTTTCCTCCATCTTCAATCTAAAGTCAACATCTTCTCTTAGGTAGGAGAGAGATTGCTTCCCCCATCGGGCATTTCTTGTAAGGGTGCAAACTAAAGTCCACATCGGTCATGGGATAAAACAAATGTATGTATATAATCTCTTTCTTTAGCTCAGCATTTTCCTCCATGAGCTTCTTGATCGCTAGGTCTTTTTCCTTCATTTGAACATCGATCCTTGCAATATGGTGAATTAGGTCATCGGTAGTTTTTCGCAGATTCATGAGCTCGTACTTGGCATCAACTTCATCGTAGGAAGGAGATCGGGATCTTTTCTTTGACGGCCCAGTTTCTTCAAGACATTTCCTCTTATCTTTATTCCTCGGGGTTGTATAGTATTCAGGAGACCCATGTAACTTTAGAGTAGTATTTGGGCTATAATTTGGTGAGGGAGGACCACCAAAGCCATAAGGTGGACTTTGGACTGGTCTTTCTGTGGAAGACCTTTCAGTATCTTTTTCGGTTGGCTTGAAAAGATTCATTTTGGTTGTTTGATGATAATTAGACATCCTAACATTAGGAAGGAGATTTTGATCAGTTTTAGGATAGGATTGTAAGGCATATGTTTTAAGATTACAAGGCAATCCTAAGTGCTTTAAAGTCTAAGGCAGGAAAGGTTATAGTTTCCTAGATTGCTAAGGCACCCTAGCTAACAAGTAAGGCACACATAAAAATGCAATCCTGGTTCTCTATAACAGCCTGGTTATGCTCTGATACCAATCTGTAACGTCCTCCCAATAGGGTCTGGAAGGAACGTCCCTAATATCAAAACATACCAACATATTATAATAAACGAGAACAATACTAAATGATGAATTTAACTTTAATGAGTACGTAGCGGAAAATGAAATGTCGTTACAATGACAGGAATAACAATAACGTAAATGTTCACATGCAGAAGTAATAAATGCGATATCTCTTGATCCTATGTCCAAGTAGCATCACATACGCAGTAAGTATAAGAGCTTGAATCAAACAGCACCTGAGACAAAATATGCTAAAGTGTCAACCAAAAAGGTTGAGTGAAGTTCGTAGGTTTAACAAAAAGTTTGACCTTTTTTTTTAGACCACAAGATTTAGTTTGTAAAGTTGATCTCCCGCAGGATCAAAAAGTTATGCCAGTGCGTGATATTTAGACTAAACGTTGTTTGCCCCGTGACAAGTTGTTCTGTCCTTGTCGTTTAATTTCATTATCAAGTAATACAAAGACTTAGTCAAATGTATCGGGGACGTTACTCCCGATAGGCCTATCCCCAATAATTAAGAATGCCGCAGCAATTAAAAATATCACTGTAGGGACTTAGTCGGACATAGCCGGGTATAGCATAGTTTTAACAGTTGGTACTGATATTTAGACTAAACTTTCAAGTTTGCCCTGTAACAAGTTATCGTTTATACTTGTCGGTTGGGGACTTGCTGGTCATAGCCCAACATATCACAGTTTAATAGTTGGTACTTGTATTTAGACTAGACTTTCAAGTTTGCCCCGTAACAAGTTATCATTTATACTTGTCGGTTGGGGACTTGGTGGTCATAGCCCAACATATCACAGTTTAATAGTTGATACGTGTAAAACAGTTATAAAAGTTGCACATGTATTCTCAGCCCAAAAATGTAAAGAGTAAAAGGGATCATATGAAACTCACCCCAAAAGTAAGTAAGTTTGCTAGCAATAAAGAGGGGCTATGAATTCACCTTAGTAAGTAGAGAGAGAGTTATTCCTTGGAATAGAGGGTTGAACGAGTGAGCAGGAAAGTCAACCTATTGACATTTAAAAGTAGTTAAGTGTTTTGCCCATGTTTAAGTTTAAGTATGTGTTTAAGTATAGTTTGTTTTACTAAGTTTCTATTCCTAGTAAGTTACTATTTTTATAAAGTTTCCATTTTTAGAAAGTTTCTTATTTTACTAAGTTTCTATGACTGGAGAGTTTCTGCTTTTATCAGTGTTTTCCATTTTAGGATACTTGCCGTATTAGATAAGCTTCCAATCACCCCTTTCCCTTCGAATGACTAATTTAGATCTAGGGGCTTGAGCCAAAGGACCCTTTAAATCGGAAATCCAAACCCTCTGCCTAGAATCTCATAGAAACCATTCGTCAAGAAAGTTCGAAGATCTATACATCTCTAATACATATCCCAAAATGTTTTTATGTTACAATATAAGTAGTAGGTTATAGGTGCTAGTAATAGTAATAGTGTATACATATTATTTATTTTATTTTTAATTGCATATAATTTATAACATTATTTACATGTTTCGGTAAAAATAATAACTGAAGTAAAAAGTAAAAAGTAAAAAGTAAAAAAGTAAAAAGTAAAAAGTAAAAAAAATAAAAAGTAAGAAAAGAATACTTACTAGTAGTAATTCTTCAAAGAGAAAATGAGAGAAATTTTGGTGTGAGTTTGAATGAGAAATGAGGGATATTTATACTTGAAAAGATTAGGTAAAAAGAATAAAATAATTAAAAGAAAAAGAAATATTTTAATTCTTAATGGGATTTTAAAATTAAAAAGTATTAAATGTTAGGTCATGGGATAATGCATAAAATAAAATAATAAAAGTAGTTTTTCCATTACAATTTTTAATTAAAAAGTAATTTATTTATTTATTTATTTATTTATTTATTTTCATTTATTTTAAGGATTTTTTTTATAAATAAACAAATTGATTTAATGCTTTTCCAAGAATATTTGTCAATAATATTTTATTTTATTTTATTTTTATTTTTTTATTTAATTAATAAATACAAATTTTGCATAAAAAATAATAAATAATTCGGTATTTTGTATTTTTAATAATAATTATGATTTTAATTATTAAACTATAGTTTTAGTAAGTTTGTAAATATTATTACATTTATATATAATTGGATTTATTATATAGTTAAATATATAATACATTAACTAAATAATAAAAGTGATACAAAGTTTATATACTTAGTTAAATTATGTCAAATTATATATATTAATAATATATTATTTATTTAAGCATACATTGTTGACTAAAAATTACTATTCGGTCAATATTTAATTGTATATAACAACCCTTAATACATATAGTCAGGCAGATAACCCTAGGGTTAATTCAGTAAATTTAGAAGTCGAAAAGTGAGGGTTGTTACAGAGAATACATGCGCTACTTTTACAACTAATTTATTAAATGCTTTTGAAATACATTTTGAACTGCGAATACATGAAATGCTTTTATAAATGTTTGACGAGATAGACACAAGCAAAACATTCCTTGAATGAATTATGTAGACGTGATAATTGCCACCATTGAATTATGTGGACGTGATAATTGCCACAATTGATATGAATATTTTCCCCTGATTATTATTGCTTGGTAACCTAAGAATTAGGGAACATCACTAATTTTGAGAATTAGTGCAAGCCTAATTGACGCGAATCCTAAAGGTAGCTACCGGGTTTAACACCTCCACCCAAAATGTTCACTAGACGGAAGGGCTAGTGGACATGGTGTTTAGTACTTCGAAGTTTATATGATTATTATACAGACGAGATGTTATGTTTTGGGGATATTATTATGCGCATTATATGTTAAGGTCGGTTACCAAGCCAAGCTATGAAACAATGAAAAGTGAATGTTATGTATCGAGAGAATGATTTTATACACAGGTTATGTGTATGTTATTTTTGTGCACAAGATATGTGTACGGTTACTAAGATTTATGAAAGATGATTTCGTACACGAGAAAGGTGTATTGTATTTAAAAGATATCGCATGTACATTATAGGTGGGTATAGGATTCGGGCCCATTTGTACTATGCAGCATTTAAATCTTGTGGTCTATCAAAATGATGAATTTTATTGTTTATGATAAACTTATGAACTCACCAACCTTTTGGTTGACACTTTAAAGCATGTTTATTCTCAGGTATGAAAGAAATCTTCCGATGTGCATTTGCTCATTTTAAAGATGTCACATGGAGTCGTTCATGGCATATAGAGGTCAGAACCTCGCAAAGGGACCATCTGATGAAGACTTCGTCCAGGTGGATTAGGACGGGTCACTACAAATATAATTAATTTGGGTAGTAGTTCTGAGACTGTGGTGCCCGATACACCACCTGAAATCAGAGAGGAAGAAGAATCTTACATTTCCTTAGATATTTTCGAGACTGAAGAGATGGCTGAACAACCAAATCGTCCTCAGACTATGGCAGAAAAGTTGAAGGCCACCCGAGCTGGCCAAGGCAATTCGATTACTCAACCAAACATCACTCAGCCTTTTCAAATCACAGGACCAATTCTGAGTTTGATAGCTACTGATTGCCAATTCCATGGCAAGGATAGTGAGGATGTTAATGAGCATCTTCGTATTTTCAATGATGTTTGCAACCTTTTCAAGCTGCATGAGGTTGCCGATACTTCAATCAAGGCGAGGCTTTTTCCATGGACTCTTAAGGGAGAAGCTAAGCGATGGTTAGATAAGCAACCAGAGGGAACGATTACCTCTTGGGAAGTTTTGGTGGATAAGTTTTTAGCAAAGTTTTTCCCTGCGTCTCGAGCTGCTAGACTTCAAGCAGATATTTCGCAATTCAGACAAAAGAGTAGTGAGACATTATTTGATGCTTGGGACCGTTATGCTAATATGTTACGCTCGTGTCAGCAACACGGGTTGAATGATTTACAAAAGGTCCAGATTTTCTATAAGGGGTGCGACATACCTACTCGCCAGAGTATTGATCAAGCAGCAGGTGGAACTTTAATGGATAAGACCGAAGAAGAGGCATTAGAGATAATTGAAAAGCAAGCTGCCTACACTCATGAATGGCATCAAGATCATGAGTCAACCCGTTCAGCGTCAGTTAAGCGAACCGAAACCACTGGTGCGTATGATGATTATGGGTCTATTAATGCTAAGTTATACAAATTTGGTAGACACTTGGAGAAGTTGGAAAAGGACATGCATGGTATTAAGGTTGGTTGTGAGTTTTACAGGGGATTACACTTAGGAAAAGATTGTGATGCAGGTTTGACTATGAACCAGAAAGAAGAGATCGCTTATATTAGTCAACAGAACAACAATCAATTTCAGGGACGTGCGCAGTTTAATAGGAATTTCAACAATCCCTATAATCCTCAAGGTAATCAAGGTTCGAGGTTCCAGCCAGGATTTAGTGGAGGATATCAACAGCAAGCTCCCGAGTATTTTCAGAAACCCCAAGCCGAAGAGAAAAAGTCCAACCTTGAAGCGATGATTGAAAAGCTTGTGATGTCTCAAACTCAGCTTGTTACCATTGTCACTCAAAACAATGGGAAGAATGATCAAATGTTTCGAAATCAACAAGCAGCTATTTAGAATTTAGAGAAACAAATTGGTTAGCTTGCTAATTAGAGTAATGAGAGGAAACCGGGGGAGTTACCGAGCAAAACAGATACTAACCCAAAGAATGGGCACGTTAATGCAATCACCACCCGAAGTGGTTTAGCATATGATTCACCGCGGAAGCCCGATGAGTATGATTTGCGAGTGCAGTTAGCTAAGCATAGTGAACCGGTTGTTGTTAGTGAACCAGAGGGGGAAAAGGAGCCAGAACAGGTGATTGAGAAAGTTGTGAGGGTACCGAAAACTGTTGCTGCTAAACCGGTAGTTAAAGAGTATCAACCACCGCTCCCATTCCCGAGGAAGTAGAGATTAGAGAAGCTTGAGGCGGAAAAGTCCAAGTTCATGGACTTGATTAAAAAAGTTAACATAAATATGCCTTTTATTGATGTGATTGCAGGTATGTCAAAGTATGCAATGTTTCTGAAGGATTTGCTGACTAACAGGAAGAAGCTGGAGAACGTGTCTTCAGTCAGGTTGAATGCCGCATGTTCAGCGGTAGTTGCAAACAAGCTTCCCGAGAAGCTTGAGGATCCTGGGAGTTTTGCCATTCCTTGTTTACTTGGTAATTTGGACTGTGTGATGGCATTGGCGGATTTGGGGGCAAGCATAAATCTAATGCCTTATTCTATTTATTTACAGTTAGACCTCGGGGAGTTAAAACCCACAAGTATGGCTATTCAGCTAGCTGACCGCTCTATTAAATTCCCTCGTGGAATTATAGAGAATATGCTAGTTAAGACCGTGTCGTTGGTTTTCCCGGCTGATTTCGTGGTTTTGGATATGGAAGTGGATGAAAGGATTCCACTTATTTTGGGTCGGCCATTTTTGAATACTGCTAGGTGTATCATCAATGTTTATGGCCAAAAGTTGACCCTTAGGATAGATGACTTGAGTGCAACATTCTCAATCGACCATGCTTTAAAGTACCCTGCCTACACTGATGATACATGTTATTTTCTTAACACTGTGGATGTCCAGTCTGAGTTTTTGCAGGAATTCCCAGAGTTATAGGGTTCAGGAGAATGCTCCTTGATTGAAATTGATGAGGAGTTGCAGGTTGAGGAGGTGGATATTTTAACCGCCTTGATGGAGAACGGCTATGAGCCGACTGAGGAGGAGTTCAAAGAACTCGAACATGATGTGGATTACCGGAGCAAGTCTTCAATTGAAGAACCTCCCGAGTTAGAATTGAAGCCACTTCCAGATCACTTGGAATACGCTTATTTGAAGGAGGAATCTAAGCTCCCGGTAATTATTTCTTCTTCTCTTACTACATGTCAGAAAACTGAACTTGTGACCATGCTAAAGGCCCATAAACCAGCCATTGCGTGGAAAATTCATGACATAAAGGGTATTAGTACCTCCTATTGCACCTACAAAATTCTAATGGAGGATAACTCCAAACCTGTGGTGCAACGTCAAAGGAGGTTAAACCCGCATATGCAAGATGTCGTGAAGAAAGAGATCATCAAGCTCATTAATGCAGGTCTGATTTACCCGATTTCTGACAGTCCATGGATTAACCCGGTACACTGTGTACCTAAGAAAGGTGGTATGACTGTTACCACCAATGATAAAAACGAGTTAATTTCCACTCGGACTGTCACGGGGTGGCGTGTTTGTATTGACTATCGTAAGTTGAACGACGCCACATGCAAAGACCATTTCCCGTTACCTTTCATGGATCAAATGCTAGAGAGGTTAGCGGGAAATAGCTTTTATTGTTTTCTTGATGGTTTTTCGGGCTATTTTCAAATTCCTATCTCGCCCGAGGACCAAGAGAAAGCCACTTTCACGTGCCCATATGGCACATTCTCATACCGTCGCATGCCCTTTGGCCTTTGCAACGCTCCGACCACTTTTCAAAGGTGCATGATGGCCATATTCCATGATATGATAGAAGATTGGATGGAGGTGTTCATGGATGACTTTTTGGTCTTCGGTGACACCTTCGATTCATGCCTTCTTAATTTAGAGCGGATGTTGGTAAGGTGTGAGAAATCTAATCTTGTGCTCAACTGGGAAAAGTGCCATTTCATGGTACAAGGGGGCATAGTTCTCGGGCACAAGATTTCTAGGAACGGTATTGAGGTGGATCCCGCAAAGGTAACGGCTATTAAGAACCTTCCACCTCCCACCGATGTTAAGGGTGTTCAGAGTTTTATCGGGCACGCCGGTTTTACCGGCGGTTCATTAAGGATTTTTTCAAAATCTCTAACTCGATGAACAAACTCCTCGAAAAGGACACACCTTGGAATTTCTCCGGGCATTCAAACTTCTTAAGGAGAAACTCATCAATGCCCCCATCATAATTGCTCCGAATTGGTCCCTTCCGTTCGAGCTTATGTGTGATGCATCCGACTTTGCTGTTGGCTCTGTTTTGGGCCAAAGGGTCGAGAAACAATTTCGACCCATTTATTATGCAAGCAAGACCTTGCAGGGAGCACAATTGAATTATACTACCACTGAAAAGGAGCTCCTTGCGGTGGTCTTTTCGTTTGATAAGTTCCGATCCTACTTAGTCTTATCTAAGACTATAGTCTTTACGGACCATTCTGCTCTAAAGTACCTTTTCGCCAAACCGGATGCCAAACCTCGACTGCTTAGATGGATCTTGCTTTTGCAAGAATTCGATATCGAGAATCGGGATAAGAAGGGTGCTGATGTCATGCGAGGTGTATATAAAATAGTTTATATTTTACTAGGAAAAACTATTAAATACGATACAATTTTACACAAGATATTTATTTATTTATAGAATGGATATACTTAAACCTTGCTACAACACTTATAGGCAGTGTACCTAATCGTACAGTAGTGTAGTTTTTAGTAAGTCCGGTTCGTTCCACAGGGAAATCTTTAAACAAAGCTCAACGCTATATTAGTTTACTTTTATAAAAATACAAATATATATATAAGTAATATTATTATTATAAAGGGGGGTTTTTACCGTTTAATGACCGGTTTGTCGATTTTAAAACTTTAGTCGCAGTTAAAACCTAATGTAAAATATTAAATAAATAAAAGACTTAAATTAAAATTTAAAGTAAATAACGATAATGAAATTGCGAATAATAAAAGTGCGATAAAATAAAATTGCGATAATTAAAAAGTACGATAATTAAAAGTGCGATTAAATAACAATAAATAAAAGTGCGATAATTAGAAGTGCAATTAAATATAAAATAAAGGAAATTAAATATGAAATAAAAGAATTATGCTTATTTAAACTTCCGTAATCATGATGTTTGACGTGTTGATTTTAGTTTTATGCCCATGGGTTAATTGTCCTTTGTCCTGGATTATTTAATATGTCCGTCTGGTTTTTGTCCATAACAGTCCATCAGTCATAAATATAAAGTGCGAGTGTCCTCATCAAATTATTCTTATACCCGAAGTTAAATATTCCAACTAATTGGGGATTCGAATTGTAACAAGGTTTTAATACTTTGTTTAATGAATACACCAGGTTATCGACTGCGTGTAAACCAAGGTTTTACTACTTTGTTAACAATTACACCAATTACCCTTGAATGTAATTTCACCCCTGTTTTAATTATTCTAGTGGCTATTAATCCATTCCCGTGTCCGGTTAAATGAACGATTATTCGTACATATAAATACCCCGCCCATCGTGTCCGATAGAGTGTATATGGTAATTTATAGGGACGCCCAATTGTAAATCTTTATATTAACATTAACAAACTTTCATTTAGTTAAACAAATATAAAGCCCATTAATAGCCCATAGTCTAATTTCCACAAGTGTCGTTCTTTTGTCCAAACCCCAATTATGGTACAAAGCCCAATTACCCAATTTTAGTAATTAGCCCAACATCATGATTACTTCGTTTTAAATAAGCATAATAATAACTTAGCTACGAGACATTAATATAAAAAGGTTGAACATAACTTACAATGATTAATAATAGCGTAGCGTTACACGGACAGAATTTCGACTTATACCCTTACAACATTTGCTAACATACCCTTATTATTAGAATTAAAATTAAAATTAAAATTAAAATATAAATTATATATATATATATATATATATCGTATATATGAGAGAGAGAGATATATTTTCTGTGTTTTAAAAACGGATCACGAAGTCGCTTTAAATAGAAGGTGGCCTGGAAAAGGTACTCATGCGAGTCGCATGAGTTTGGGCATTAGGCCATGCGACTCGCATGGCCGTGATTTCCAGCTCAGGATCATTTGTTTTCTAGCTTGCCGACATAATAAATAAATAATATAAATATATAAATAATTTTAATAATTATTTATATATTATATTATATTTATATGCATAGTTGAGTAGATATTTTTGGTCCGTTACGTCGGGCGTTTCTTCTAGGCTCAGGTCCCGGTTCCGGATTTTCGGATGTCTTCGCGTATTATTTTAAATCGCGTACTTTGCGTCTTGTAACTTGTACTCTTGTCATTTTGAGACGTTCCTCATCAATATTTTGAACCTTTTTAGTTGTATCTTGTACTTTTTAGCTCTTTGGACCTTTTTGTCTTCAATTTGTCGAATCTGCCTTTTGTCTTCACTTTTTAATATTTAAACGAATATTGCTTGTAAATCGAACAATACCAACTAAAATCTTGTCTTTCTTGGGGAATAATGCTATAAAATATGTGTTCATTTTTGGCATTATCAATATTCCCACACTTAAGCGTTGCTTGTCCTCAAGCAATATAGTCTTGAAACACTTGAATCACTTCTTTATTCTTCACACTTTGTACATCAGTGACTTCAATACAGCGGTATAAACAATGGTAGTAACGATGTGGTTAAAGGTGGGTGTGTCTTTTTATGGTTGCCTCGGGTTTAGGTCAACGACACTGGTAATCAAATAGCCGATTTACTTTCGGTTTCCAAAGCAAAGTGCACATTTGAAAGGCGGTTTACAGTCCCACATGACTATAAAAATTTAGATCCTTTAGGAAATTGGATCTTTATGAAAACATTTGATCTTTTGAAAATTCAAGCTAGATTTTACCCTAGACAAGTTTTCTGATTTGATCCATCATCGGTGTTGCAAAATATGTTTGTGGATCAATATTTTGGCTAAAACTTTTTAGGTTCGTATAATCCACTGCTATCCCGGTATCGGAAAGCACACATCCAGTTTACTTGTTTCGTATATTACCTTTCAGTAAACTACCGTCCGGTTGTAAAGGAAAGCGATGAACAAGAAACTGTTAAGGCAATGTCTAATGACATGCATTTGTTCATGGTCTAATTAACGTGTCGGATGCTAGAACTATCCTTGGTAGGAGCAATAGTAAAGATCATCCTTTGATTTTTCGGTCTGGCACAAGGTCCTGTCTCTGACCATGCTATGCAACCACCGTTCTTACGGTTGACACCCGATTTAGTTCAGGTGACCTAATGAATTCCAGGTGAATTCCTAGGATTTTACGTTCAATGGTAATGAACGCATTGAAAATGGATTTTCAGAAAACAAATCGGTTTGTAGTTTTGATCAAAATATTTTCTCGTTCAAGCTCGAGTTTAGATATCATTGAATTCCATGAGTTTGAATTCTCAATCTTTAAGGTCAATCTCAAGGATTGAGTAATATCAGGCTTAAAAGCTGATTTTTAATCTTTAAGGAGATTATCCTTTCTGGGGATCTGATTCATTAGTCTTATCCAGCTAATTTGCACGGTGCCTCCCCATTGTACGAGATAAATCCTTCTCATGGTTAGGATAAATCTGACCACTTGGCGACCCTGTTTAATGCTGAGGTCCGTGGATTTCCTGCTGATTTTAGTGATGACTTTTCTAGATTTTTCGTCAACCTACAGCTGGTCTGGACGACAACTTCATGACCTAAATCAAGAAGCGCGTGTCTTTTTCGGAAGACTTTACTTCCTTTTAATGATGGAATTGATTCATCGTGTAGATCCATCTCTTCTTTTCTTTTATCGGGTAAAACAGTTTAGTTTAGTCCAAAGCAAAAGTATTTTCAGTTATTTGTTACAGATATATGTGACATATGTTTAAAATAACTTGGTAAATTTTCCCACACTTGGCTTTTATTTTTCTTTTTATCGTCCTCTATTCCATTTTAAATGAATTTTAACATTTTAGTTTGTTTCTCAATTTATGTCCTTTCCGAGGTAACAATAATTTCGGTGTTAAAACCTAGTTTTATCGTTCATAAATATGTATAAACATGATTTGAATTCATTTAATTGAAAATTTTGAAAAATTTTACTAGAATTGGGTAGTTAGTATATAAGACTAGGGCTGTTCCTTGCTATCGGAGAGCACTAGATTCTAACACAACTACTGCGTTACTAGCATTTTTAATGGTAACCAAGTGTTTAAATCAAAAAAAAAAAAAAAATTTTAAAAATCCGAAAGAATTTAACCCCTTCCCACACTTAAGATCTTGCAATGCCCTCATTTGCAAGAAATCGGAAACAATTTAAATTATTGAGGGTTATTAGCGTAGAAAAATGATTAAATTTTACCAAAGTTTCAAACATATTGTCGTTTGATTGTTGAATGATAAATGGTGCACGTCATTTGTTCATTCCGTCTTGTTGTTATTTCACATATATTTTGCATCTTGTCGTCAAAATTAGTTGCTTTTGCTGAACTTAATACCAGTCTTTGAAAATGCGTTGTTTTACCCTGTTGTGTACATAAGATAAACTGCAAACATATATACATATTTTTGAAGTTTGGTATATTACCCCACATTCAAAAATTATTAAAATCTAAGAATAAAAGTTAGATAATTATAAAAATGATTACAATATTAACAAAAATATTAAATGTATCAATAATTACAAATTACAAAATAAAAAAAATAATAATAAGTAAACTAAGGATGATATTGGTACCAATAGGGGTTCCAGGCATAACCATAAGTGCTATAGAATGCTTCGGCAGGGTCATACGTAGGATATGGTGGCTGCATCTCTATAGACCAAGGAGGGAAGATGGGTTTCGGTGTAGGAATATAGTTTCTACCTATATGTTGGCAATGAGCTATGATCTGGTTCTGATGAACTTGCCAATCTTCAAATGCTCTCTGTCTAGCATTTTCGTATTCCTGAGAAGCTATAAACCTATGCATTTCTTGCATCTCATTCCCCCCTCCTACATTACCTTGCTGCTGGTTTCTCTCCACCTGTGGATGTCTACCATGGTATCGTACTGCGGCGTTATTTCGCCTCTTCAAAACTTTCGCACCATGGTATACATTTAAACCTATAGTATCGCGGGGTTCCGGCTCTTCTAGTAATAATCCCCCCCGACTTATATCCACACCGAGATATTCACCAATCAAAGTAATAAAAATACCACCTCCTATTATGCTATGTGGTCGCATCCCCCGAACCATAGCTGATAAATAATAACCCACACAATATGGTATACTTACAGCGCTTTGTGGGTCTCGAATACACATATGGTAAAACAAATCTTGTTCATTTACTTTTTCTTTGTTCTTACCCCTTTGTGTAATCGAATTAGCTAAAAACCTATGTATCACTCTTAATTCGGCTCTATCTATATCCAAATAAGAGTAGTTTCCCCCTTTGAAACGGTGATGGCTTGTCATTTGACTCCACACACCGTGTGTATCAAAATTCTCATCTATCTTTCTACCGTTTAGTATCAATCCTCTACAATCGGCAGACGCTAACTCCTCAGGCGTATATATACGTAAAGCCTGAGCCATGTCCAGTAAAGACATGTGGCGCATCGAACCGCCTAACAAAAATCTAATAAAAGAACGATCGGTTAAACTAGCTACCCGATCATTCAACTCTATACTACATAACAATTCTTCACACCATACTTTATATACAGGTCTGCGTATGGTGAATAAACATATCCAGTCATTAAAAGAAGAATTACCATACCTCTGTACAAGTAATTCCCTAATTGGCCCGGCCAATTCTACAGCTTCTAAGGGTCCCCATTCTATGACCCTCGGTACCTCAACAACCTTAGAATGAAGAGTATGCAAACCCCTTTGATATTTTGGATAATCTATCCAAAGTCTGTCAAATCTCAGGTTCGGGTGCAACTCTTCCAAGTGCATATCAGAAAAGGTCATGACTGGATGAGGTATATCCTGCTTGTAGTAGTTATCCACCTCCTGTTGTTCCAAATTCTCAGCAGGAGCATTGCGGACTTGGGATGAAGATTCACCCCTTTCATTCTGCAAAACACATCAAACACAATTTTTGTGCATTCAAATATGCATTAGTGTCAGCAAAATCATCAATCAAAATAATTACAATGACATTATCAATTTATATCAAACTTAAGCTCATTTTCACATTTTTATCAAATCTACACTTTTTCATATAAGCATATACGAAAATGTTCGCCAAGTTCATAAGCATTCAACTCAAATAACATGTCAAAATAATCATTACTAGCAATCAAACAAGTCTCAAATGGCATTATCTTTCAAAAATCAAGTTCATGAATTTTAGACTTGAAAAAGTCCACTTTAATTCTCAAAATCATGTTTAGGCTCAAAGTTTGGATCATTTAATTACCTAGACATGTTACACTACTCAATTTAGCAACAATTCATGACAAAAATCGGCCATAACCTGTTTATATCAAAAAGCCCCAAATTTTCTCAAGAACACAAACCCTAGATTATTCAAAATTTGAAGTTTAAGGCTTCTAATCATGTTAAACAGCATCAATCTAGGTTATACAAGCATAATACATAAACAATTTAAGTCTAATTACACTAAAAAGCATCAAAATCAAATTGGGGAAAAAATAGCTCAAGAACACCAAATTTCGGATTAAATGGTGTTTAGGTGTAGAAATTTACCGTTTTTCTTGAGTAATTCTTAGATAGCATCCTTCTCAACATGATTTTAGCAAAAAATTTGGTGATTAACGGTTAAAAATTGGGATTTTTGGGGGTGTTTTTCGGGTTTTTCGCAGCTATTTTCGCAGTGTTTTTATTGTTTTGGGGTTGGGACTGATCTGTTGTTCGGTTATATTTTTTTCTGATTTTTAGTCCCTCCGCGAGTCGCGGAGATTTCCCTTTCAAACTCCGCGAGTCGCGGAGTTTGCTCTTTTTTTTTTTTTTTTTTTATAATCTTTAACTTATAAAACAATTAAGTATTTAATTTTAAAATTTTGTTTCCCTTGTTATTTAGGACGAGGTCGTTTCGGATCGATGTCCTAGTCCGTCCCTCGACAAAATTTTAAAATTTGTCTTTTTGTAGCGATTGTTTTAAAAGCTAAGATTTTTGAGTTTTTTCAATGTTTTTGGCATACTCTAATTCAATAAGATTAAAAATAATGATATTAAAAGTTCTCGTCCCTCCCTCGGGTAAAGCAATTTCGGTTCAAAGACCTAGTCTTCAACTTACGACGAATTTTAAAAATCATATTCTTAACTTAATGAGATAAAGTAAATTTTTGTTTTTAAATTCACACAACTTAAATATAAAATTCAAAATTAATATTAAAAATTCACACCAAACTCAAAATTTAAAATGCATAAAATTAAAATTTTATATTTTAAAAATTAAAAATTCACACCAAACTTAATTTAAAAATTCATAAATTCATATCAAACTTATATTAATTTTTCAAATATTTTAAATATATTGTTTTTACAAGGTTTACAATATTAATTTAAGATTTAAATATTAATTTTTAAAAACATGGTAAAAATAAATTTAAAAATCTTTTTGTCTTTTTATCCCACTTTAATCAATCAAATATTATCAAAAATATGCGCCCCTCTTTTCGGTAAAGTAATTTCGGTTCCAAGACCTAATTTAACTCATGACGAATTTTTGAAATATTTTGGGTTGATTGTTTAAAGATATTTATACCTTATAATAAACGTTAAATTTCGCAGTGATGTAATAAATTTTTGAATGATATCAATAATTTCGGTCGCCAAACCTAATTTTATTCAATATCAATTTAATACTTTTTAGCGAACAAATTAGCGTTTATTATCAAAAGGTTAAAAATAAAAATAAAAATAAAAACTGTACAGACATACCTGTGGAATAGATTTCTTAGTTATATGATCTATCCCATTCATAAGATAGTCGGTTTAATTGATTTTCCATGGCTACATAGGCGTAACCTCGAGCATTCAGTGTCTTTTCTTCTAAACATATGAACGGTCCGTCTCTGCATAAAGTAACAAATTCGGTATTTGAATAGGTTTGATTATTTGAACATTTACCTCCATGTGACCATTTTCCGCATTTGTGACATCTTTCTAAGTGTCGTGCTCTTCTTTTCGCTGCGGATTTTGATTTTCCTTTACCAAATTGTAACTTATTATCTTCGCATCTGGATTCTTTTCTAACTCCGTCCATTCTTTCTCTGATTACTGATACTATTTCACTCGATAGTATGTCATTATTACGTTTAGTGATCAAAGCGTGTAGCATTAGACCATGGTTTAGTTCACAGGCAGTCTTCATTTTGTAAAAACCTAAAAAAAATAAAAATTCAGAATGGGGGGAGAAGACTAGTTCTTTAGGGTCTGCTAGGGAAAGACCATTCGGGTTCCATTTTCGAGAACTACACGAAAACAGACAATCTAACTTTAACAGAAATACATATTATCCTTTAAAGACTTGATTCTCCCCACACTTAGTTAGCTGTGGTGTCGAAATTGTGATTAACTTCGTTATCGACTTCCATCGGACCATGTATGTAATGTTTAACTCTGTGACCATTAACTTTAAATTCAATCCCATTTGAATTTATCAATTCTATCGTTCCGTATGGGAAAACTCTTTTGACTATGAATGGTCCAGACCATCTTGATTTCAATTTTCCAGGAAATAGCTTGAATCGTGAATTGAAAAGAAGAACTCTGTCTCCTTCTTTAAATTCTTTTGAACTTCTGATTCTTTTATCATGCCATTTCTTCGTTCTTTCTTTATAGATTAACGAATTTTCGTATGCTTCATGTCTTAATTCTTCTAATTCGTTTAGTTGACTTAATCGTAGACGTCCGGCTTCATATAAATCAAGATTACATGTCTTCAAAGCCCAAAATGCTTTGTGTTCAATTTCTACTGGAAGATGACATGCTTTTCCATAAACAAGTCTAAAAGGTGTGGTTCCAATTGGAGTTTTGTAGGCTGTTCTAAAAGCTCAGAGTGCATCCACCAATTTAATGGACCATTCCTTCGAATTTGATCCTACGGTTTTCTCTAGAATACGTTTTAAAGCTCGGTTGGTATTTTCAACTTGTCCACTTGTTTGTGGATGATATGCGGTGGAGATTTTATGAGTTACTCCATATCTTTTAAGAACTTTCTCAAGTTGATTATTACAGAAATGAGTACCCCGATCACTTATTAAAGCTTTCGGTGTTCCAAACCTTGCAAAAAGACGTTTTAAAAAGTTGACTACAACTCGTGCATCGTTAGTTGGGAGAGCTTGTGCTTCCGCCCATTTAGATACATAATCAATGGCTACGAGTATATATAGATTATTATGAGATTTTGGAAATGGACCCATAAAGTCAATACCCCAAATGTCAAATACTTCACATACTTGAATGACATTTTGTGGCATTTCATCACGTTGACTTATTTTTCCGGCCCTTTGACAAGCATCACAGGATTTGCAAAGAAGGTGTGCGTCTTTGTAAATTGTAGGCCAATAGAATCCAGCTTCATAAATTTTTCTTGCTGTTAGTTGAGGCCCATAATGCCCTCCTGTTGGTCCTGTGTGACAATGGTTTAAAATTTTACTAGCTTCATCTCCAAATACACATCGGCGTATTATTCCATCGGGACAACTTTTAAACAGATGTGGATCTTCCCAAAAATAGTGTTTTATATCACTGAAGAATTTCTTTCGTCTTTGGTACGATAATCCTTTTTCAAGGAATCCACAAACTAAGTAGTTTGCATAGTCTGCAAACCATGGGATTTCTTTATAATCTATCTTCAATAGATATTCATCAGGAAAGTTGTCTTGTATGGCTGACTCATTTAGAACTTCTAATTCGGGATTTTCAAGACGAGAAAGATGATCAGCGGCGAGATTTTCTGCTCCTCTTTTATCTCGGATTTCAATATCAAACTCTTGTAAGAGTAAGATCCAACGTATTAATCTTGGTTTAGCATCTTGTTTTGAAAATAGGTATCTAAGAGCAGAATGGTCGGTATAGACCACCGTTTTTGCTAGAACGAGATATGATCGAAATTTGTCAAAAGCAAAGACAATAGCAAGGAGTTCTTTTTCAGTAGTTGTATAGTTCGTTTGTGCTCCTTGTAACGTCTTACTAGCATAATATATAGGTTGAAATCGTTTTTCAATCCTTTGTCCTAAAACGGCTCCCATTGCAAAATCACTTGCATCGCACATTAGTTCAAATGGTAGATTCCAATTTGGTGTTATCATGATCGGTGCATTAGTGAGTTTATCTTTAAGAATATTAAAAGATTTGATACACTCATCTGAAAAGATGAATGGAGCATCCTTTTCTAGGAGTTTATTCATAGGAGTGGCAATTTTAGAAAAATCTTTTATGAAACGTCGGTAAAAACCGGCATGCCCTAGAAAACTCCTAACTCCTCTAACATTGGTGGGATGTGGAAGTTTAGCAATTACATCTACTTTAGCTCTATCCACTTCAATTCCTTCTTTTGAAATTTTATGTCCAAGAACGATGCCTTCTTTAACCATGAAATGGCATTTCTCCCAATTAAGTACTAGATTTGATTTTTCGCATCTAATTAGCATTCGTTCCAGATTAACTAGACATGATTTAAATGTATTACCGAAGACTGAAAAGTCATCCATGAATACTTCCATGCATTCTTCTATCATGTCGTGAAAAATCGCCATCATACACCTTTGAAAGGTTGCAGGGGCGTTACAAAGTCCAAATGGCATGCGTTTGTAAGCAAAAGTACCATAAGGGCACGTGAATGTGGTTTTCTCTTGGTCCTCGGGTGCTATTGGAATTTGAAAATATCCGGAAAATCCATCTAGAAAACAATAGTAACTATTTCCGGATAATCTTTCCAACATTTGATCTATGAAAGGTAAGGGAAAGTGATCTTTTCTGGTGGCGTCATTTAATTTTCTATAATCAATACATACACGCCATCCTGTTACAGTCCTAGTAGGAATAAGCTCATTTTTCTCATTTGTAATGACAGTCATGCCACCCTTCTTAGGCACGCATTGAACTGGGCTTACCCATGGACTATCAGAGATTGGATAAATTAAACCTGCATCTAGCAGTTTAATAATCTCTTTCTTAACTACATCTTGCATATTAGGATTTAGTCTTCGTTGGCGTTGCACATACGTTTTATGACCTTCTTCCATAAGGATTTTATGTGTGCAATACGAAGGACTTATTCCTTTAATATCATGAATCTTCCATGCAATGGCTGGTTTATGAGCTTTCAACACAGAAATGAGTTGTGATTTCTCATTTTCAGTAAGAGAAGACGATATTATTACAGGTAATTCAGATTCACCATGTAAATAAGCGTATTCCAAATGGTTTGGAAGTGGCTTTAACTCTAATTTCGGAGGTTCTTCTATCGATGATTTATATCGATATCTGTCTTCTTCTTTTAGCATTTGAATTTCTTCTGTTGTTGGTTCATATCCATTAGCTATAAGTGTAGCTAACATTTCAGCTTCATCAATTGGTTCATTACCTTCTCCTAAAGAACATTCTCCTGTTCCTTGTAATTCTGGAAATTCTTCTAATAATTCTGCATGTGCATCTATAGTTTGAATATAATAACATGTATCATCTGCAGATTGTGGTTGTTGCATTGCTCTATCAACTGAAAAGGTAACACTCTCATCCTCTATACTTAGGGTCAGTTTCTTACCGAACACGTCTATCATTGCTTTAGCCGTGTTTAAGAATGGTCTTCCTAATATGAGAGGAACTTGAGAATCTTCTTCCATGTCCAAAACAACAAAATCTACTGGAAATACTAAAGTACCAACTTTAACTAGCATGTTCTCCATTATCCCTCTAGGATATTTTATTGATCTATCTGCTAGTTGTATGCTTATTCTTGTTGGTTTCAATTCTCCAAGGTCTAGTTTAGTGTATAGTGAATACGGCATTAGATTTATACTAGCACCTAAGTCTGCCAATGCTTCTATTGAACTAAGACTACCCAGAAAACATGGAATTGTGAAACTTCCTGGATCAAATAGTTTTTCTGGTATCTTATTCAACAGCACTGCTGAACAATTAGCATTCATAGTAACAGCCGAGAGTTCTTCCATTTTCTTTCTATTTGAGATTAGATCTTTCAAGAATTTAGCATATCTTGGCATTCCTGAAATCACATCAATGAAAGGAAGATTTACATTTATCTGTTTAAACATATCCAAAAATTTGGATTGCTCGGCTTCAAGTTTTTCTTTCTTCATTTTACTCGGGTAAGGAAGTGGTGGTTGGTATGGTTTAACATAAGGTTTATCCTTAACTGTGTTATCTTCATTAACCTTTTCAACTACCGGTTCTTTTTCCTTATCTTGGTCAGGTTGTGGTTCTTGTGGAGTAGGAATAGTTTCATCAGAAGTTACAGGTATTTCAGGTGGTTTAAGTGTTGTACCACTTCTTGTGGTAATAGCTTTAGCTGTTTCATTCCGGGGGTTAGCATTTGTATCACTAGGTAGACTTCCCGGTTTTCTTTCACCTATTAACCTTGCTAGGTTACTCACTTCTTGTTCCAGATTTTGAATAGAAGCTTGTTGATTTCTAAATGCTTGAGCATTTTGTTCATTAGTTTGTTTTTGAGATGTGAAAAACTGCGTTTGAGTTTCAACTAGCTTCGTCATCATATCTTCTAAATTTGGCTTTTTATCATCGGTTTGTTGTGGTGGTTTGTTTTGAAAATTCGGTCTTTGCTGGTTATAAGTATTATTGGATACTTGTTGATTGCTAGGACCTTGTTGGTTGTTGTATGGAATATTTCGGTTATAATTCTGGTTTTGATTGTAAATCGGTCTTGGCGGTTGATAATTATTCTGATAATTATTTCCAGGCCTTTGGTTTATGTATGAAATATTCTCTCTTTGTTCCATTGTTAATTCAATACTGAGACAATCTTTTGTCAAATGTGGTCCTCCACACTGCTCACAACTAATTCGTATTGAGTGAATATCCTTAGTCATCTTTTCCATTCGTCTCTCTACAGCATCTATCTTTGCGGAAATGGAATCTAAGTCATGACTAGAATCGGCTCTAGCTGCTTTAGATGATCTAACGATATCTTTTTCTTGGTGCCACTCATGTGAGTGGGAAGCAGTGTTATCAATAATTTTGTAAGCATCAGTTTCGGTTTTCTTCATAATAGAACCACCAGCTGCTATATCTATGTCTTTTCTTGTAGTGATGTCGCATCCTTGGTAGAATATTTGTACTATTTGACAGGTGTCTAAACCATGTTGCGGACATCCTCTTAACAACTTTCCATATCTAGTCCACGCCTCATATAGAGTTTCATTTGGTTTCTGTGTGAACGTAACAATTTCTGCTTGAAGTCTTACGGCTTTAGATGCAGGAAAGAATTGTTTAAGAAATTTGTCAACTAAAACGTCCCATGTATCAATTGCCCCTTCAGGTAACGATTCCAACCATTCTTTGGCTTCTCCCTTTAAAGTCCAGGGAAATAACATGAGATATATCTGTTCATCCTCCACTTCTCGGATTTTAAATAGTGTGCAGATCCTATTAAAGGTACGTAGATGTTCATTTGGATCTTCCTTCGGCGCACCACTAAATTGGCATTGATTAGTCACCATGTGTAGAATTTGTCCTTTGATTTCATAATCTGGCGCATTAATGTCTGGATGAGTAATTGCGTGACCTTGGCCAGTGCGTTTAGCTCTCATTCGGTCTTCCATACTTAAAGGTTCCAGATTCTCCATAATTGAATTTGTTGAATCGGTATCACTAGATGATTCTGATTTAATAGTTCGTTCCTCAACAATCTCTGTTTGAATGATTGGTGGTTCCGGAGGAAAGTTTAATGGTTCAGGATCTATGAACCGTTCCTGAATATTCTCTGGATTCTCAATTGTGAGGTTGGGTTCAAAAAATGGATTATCGGAAATTTGAACTGAAGTACTTGGTTGACTGGATGACGATTCTAAAGAAAAATCAACGGCGGTTATATTTGCTAAATGTCTTGATCTAGTTACAGGTGGTGAACATACAAAAGGTGATGAACGTCTTGCTCGGTGCATTCACTGAATATCCTATTAGTTTTTAAAAGGAAAGAAAAATTATAATAAGTTATCCAATCAATAGACTTTTCTGATTTTGCCCACGTTTCGAATAGCCAAAAGATGCAGCAGAGGGGCAGGATTCGTTTGGTCTCAATATAATTGAGGACTGTTTGGCTCCAATAACCCGGTCCACGTACAAATCCAACTATTACTACGAACCAGAAAATTTTGATGTCTATCAATTTAACCACTCAAAATAAATTTTCGTAATTTTAAGAAATTTAGATAAGAAGTAGAAAACAATTCTAAGTCCTAAAACTAGAATAGCGAGAAATAAGAAAGAAAAAGAGTTCGTCGAAAAAGGTCGAAAAAGGAAAAATAATGGTTGAAAAATAAAAGGTGACGGAAAAATAAAAGAAACTTATAAAAACTTAAAAATACTTGACTAACCTAACCTTATTACTACAGCTAACTTAAAATTATAATCGCAAATTGAAATTACTAATTGGAATGATAATTGATACATAGTAAAAGGTGTCTAAAAATATTAAAGCTTACAGGAAAAACTAAATCCCAAATGGAAATAACTTAAAAAGAAACTAAAACTTCAAAAGGCGTCGCAAAATTCTAAAGCACCTAAAACTTAGTCTAATGAATAGGCACTTAAGGGATTTTACGGCAATCCTAAAAATTCTAGAAATAAAAATAAAAACTACGGCAAAAAAAACTAGACTTAAAAACTAAGTACGAACGAAGAAAAATATAAAAATTACGCTAAAACGATTAAAAAGTATAAAATATAAAAGTTATAAAAAGTTAATAAAAATTATTAGTTTATTATAAAAATATTGTTTTGGTATTTTATATAATAAAAGTATTAAGTTTATAAAATATAAAAAATAATTATAAGTAATAAAAATTAATTAAACTAAAACTTAAATATAATAATTAATAAAAACTAGGGTTTAGATAATATTAATTAAATAATACCCGTAATAAATGCGGAATTAGGGTAAGTTTGTGGCCTGTCTGGGCTTACCATGCGAGTCGCATGGGACAAGGCAGCAGGTCATGCGAGACGCATGGCCTTGCTGGACTGGTTCAGTTGACAGGTCAATTATGACAGGTCACGTAATTTTTTTTTTAATATTTATTTTTCTTTTCTGTTTTAAAATAAAATAAATATACAATTTAAATAAAAACTTAATTTTAAAACTAAAAAAAAAATATAAAAATACTTATAATTTTATAAATATAAAAGAAAAACTTAAAAATAGATTTTAAAATATTTTTTTTTTTCGGTTTTATAAAATTTTTAATTTTTTTATATTTTTCAAAATTTAAACAAAAATATATATTTATTAAAAAACTAATTAAAACTTAAAAAAATTTTATAAATATTTTGACGTTTCGCTTCGGCGTTCCCCGGCAGCTGCGCCAAAAATACTTGATGTCATGCGAGGTGTATATAAAATAGTTTATATTTTACTAGGAAAAACTATTAAATACGATACAATTTTACACAAGATATTTATTTATTTATAGAATGGATATACTTAAACCTTGCTACAACACTTATAGGCAGTGTACCTAATCGTACAGTAGTGTAGTTTTTAGTAAGTCCGGTTCGTTCCACAGGGAAATCTTTAAACAAAGCTCAACGCTATATTAGTTTACTTTTATAAAAATACAAATATATATATATAAGTAATATTATTATTATAAAGGGGGGTTTTTACCGTTTAATGACCGGTTTGTCGATTTTAAAACTTTAGTCGCAGTTAAAACCTAATGTAAAATATTAAATAAATAAAAGACTTAAATTAAAATTTAAAGTAAATAACGATAATGAAATTGCGAATAATAAAAGTGCGATAAAATAAAATTGCGATAATTAAAAAGTACGATAATTAAAAGTGCGATTAAATAACAATAAATAAAAGTGCGATAATTAGAAGTGCAATTAAATATAAAATAAAGGAAATTAAATATGAAATAAAAGAATTATGCTTATTTAAACTTCCGTAATCATGATGTTTGACGTGTTGATTTTAGTTTTATGCCCATGGGTTAATTGTCCTTTGTCCTGGATTATTTAATATGTCCGTCTGGTTTTTGTCCATAACAGTCCATCAGTCATAAATATAAAGTGCGAGTGTCCTCATCAAATTATTCTTATACCCGAAGTTAAATATTCCAACTAATTGGGGATTCGAATTGTAACAAGGTTTTAATACTTTGTTTAATGAATACACCAGGTTATCGACTGCGTGTAAACCAAGGTTTTACTACTTTGTTAACAATTACACCAATTACCCTTGAATGTAATTTCACCCCTGTTTTAATTATTCTAGTGGCTATTAATCCATTTCCGTGTCCGGTTAAATGAACGATTATTCGTACATATAAATACCCCGCCCATCGTGTCCGATAGAGTGTATATGGTAATTTATAGGGACGCCCAATTGTAAATCTTTATATTAACATTAACAAACTTTCATTTAGTTAAACAAATATAAAGCCCATTAATAGCCCATAGTCTAATTTCCACAAGTGTCGTTCTTTTGTCCAAACCCCAATTATGGTACAAAGCCCAATTACCCAATTTTAGTAATTAGCCCAACATCATGATTACTTTGTTTTAAATAAGCATAATAATAACTTAGCTACGAGACATTAATATAAAAAGGTTGAACATAACTTACAATGATTAAAAATAGCGTAGCGTTACACGGACAGAATTTCGACTTATACCCTTACAACATTTGCTAACATACCCTTATTATTAGAATTAAAATTAAAATTAAAATTAAAATATAAATTATATATATATATATCGTATATATGAGAGAGAGAGATATATTTTCTGTGTTTTAAAAACGGATCACGAAGTCGCTTTAAATAGAAGGTGGCCTGGAAAAGGTACTCATGCGAGTCGCATGAGTTTGGGCATTAGGCCATGCGACTCGCATGGCCGTGATTTCCAGCTCAGGATCATTTGTTTTCTAGCTTGCCGACATAATAAATAAATAATATAAATATATAAATAATTTTAATAATTATTTATATATTATATTATATTTATATGCATAGTTGAGTAGATATTTTTGGTCCGTTACGTCGGGCGTTTCTTCTAGGCTCAGGTCCCGGTTCCGGATTTTCGGACGTCTTCGCGTATTATTTTAAATCGCGTACTTTGCGTCTTGTAACTTGTACTCTTGTCATTTTGAGACGTTCCTCATCAATATTTTGAACCTTTTTAGTTGTATCTTGTACTTTTAAGCTCTTTGGACCTTTTTGTCTTCAATTTGTCGAATCTGCCTTTTGTCTTCACTTTTTAATATTTAAACGAATATTGCTTGTAAATCGAACAATACCAACTAAAATCTTGTCTTTCTTGGGGAATAATGCTATAAAATATGTGTTCATTTTTGGCATTATCAGGTGCCAAGAATCTCGCAGTCGACCACTTGTCTAGACTTGAGAACCCAAATCTCGAAGTCCTTCATGAGTCGAGCATCCATGATAATTTTCCCGATGAATATCTCATGAAGATGGACAAGGTGGACAAGCCATGGTATGTGGACATTGTTAATTATCTCGTGGGGAAATTCTTGGAGAAAGGGTAGTCACATCAAAAGAGGAAGAAATTCTTCAGTGACCTTAAGTACTATTTCTAGGAGGATCCCTATCTTTTTCGTTGTTGTCCCGATGGGGTTATCCGCCGGTGTGTTTCCGGTGAGGAGTGTATGCGAATTTTAACCGAGTGCCATAGTGGGCCTACCGGTGGGCATTTTGGACCCCAAATCACGGGGCGTAAGGTCTATGATGCCGGCTTCTTTTGGCCGACAATCTTCAAGGATGCCCACCTGATTTGTAAATCGTGAGATTCTTGTCAAAGAGCCGGTAAAGTCACCAAACGGGATGAGATGCCTCACCAAAGCATCCAAGTCTGCGAGGTATTTGACATTTGGGAAATTGACTTTATGGGGCCATTTCCGAAATCTCATAATTATAGTTACATACTCGTTGCCATTGACTACGTGTCTAAGTGGGCCGAAGCGCAAGCTTTAGCCACAAACGATGCACGAGTTGTAATTTCCTTCCTTCAACGTTTATTCTCTCGATTTGGAACTCCTAAAGCTTTAATTAGCGATAGGGGTACTCATTTTTATAACGCTCAAATGGAGAAGGTATTAAAGCGATATGAAGTTCTCCATAAAGTTTCTACTTCATACCATCCCCAAACGAGCAGACAAGTTGAGAATACCAATCGAGCTCTTAAAGAAATTCTTGAGAAAACTGTGGGGTCGAATCCGAAGAAGTGGGCGAATAAGCTCGATGAAGCTTTGTGGGCGTTTAGAATCGCCTACAAAACACCAATTGGTACCACTCCTTATCGGTTGGTTTATAGAAAAGCATGCCATCTCCCATTGGAGATTGAGCATAAGGCGATGTGGGCACTTAAAAAGTGCAATTTGGATTTGAAGGAAGCCGGACGCCTAAGGGCGGGGCAATTGAATGAGCTTGGTGAATTACGCCTTGATGTCGTTGATTTATAAGGAGAAAACTAAGCAATGGCATGATAGAAGGTTAAAGGGTCTGAAAGAGTTTAATGAGGGCGATCGAGTGCTTTTATTTAACTCTAGATTGAAGCTTTTACCAGGAAAACTTAAGTCCCGGTGGACGGGACCATTTGAGGTTGTTAAGGTGTACCCATACGGTGCGATTGAGTTGAAAAATGCGAGTGGTACTACCTTTAAGGTTAACGGACATCGAGTAAAGAAATATTTTGATGGTCCGTTGGAGATTGATGACGGGGTTCACGTTGAACCCGATCCTAACGTCACTTGAAGTTGGTAACGAGTCTTGTGAATGACTCGGTAATAAACTTCACATTGTTGTAGAGTTTTTATGTTTTTGTGCTTGTTTGATAATATGTGCAATGTGATCGTGCTCGGCTTTTTGTTTGGGGTGTTTGTTGGTTCATAGGTTGAGAAATTGGGTTAAAATGGCTTAAAATTGCGAAATACTAGGTTATCAGCACTTGGAGGGCCGCTCCAAAGCTTTGAGCGCCGCTCAGATTGTACGTACCTGATGTGCCAGATTTTTGAAACTCCTCGACATGCTTTTTATGTCTAATGGAGCGCCGCGCGAGCTTCTTGAGCGCCGCGCCATGCCTGGAGCGCCGCTCCATTTGACAGTCTGGCGGCTTGTTTTGCTTTTTAATATAAAAAAAAAACCAAGTTTTACAACCACACAAATAGGTGACAGGAATTAGCTGTATTTTACACCCAAACCTCTCATTCTTTTCATTCCATCCAATTTTCTTACACCTACAAATCCTTAGATCTAAAAACCCTAATTTCCTAAACTTCAATTTCTTGTCTAATTATTTCCACATCTTGCAAGAATGGCTCCCACTAAGGTCCGAATTTGTTTTCTATCTTGCTTATTTCATCAAATTAGGTGTAGTTACTTGCTTAATATTTGATTTACATGATGAATTAATGTGGGGTTTGTTTAATTGGGGTTTTGTGTTCTAATTAGTGATGGGTTTTGTTAGATTATGCTTGTATGCTTTGATCTCATGATTAATTTTGTGTTTTTAGAAGTTATACTTGAACCTAGGGTTTGTGTGTTTGAGAATCCGAATTTGAAAGTGATAGAAGAGTATTTGCTTGAAATTGTTCTTGTTCTTGAGTTGTTGATATGCTTTTGAGCTAGTGTGGAGTTGTGTTCATATGGGCGGGTCATGTTGGTTTGAATGACTTGTGCTATATTTTATTTATTTATTTATGATGCCATGCTAGAGGGAACATAACATGTGTTTTGTGATGTGATGAGTATTGTGTTAGTGGTAATTTGAATTGGTGAAAGTTAGCAAACATGATGTACTTTATTAGATTGGTGGAAGTTAAAAGAGTTATATGTAATCATGTTTGTCATGTTTTGGTTGTGTTGTTATGAGAGTATGGTTGTTATGTGCTATGTTTTAAGAGATAATGCGATATGCGTAGATTTGAGCTCTTGGCATGTTTACAATGTGTTACTTGGTTAACTTGGTGATTGTCTTTAAGGTGGATTAAAATGCAACATGTTTTGGTTGTGATGGGAATTTGGTGTTTATTATTTTAACTAACACTAACTTTTGAGTTTGGTGTTTTGTTTTCTTTATTTATTTCATGTGTGCAGAGATCGAGAGGAAACACAGAACAACCACAACAACCACCAAATAACCCGGAACTTTGGTTGTCCCAAATCGCTAATGATGAGGAACTAGAGGAACGTTTTACATTAGTTAGCGCCCGTCCAATCGAACGAACTTATTATTTGGATTGGACGCAACTTACAGCATTGAGTAATAATATTATTAGAAGGTTGCGTCAGTATTTGTGGGTAACATATGCGGGTCAAGAGTTGAGGCCATACGAAAGGTTATTTGAAATTCGTGAAGATATCTTTGAACAGTTGACTATCGGGTTCTTTTCAACGGTGAGTTGTCGACCGTGAGCCTCTCCGGCCGAGGCAGATTTCTTGACATTCAGGTTAGGCGGGTTAGAGCATAGCATGAGTAAGATTGGGGTAGCTCGGGCGTTATATTTGTATCCCGAGTTGAATGATAATGATTTAAAGTGGTTTTTGATTCAATGCAAAGTGTTTGGGCAGGAGGCTTTTAGTGAGAGTGATTATTGGCCAACAGTGGCGAAGGAAACCGCGGGTCCGTTTAGTTCAAGTAGAAGCGTTCAGCCAATGCTTCGACTTCCGGAGGATAGAATTATTTTCAAGATGATTGCTCATATGTTCATGGCTAGAGGAAATGCGAATAAGATTCAGCAACAGGACCTTTGGATTCTACAGCAGATTAAATCGAGAGAGCGAATTGATGTCCCTTGTATGTTAGGAGTGTGGTTTTAAGAGATTGGCACGGATAAACGTATTGAACGCCCGTTGTTAGGTGGGCATTTGGTCACTAGGTTTGCTCGGTCATTTTCAGTCCCGACTAGTAGGTGTGATATGTTGGGGGTTGAGGCGATGCCCACTAATATTCTATTTTTCTTAAAAGCTGAGTTTATCCGAAGAGGGATAGCAGGTTGGGTTTTATGGGAGGATGAGCAACAACAACCAGGTGACGGTGCTGGACGTGGACGCGGACGTGGAGCTAGTCGATCCACTTATGAAGCAGGCAGTTCGAGTGCAAACGTACAGGGTACGTGGTCCCTCAATGAAGAAAGTTGGGATTCTCTGGTTAACAGCGTTGATGGTATGCATATAGAGTATCGGGATAGTCGGTCAGCGTATAATGCTCAGGTTGAGCATAACCAGAGGATGTTGGAAGAGCAACGCAGGCATAATGATGATATGAGGGTTTGACATGAGAACAGTTATGCATCGATTAACACAGCGCTTGGGTGGTTTGGAACAGAGGTTGGTAACTTGGGTGAGATTGTTAATAGGGTCGAGTATGATGTGCGGGGTATTCGGCCTCACAATCAGTGGGAGATGCATCAGAGGCAAATTCAGAGACAAATGCGTCAGAATCAGGAAGCTTACATTCCGACGCGGACTACCATCCCTGATTATACATCCGTTACTCCCCCGAGGCCGGATCCATCATATGACCCGTACCAGGCTTGCCAGGACACCTATGGTGTGGATTGGGACCCTTCCAGAGATTTATGGCCGTGAGAATGATTTGTTGTGCATGTTTTTGTTGTAATTTGTTTAAAACTATTTCCTTTTCGTTGGTCTGTATTTGGATAATTATGTATTCTGCTTATGTACTTTACAAACATAATTTGGGGGCAAGGCGTTTCGGCATAGGGTGGTGCCACCTTGTCCTGTTTATGTAGTTCGTTTGTTTTTCTTTTCTTAGGTTTGTTGGTGAAACGATTTTTCAAGTCTGGCATTAAGTTCAGCAAAACTGCATGATTGTTGATATTGGTGTGATGATCGGGAAGGGACGATGTTCTTATGCTGGCAGTCAGTTCAGCGCCATCTGTCACTGGCATTCCGCGATCAGTGGTTAAGCTCGATAAGTTTTTATATTTTCTTTCTCACATAACCCTTTCGATTTTAATCTATTTTTGATCTCAAGTGATGGGAACATTACTTGATCTCAAGTGTGGGGTGAGGGATGTAAAATCTCTCAGGTTGGTTGTTAATGGAATCATCATCATATTAGTTTTGATATAAAAAGACTTGCGTTTCACGGGTTTTGGTCGTAAAAAAAATTGAAAAATTAGGGGAAAAATAAAAAAAATAGAAAAGTTAGTTTAAAAAAATAAAAAAAAGTAGAAAAACAATTGAAAATTCGGCCAAAATCTTTGTTATGAAAATTGGTTTTGATATGGCTTGGTATTTTATGTCATATTTCGTGATTTCAAAGAAGTCAAAACCTTTATTCCACATGTTCATTTTCTTGGACATGAAATCCTACGAGTTCGAAAAACTCAATAGTAGGTCACCTGTACCAAAACGGGTGTAAACCGTGAGAGAGTGGTGATTGCATAGCGTGATTGTGATCGAATGACGTGCCAGATCAAAAACTTTTGGTTACTTGGTATAGCAGACTTCCGAAACTATACCATTTTATTATTACATCATCTAATGGTGTGATACTGTGGGAAGAGGAGCCTTGAGCTTCACCAGTGTTGTCCTTTTTAGGAACAATAGCTACGTGCTTGTGTTTGCTTAGACAACACAACCCATAGCCAAAAGCTATGGCACCCAAAGGTTTTTGGGATTTATCGGGAGTAAAGTCTTCCAAAAGATATTTCAAACCGAGTGTCAATTGAAATAGATTGGCATTCCCGAGTGAGTCAGATCCACTCATTAAGGAAGTAAAGTCTTTCGACCGTTTTACTTGGTAAGTATACCTCTTAAGCTGTACCATTTCATTACCCATCATATCACGATGAGGTACTGTTAGAGGTGAAAGTCTTGAACTTTCAAAACATGTTCATTATTTTAAATGTGAAATCCTACATGAACATTAAAATTCATACGTAGGTCACTTGCACCAAGGCGGGTGTCAACCGTATGAACGGTGATTGTATCGTGTGGTCATAACCGGGCCATGGCGATCCTCATTGTTTCTCCTAACAAGGACAATGTTGCACCCGACCACTTTATTTAACCACACAGGATGTATCCATTCCATCCTAAAGGGAGTCAAGTCTCCCGAACGACACACTTGCTGATTTGTTTCAGAAGTTGTAGTCCAGACCAGTTGTAGGGTGACGAAAAATCTTGAAAAGTCATTGATAACATCGACTGGAAATCTACCAGGCCTCAACATCAAACAGGGAAACTGGTAGTCAAAGCTTATCTCAATGAGGGAGATTTGCTAGCCAAATGGGAAGCGCACCATGATACACAAAATGTCAGTGATTGATCAGATTCCCGGTGGATAACCTCCGGAAAGGTAAGATATCAGCTTTTAAGCCTGATAAACTTCAATCTCTATGGTTGACTTAACGGATTAGATAATTACCTCATGATTATCGATGATATCTGGATGTAATGTGTATCCTCCTAAGCACATTATTTTCTTACCGACATCTCACGATGTTAGATACTGTGGAAGGCATTGGCTTGACCAATTGTGGGGTAGCCCGTGCGTTCTTTTTGACACATGCGTTCGATTGTCATATCTTTGGTGTTTGACTCCCACTTGATTCCCGGTTCCTTTGAAGACTTACATTATGGTTCGAGATTCTTTGCCTCATTTTATTTGGTACGCTATTCAAGACTTTATTTAGCTATTTTGTTCATATTGTTTGAGGATTGGAAAGTTGATTTCGGGGGAATGCAAGTGGGAGGTATGGTTGGTAATTACTCTAAATCGTGCCCATGATAGATGATGGTTCGTTTGGTTCTACATATACTTTTGAAGATGTTACTTTATGGTAGAAGATTATTATCGAGTTTAATTGTTTGAGGACAAGCAAAACTCTAGTGTGGGGTTGTTTGATATCGCATATTTAACACGCGTTTTCCTTAGCGATCGGGCATATTTTGGTCCTTTTGGATACGATTTGGTGTTATTTCAATAAGTGTTGTGAAAGTTCGAGTTCTAAGACCAAGGAGATGAAATTTGAAGTTATTTAATGGTTTTAGTGATTTTCATTGGAAACGAGTGAAAGAGATTGGTTCGATTCGAGTTTGGATGAATTTAATGAGTTTTCAGCTCCGAAATCAGCAAAAAGGGCCTGGAGCACCGCTCAGATATGTGGAGCGCCGCTCCAGTAGGCAGGAAATACAGTTCGAGGGGTTTTAGAAGACCAGACATCAATTTTTAGTTATATGGAGCGCCGCTCCACTTCCTGTCGGTTTTAGAATTTTACTATTTAAGGCTCGAATTTTTACCCTAATTAATCATTCTTGCATCCAGACGAATTCCAGCAGCTTTTTGACGAAAAAGGGTGATTTTTGGGGGATCCCAAGATCATTCTAACACATCAATCATTCCGGAAATGCGTCTCGATCCGTTCATCATTCAAGAACACAATTTTCATTAGGTTTAATTCTTATCATCATAATGAATACTCTTAATTGTTTATTTGTGATTTTGGCTTTAGCTATGATTGTTGGCTAAGCACTTTAATATTTGTCTAGATTGAATATTCGTATGTGTTTGGATGATACTTTAATGTTTAATTTGATTAATGCATGATAATTATGAGTTTTGATTAAGAACCATTCTTGTGGGTGTTGATTATTGTTACTAGGTTGATTAGTGTACTTGTTTGAACAAAGGGAACCCTGTTTCAATTTAGTGCATTAGTTTCCAATTGCTTTGTCTTAACCAATTGGGTGCTTACTGGGCCAAGGGGGTAAACTGGGTAACATAGATTAAACAAAATAGGGGTGAATTGTGTGGAGCGAACGGGTAACCAATTGAATCTTAATCTTATTATTACTTAATTACTAAGTCACAAACGAAAGAGGTCTTTGGTGAAAGGGAACCCTAAGCCAATAAATCCTAGTTTGACGTGTTTGCTAAAAGAGAACTCTGGGTAAACCGACTCTGTAGTTAAATGTATTGATAAATTGAACTAGTGCTTAATAACAAATCATCTGACACTGCGAATAGGATATCTAGGCGAACATTCTTTTATCTATTGAATTCAAATATCTTTACTTTTCGTTGAGTCTGCATTTATTTTCTATAAACTTAAAAACACAAAAATATTGTCTTTTACTTTTAATCTATCCTTGATTTGGCTAATCATTAAATAGCCACAAAACAAATTATCTCGTACTTTCAATTTTCATAGATTAACTTAGTTTATTTTTATTAGTTGCAATCTTAGTTCTCACGTTAAACTGTCCTTGGAACGATTTCGGAATTACCAACTTTATATTATTGCACGATCGGGTACACTGTCCGTTATTGTGAAGTAATCTTTAAAACCGGCATTTTCCAGAGATAAATTATATACACGATTTCACACATCACATATAGTAACACAATACTAACTAAGGGCAATATAGTAATCTTACAGCTAGGCCCGATTGAGGATGTTACACAGAATTTGAGCCGTTGTTGGTAATTGGTGAGTGGGTCTATCTTCAGATAGAGTTTAAGTAGCAAATCATGCTACTGTGGATTACTCTGATTAACCTGTGTAGTGTAGTGATTGCCATGCTAGTTGGATAGTTGCATGATATGTGATTAATATGTTGTATATGTGCATTGTGTTGGACACCAGCCGTTCCTAGGGAGGTTGGGGATTCGCAACTGTTCCCAGGGAGGTTGCAGTCCGTATGGAGTCAACCGTTCCAAGGGAGGTTGAGTTCATACCCTGCAGTCTGTTTGTAGAGACTAGACGGGAAAGGACTATCGGTAGATGCTTGATCAGCTAGGTCGTGTGCCCGTACAAGCCGCCGATCCTCATATTGTCTTTGATTGTATGCTTGTTGGTTGTAAGCATGTTAGTTGACTATTGTATGATGGATTGCTTAAGCTTAATCTGTAGATAGATTCCATTCACTTAGTGGTGCGCTAATCCCCCACATTCCTTCCCCTACAGGTTTAGCTAATGATGAGGGGATCAGATCATGTTGTAGAAGACATGTTTTACTTGCAACTCTGCTGTGGACATTTGTAACCGTGTTTTTAATAACGTAACACCGTTTGTTAAAGTAAACTTAATTAAGTGGTTTTGTACTAATGTAAATAAGGTTGTGATTTCACTAAGAAGACTTCCGCTGTGTTATAATAAACAAAATGACCGGTGTTTCAATAAACCTGCAAGGTGAAACATAGGGGATTAGCACTCGGCTAAGTGAATGAAATCTATCTAACAGACTAAGCTTAAGCACCAAACATGCAATTAGTGTCACAATCATGCTAAAAACCAGCTAGCATACAAGTAAAGACAATACGAGGATCGGCGGCTTGTACGAGCATACGACTCCTAGTTGATCGGGATAGAGTCTAGCGATAGTCCCTCCTACCGAGTGTACTGCATAACCCTCCCAAAAAAACCCTTGCGTTCTTCAATGTTATACCGTACAGACTGTAGGACTCGGACCAACCTACTCAGGCTCAGTTGACCTCATACGAATTTCAACCTCCACATGCCGGGTCGAGAGTCGTCAGCTTCCTCTGGCCCGGCTGGTGTCAAACACAGTGCGCACATAAGATTACACAACAACAATAAGCATGCAGTATCTAACTAGCATGGCAACCATTATCTAAACATTACAATAATATTACACTAAAACATGGTACTACAGTAAACACAGTAGCATGACATGCTAGTTAAACTTTATCCGGAGATAGACCCACTCACCGATTACCAGCAACAGTTCAGTTATCTAACTTCTGAGCTTCTTCCTTGTTCTTATCTCCTGAGAATAATATAAACCAAGTTAGTACAATGTTCTAATCAAAATTAGACACCTGGGCAGCATCAGCTGAAAAACAGCACTTAAAGAACAACAAACTCAAACACACACTTCTGATACACACCCGTACAGATACAGGCCTGTCCGTACAGATCCACTGCCCATCCGTACGGATCTGGATCTCATCCGTATGGATCCACTGGGTGTACATCTGTACGGTTACATTTCATCTGTACAGATCATATTCCAATCCATGCGGATGTAAGCTGCATCTGTACGTATGCAGTTCATCTGCAACAGCAGCAGTTTCATGACGGGTTTCGAGCCAAAATCACCAAATCTCGTTCTAGGACATTTTTTTTTTATCTCAAAATTGACCACATCTTGTTTAGAAAACGTTATGGGACTTAAACCAGCAAATTTACAATCAAACAACATCAAATTTGACACTAGAACACACTCTTGCAATACCTAACTTAAAACCCTATTTAATAACAGATTTAAGCACGAATTGACACAAATCTTACCTTGTTTGAACTCTTAAATCACTAGACACTGATTTCCAACACAAACAAAATCAGAACGAGATTTGAAGATTAGGGTTTCAAGGGTTAGGTACGGTTCAGTGAGCGAGTAGATGTGAGAAAATTCTAGAAAAGAAATGAAGGTAGAAGCAGCTAGATACACTTAAGGGGTTAAAAATTCATACCTCACATCACACGGGAGACAGTATAGTTGATGCAATCAATAGTTCATTGTCAGCTAGAATGGAAGCCAATGCAATGTTGAAGTATCATTTGAGCATAACACAAACCAGGATGGAGTATTATGATGATAAAGGTAGAACAAATAGGGAATATGTAGTTAGAAAATGGGTTTATGTCAAGTTACAACCTTATCGCCAAATGACACTAAGACAAAACACATTTCACAAATTATCACCCAAATTTTATGGTCCATTTGTTATCACATAGAGAATTGGAGCACTTGCGTGCAAGCTCCAATTACCGAGCTCATCTCGTGTTCATCCAGTGTTTCACATTTCGCAATTAGAACTACATAAGGGGGTGAATGGGGAGGTTGCATGTACAATGCTTGATATGAATCATACATCAACCATTGCACCTGAACCAATTAGTGTTTTGGATCGAAATATTTCTAAAAGGGGCAATGTTGTTATATATCTGTTAATTCACTGGTCAGATGGTACATGGGAATTCGCAGGAGATATTGCTTGTCGATTTCCCCAATTTCAAATTGTGGAACCCTAATTCTTGGGGTCACGAATTGTTTCAAGAAGGGGGAATGTTAGGGATTCCGTTAGTAGCCGTTAATAGTCGTTAGCATCTGTTAAATGTCAGCATGCAGGGCACGTGACCAGAAGAATTAGAATCTACGTGCATAGCACGTGAGGCTGGTAAGAACAGAATAAATTGAACACCATGTGCGAAGCACGTGCATCGTCTTCATTGAGCTGCAAATGGTATGTTACAACTTAATTGAGTGTTCTATTTTATTCTGTTAGCTTAAATAGGTTGTTAGCAACTGTTGGAGCTAGTTATCGAATTGTAATTGTACTTTCTTTCTCTCAATTGTAACCCTAATATTTACGACGTGTAATAAGAATTAGACTCCATTGTTGTTCTTGAGCTCCAGCTTTTCAGGTTGATTCTTACTCATTTAACTCTGATTAACCGTCAAGGTTTCATGATGAAGCAGGTAACAAGAACTTAAGAAATCGTTGATGTTATCAATGTTTCGCCTAACTGCGAAGCATCCAAATAGTTGATGATCTTATGTCTTTAAATTTGACACATTTAAAGAATTTTAAGCTTTCTACTTGCATCTATTTCCACAAAATCTCAATAAATACCTATTGATTGTTACATATTTTTATCATTATATAGTCGATGGGTTATATTCAACCATACGCAAAATACATACCTTAATTTGAACGTGCTAAGTTGATGAAAACAAAGCAAGGTACAAAAGAAAAGGTTATTTCATTAGCAAATTTGCTCCTCTTCTATTTATTGGACAGGTATAACTAATAAGACTATCGCGTCACTAAAAAACGACTAAAAACAACGTAAAACCAACTTCAAAAGATGCAAAACTGTGATGTGTTATTCGCTACCTAGTGACCCTAAAACATTTAGCTTTGGTTGGCAAACTTGATTCCCTTCTCAATAGATGACTTTAGTTCTGGCAAAAGAGCTTCCAAACCTTGTTTCTCATAGTCTGAAAGTGAGCCGAGACCAAGCACTTCCTCCACACCGTTTTTCCCAAGTCGCACCTGCACAAAAACGTCACTAGTTACTTGTGATTCCAACTAAATATTGCATAGGAAAAAAGCTAGCAAGTAGAGATCGCAAGATGCATGGACTGGACGGCTCGAGTAAGGGGACCATTTTAAATGCAGTTCACATATGGTAGACCCACAAACACTCTTTTGTTCCATACTAACACCATTTTATAACTTGATAATGTGTTAATTATGATTAGAACACTATTGCACAAGTGAAATAAGAAAAACTACAGTACCTTTGAGGCAAAGAATGGCACTTCAGTAACATTTGATTGCACATATGAACATTCGACAACACCAGGGACCCCGTTAAGTCCTTTCAAGCAAGCGTCAGCAAATATGGCCCCAGCATAACTGCATTTAAGGCACATGTCACATAACATATTTACTACAAGTAAATTTCGCCAATGTGAAAGGTTTAGTATTATATAGAAAGGTAGATACTTCCAAGGAGCGGCAGGAATTTTTTCCACCGGAGGCGAATTTTTTTAAAAGCGTTCACATTCACTGCAATTTTTTTTTGGGCAAAATATGGAGGCTTTTGGGTCAAATATAGAGGCTTTTGGGCAAATATGGAGGTTTTTGGGGCAAAATACGAAAATCCAAAATTTAAGGCCTAAAAATTTCAAATGCACTCGTGGTTCCATGTATTTCCGCCACTGTTTCCAAGAATATAACAGTAATAAAGATGAAGAGCGAGTAGGATAAGTACAATCAAACTGAATGTTCTAGCGAATGCAAAACTTAAAAAAAAAATCATATATATCAGTTCAAGCTTACCTAGCAAGTAAATTAACTAAAATAACCAGATGCTTTTCTAAAAAAAATTAAAAATAAAAAAATAAAATAAAAAATAATAATAATAAATAAAATAAAATAAAAATAAAATAAAAAACCAGATTGAATATGTAGTACAAAATAATATAAGTTCAAACTTACGCCATAGAGAGTGTAGCAGAACCCTTTCCAGCCTTTGCCTCCACAACCTCTGTACCACCATCTTGTGTTCGTTTCGTGAGAGCAATTATATCTTCATCTGATAAATTATTTGCTTTTGGTGTGGCCTTCATTCAAAAGCATCTATCAGTAGCATAAACTACTACTGTAATTAAACAACTAACAGTAAAAAGAAAGCGAATCATACCTGAGAAAACAATGGCAGAATGGTAATACCAGCATGACCACCAACAACGGGTACATTTACATCTATTACATATAAATACAATTCAGATTACAAGAACGAAACCCTACATAACTTTAACTCAAAAAACATTCAAAAACTGAAAAACCATACCAGCAACCGGAACCTTAGCTTTGGCAGCATAAAATGTCTTTGCCCTAACAACGTCAAGTGTCGTCACACCAAACAACCTCCTTTCATCATACGTCCCCGCCTTCTTAAACACCTCAGAAGCAATGGGCACAGTGGAGTTCACAGGGTTACTGATCATATTTACAAGTGCCTGCCCCGTCACAAATGCGAGCACAAATAAGCTAACCAAATAACCATCAAATGTTTCAGTTTACTACATGTTTATAAATTTAGGGCTGCACTCACATGAGGACAGTATTTCGAGATCGCGTTGCAAAGACCCTTCACGATACCAGCATTGACGTTAAAAAGATCATCACGAGTCATTCCTGGCTTACGTGGCACACCAGCTGGGATAATAACAAGATCAGCTCCTTCTAATGCCTTCCCCAAATTCTCCTCACCCATATAACCAACCACCTATACATATAACAAATACATATACATATATATATATTATTTACACCAATAAATCATGCAGACTTATAAATTTAATTCTCACATAATATCCAATTTATCAAACATTTACAGTAAAACATAAACGAATTATACACTAAATCAATTCGGAACCCTAGAATTGAGCTTCAAAGGAAATGAATACAATTATACAAAATGATAATTATAAAGGCATAATTGGAAGGGTTTATTGATAAAGGACCTCGGATCTGGTGTTAACGTGGCTGACGTCAGCTGCAACACCGGGAGTACCGGCGATATCGTAGAGTGATAGTGATGATACGAGAGGGTTTAACTTCATGAGGAGTGAAAGCGGTTGTCCAATACCACCGGCGGCTCCTAATACGACGACCTTACGCGCCGGAGCAGATTCCGATGAGTAACTCCGGTGGAGTAATGAGGAAAAGGATGATGAATTCTTAAGGACGGATCGCAACAATGCAGAAGACTTCATCGTTGTCAGCTCTTGGAGATCAAAGTTTCTAGAGTGGAAGAGAACGTGTCAATAATCAAGGTATATGTTGCATATTTAGTTATTTACCAATTTTTTATTTTTGTTTAATATTTTATTATTTGATGAAATTTATTTATACGAATATATTGTGGTTTAAACATGTTTTTATTTATGTAAATGCAATTTATCATTTATCAATATAACTAATAGACAAAAAACGGTAGCACTATTCATCAATAGTGTCAAAGGTATTTTGGTCATTTCACTTTTTTTTTTTTTAACACCCAAGTTTCTTTCACCCATCTATACCCATATCCTCCTCCTTCGCCATTTTTCATAACTCAGTAGCATAGCCACCCCATTTCTCAATTCATATTCTTTATCAATACATAACCCAAAAAAATCAAATGTGCAAACCTTTAATCTTAAGTTCGAATCATATAAGGCTAATAATAAATTTAAAAGGAAATCAAAAAATAATAACAAAAAACCATAACAAAATCATGATACTACAATTTATTAAAACCCATTTTCCTTTATCGAGGTTTATATACCTTATAATTTTTTTATCTCCATCATTTATCTTTATCCTCATATCATTTACAGTAAATACAAATTTCTAAAAAAAAAAAATCTACTACCACATAAAGTAAATAGAAAATTCGAAAAAACCTTTGTTTGTACCCTTCCAGGTCTGAACAAAAAAAAAGCGAAAAGTCAAATAGACAAAAAGGAAGAAGAAAGCAGCAGTGGTCGGTGGTTGTAGCAGCGGTTGTGGTCAACGTGGCAGCAACGGTGGTCAGATAGTTGTGCCAGCGGCGATGGTCCCAGTGGTTGTGAATGAACTTTCATATTCTCCTGAGTAGACACCATCAAAATCAGAACGGATCTTAAATTGGGGATGAGGTATCAACAGATTCAGAACAGCTCTAGCTCTTTCGGGATTTAAATCGAAATATGGATCTATGAGTTGGAAAACAGCGCTTGGATATGGATCTATGATTTATGAGTGTGGTTTTAATTTTGGTAGTGATTCTTGATTGACAAAATTACACGTACTATCTAGATCATCATTAGTACCAGGGGTATTTTTGTCATTTCACCTTTTTATTTTAACTTCCACTTTGTCAAATAACCCCACATTTTGTTCATACATTAAAACCGGCCCCCAAACAGAGGCGTAAAGTGTCAAATCAACATTTTCATAAAAAATCTTAAATATATACTCCACCAAAATATTCAACAGGTTATATCCTCTCACTCGCAACGAGTTAAATTTTTTCGGCATCATCGTTAAACTCGAAATAATTTTAAGAATACAACGTTACTAACTATACGCAAAACAGATTCTTTTTAAAAACGCTAAATATTTGGGGTACTTTTTATACACGTTGATTTTGCGTTAAAATTTTAAAAGTCGACAATTCGATAGCGAAATGCGAAGTTGCACATATATTGTTAATTTAAAATAACATCTAAATTTTTCACGGGTTATACCTTTTAGTTCGACTCGAGTTGGGCTTCAACGACATCATCGTTAGCCACGAAATAATTTTACAAACTCAACGCAATAAAATACATTGAAAACCGAACCCCCGGCGCGAAGCGAGGGTTTGAAAACTAGTTAATAACTGATAAATAATATATAACATCAACAAAAATATTATAACTCAAAGTTGACAAAGGCAAACTTAAAAAGTCAAAATTAGACTATTATATTTAGACAAAAAAAAAAAAGTATGTATATACATGACAAATGAGTAGGCATGAATTAAATGGGTCAAAACAGGTCATCTTTTTATATGTTGAATGGGTGAACTTAAAAAGGTTGGGATAGCGGTGAGAATTTGAGAATTTTTTATAAAATACTCAAATTCAGCCTTCATGCACTACATTTTAAAGTCTTGTCTTAAAAAAATGTTAAACGGGTTGGTTCGAGATTCATTTTTCATCTTAAAATTTTTAGGTCGGGTTGGGTCGAGATCCACTTTCAGTTTTCAATTTTGTGTTTCGCAATGCAATTTCACGTTACAGTTTTATTTTCTAGTTTCAATTTCACATTTAAGTTTGATGTTTCGACTTTTTCGCGATTTAATTTCCAGCTTCGCGTTTCAAGTTTTCATATTCATATTTAACTTTACAAATTTAATTTTCAAGTTTTCGATTTGCATTTCAGTTTTCAAATTCATGTTCTTGCCTTTAAATCATAACTAACAATTGAAAAAGGGTCACCATATTTATATGTTTTAAGTAGAAGGGACTACTATATAATTATATGTGTCCATAGAGATGGAAATTGTTAATAATGGTTCCATTGGGTTTATTTAAAACTCATTGTTCCTTCGTATTATAAAAAGAAGAAACAAACGAGGTGCGATCTTGCGTTTTTGTTTTACATTTTTGCTTTACATTTTGTGTTACGTTTACGTTTTACATTTTACGTTTAATGTGAAGGTGGTCTGGTGGTGCATCCTGTCGTTCGCTAGTGGTTCGTTGGTTCGGTGGTGGTCCGGTGGCCTGGTGGTGGTTCGTTGGTCCAGTAGTGGTCATGTGGTTCGGTAGTGGTCCAGTGGTGGTCATGTGCTCAGGTAGTGGTTCGGTGGTTTGGTCTGGTGGTGGTCATGTAGTTAGATAATGGTCTAGTAGTGGCCTGGTGGTTCGGTGGTGGTTCAGTGGTGGTCCAGTGGTGGTCCAGTGGTGGTTCGGTGGTGTTTCAGTGGTGGCTCGTTGGTCTGTTGGTGGTCTAATGGCGGTTCGTTCCTTCAGTGGTAGTTCGGTGGTCCGGTGGTAGTTCGTTGGTCTAATGGCGGTGTGGTGATCCGTGTAGTGACCCGAACTTTTCCATGTTTATATATATTAATTGAGATTGATATTTACATGATTAAATGTTTCCAACATGTTAAGCAATCAAACTTGTTAAGACTTGATTAATTGAAATATGTTTCATATAGACAATTGACCACCCAAGTTGACCGGCGATTCACGAACGTTAAAACTTGTAAAAACGACATGACGATATATATATGGATATACATATGGTTAACATGAGATTATGATAAGTAAGTATCTCCATAAGTATATTAACAATGAGTTATATACATATAAACAAGACTACTAACTTAAGGATTTCGAAACGAGACATATATGTAACGATTATCGTTGTAACGACATTTAAATGTATATATATCATATTAAGATATATTAATATATCATAATATCATGATAATATAATAATTTAACATCTCATTAGATATAATAAACAATGGGTTAACAACATTAATTGAGATCGTTAACTTAAAGGTTTCAAAACAACACTTACATGTAACGACTAACGATGACTTAACGACTCAGTTAAAATGTATATACATGTAGTGTATTTAGATGTATTAAAATACTTTTGAAAGACTTCAAGACATATATCAAAACACTCATACTTAACGAAAATGGTTACAGTTACTTTTCCATTCTTTTCTTTCATCAAGAATTCTAGTCGTATTCTTACCCGTATTATACACAGCTTCAAAATGTACTTACTATGAGTATATACCAATAGGAACTAGCATGAGATCTCACTCTTGATTATGTCATGTATGACTAATCAATTTTAACTTCTACCATGAGCTAGTCAACTAACTAGAACTCCTTTTAACCCCACTCACCACTCATCATTCACCACTCACCAATCAATCCATTTCACTTCCAATTCTCTTTCTAACTCTCTCTCAACACCTACACACACTTATGAACGAATTTTTCCAGTAGTTAATCATCATCTTCATCAAAAATTACTTCAAGAATCAAGCTATAATCATCATAGGAAGAACACTTCAAGAACACTTCAAAAATCCTTTCAAGTTTACTAGTTTACTTCCAAGCTTTCTAATCCATTCCAAGTAATCATCTAAGATCAAGAAACCTTTGTTATTTACAGTAGGTTATCTTTTTTATTCAAGTTAATATTCATATTCAAACTTTGATTCGATTTCTATAACTATAAACTATCTTAATTCGAGTAAAAATCTTACTTGAACTTGTTTTTGTGTCATGATCCTACTTCAAGAACTTTCAAGCCATCCAAGATCCATTGAAGCTAGATCATTTCTTGTCACTTCCAGTAGGTTTACCTACTAAACTTGAGGTAGTAATGATGTTCATAACATCATTCGATTCATATATATAAAACTATCTTATTCGAAGGTTTAAACTCGTAATCACTAGAACATAGTTTAGTTAATTCTAAACTTGTTCGCAAACAAACGTTAATCCTTCTAACTTGACTTTTAAAATTAACTACACACATGTTCTATATCTATATGATATGCTAACTTAATGATTTAAAACCTGGAAACACGAAAAACACCGTAAAACCGGATTTACGCCGTCGTAGTAACACCGCGGGCTGTTTTGGGTTAGGTAATTAAAAACTATGATAAACTTTGATTTAAAAGTTGTTATTCTGAGAAAAAAAATTTTATTATGAACATGAAACTATATCCAAAAATTATGGTTAAACTCAAAGTGGAAGTATGTTTTCTAAAATGGTCATCTAGACGTCGTTCTTTCGACTGAAATGACTACCTTTACAAAAATGACTTGTAACTTATTTTTTCGACTATAAACCTATACTTTTTATGTTTAGATTCATAAAATAGAGTTCAATATGAAACCATAGCAATTTGATTAACTCAAAACGGATTTAAAATGAAGAAGTTATGGGTAAAACAAGATTGGATAATTTTTCTCATTTTAGCTACGTGAAAATTGGTAACAAATCTATTCCAACCATAACTTAATCAACTTGTATTGTATATTATGTAATCTTGAGATACCATAGACACGTATACAATGTTTCGACCTATCATGTCAACACATCTATATATATTTCGGAACAACCATAGACACTCTATATGTGAATGTTGGAGTTAGCTATACAGGGTTGAGGTTGATTCCAAAATATATATAGTTTGAGTTGTGATCAATACTGAGATACGTATACACTGGGTCGTGGATTGATTCAAGATAATATTTATCGATTTATTTCTGTACATCTAACTGTGGATAACTAGTTGTAGGTTACTAACGAGGACAGCTGACTTAATAAACTTAAAACATCAAAATATATTAAAAGTGTTGTAAATATATTTTGAACATACTTTGATATATATGTATATATTGTTATAGGTTCGTGAATCAACCAGTGGCCAAGTCTTACTTCCCGACGAAGTAAAAATCTGTGAAAGTGAGTTTCATTATTCCCTTTTTATATACATTTTTGGGCTGAGAATACATGCAAATGCTTTATTAACTGTTTTACAATATTTATATGCGTGAGTTTCATTTGCTCCTTTTTTTACTCATTACATTTTTGGGTTGAGAATACATGCAAATGCTTTATTAACTGTTTTACAATACTTATATGCGTGAGTTTCATTAATCCCTTTTTAAATACTTTTACAATATATATTTTTGGGACTGAGAATACATGCGCTGTTTTTATAACTGTTTTACGAAATAGACACAAGTAATTGAAACTACATTATATGGTTAAATGATCGAAATCGAATATGCTCATTTTTATTAAGTCTGGTAATCTAAGAATTAGGGAACAGACACCCTAATTGACGCGAACTCTAAAGATAGATCTATCGGGCCCAACAAGCCCCATCCAAAGTACCGGATGCTTTAGTACTTCGAAATTTATATCATATCCGAAGGGTGTCCTGGAATGATGGGGATATTCTTATATATATGCATCTTGTTAATGTCGGTTACCAGGTGTTCACCATATGAATGATTTTTATCTCTATGTATGGGATGTGTATTGAAATATGAAATCTTGTGGTCTATTGTTACGATTTGATATATATAGGTTAAACCTATAACTCACCAACATTTTTGTTGACGTTTAAAGCATGTTTATTCTCAGGTGAATACTAAGAGCTTCCACTGTTGCATACTAAAATAAGGACAAGATTTGGAGTCCATGTTTGTATGATATTGTGTAAAAACTGCATTCAAGAAACTGATTTCGATGTAACATATTTGTATTGTAAACCATTATGTAATGGTCGTGTGTAAACAGGATATTTTAGATTATCATTATTTGATAATCTACGTAAAGCTTTTTAAACCTTTATTTATGAAATAAAGGTTATGGTTTGTTTTAAAAATGAATGCAGTCTTTGAAAAACGTCTCATATAGAGGTCAAAACCTCGCAACGAAATCAATTAATATGGAACGTTTTTAATCAATAAGAACGGGACATTTCAGTTGGTATCCGAGCGTTAGTCTTAGAGAACCAGAAAATTTGCATTAGTGTGTCTTATCGAGTTTGTTAGGATGCATTAGTGAGTCTGGACTTCGACCGTGTTTTCTTTAAAAATGATTGCTTAACATTTTTGTTGGAAACTATATATTTTTAACATATGAATATTATGTGATATATTAATCTCTTAACGTGTTTGATATTATGTGATAGATGTCTACCTCTAGAACAAGTCCCATTGACTCACCTAATAATAATGAAGAGTCAAATGTAAATTGAAATGATTCGTGGACTGATTCACAAGTTCCCGAAGAGGAACCGGAAGAAGAGTCGGAACCGGAAGAAGAATCGGAACCGGAAGAAGAATCGGAACCGGAAGAAGAAATAGAACTGGTGGGGGAAATAATAAAACGGTTAAGTAAAAGAGAATCCTCAACCAACCGACCAAGGTTAATTATGGTCAATGGTGTTTTCGCCAAGGAAGCAAAATATTGGGAGGATTACCAATTCTCCGATGAATCGGATTCCGACGAGAATTCCGATGATGTTATAGAAATTACCCCAACTGAATTTAAAAAGGCAAAAGAAAATAATAAGGGAAAGGGCATAAAAATAGAGAAATCTAATTCCAACCCCGATGAACTTTATATGTATCGTCAACCCCCGAAGTCCTTAAGTTGTAACAATGACCCGGGAACCTCTAAACCACCAGGTTTTTCTAAACCAATGTGGACAACGACGGCTCGTATTAAGGGAACATCATATATCCCTAGAAACTTGGCAAAACGAACCAAAACCGAACAAGAAGAAACGAGCGAGTCGGAATAAGATAGTTGTATTCGTGTGGTGTAATATATGTAATATAGTGTGCTTATGCTTTATGATATATGTAAAAATTGCTTGTATTAATAAGTATTTTTTTTATGAATCTAACTCTTGTCTATTTTACAGTATAAAAACACAAAATGGATAGACAACCCAATATTTTAAGAGACCTACCCGGAGACATGATTGATGAAATCTTGTCTAGAGTCGGTCAGAATTCCTCGGCACAACTATTTAAGGCGAGATCAGTTTGTAAGACATTCGAAGAACGTTCCAAGAATGCCTTGGTTTAAAAAAGGCTTTCGTTCGAAAGATGGGGGATATCACATTGGGAAATCCATAAGTTACGATGTGTTTACTTTGACGCATATATTGCGGGGAACCCAAATGCTATTTTACGCAACGGGTTAAGAAATTATTTTGACTCAGCATATCCGAATATAGGACTTCGTGATTTAGAAAAAGCGGCTAACATGCAACATAAAGAAGCATGTTATGCTTACGGGTTAGTAATGTTCGCTTCTCACCAAAGTGAGAACAAGAACATCGGGCTACAACTATTAAAAAAAACGTTCCCACAAGTGACGGAGTCGGTAATTGGGGTAAGAAATGAGGTTTTTAGGTTATTACGAGACTGTTGGTCATTACGTAACCCTCGTCCCTTTGACGACGTTACAACACGCTGTCTTATCAATGGCCATAACGGTTATGTTCCACAAGACCAAGGATGGGAAGTAGTCCTAGTAAAACCAGAATGCGTGACTTGTTTCTGGACGTATGAATTACGTGTCTTTATTGCCTTTGCCGAACGACTTGTGTACTAGCTAGAATTATCTTCACAACTATCTTGTATCAAAGTTATTGTGTGCTATATTTCATGCTTTATGTAAAATAAGCGGTATTGTAAGTTTGTAAAATATTGTATAAAAGTTTGAACGCGAAATATTATTACAATCAGTTTTTCATATAGAATTGTAGTAGTTAAATTGTATATTAGCTACTAAGTATGAACTTAACGGGTAGGTACTACCCGAATTTAAACTTATAAAACGCTAATATGAAGAAAAATCTTTTATAAATGAGTTCATATTATGCTACGAAATACTATTAACTACTCTTAATATTCTGTATGATTAACTTGTTCCATTTGACTATTTTGAAGGAAATGGCACCGACTACTCGACACACCGTGAATATGAATGAAGAGGAATTCCGTACTTTTCTAGCTTCAAACATAGCCGCAGTACAGGCTGCGCTACATACCAACAATAACCTTGGATCTGGCAGTACAGGAAATCGTGTAGGATGCACCTACAAAGAATTCACTGCCTGCAAACCTTTGGAATTTGATGGAACCGAAGGACCGATCGGATTGAAACGGTGGACCGAGAAGGTCGAATCGGTGTTTGCCATAAGTAAGTGTACTGAAGAGGGTAAAGTGAAGTACGCTACGCATACCTTCACAGGTTCTGCGTTAACATGGTGTAATACCTATCTAGAGCAAGTGGGACAAGATGATGCGTACGCACTACCGTGATCAGCATTCAAGCACTTGATGAACGAGAAGTACCGTCCCAGAACCGAGGTCAATAAGCTCAAGACAGAACTTAGAGGGTTACGAACCCAAGGATTTGATATTACCACGTACGAAAGACGATTCACAGAATTGTGCCTATTGTGTCCGGGAGCATTCGAAGATGAGGAAGAGAAGATCGACGCGTTTGTGAAAGGATTACCGGAAAGAATCCAAGAAGATATAAGTTCACACGAGCCCGCCTGCATACAACAGGCATGTAGAATGGCTCACAAACTAGTGAACCAGATTGAAGAAAGAATTAAAGAACAGACTGCTGAAGAGGCCAATGTGAAGCAAGTCAAAAGAAAGTGGGAGGAAAACGGTGATAAGAATCACCAATACAACAACAACAGCAATTACAACAATAATCGCAACAATTATCCCAACAATCGCAACATCAATCGCAACTACAACAAACGGCCCAACAACAACAACAACAACAACAACAACAGCAACTACAACAATCATCCCAACAACAATAATAACCGCAACAACAACAACAATCAGAAGCAGCTATGCCAAAGGTGTGAAAAGTATCACTCGGGGTTCTACACCAAAATTTGCAACAAGTGTAAAAGAAATGGTCATAGCGCGGCGAAGTGTGAGGTCTACGGACCAGGGGTTAATAGAACAAAAGGAACAAATGGTGTCGGAACAAGTAATGGCGGAGCAAGTAGTGTCGGAGCAAGTTATGCCAATGTAGTTTGTTATAAATGTGGAAAACCGGGCCACATTATTAGAAATTGCCCGAACCAGGAGAACACGAATGGACAAGGCCGCGGAAGAGTTTTCAATATTAATGCGGCAGAGGCACAGGAAGACCCGGAGCTTGTTACGGGTACGTTTCTTATTGACAATAAATCTTCTTACGTTTTATTTGATTCGGGTGCGGATAGAAGCTATATGAGTAGAGATTTTTGTGCTAAATTAAGTTGTCCATTGACGCCTTTGGATAGTAAAATTTTACTCGAATTAGCAAATGGTAAATTAATTTCAGCAGATAATATATGTCGGAATCGAGAAATTAAATTGGTTAGCGAAACATTTAAGATTGATTTGATACCAGTAGAGTTAGGGAGTTTTGATGTGATAATCGGTATGGACTGGTTGAAAGAAGTGAAAGGAGAGATCGTTTGTTACAAAAATGCAATTCGCATTATACGAGAAAAAGGAAAACCCTTAATGGTGTACGGAGAAAAGGGCAACACGAAGCTACATATTATTAGTAATTTGAAGGCACAAAAACTAATAAGAAAAGGTTGCTATGCTGTTCTAGCACACGTCGAGAAAGTACAAACTGAAGAAAAGAGCATCAATGATGTTCCCATTGCAAAAGAATTTCCCGATGTATTTCCGAAAGAATTACCGGGATTACCCCCACAGCGATCCGTTGAATTTCAAATAGATCTTGTACCAGGAGCTGCACCAATAGCTCGTGCTCCTTACAGACTCGCACCCAGCGAGATGAAAGAACTGCAAAGCCAATTACAAGAACTTTTAGAGCGTGGTTTCATTCGACCAAGCACATCACCGTGGGGAGCTCCTGTTTTGTTTGTCAAGAAGAAAGATGGTACATTCAGGTTGTGTATCGACTACCGAGAGTTGAACAAACTTAGCATCAAGAACCGCTACCCACTACCGAGAATCGACGACTTATTTGATCAACTACAAGGCTCGTCTGTTTATTCAAAGATTGACTTACGTTCCAGGTATCATCAAATGCGGGTGAAAGAAGATGATATTCCAAAGACTGCTTTCAGAACACGTTACGGTCATTACGAGTTTATGGTCATGCCGTTTGGTTTAACTAATGCACCAACTGTGTTCATGGACCTTATGAACCGAGTGTGTGGACCATACCTTGACAAGTTTGTCATTGTTTTCATTGATGACATACTTATTTACTCAAAGAATGACCAAGAACACGGTGAACATTTGAGAAAGGTGTTAGAAGTATTGAGGAAGGAAGAATTGTACGCTAAGTTTTCAAAGTGTGCATTTTGGTTGGAAGAAGTTTAATTCCTCGGTCACATAGTGAACAAAGAAGGTATTAAGGTGGATCCGGCAAAGATAGAAACTGTTGAAAAGTGGGAAACCCCGAAAACTCCGAAACACATACGCCAGTTTTTAGGACTAGCTGGTTACTACAGAAGGTTCATCCAAGACTTTTCCAGAATAGCAAAACCCTTGACTGCATTAACGCATAAAGGGAAGAAATTTGAATGGAATGATGAACAAGAGAAAGCGTTTCAGTTATTGAAGAAAAAGCTAACTACGGCACCTATATTGTCATTGCATGAAGGGAATGATGATTTTGTGATTTATTGTGACGCATCAAAGCAAGGTCTCGGTTGTGTATTAATGCAACGAACGAAGGTGATTGCTTATGCGTCTAGACAATTGAAGATTCACGAACAAAATTATACGACGCATGATTTGGAATTAGGCGCGGTTGTTTTTGCATTAAAGACTTGGAGGCACTACTTATATGGGGTCAAAAGTATTGTAGCGACCCGACAAAATCGTCATTGACGGCGCCGTCTACTTAGGTCCCGTTACGTGGTCATAAGTCTTTAAAACAACGTTTGACCAAAAGATATGTCGCATTCATTTCAAATGTAAAGATTGTTCAAAGTTTACGAGAATAGTTCCACCACAAGTTACGTTACAAAGTTATAAGTACAAATGAAACTTATGCGACACGATTTAAAAGTATCCAAAAGACGCTCCATGTATGCATATATATACTCGACATCCAATGCAAGTATCAAAATAATGAGCGGAAGTATGTATCATGTATCGTTCAAGGACCTGAGAAAAACATAGAAATCTGTCAACGAAAACGTTGGTGAAATCATAGGTTTAAGTAAGTAAGTACAAGAGAACCACAAGATTTGCATCAATGAAATAATAGTAATACATTCCAAAAGTTTGTTTCACGAGCACCCAATTATCAATGCTTAACATTTCTCCCATTGAACCCCATCACTTAGTGCTAGAACATACACTGTTTCTCGAAAATATATTTCATTCGTAAACGGTAGCGAACCGTTTGAATGAGGGTTTGTCAAACCCATATGGATCCATACAACATAAGTTCTCACTTACACCCGGCAAGTGTAACTAATGATAATCGAATTGAGGATTTTGTTCTAAACTCGTATGTAGAATGTTTGTTTTCCTGTACTTGTGTTCACTTAGTAAAGAAATGTTTATGTTTTCTCATCCCAAATGTAAGTTCAAAAAGAGTAAAAGTGGGACTATGATCTCACCTGGAGTGCACGAGTAGTAAAGTACTTCGACAAGTAAACGTGTGCAAAGAACAATGCTAGTCTTGACCTAAACAATAGGTTTGTATCAATAACGGTAAACACGATAGGTCAAAGATGTTCAATTAGTCCTATGGCTCGTTAAGACTCGATCATAATAGCGTGTGAATCAAATTGTCATGTTTCATGCAAGGTACAAGTATAAAAACATGTTAGAATGATTGCACAATTATTTAGTTAAGTTTGATTAAAAGTCAACTTGGTCGGGTCAAAGTCAACGAAAATGTCAACGGGGTCGGGTTGGGTATCCGACAATTTTTCTAAGTTATATAATCATATATGAGCATGTTGGCCAAGTTTCATGTTAATCGGAGGTCCGTAGCATAGTAAACATTTTTATGTCAAATGACCAAAGCAAACAGCCAGTTTTAGTACAATGGGACGGCGTCCCAAATGGCTAGACGGCGTCCCACAATGAAGGGTGGGACGGCGTCCTGATATCCTAGACGGCGTCTAGGTTCAAAAGGTGGGACGGCGTCCCCAGTATCTGGATGGCGTCCTGATCGGTTTCCAGGCCCTGTTTGCTGTATTCCTCAAATGGACGAACCAAAACACAAACAATCACATTTTATGATCCGCAAACAATTAGAACATGTATTTTATATCATCGGAAAGCTCTTTCGACAAGGAACACAACTAAGCACTTTTCATCAAGCAAAAACATCATATACTATAACCGAAATCCCGCCAAGTGATCAATAGAGGTTTATTTTCAAGTTTCAAGTTTATCAATTGCAATTTAAGTTTCGGGAATCCAATTTATACATATGATATGCCGTTTTGAAGGTAATGAAACATGTAATACAACTAAACACTTATCAATAACATTAACAAGCATTCAACACATCAAAAGTTTGTTTTAAGAGTTGTCAACCCTAACCAAAAGTTCACAAAATCAATAATTGCGTTTATGAAGTTTCTTTAATCAATCTATACATCAAAATGAAGCTAATGATACTAGTAACACTTTTAAAACATGCACATTAACAATCTAATAACATTTGATCATCCAAAATCAAGGATTTAGCAAGTAATTTTCATAATGAACTAGTTACACCAAAAACAACAAATCGAGCATACAAATTACATACACGACATCACAATGAGCCATAGACACTAATTAACATACTTTTAAGTCAAGAACACAAATTTAAAGAAAACTAGTGTTTTAGAAATGTTACCCAAACGAGATGAAGTTGGTACCAAAATGAAGAGGATGAAGAGAGGATCACGAATATGTAATTTATTTTGTTGTAAGCCTCCTAAATCGAATTTAGATGATGATTGAATGAATTTGGAAATTGGGTGTGTTCTTGCTAGAGAGAAAGAGAGAGAGAGAGAGAGATGGTTGAATGGTGGTGATTGGGGTGGACTAGGTGACCTAGTCAACTAGTTTGCCCCGTGTCAATTTTAGTCCCTCGAGTTTGTAGTCGGGTGCGGAAAATACCTAAACGGAATATTTTAAAACGCGTATTAACGGGAGATGTTATAAACATATAACGGAGTTTAAATTAGTATAACGGAAAAGAAAACGGAAAAAGGCGGGATGTTACATTACCTACTCCTTAAAAGAAATTTCGTCCCGAAATTTAAGTAGGCGTAGTAGTCGTTGTTTCTTCCTCGAGATCTTGCGTTTCCGAATTCACGAATAGATGAGGATACTTCCTTTGCATTTGATCTTTTCTTTCCCAAGTAAACTCGGGTCCCCTTTTGGCGTTCCAACGGACTTTAACAATCGGGATTCGGCTTTGTTTCAATGTCTTGACGGAGGTGTCCACAATTTCAACCGGTTCCTCCACGAAATGAAGTTTGTCATCAATGGTAAGCTCCTCGAGAGGAATGACGATATCGGGTTCGGCAAGACACTTTTTCAAGTTGGATACATGGAAAGTAGGATGAACGGAGCTCAATTGAGGCGGAAGATCTAAACGATAAGCAACGGTTCCAATATGCTCCAAGATTTCGAAAGGACCAATATACCGCGGATTTAGCTTCCCGCGTTTCCCAAAACGGATTACACCCTTCCAAGGTGCGACTTTTAACATTACTCGGTCACCGACTTGAAATTCAAGATCGTTGCGTCGTTTGTCGGTATAGCTCTTTTGACGACTTCGGGCCGTCCTAAGCCTATCTCGGATTTGAATGATTTTCTCGGTGGTTTCGTGAATGAGTTCGGGTCCGGTGATTTGCACGTCGCCTACCTCGGCCCAACAAAGAGGTGAACGACATTTGCGGCCATATAGCGCTTCAAAAGGTGCGGCTTTAATACTCGCGTGATAACTATTGTTATAAGAGAACTCGGCGAGAGGTAAGTGCTTGTCCCAAGCTTTTCCGAAATCAACCACGCAAGCTCGTAACATGTCTTCTAAGGTTTGAATTGTACATTCGCTTTGTCCATCGGTTTGAGGATGATATGCGGTGCTCATGTCTAAACGCGTTCCCAACGCTTCTTGCAATGTACGCCAAAATCTAGAAACGAAACGGCCATCTCGGTCGGAGATAATCGATAAAGGTACACCGTGTCGGGCTACGATCTCCTTAATGTAAAGTTGTGCAAGTTTCTCCATTTTGTCCGTTTCTTTCATGGCAAGGAAGTGTGCGGATTTGGTGAGACGGTCAACAATAACCCAAATGGTATCGTAACCGCCCGTCGTTTTTGGTAGCTTGGTGATAAAATCCATCGTTATCCTTTCCCACTTCCATTGCGGGATCTCGGGTTGTTGAAGTAATCTGGACGGTCTTTGGTGTTCGGCTTTGACTTTGGAACATGTCAAACACTTGGAAACATAAGTAGCTACGTCCCTTTTGATGTTCGGCCACCAATATAGTTGTTTAAGGTCGTGGTACATCTTATTGGCACCGGGGTGAATCGAGTATCGTGACTTATGGGCTTCATCTAAAATAAGGCTTCGTAGGTCCCCATAACTAGGCACCCAAATTCTTCCGGCGTAATATCGGAGTCCGGTCTCCCTAATTTCGAATCGAGAGACGAGAACGTTTAAGAGCTCGTGTGAAAGGTTTTCATCCTTGAGAGCCTCATCTTGGGCTACCCGAATTTGGCTATTAAGGTTGGTGTGAATGGTGATGTTTAAAGCTCGGACACGAAGAGGCAACGCTCTTTCTTTTCGACTTAAGGCATCGGCTACTACGTTTGCCTTCCCGGGATGGTAACGAAGCTCGCAATCGTAATCGTTCAAAGTTTCAATCCACCGTCGTTGTCTCATGTTTAGTTGCTTTTGATCGAAAATGTGTTGGAGACTTTTGTGGTCGGTAAAGATAGTACTCTTGGTTCCATAAAGATAGTGTCTCCACATTTTAAGTGCAAAGATGACGGCTCCGAGTTCGAGATCATGCGTCGTGTAGTTTCGTTCATGAATTTTGAGTTGTCGAGAAGCATAAGCAATGACTTTCGTTCGTTGCATCAATACACACCCAAAACCATGTTTCGAGGCATCGCAATATACAACAAAGTCATCATTGCCTTCGGGAAGTGACAAGATAGGAGCGGTGGTTAGCTTTGTTTTCAAGATTTGAAACGCGGATTCTTGCTCGGTCGCCCAAATGAATTTCTTTCCTTTGTGAGTTAATGCGGTTAGAGGACGTGCAACCAAAGAGAAATTTTCGATGAACCTACGATAGTACCCGGCGAGACCCAAGAATTGACGAATGTGAGTAGGAGTAGTAGGAGTCTCCCATTTACTAATGGCTTCGATCTTCGTGGGATCGACTTTAATACCTTGATCACTTACAACATGACCAAGAAATTGAACTTCCTTCAACCAAAATTCACACTTGGAGAATTTGGCATAAAGTCGTTCTTGTCTCAAGAGTTCAAGCACAAGTCGGAGATGTTGTTCGTGCTCTTCTTCATTTTTAGAATAGATCAATATATCATCGATGAACACAATAACGAATTTATCGAGATACAGTTTGCACACGCGGTTCATAAGATCCATGAACACCGCTGGTGCGTTAGTGAGACCAAATGGCATGACAAGGAATTCATAACTACCGTAACGAGTCCGGAAAGCGGTTTTGGAGACATCTTCCCCCTTAACCCTTAATTGATGATAACCCGAGCGGAGATCGATTTTCGAATATACACAAGACCCTTGTAGTTGATCAAAGATGTCATCGATGCGAGGAAGAGGATATCGGTTCTTAACCGTCAATTTATTTAGTTCACGATAATCAATGCACATTCGTAGGGATCCGTCTTTCTTTTTAACAAACAAAATCGGAGCGCCCCAAGGTGAATGGCTAGGTTGGATAAAACCACGATCAAGTAGTTCTTGGATTTGACTTTGCAATTCTTGCATTTCGGATGGGGCGAGTCTATATGGTGCACGTGCTACGGGTGCGGCTCCCGGAATAAGATCGATTTGGAATTCAACCGGTCGATGAGGTGGAAGACCCGGCAATTCGTCGGGAAATACATCGGAAAAGTCACTAACAATTGGCACATCATCGATATGCTTATCATCGGACTCGACTTTCTTAACATGGGCAAGGATCGCAAAACAACCCTTACGGAGCAGTTTTCTAACTTTAAGGCACGAAACGAGGTTGAGTCTGGTGCAACTCTTATCGCCATAAACAATCAAAGGTTCACCATTCTCGATAGGAATTCGGATTGCGTTAAGATCACAAAGGATGTGAGATTTCGTTTTGACTAACCAATTCATACCGATTATTACATCAAAGCTTCCTAGTTCCATGGGTATCAAGTCAATTTCAAATTCCTTACCCAAAATGTTTAACGTACACCCCCGGTAATATGTGTCGGCACTTAATAGTTTCCCGTTAGCCACTTCAATGGTATAAGTGGTATCTAATGGAAGAGGTGGAGTGCTAAAAGAATGAGTCAAAGTCTTGGATACAAAGCATTTATCGGCACCCGAATCGAATAAGCAAGAGACATAAGAATTGTTGAGAAGAAACGTACCCGTGACTAGTTCAGTGTCATCCCGGGCTGCCTCGGTGTTGATGTTGAAAGCTTGGCCGCGCGTGTTGGGGTTATCTTTCTTCTTTGGGCATGCATTTCTATAATGACCTGTTTGACCACATTCGTAACAAGTGCCCGTCTTTGGTGCATTGGGCCACTTTCGAGCAACGGGAGTGGCACTTTTACAATCGTTGGCCTTATGACCAACTCCTTGGCACTGGTGGCAAATTAACTTGCCACATTCACCAAAGTGATGTTTGTTGCATTTGTTGCAAAAAGGTAGATTCCCGGCATAACCCTTCTTGCCGTCGGAAGTGAAAGATTTCTTGGCAAAGTTGTTGTTGCTTGATTGGGGAGCTTCCCATTTTCTTTTGTTGCCGCCCGATTTATCCTCGGCCTTAGGTGCCGGAACTACGATTTCGTCAACCGTTTCAATTAGTTGGCGAGCCATGTTCATAGCGGCTTGATGAGTAGTGGGTTTGGATGACATCACCCCTTGTTTGATGCTTTTTGGAAGACCGAGCATGTAGAGCTCAATCCTTTGAGATTCGGGGTTAACAAGATTAGGACACATCAAGGATAGTTCGGCGAAGCGTTGATTATAAGCTTTAAGATCGTTTCCGACCGCTTTCAAAGCTCTTAGTTCTTCCTCAAGCTTTCGGGTTTCTTCGCGCGGAAAATATTCAACAATCATCTTTTCCTTTAGATCGGCCCAAGAGAGGGCATGAGCTTCATCGGTACCCACCGATTGAACATAGGTGTTCCACCATGTTAGAGCAATTCCGGAGAAAGTGTGAGTGGAGTATTTGACCTTGTCTTGGTCCCGACAACCGCTTATGCTAAAGACGGCTTCCGTTTGCTCAAACCATCGGGTGAGCACGACCGGTCCCCCGGTTCCATCAAAAGTGTGAGGTTTGCACCCCATGAAAGCTTTATAGGAGCATCCCTCGTTTGAGTTTCCGGCTCCATTGTTGTTGTTGTTGTTGTTGTTGTTGTTGTTGTTGTTGTTATTATTATTATTGTTGTTGGATGAGTGACCGGCCATGGCCGCATCTACGGCGGTAGCTATCATCCGTTCGAGAGCTTGTTCGGGAGTTTCATTGCGGCGTACACGACGAGGAGCCATTGTTCCTTCAAGACACAAGAATATCATTGATTAGCATTCTCGATAATACTAACCGTGATATAGAATAAAGATAAAGAGAAGTTTTTCCTCGACTCGCCTTAAATTCTTTATGTCATAATGTCGGAACGTTCATATGAGTCACCGTAATATAATCCCGGAAATTATATTACCCTGATTCATATGTGCATTCGACATCATTTCATATAGTCAAGGTGGCGTGTCAATCAAATTAAACAACGTGAGATTAAGATGAACTAAGAGTAGATATGAGTAGAAGCGTTCGAGTATAAATGCACAAGTAGTCAAGTAATTCCTACTTCAAGTCTATATGCCGGTTGTAGTCTAGACTCACCAATGTACCCTATGACTCGGGGTTGACACTAATGAACTCTAAATCCCTACAACCAACGCTCTGATACCATCTGTAGCAATAGATGGGGTAGAAACCCACCCAGTGCCTTTCCAGCTAACCGCTTGGTGACCACTGAGTGTACCTCAGACACTGATTTTACGGCCCGCATTTATGCCAAACTGCCAACCCTCAAATTCCAAGGGATCGCAAGGGGTAAGAGCCAATGCTTCGTCACAGGTAATACTGTGAGAACCCCCTCTACGATTAACCCGCTAAAAATCATAGTCCGTTTGGGTGCCCGGCCTGACAGCCGGCGCGCGTGACTACCTTTATGGCTAAGGTTAAACCAGCTCTGATACCATCTGTAGCGACCCGACAAAATCGTCATTGACGGCTCCGTCTACTTAGGTCCCGTTACGTGGTCATAAGTCTTTAAAACAACGTTTGACCAAAAGATATGTCGCATTCATTTCAAATGTAAAGATTGTTCAAAGTTTACGAGAATAGTTCCACCACAAGTTACGTTACAAAGTTATAAGTACAAATGAAACTTATGCGACACGATTTAAAAGTATCCAAAAGACGCTCCATGTATGCATATATATACTCGACATCCAATGCAAGTATCAAAATAATGAGCGGAAGTATGTATCATGTATCGTTCAAGGACCTGAGAAAAACATAGAAATCTGTCAACGAAAACGTTGGTGAAATCATAGGTTTAAGTAAGTAAGTACAAGAGAACCACAAGATTTGCATCAATGAAATAATAGTAATACATTCCAAAAGTTTGTTTCACGAGCACCCAATTATCAATGCTTAACATTTCTCCCATTGAACCCCATCACTTAGTGCTAGAACATACACTGTTTCTCGAAAATATATTTCATTCGTAAACGGTAGCGAACCGTTTGAATGAGGGTTTGTCAAACCCATATGGATCCATACAACATAAGTTCTCGCTTACACCCGGCAAGTGTAACTAATGATAATCGAATTGAGGATTTTGTTCTAAACTCGTATGTAGAATGTTTGTTTTCCTGTACTTGTGTTCACTTAGTAAAGAAATGTTTATGTTTTCTCATCCCAAATGTAAGTTCAAAAATAGTAAAAGTGGGACTATGATCTCACCTGGAGTGCACGAGTAGTAAAGTACTTCGACAAGTAAACGTGTGCAAAGAACAATGCTAGTCTTGACCTAAACAATAGGTTTGTATCAATAACGGTAAACACGATAGGTCAAAGATGTTCAATTAGTCCTATGGCTCGTTAAGACTCGATCATAATAGCGTGTGAATCAAATTGTCATGTTTCATGCAAGGTACAAGTATAAAAACATGTTAGAATGATTGCACAATTATTTGGTTAAGTTTGATTAAAAGTCAACTTGGTCGGGTCAAAGTCAACGGAAAAGTCAACGGGGTCGGGTTGGGTATCCGACAATTTTTCTAAGTTATATAATCATATATGAGCATGTTGGCCAAGTTTCATGTTAATCGGAGGTCCGTAGCATAGTAAACATTTTTATGTCAAATGACCAAAGCAAACAGCCAGTTTTAGTACAATGGGACGGCGTCCCAAATGGCTAGACGGCGTCCCACAATGAAGGGTGGGACGGCGTCCTGATATCCTAGACGGCGTCTAGGTTCAAAAGGTGGGATGGCGTCCCCAGTATCTGGACGGCGTCCTGATCGGTTTCCAGGCCCTGTTTGCTGTATTCCTCAAATGGACGAACCAAAACACAAACAATCACATTTTATGATCCGCAAACAATTAGAACATGTATTTTATATCATCGGAAAGCTCTTTCGACAAGGAACGCAACTAAGCACTTTTCATCAAGCAAAAACATCATATACTATAACCGAAATCCCGCCAAGTGATCAATAGAGGTTTATTTTCAAGTTTCAAGTTTATCAATTGCAATTTAAGTTTCGGGAATCCAATTTATACATATGATATGCCGTTTTGAAGGTAATGAAACATGTAATACAACTAAACACTTATCAATAACATTAACAAGCATTCAACACATCAAAAGTTTGTTTTAAGAGTTGTCAACCCTAACCAAAAGTTCACAAAATCAATAATTGCGTTTATGAAGTTTCTTTAATCAATCTATACATCAAAATGAAGCTAATGATACTAGTAACACTTTTAAAACATGCACATTAACAATCTAATAACATTTGATCATCCAAAATCAAGGATTTAGCAAGTAATTTTCATAATGAACTAGTTACACCAAAAACAACAAATCGAGCATACAAATTACATACACGACATCACAATGAGCCATAGACACTAATTAACATACTTTTAAGTCAAGAACACAAATTTAAAGAAAACTAGTGTTTTAGAAATGTTACCCAAACGAGATGAAGTTGGTACCAAAATGAAGAGGATGAAGAGAGGATCACGAATATGTAATTTATTTTGTTGTAAGCCTCCTAAATCGAATTTAGATGATGATTGAATGAATTTGGAAATTGGGTGTGTTCTTGCTAGAGAGAAAGAGAGAGAGAGAGAGATGGTTGAATGGTGGTGATTGGGGTGGACTAGGTGACCTAGTCAACTAGTTTGCCCCGTGTCAATTTTAGTCCCTCGAGTTTGTAGTCGGGTGCGGAAAATACCTAAACGGAATATTTTAAAACGCATATTAACGGGAGATGTTATAAACATATAACGGAGTTTAAATTAGTATAACGGAAAAGAAAACGGAAAAAGGCGGGATGTTACAAGTATTATATATACCGACCACAAAAGTCTTCAACACATATTTAATCAGAAACAACTGAATATGAGGCAGCGAAGGTGGATTGAATTATTGAATGATTACGACTTTGAGATTCGTTACCACCCGGGGAAGGCAAATGTGGTAGCCGATGCCTTGAGCAGGAAGGACAGAGAACCCATTCGAGTAAAATCTATGAATATAATGATTCATAATAACCTTACTACTCAAATAAAGGAGGCGCAACAAGGAGTTTTAAAAGAGGGAAATTTAAAGGAAGAAATACCCAAAGGATCGGAGAAACATCTTAATAGTCGGGAAGACGGAACCCGGTATAGGGCTGAAAGGATTTGGGTACCAAAATTTGGAGATATGAGAGAAATGGTACTTAGAGAAGCTCATAAAACCAGATACTCAATACATCCTGGAACGGGGAAGATGTACAAGGATCTCAGGAAATATTTTTGGTGGCCGGGTATGAAAGCTGATGTTGCTAAATACGTAGGAGAATGTTTGACGTGTTCTAAGGTCAAAGCTGAGCATCAGAAACCATCAGGTCTACTTCAACAACTCGAAATCCCGGAATGGAAATGGGGAAACATTACCATGGATTTCATCACTAAATTGCCAAGGACTGCAAGTAGTGATAAGGCTAAAAAGGAACATATATTTCATAGCAAAATCCCCCAAGAAAGATAAGATTTTAGTTGCAATTGTTCCATTTTCAAGTAATATTCGTTTATATTTAATAAGTGCGAAGACAAAAGGCGAAAACGAAGATTTGAAGACAAAAAGGTCCAAAAAGCTCAAAAGTACAAGATATAATCAAAAAGGTTCAAATTATTGATGAAGAACGTCTAAAAATGACAAGAGTACAAGTTACAAAACGCAAAGTACACGATATAAAATTGTACGAAAGGACGTTCGAAAATCCGGAACCAGGACATGAACCAACTCTCAACGCTCGACGCAACGGTGTAAAAATTACGAGTCAACTATGCACAAGAATAAAATATAATATTTAAATAATTCATAATAAGAATAATATTAAATAATAAAAAGTTGTTAATTGAGCATAGTTCAGGGGTCGTAAATGAAAATTCAATTTCTAATTTCGCCTATAAAAGGCTATGTAACGATCAATTGAAATATCCCTTTTTCTATCCTAAAAATCTATTATCAATATCAATATCTAAAAATCTCTATCATAATGTTAATGTAATAAGATATAACAATAATCTTAATTTTAATTTTAAATTATGATAATAATAAGATTTATGATAGAGATCGTTTGAGTGTGTAAGTCAAAATTCTGTCCGTGTAACGCTACGCTATTTTTAATCATTGTAAGTTATGTTCAACCTTTTTATATTAATGTCTCGTAGCTAAGTTATTATTATGCTTATTTAAAACGAAGTAATCATGATGTTGGGCTAATTACTAAAATTGGGTAATTGGGCCTTGTACCATAATTAAGGTTTGGGCAAAAGACCGACACTTGTGGAAATTGGACTATTGACTATTAATAGATGGGGGGTATTGTCTAATTGAGTGACAACTCATTGGAGTCTGTCTAACCTATCTTCAAATTAATTATCCTAATAATTAATAATGATTATGGTTGTCCTATTTAGTGACGTTCATATGGAATCTATTATAATCATTTAATTAATTATTCGGGTTGGGTAATTGATTATTCAAACTGATCAAGTGGGTAAATTAATATTCATATCTAATCAAAACAGGGGTAGATTACATACAGTGATAACTGGTGTAATTGTTGACAGAAGTGATAACTGCGTCACAGTTTAAATCCTTAATTAGTTGGAATATTTGACTTCGGGTATAAGGGTAATTTGACGAGGACAATCGCACTTTATATTTATGACCGATGGACTATTATGGATAAAAACCAGATAGGTATCAAATAAACCATGACAAAGGACAATTAACCCGAGTAACAATTAATTAAAATCAAAACGTCAAACATCATGATTACGGAAGTTTAAATAAGCATAATCCTTTTATTTCATATTCTATCGCAATTTTATTTATTGTTATTTTATTTATCGTCATTTATTTATTTTACGCACTTTAATTATTGTCATTTATCTTTACGCTTAAAAATATAAAATCGACAAACCGGTCATTAAACGGTAAAAACCCCCCTTTTATAATAATATTACTACTTATATATATATATTTATATAAATATATTTTTATAAAAATATAGTACGTAATCACTAGCTCCCTGTGGAACGAACCGGACTTACTAAAAACTACACTACTCTACGATTAGGTACACTGCCTATAGTGTTGTAGCAAGGTTTAGGTATATCCCATCCGTAAATTAATAAAACTTGTGTCATATTTTGTAGTATTTCCTAGTAAAAATAATACTATTTCGTACCCTCACGCTACATCATCAAGTTTTTGGCGCCGCTGCCGGGGAGCGCTAAAACGCTATATTTTTAATTATAATAACATTGAAATAAAATATAATAATATAATAATATTGAAATAGAATATAATAATATAATAATATTTTAGAATCAATACGTAAAAGTTTTAAAAGTTTTAAAAAGTCGTATTTATTAAATACTTCAGGGGTATATTATGTAACTTATAATTAATAATTTCTATCATGTCGCTTTCATGTAAATAGTAAATTAATTAATTTATTTTCATTTACTATTCATGAATAGTAAATGAATTAAAAAAAAAAGTTTTAAAAAAAATAATATTATAATAAAAAAAATATTCGTTTAAAAAAAAAAAAGAATTTCAAAAAAAAAAAAAAAAACGTTTTTAAAAAAAAAAAAAAATTCGTTTTAAAAAAAAAAATTAAAAAAAAAAAATTTGTGTAAAAAAAAAATCGTTTTAAAAAAAAAAAAAATTTGTGTAAAAAAAAATCGTTTTAAAAAAAATTGTAAAAAAAAATCTTTTTAAAAAAAAAAAAGTTTAAAAAAAAAATTATATAAAAAAAAAAATTTAAAAAAAAAAAAATTTTAAAATCCTTAAAAAACGAAATAAAAAAAAAATTTAAAAATTAAAAAAAAAAGTTTTTTTTTTTTTATTACCTTTAGATTTTTAGACTCTAGTTACAATTTTTAGTATTAAGTTTAGTTTTGCCATAGTTATTTTTATTTCTAGAATTTTTAGGTTTGCCGTAAAATCCCTTAAGTGCTTATTCCTTAGACTAAGATTTATGTGCTTTAGAATTTTGCGACGCCGTTTTTCGCGCTACTTTCTTATTTTTATTTTTCGACGCCTATTTTTCGACCTTTTATTTTTCGACATTTTTCGACGCGCAATCTTTTTCTCTCTTATTTCTCGCCATTCTAGTTTTTAGGACTTAGAATTTTTTCTACTTCTTCTCTAAATTTCTTAAAATTACGAAAATTTATTTTAAGTGGTTAAATTGATAGACATCAAAATTTTCTGGTTCGTAGTAATAGTTGGATTTGTACGTGGACCGGGTTATTGGAGCCAAACAGTACTCAATTATATTGAGACCAAACGAATCCTGCCCCTCTGCTGCATCTTTTGGCTATTCGAAACGTGGGCAAAATCAGAAAAGTCTATTGATTGGATAACTTATTATAATTTTTCTTTCTTTTTAAAAACTAATAGGATATTCAGTGAATGCACCGAGCAAGACGTTCACCACCTTTTGTACGTTCACCACCTGTAACTAGATCAAGACATTTAGCAAATATAACCGCCGTTGATTTTTCTTTAGAATCGTCATCCAGTCGACCAAGTACTTCAGTTCAAATTTCCGATAATCCATTTTTTGAACCCAACCTCACAATTGAGAATCCAGAGAATATTCAGGAACGGTTCGTAGATCCTGAACCACTAAACTTTCCTCCGGAGCCACCAATCATTCAAACAGAGATTGTTGAGAAACGAACCATTAAATCAGAATCATCTAGTGATACCGATTCAACGAATTCAATTATGGAAGTAACGGAACCTCTAAGTATGGAAGATCGAATGAGAGCCACACGCACGGGCCAAGGTCACGCCATTATTAAGCCAGAAGTTAATGCGCCAGATTATGAAATCAAAGGACAAATTCTACACATGGTAACTAACCAAAGCCAATTCAGTGGTGCACCGAATGAAGATCCTAACGAACACCTTCGTACGTTTAAAAGAATTTGTACACTATTCAAAATCCGAGAAGTGGAAGATGAGCAGATCTATCTCATGTTGTTTCCCTGGACTTTAAAGGGAGAAGCCAAAGATTGGTTAGAATCGTTACCTGAAGGGGCGATTGACACATGGGATGTTTTAGTTGAAAAATTTCTTAAACAATTCTTTCCGGCATCTAAAGCCGTGAGACTTCAAGGAGAAATTGTTACGTTCGCGCAAAAGCCAAATGAAACATTATATGAGGCGTGGACAAGATTCGGAAGGATGTTGAGAGGATGTCCTCAACACGGTCTAGATACTTTTCAAATAATGCAAATCTTCTATAAAGGCGTAGACATCGCTACAAGAAAAGACATCGACATAACAGCCGGTGGATCCATTATGAAGAAAACCGCAACTGAAGCTTACAAAATTATTGATAACACAGCCTCCCACTCGCATGAGTGGCATCAAGAAAAAGATATCTTTCGATCATCTAAAGCGGCTAGAGCCGATTCTAGCCATGACTTTGATTCCGTTTCCGCAAAAATAGATGCTTTCGAAAGACGAATGGAAAAGATGAATAAAGATATTCACGCAATACGAATCAGTTGTGAGCAATGCGGTGGACCACACTTATTGAAAGATTGTCACATTGAACCAACGATGGAACAACGAGAGAATGTTTCTTATATAAACCAAAGGCCTGGAAATAATTATCAAAATAATTATCAACCGCCAAGGCCAAACTTCAATCGAAATCAAAACATTCTTTACAATCCAAAAGGACCCGACAATAACTCGTATAACCAACAAGGTCCGAATAACCAACCAACTCAAAACAACACTTTCAATCAACAAAGACCTGGCTTGTATAAACCATCACAACAAACCGAAGAGAAAAAGCGAAATCTAGAAGAAATGATGGCAAAGCTAATGGAATCTCAAACACAATTTATTACATCTCAAACCCAAACGAATGAGAGGTTTGATCAGTCATTAAGAACTCAACAAGCTTCCATTTTGAATCTAGAAAAACACGTAGGTACTCTTGCTAGCATGATAAGTGAGAGGGAACAAGGAAAGCTACCGAGTAATCCTGAAGTAAATCCTCGGAATGAGAATGTTAACATGGTTTCAACAAATTCTGAAAAACCAGCTCCAGAAGATGGGAAGGTTTTAGATGAGAGTAACAATGAAGAATTTACAACACCACCACCACCCGAGTATGTAAAGCCAGTGGTGGAACCATATAAACCACCCATCCCGTTTCCAAGAAAAGGAGTTGAGTATGAGCAAGTGATAGGTAATAAAGATTGTGATACCTCTGGAAAGAAGAAGAAGAAAAAGAATAAGAAAGTGCAAGAAACAAAAGCCGTAAATATAAACCCGGTGAAGACAGTTCCACCAAAACCTCCACCTAGGGTAGGTGATCCGGGTGAATTTATTGTTCCTTGTCTACTTAGTGATTGTGTCATGTATGATGCACTAGCAGATTTAGGTGCAAGTGTAAGTGTTATGCCTCTTTCCTTATATAAGAGATTAGGTGTAGGTAAGTTAAGTCCAACGGATATGAGTGTTCGACTCTTTGATCAAACCATTAAGCACCCAGTTGGAATTGCTGACAACCTACCCGTTCAAGTAGGCAATTTAACCTTTCTAGTCGAATTTATTGTCATTGACATAGAAGAGGACCCAAACATTCCTCTAATTTTAGGTCGGCCATTCTTAGCGTCCACCAAGGCGTTATTTGATGTAGGAAATGGAAGAATGACACTTAAAAGTGGTGACAAATCGATCACCTTTATGATTCGAAAGTCTAAATCTCCACCAGCCAAAACCGTTGAACCAGTAAAAACAATTGGTAAGAACCATGTGCTTTTACCAACTCCAACGATAATACTTAGCAATAATGAAACGCCTAAGTGTGGGGAAAATGAAGTAACACCTAATGATGACTTGATAATAAAGAACCCCGTTGTTGATACGAAATTAAATGACCCCGTTATTAACAGTTCAATGAAGAAACTTTTTAAACGGGCTATCGATGCTAGAAGTAAGGGGAACTTTAAGTTATGTAACCGGTTAGTATCCAATCTGTCGCCTAAAGAAAAGGCGAAACTAGTTGAATTTTGGGATATTACGGAAGAAGCCGGGCACTGGCTTAAAGAAAAAGTCACAGATAGGCAAGTTGATTATGGACCAAAAGAAATTGACGATGAAGTTAATCACAATTTCGACACCACGGCTACCTAAGTGTGGGGAGATTCAAATGTTCTAAAAAGAAAATGCTGTTTGGAGTTAGTTGTTCTGTTCTCGTGTAGTTCCGAGAATGGAATTCGATTGGTCTTTTCCGCTAGCAGACACTAAAGAACTAGTTTTCTCCCCCATTCTGATTTTTTTTTTATTTTGTAGGTTTTATATGAAATTAATATGCTTTTTAAATTTAAGTTTTGTGTGAATTTAAAAACAAAATTTACTTTATTTCATTAAGTAAAAAAATGATTTCTAAAATTCGTCGTGAGTTGAAGATTAGGTAGTTGAGCCGAAATTACTTTACCCGAGGGCGGGGCGACAAATTTTGTTATCATTATTTTTAATTTTATTGATTTAAAGTATGCCAAAAATATTATACTTTATAAATTTTTGAAAAGTGGGGTTATAAACCAAACTTCAAAATTATGTATGTTTGTATTTTATGTTATATACAAAACAGGGTAAAATAACGCACTTTCAAAGACTGTCATTAAGTTCAGAAAAAGGTACTAATTTTGACGACAAGAAACAAAATATCAAATGTGAAATAACAACAATATGTTTGCAAACTCGGTATTTTTAATCATTTTTCTACACTAATCACCCTCATGAATTTAAATTTTTACTGATTTCTTGCAAATGAGGGCATTGCAAGATCTCAAGTGTGGGGAAGGGTTATAAATTCTCTCGGGTTTGCACTTAGTTTATTTGCCAAATTTTGTGAAAATTTGAAAAATTTTCAACTAAATGAATTTAAAATCATGTTTATACATATTTATGAACGGTGAAAACTAGGTGATAATACCGAAATTATCGTTACCTCAAAAAGGACATAAATTGAGAAACAACCCAAAACGCTTGAATTCATTTAAAATTGGATAGAAGAGAATAAAAAGGCAAAGAAAAGAATAAATAAAAGCTAAGTGTGGGGAGAATGTACCAAGTTATTCAATTAAAAACTATCTATCACATTTTTGTATAAGAATTATTGCAGGTACTTTTGCTTTGGACGATACTAATCAGTTTTACCCGGTTTACTGTAATACATTTGAAAGAAAGATGGATCTACACGATGAATCAATTCCATCATTTAAAAGGAAGTAAAGTCTTCCGAAAAAGACACGCGCTTCTTGATTTAGGTCATGAAGTTGTCGTCCAGACCAGCTGTAGGTTGACGAAAAATCTAGAAAAGTCATCACTAAAATCAGCAGGAAATCCACGGACCTCAGCATCAAACAGGGTCGCCATGTGGTCAGATTTATCCTAACCATGAGAAGGATTTATCTCGTACAATGGGGAGGCACCGTGCAAATTAGCTTGATAAGACTAATGAATCAGATCCCCAGAAAGGATAATCTCCTTAAAGATTAAAAATCAGCTTTTAAGACTGATATTACTCAATCCTAGAGATTGACCTTAAAGATTGAGAATTCAAACTCATGGAATTCAATGATATCTAAACTCGAGCTTGAACGAGAAAATATTTTGATCAAAATTAAAACCGATTTGTTTTCTGAAAACCCATTTTCAATGCGTTCATTACCATTGAACGTAAAATCCTGAGAATTCATCAGAATTCATTAGGTCACCTGAACCAAATCGGGTGTCAACCGTAAGAACGGTGGTTGCATAGCATGGTCGGAGACAGGACCTTGTGCCAGACCGAAAAATCATAGGATGATCTTTACTATCGCTCCTACCAAGGATAGTACTAGCATCCGACACGTTTTTAGACCATAATCAAATGCATGTCACGGGACATTGCCTTAACAATTTCTTGTTCATCGCTTTCCTTTACAACCGGACGGTAGTTTACCGAAAGGTAATATACGGAACAAGTAAATTGGATGTGTGCTTTCCGATACCGGGATAGCAGTGGATTACACGAACCTAAATGTTTTTAGCCAAAATATTGATCCACAAATATATTTTGCAACACCGATGGTGGGTCAAATCAGAAAACTTGTCTAGGGTAAAATCTAGCTTGAATTTTTAAAAGATCAAATGTTTTCATAAAGATCCAATTTCCTAAAGGATCTACATTTTTATAGTCATGTGGGACTGTAAACCGCCTTTCAAATGTGCACTTTGCTTTGGAAACCGAAAGTAAATTGGCTATTTGATTGCAAGTGTCGTTGACCTAAACCCGAGGCAACTGTGGATGACACACCCACCTTTAACCATAGTTCTATTGTTAATATCATTGTTTATACCGCTCTATCAAAATCACTGATGTACAAAGTGTGAAGAATAAAGAAGTGATTCGTGTGATGTATTATATTATTTCAAGACTGTATTGCTTGAGGACAAGCAACGCTCAAGTGTGGGGATATTGATAAGGCTAAAAAGGAACATATATTTCATAGCAAAATCCCCCAAGAAAGATAAGATTTTAGTTGCAATTGTTCCATTTTCAAGTAATATTCGTTTATATTTAATAAGTGCGAAGACAAAAGGCGAAAACGAAGATTTGAAGACAAAAAGGTCCAAAAAGCTCAAAAGTACAAGATACAATCAAAAAGGTTCAAATTATTGATGAAGAACGTCTAAAAATGACAAGAGTACAAGTTACAAAACGCAAAGTACACGATATAAAATTGTACGAAAGGACGTTCGAAAATCCGGAACCAGGACATGAACCAACTCTCAACGCTCGACGCAACGGTGTAAAAATTACGAGTCAACTATGCACAAGAATAAAATATAATATTTAAATAATTCATAATAAGAATAATATTAAATAATAAAAAGTTGTTAATTGAGCATAGTTCAGGGGTCGTAAATGAAAATTCAATTTCTAATTTCGCCTATAAAAGGCTATGTAACGATCAATTGAAATATCCCTTTTTCTATCCTAAAAATCTATTATCAATATCAATATCTAAAAATCTCTATCATAATGTTAATGTAATAAGATATAACAATAATCTTAATTTTAATTTTAAATTATGATAATAATAAGATTTATGATAGAGATCGTTTGAGTGTGTAAGTCGAAATTCTGTCCGTGTAACGCTACGCTATTTTTAATCATTGTAAGTTATGTTCAACCTTTTTATATTAATGTCTCGTAGCTAAGTTATTATTATGCTTATTTAAAACGAAGTAATCATGATGTTGGGCTAATTACTAAAATTGGGTAATTGGGCCTTGTACCATAATTAAGGTTTGGGCAAAAGACCGACACTTGTGGAAATTGGACTATTGACTATTAATAGATGGGGGGTATTGTCTAATTGAGTGAAAACTCATTGGAGTCTGTCGAACCTATCTTCAAATTAATTATCCTAATAATTAATAATGATTATGGTTGTCCTATTTAGTGACGTTCATATGGAATCTATTATAATCATTTAATTAATTATTCGGGTTGGGTAATTGATTATTCAAACTGATCAAGTGGGTAAATTAATATTCATATCTAATCAAAACAGGGGTAGATTACATACAGTGATAACTGGTGTAATTGTTGACAGAAGTGATAACTGCGTCACAGTTTAAATCCTTAATTAGTTGGAATATTTGACTTCGGGTATAAGGGTAATTTGACGAGGACACTCGCACTTTATATTTATGACCGATGGACTATTATGGATAAAAACCAGATAGGTATCAAATAAACCATGACAAAGGACAATTAACCCTAGTAACAATTAATTAAAATCAAAACGTCAACCATCATGATTACGGAAGTTTAAATAAGCATAATCCTTTTATTTCATATTCTATCGCAATTTTATTTATTGTTATTTTATTTATCGTCATTTATTTATTTTACGCACTTTAATTATTGTCATTTATCTTTACGCTTAAAAATATAAAATCGACAAACCGGTCATTAAACGGTAAAAACCCCCCTTTTATAATAATATTACTACTTATATATATATATTTATATAAATATAGTTTTATAAAAATATAGTACGTAATCACTAGCTCCCTGTGGAACGAACCGGACTTACTAAAAACTACACTACTCTACGATTAGGTACACTGCCTATAGTGTTGTAGCAAGGTTTAGGTATATCCCATCCGTAAATTAATAAAACTTGTGTCATATTTTGTAGTATTTCCTAGTAAAAATAATACTATTTCGTACCCTCACGCTACATCATCAAGTAGTTTTGATACTATTTGGGTAATAGTTGATCGTCTCACCAAATCAGCACATTTCCTGCCAATAAGAGAAGATGACAAGATGGAGAAGTTAGCACGACTGTATTTGAAGGAAGTTGTCTCCAGACATGGAATACCAATCTCTATTATCTCTGATAGGGATGGCAGATTTATTTCAAGATTCTGGCAGACATTACAGCAAGCATTAGGAACTCGTCTAGACATGAGTACTGCCTATCATCCACAAACTGATGGGCAGAGCGAAAGGACGATACAAACGCTTGAAGACATGCTACGAGCATGTGTTATTGATTTCGGAAACAGTTGGGATCGACATCTACCATTAGCAGAATTTTCCTACAACAACAGCTACCATTCAAGCATTGAGATGATGCCGTTTGAAGCACTTTATGGTAGAAAGCGCAGGTTTCCGATTTGTTGGAGTGAAGTGGGGGATAGACAGATTACGGGTCCAGAGATTATACAAGAAACTACCGAGAAGATCATCCAAATTCAACAACGGTTGAAAACCGCCCAAAGTCGACAAAAGAGCTACGCTGACATTAAAAGAAAAGATATAGAATTTGAAATTGGAGAGATGGTCATGCTTAAAGTTGCACCTTGGAAAGGCGTTGTTCGATTTGGTAAACGAGGGAAATTAAATCCAAGGTATATTGGACCATTCAAGATTATTGATCGTGTCGGACCAGTAGCTTACCGACTTGAGTTACCTCAACAACTCGCGGCTGTACATAACACTTTCCACGTCTCGAGTTTGAAGAAATGTTTTGCTAAAGAAGATCTCACTATTCCGTTAGATGAAATCCAAATCAACGAAAAACTCCAATTCATCGAAGAACCCGTCGAAATAATGGATCGTGAGGTTAAAAGACTTAAGCAAAACAAGATACCAATTGTTAAAGTTCGATGGAATGCTCGTAGAGGACCCGAGTTCACCTGGGAGCGTGAAGATCAGATGAAGAAGAAATACCCGCATCTATTTCCAGAAGATTCGTCAACACCTTCAACAGCTTAAAATTTCGGGACGAAATTTATTTAACGGGTAGGTACTGTAGTGACCCGAACTTTTCCATGTTTATATATATTAATTGAGATTGATATTTACATGATTAAATGTTTCCAACATGTTAAGCAATCAAACTTGTTAAGACTTGATTAATTGAAATATGTTTCATATAGACAATTGACCACCCAAGTTGACCGACGATTCACGAACGTTAAAACTTGTAAAAACGACATGACGATATATATATGGATATACATATGGTTAACATGAGATTATGATAAGTAAGTATCTCCATAAGTATATTAACAATGAGTTATATACATATAAACAAGACTACTAACTTAAGGATTTCGAAACGAGACATATATGTAACGATTATCATTGTAACGACATTTAAATGTATATATATCATATTAAGATATATTAATATATCATAATATCATGATAATATAATAATTTAACATCTCATTAGATATAATAAACAATGGGTTAACAACATTAATTGAGATCGTTAACTTAAAGGTTTCAAAACAACACTTACATGTAACGACTAACGATGACTTAACGACTCAGTTAAAATGTATATACATGTAGTGTATTTAGATGTATTAAAATACTTTTGGAAGACTTCAAGACATATATCAAAATACTCATACTTAACGAAAATGGTTACAGTTACTTTTCCATTCTTTTCTTTCATCAAGAATTCTAGTCGTATTCTTACCCGTATTATACACAGCTTCAAAACGTACTTACTATGAGTATATACCAATAGGAACTAGCATGGGATTCCACTCTTGATTATGTCATGTATGACTAATCAATTTTAACTTCTACCATGAGCTAGTCAACTAACTAGAACTCCTTTTAACCCCACTCACCACTCACCAATTACCACTCATCATTCACTCCATTTCACTTCCAATTCTCTTTCTAATTCTCTCTCAACACACACACACACACACTATTATGAACGTATTTTTCCAGTAGTTAATCATCATCTTCATCAAAAATCACTTCAAGAATCAAGCTATAATCATCATAGGAAGAACACTTCAAGAACACTTCAAAAATCCCTTCAAGTTTACTAATTTACTTCCAAGCTTTCTAATCCATTCCAAGTAATCATCTAAGATCAAGAAACCTTTGTTATATACAGTAGGTTATCTTTCTTATTCAAGGTAATATTTATATTCAAACTTTGATTCAATTTCTATAACTATAAACTATCTTAATTCGAGTAAAAATCTTACTTGAACTTGTTTTTGTGTCATGATCCTACTTCAAGAACTTTCAAGCCATCCAAGATCCTTTGAAGCTAGATCATTTCTTGTCACTTCCAGTAGGTTTACCTACTAAACTTGAGGTAGTAATGATGTTCATAACATCATTCGATTCATATATATAAAACTATCTTATTCGAAGGTTTAAACTCGTAATCACTAGAACATAGTTTAGTTAATTCTAAACTTGTTCGCAAACAAAAGTTAATCCTTCTAACTTGACTTTTAAAATTAACTACACACATGTTCTATATCTATATGATATGCTAACTTAATGATTTAAAACCTGGAAACACGAAAAACACCGTAAAACCGGATTTACGCCGGCGTAGTAACACCGCAGGCTGTTTTGGGTTAGTTAATTAAAAACTATGATAAACTTTGATTTAAAAGTTGTTATTCTGAGAAAATTTTTTTTATTATGAACATGAAACTATATCCAAAAATTATGGTTAAACTCAAAGTGGAAGTATGTTTTCTAAAATGGTCATCTAGACGTCGTTCTTTCGACTGAAATGACTACCTTTACAAAAATGACTTGTAACTTATTTTTTCGACTATAAACCTATACTTTTTATGTTTAGATTCATAAAATAGAGTTCAATATGAAACCATAGCAATTTGATTCACTCAAAACGGATTTAAAATGAAGAAGTTATGGGTAAAACAAGATTGGATAATTTTTCTCATTTTAGCTACGTGAAAATTGGTAACAAATCTATTCCAACCATAACTTAATCAACTTGTATTGTATATTATGTAATCTTGAGATACCATAGACACGTATACAATGTTTCGACCTATCATGTCGACACATCTATATATATTTCGGAACAACCATAGACACTCTATATGTGAATGTTGGAGTTAGCTATACAGGGTTGAGGTTGATTCCAAAATATATATAGTTTGAGTTGTGATCAATACTGAGATACGTATACACTGGGTCGTGGATTGATTCAAGATAATATTTATCGATTTATTTCTATACATCTAACTGTGGACAACTAGTTGTAGGTTACTAACGAGGACGCTGACTTAATAAACTTAAAACATCAAAATATATTAAAAGTGTTGTAAATATATTTTGAACATACTTTGATATATATGTATATATTGTTATAGGTTCGTGAATCAACCAGTGGCCAAGTCTTACTTCCCGACGAAGTAAAAATCTGTGAAAGTGAGTTTCATTATTCCCTTTTTATATACATTTTTGGGCTGAGAATACATGCAAATGCTTTATTAACTGTTTTACAATATTTATATGCGTGAGTTTCATTTGCTCCTTTTTTTACTCATTACATTTTTGGGTTGAGAATACATGCAAATGCTTTATTAACTGTTTTACAATACTTATATGCGTGAGTTTCATTAATCCCTTTTTAAATACTTTTACAATATATATTTTTGGGACTGAGAATACATGCGCTATTTTTATAACTGTTTTACGAAATAGACACAAGTAATTGAAACTACATTATATGGTTGAATGATCGAAATCGAATATGCCCCTTTTTATTAAGTCTGGTAATCTAAGAATTAGGGAACAGACACCCTAATTGACGCGAACTCTAAAGATAGATATATCGGGCCCAACAAGCCCCATCCAAAGTACCGGATGCTTTAGTACTTCGAAATTTATATCATATCCGAAGGGTGTCCCGGAATGATGGGGATATTCTTATATATATGCATCTTGTTAATGTCGGTTACCAGGTGTTCACCATATGAATGATTTTTATCTCTATGTATGGGATGTGTATTGAAATATGAAATCTTGTGGTCTATTGTTACGATTTGATATATATAGGTTAAACCTATAACTCACCAACATTTTTGTTGACGTTTAAAGCATGTTTATTCTCAGGTGAATACTAAGAGCTTCCGTTGTTGCATACTAAAATAAGGACAAGATTTGGAGTCCATGTTTGTATGATATTGTGTAAAAACTGCATTCAAGAAACTGATTTCGATGTAACATATTTGTATTGTAAACCATTATGTAATGGTCGTGTGTAAACAGGATATTTTAGATTATCATTATTTGATAATCTACGTAAAGCTTTTTAAACCTTTATTTATGAAATAAAGGTTATGGTTTGTTTTAAAAATGAATGCAGTCTTTGAAAAACGTCTCATATAGAGGTCAAAACCTCGCAATGAAATCAATTAATATGGAACGTTTTTAATCAATAAGAACGGGACATTTCAATCCGGTGGTGGTCTGGTGTGTCCGACGGTGGTGCGGTGGTCCGATGAGGGTTTGATAGTGAGCGGTTTGTGGTGGTAGGTGGTATGCAAGGGGGGTGAGGAGTGATGGTGGGTTATGGTGGTGGGTGGTGCTGGTAGTGATGGGTAGTTGTGGGTGGTGAGTTATGGTAGTGGTGATAGGTGGTGGCGATGGTGGTGGTGATGGCGATGGATGGTGGTGGTGGTGGTTAGTGTTGATGGTTAGTGGTGATGGATTGTGGCTGTGAAGTAATTAGGTTTGTTAAAAATCAGTGATAGAAATTCAAATACGTAAATCAATGGTTGATATGATGAAAGACATTATGACACTATTACTAAATCAATGGTTGAAATTTATAGTTGAGAGTTAACTGGATGGTCAAGATTAAATTTAAAAAGAAAACTATCATGGATGATTTTACAAATTATATACAATATGTAAATTGTAAAGATTGTACATTATACAATCATGGATGAATTTACAAATTACCCTTATATACTAATTGCCACTCAAATTCCTGCCGTTTTATTCATCAAACCTCCCAAAACGGCATCTCCTAATCCCTTTAAAAGAAACCCTAGGACCTCTTCCAGATACTTCCTTCCGCTCAATCCTATAAAAGAAACCATAAACCCAGACCAAAGTTACGCGGTGTGATCAACCCCTTCCCATCGCTGCTGCCGCTGTCGCCGCCGACGCCTCCGTCGCCGCTGCTGTTGCCCCGAATTGGCGTCTTCACCAACCCCCTTTAGCATCTCCTTCCAATTTTTAAGGTTTCTCTCTAATTAACGTAAGTGGTTCTTCTCTTTGATTGGTTAACAGCGATGGTTTCTACTGTAGAGAGGCCGATTGCAAAATCTGATCCGTTAATTTGATATTGCTACACTTATCTTCTCCGTCTAATTATATACATGAACACCCGTTCGTTACATTTTGGGCATAAATAAGGGTTTCAGTCGTCGCTTTGATTTCGATCGTTACCTTATGGGAACCAAGTTTGGGTTTTTCTCTGATTCATTTGAATTTACAGAACATTTGTGCTAAAATTAGGGTTTCGGTTGATTAATTAAGGTTGGAGGCAGTCCAACTCATATCGTTATCATTACTCTTGCAGCCATCGTCACCGACGCCACTGCTATCTCCGTCGTTCCAATTGGTTTAAGGTATTACTTCTGTAACATCTTTGTTCGAATGCATGTTTAGTATTTGATATTTTCATTTAAATTATGTTCATTACATTGTGTAGTATTTCGTTAATCTGTATCATTATGTTCATGATGTCTCCAAAAATGTTGATGCTGGTGTTTATTTTAAGTGAACATAATGTATGAAATGTTATATAGGTAAGTTGAAATTGGACATTAGATTCAATGTATTATTGTGCATTCTATGAAAAGTTGAATACTTAAAGGTTACAATTTTTCCTGAAACAACTTAATATGTACTTGCTGATGTTAAGATTATTAGTAGAAAATTTTTAGTTAACAAGCAATCTTTAAGTATTAAACTTTTCATGGAGTGTAAAATGTTATTATGATAGAATACTGATGATATCTAAATAAAAGTATGTCTGAATTTTGTTGTGAAGTATAGTAGTTTCCTATACTGAAAATAATAACTTCAATTTTTGAAGCACAATCATTATGAGTAACGTAACATAATTTTATATCCAGTAATTTTTACTTGAATGTTGATACCTGAACACAATAGTGTTTATCTGCAGTATGTGTTTAGTTAATTTTTAGGGTTTTAATCATATGTTTCACCTATTGCAGTCAGTATGCCTGATTTGCAGGAGTTTCTGTCGCTATTTTCTAAAATCGATATGGTGAAAAATTTTCCTTCACTTTCATTTGATGATTTTTTGTTTTATGGCTTCAAGGGTTTAATTTCGGAGCGTTGATGGTGTTATTGTTTAGGGGTTTTCATTATTTAAACATATTTATCATCATATGCTTCATGCTTTGGTTATATTTATAGGGTTTGCAGGGTTACAGATCCAAATCTGGGTGGTGGAGCTGCGACTGCTCTATGTGGTCATGAAATGGTAGATTGGTTCAGTAGAAACAAGTTGAAAGGGCACTTGGAAACTTTGGATTCGAATCCAAAAAACTTTCAGCTTTCATTATGGTTACAGGGTTTGCAACTAACTACTCCAAACAATATGAGTGGCTTCTCTTTCATATCTCACTTGCTAACGGTATGAAATCTCGGTCTTTGATATATTTCAAACATAGCTAGAGCTGACAAGTCATTATAAATTGGCCGATCGGGTTATTTCTTAACTTTTATGGGTCAAAGGGTAAACTAAAGTATCAAAAGATACATCAGAATTGTTTGAAATTAAATTGGGTCGAATGTTGCCGGAAGTATATTTCTAATGTGTAAATCTCTTATATCATTTGATTTGATAGGTCAAGTTATTATTGAAATGTTATAACTTTTTTGATCATATCTGACATGCTAATTATTAGGATTTTTTTCTTAAATTAATTACAGAGTGTTCCGGGTTGTTTTATTTTAGCTGTCAACATATATGGGCCGGAAAGGGATCAGATTAAGAACGCTATTACAGGAAAGCCGACCTGAATCTATGTCTTTCCTTCTCTTATTGGCATAACTCTTTTGCCGACTTCTGGCAGTTCTCAATCTTTCTTTAATCTGTACGATCTTCTCGGTAGTCTCATGAATAATTTCTGGACCTGTGAGTTGAGCATCTCCAACCTCATTTGTAACAACCCCAAATTCGTTTACCAAAAACGAAGCACATTTTTATTATACAAGTTAGGTCCCAATATCCCGTTAATAATACATAATGTTTTCAACACTGTTTTAACCGAAAACATAATATCTTAACGTTACGTTTAACAATTTATAACAACCCTTGCTACACAATAAAGCATTACAAAAGCATTTGTAATAATGACCCAAACACACAAAGTACGGGTTAATACTCAATAACCCAACCCGATACCAAGAGCATAATCCCGGGGACTACCAAATCCCCAATCCGCGTCCGATTATCCAAAAGCTACTCCATCGAGCCCTAAGCACTCCTACGCATCTAGTCTAACGACTAACTAGCTTCACAATCACAATACTTGTAAAAAGGTAAACAATGAGAGGGTTAAGCTTGAAGCTTAGTGAATGTAATAATTATACATATACATATATAATCTACTTACTTGCAATCACTTACACAATACTACATACATGCTAGCAATTCAACAACTATGAAAACATCATGCATAAACTAGTATCAGCAATTCACAATAAGCTAGCAACACCAATAACATATAGTTCACAATTTAATATGCTAATACAAAATTCACACAACCATGATTAACCAATCGTACAAGGGAACGGTACTCGCGAAAGACCGTCGGAGTTCATAACATCCATTAGTGTACTTAACACCGCGTAATCACTAATCCCCCCGGGTGATGTCTTAAACACCGCGACTAACTCACCCCCATGACAATATGGTGCCTTAAACACCGCGACTATCCCACATGTCAATCAAACTCATGAGTGGTGTCTTGAACACCGCGACAATACCACTCCCATGACAATGTGGTGTCTTAAACACCGCAACTATCCCACATGTCAATCAAACCAATGAGTGGTGTTTTAAACACCGCGACTATCCCACTCGTTACATAGAATGTGGTGTCTTAAACACCGCGACTATCCCACATTTCACGCTACATAAATAAATACATTATATACGTACACATATAATTATTTCACTCACCTTGGAATGCCCGCACAAGTCATGTACAACATGATCTTCGTCCTCAAATCCGAGCAAGTAACCACCTATATCACACATGGGTACAATATACACATAAATAGCCATTCTCTAAAAGAGAACTCGACACAAACATCCCTTAGCTAAGGGATCACATCTTGCTCGCCAAAACCCACCCATTTAATCACCTAATGGACACAAACCAATTATCACTTCGGGTGGTAATTCAAACCAACACAATAAAGTACAATTTAACCTAAATCATACTTTACACCAATTAGACCAAACCTAGGTCTTAACATTAAATTGCTACTTAGGTAGTAATCATTTTAAACGCCAAATACACCAAAAACTCCAACACGTGCAATATTGACCCATATTGCTTTTGACCACGTTTGACTTATTGTTAAAATACCATTTTAAACCCAATCACTTCTCATGAGCGATTACTTCCAAAAACGTCATTTAACACTTAACAAAAGTGTTTAACATCCATTTAATCCAAAATTAATGTCATTACCAAATTTGACCCAATTCAATTTACCCATTTTGATAAAAGTCACAAAAATGCCCGAAATCACTAACGGCTAGTGATTATATTTCCAAAACATCAATTAACACCTAAATCAAGTATTTACATACATGATTCACAAAAACTTGACTCAAAACTCATTTTGACACCAATTTGAGGTTAACATCCATTTTTGACCAACTAACATGTTCTTATGAACATCTATACACTAACACATTTATAATCTAGTGATTTACACCCAAAACCATGACCAAATTCGTCATCAAACCCTAACCCACCAATAACGGGTAAAAACCCATCTACTAACCACAAAAAACCCATTTCACAACCATTAAAGGGTTTTCAACAAAATCAAGCTCAAACCCCAATTTGAATATCAAAATCAAATAATGAATTTTGGAGTTAGAACATACCAACACTACCACAACGTAGCCGTGAACGAGGTGAACAACTTTAACTCTTGAGACCCGACCCGAATCACACTTCTTCTTCTCCAAATCCCCAATTCTCTCTCTAGAACCCCACTCTCTCTCTGGGGTTTGATGTGTGATGTGCGAGCGAAGGGGTACAGAATATACTTATTTTTAATATGAAATACGGTGAAATATGATACAAGTTTTATTTATTTATATAGATAGATGGATATACCTAAACCTTGCTACAACACTTATAGGCAGTGTACCAAATCATAGGGTAGTGAAGTTTTTAGTAAGTCCGGTTCGTTCCACATGTAGCTAGTGAATACGTACTATATTTTTAACAACTATATTTATATAAAATGTATATAATTATATATAGTAATAATAATATATAAAAGGGGGGTTTACCGTTTAATGACCGGTTTGCCGATTTTATATTTTAAACGTAAAGATAAATGAAAATAATTAAAGTGTGTAGAATAAATAACAATATTAAAATGAAAATAAATAAATGACAGTAAATAAAAATACGATGAGATATAAAATAGAACAATTATGGTTATTTAAACTTTCGTAACCATGATTTTTGACGTTTTGATTTTAATTTATTACTCTGGGTTAATTGTCCTTTTGTCCTGGATTATTTGAAACCTATCTGGTTTTTGTCCATAATAGTCCATCGATCATAAATATAAAGTGCGAGTGTCCTCGTCAAATTACCCTTATACCCGAAGTTAAATATTCCAACTAATTAAAGATTTAAACTGTGACGCAGTTATCACTTCTGTCAACAATTACACCAGTTATCACTGTATGTAATCCACCCCTGTTTTGATTAGATATGAATATTAATTTACCCACTTGATCAGTTTGAATAATCAATTACCCAACCCGAATAATTAATTAAATGATTATAATAGATTCCGTATGAATGTCACTAAATAGGACAACCATAATCATTATTAATTATTAAATTAATTAATTTGAAGATAGGTTCGACAGACTCCAATGAGTTGTCACTCAATTAGAAATATCTCCCATCTATTAATAGTCCATAGTCAAATGCCCATAAGTGTCGGTCTTTTGTTTAAACATTAATTATGGTACAAAATCCAATAACCCCGTCTTTAATATTTAGTCTAACATCACGATTACTTCGACTCAAATAAGCATAATAATAACTTAGTTACGATACATTAATTTAAAAAGGAAGAACATAGCTTACAGTGATTATTTATCGCGTAGCGTTACACGAACATAGTTCCGACTTTAAAACCCGTAAAACATTTCTTACAATAACCCATATTATTATTAATATTAAATTAAACTTTAATATTATAAATATAAATACATATATCGTATATAGATAGAGAGATTGAGTGAAAAAGGGATGCAGAATTCGAGCAGAATGCGTGAGCTTTTATAGGCCCACTTTGAACTGTACAGCTCCGCGAGTGCGGTACTTTTGTGCCTTACAGCTCCGCGAGTGTGGAGCTTCGGATTCCAGCTCACCAAATTTAGTTAAACGTGTGCTGCTGAATATTATAATATATAATATAATAATATATAATTTACATATAATTATATATATATTATATTATATTCTTGTGCATAGTTGACTTGTAATTTTAGCTCCGTTGAGTTGTACGTTGATGCTCGGTTTATGTCTCAGTTCCGAATATTCGAACGCTTTTCGTACGCTTAGATATCTTGTACTTTGCATTTCGCGGCTTGTACTCTTGTCATTTTTAGGCGTTTCTCATCAATAAATTGAACCACTTGGATTGTACTTTGTACTTTTTAGCTTTTTGGTCATTTGCGTCTTCAAATCGTCGATTCTGTCTTTTGTCTTCGCACTTATTTATTTAAACAATGATAGTAACAATGTGGTTTACAGTCCCACTTGACTATAAAAAATTAGATCTTTTAAGGAAATTGGATCTTTATGAAAACATTTGATCTTTTGAAAATTCAAGTTAGATTTTACCCTAGACAAGTTTTCCGGAATAACCCTTCACCGGTGTTTGCAAAATATTTTTGTGGGTTATGTGGGTTTCAGATTTTTAAAATTTTAGCTCAAAACTTGTAGTTTTGTGTCACCCACTTGCTAACCTTGTATTAGGAAAGCAACACGTCCAGTATACTTGCTCCGTATATTACCTTTCGGTAAACTACCGTCCGGTTGTAAAGGAAAGCGATGAACAAGCAACTATTAAGGCAATGTCCCATGACATGCAGATAATTATGGTCAAAAATGTGTCGGATGCAATTACTATCCTTTGTAGGAGAAATAGTAAAGATCACCCTATAATTTTTCGGTCTGGCACAAGGTCCTGTCTTTGACCATGCTATGCAACCACCGTTCTTACGGTTGACACCCGATTTGGTTCAGGTGACCTAATGAATTCCGATGAATTCTCAGGATTTTACGTTCAATGGTAATGAATGCATTGAAAATAGGTTTTCAGAAAACAAATCGGTTTTAATTTGATCAAAATATTTTCTCATTCAAGCTCGAGTTTAGATATCATTGAATTCCATGAGTAAGAATTCTCAATTTTTAAGGTCAATCTCAAGGATTGAGTAATATCAGTCTTAAAAGCTGATTTTTAATCTTTAAGGAGATTATCCTTTCTAGGGGTCTGATTCATTAGTCTTATCAAGCTAATTTTCACGGTGCCCTCCCTATTTTACGAGACAGATCCTCTCATGGTTAGGATAAGTCTGACCACCTGGCGACCCTGTTTGATGCTGAGGTCCCGTGGATTTCCTGCTGATTTTAGAGATGACTTTTCTAGATTTTTCGTCAATCTACAGCTGGTCTGGACGATAACTTCCTGACCTAAATCAAGAAGCGCGTGTCTTTTTCGGAAGACTTTAGTTCCTTTTAATGATGGAATTGATTCATCATGTAGATTCATCTTTCTTTCAAATATATTACAGTAAATTGGGTAAACCTGATTAGTTTAGTCCAAAGCAAAAGTATCTGCAATAATCTTGTACAAATATGTGATATATGTTTTGAAGAACTTGGTAAATTCTTCCCACACTTTCTAACGACCCGTCCTAATCCATCAGGACGAATACATTATATTTGGTTACATCGCGAGGTACTTGACTTCTATATGATACAATTTTACAAATATTGCATTCGTTTTTAAAAGACAAACTTTCATTACATCAAAAGTTGACGGCATGCATACCATTTCATAATATATTCAACTATAATTGACTTAATAATAATCTTGATGAACTCAATGACTCGAATGCAACGTATTTTGAAATATGTCATGAACGACTCCAAGTAATATCTCTAAAATGAGCAAATGCACAGCGGAAGATTTCTTTCATACCTGAGAATAAACATGCTTTCAAGTGTCAACCAAAAGGTTGGTGAGTTCATAGGTTTATCATAATAATTATTTCCATTATTTTAATAGACCACAAGATTTCATTTTTCATAAACATCATTCTCATATCAGGCATTTTGCAAACTGCATAGAGATAAAAATCATTCATATGGTGAACACCTGGTAACCGACCTTAACAAGATGCATATAGAATATCCCCATCATTCCGGGACAACCATCGGACATGATAAACTCGAAGTACTAAAGTATTCCAAATTCCATAATGGGGGTTGTTAGTTCCCGTAGATCTATCTTTAGGATTCGCGTCAATTAAGGGTGCACTAATTCTCAAAATTAGTGATGTTCCCTAATTCTTAGATTACCAGACTAAAAAGGGGCATATTCGGTTTAATAATCCATCCATAGAATGTAGTTTTAAGTACTTGTGTCTATTTCGTCAATCATTTATAAAAGCATCTCATGTATTCTCAGTCCCAAAAATATATATTGCAAAAGCATTTAAAAAAGGAGCAAATGAAACTCACTATACTGTATTTTGTAGTAAAAATACATATGACGACATTGAACAATGCAGGGTTGGCCTCGGATTCACGAACCTATATCATTTATGTATATATATTAATACAAATATTCGTAATCGAATAATTTCATAAAATATATATTTACTTTGTATATATATTTGAAAATGATTATTATTTGCATAGTTATATATATATATATATATATATATATATATATATATATATATATATATATATATATATATATATATATATATATATATTCTAAAAAAATATCTAATTGGTTATATGAAATGTCCGCGACTAATCCTCCCGGACGGAATCTTCAACAGTTGGTCCCATTGCGATGATCGACTCCAAGTAATATCCTTAATTTGAGCTAATGCATAGCGGAAGACTTAATGCGTACCTGAGAATAACATGCTTTAAAAGGTCAACATAAAGTTGGTGAGATATATAGGTTTGATGCTAGCAACGTTATAACTATGGACCACAAGATTTCATATTTATAAACATAATACACTCGCAAGTGTATGAAAAGCATTCCAAGCAGTGGACACCCGGTAACTAGCCTTAACAAGAGTGTGTACCCCTGAGTTATAATAATATGTGCACCGAATCAAGTGCGTTCCGTTAACCTCGAAGTACTAAACACCCGTTCTTCTAGTTTAGTAGTGACTAGAACAACATCTGGGTGGGGGTGTAAAACCCGATAGATCTATCTTTAGGATTCGCGCCTACCAGTTCATAAACCAATAGTTAAAGTTACCAAGCTAGGGGATTTTTGATTCAAACCCATGTAGAACGTAATTTTAGTCACTTGTGTCCATAACGTAAATCATTTATAAAAATAGCGCATGTATTCTCAGCCCAAAAATATTTAGAGTTTAAAAGGGACTATATACTCACCATACTGTATTTTGTAGTAAAAATACATATAACATCATTGAATAAGTGTAGGGTTGGCCTCGGATTCACGAACCTATATCATTTATATATATTAACACACATAATTATAACCAAATAATTTATTTAATAATTGTTATCTTAGTAACTTATATGTTTCATTAATAACTTAATTTTCTATATTTATTTTATATCTTTTAGATAAATAATTAGTATTTATTACAAAATATCATTATAGTTATGTTATATGTAAATATATTTTTCTTATATATATAATATTTGTTTAGTAAATTTAATATATTGATCTTAATGGTGATAATGAAAATAATAGTGCTGATAATAATTTGATAATGTACATAATAATAATAATAATAATAATAATAATAATAATAATAATAATAATAATAATAATAATAATAAGTAAACTACCTCAAAAACTCTTTTAAAAATGAAAATGCCTTGAACCAGATTCGAACCTGCGACCTCTTGGTTAAACACAAACACTCTTACCCATCTAACCGCTCAACACTTTCTTGTAATTACTCCACTGTTTAATTTTTAACAGGTACGAAGCTATCTACCACAAATTCATCATCTTTACATCGTGTATCACCCTATCACAACCATCATCATACATAATCACAATCTCTTGAGCCAAAAATAACCAGACTCTCGGTTTTTGAGATTGTACAAATGAACCGGATTACTAGACCATTTTAGCTAGATTAAGGAACTTGTAGACTAGTTTATAAGCCCAATTTCGTAAGCCCAAAAGAAGAGGAAACCGAGCTAGATTCATAGCCCAACTAGGAGAATTAGAATGTAAAATAAAACGGCCCAAGTTAAAAAAAAAATGTATGGAATTAAGGCCTGTTTACTCATTTCAGTTTAATACCGATATGGTGGGGTTGGTCTTGTTTGAAACAGACAGCAAAAAGGATGCAATAGCTGTATACAGCTGGATTAAATAGTGAGCAACAGGTACACGAATAAAAACAGAAAAAATATGTCGTTGCAGTAGCTTACAAGGTAATTATAAATAAAAAAAAATTACGGTGGTGTTTGTTCCCGGTGGTTTGCAACGGTGATTGGTTTTGTTTACAACAGAGGATCAAAACAACCGCATGTTATGATGATGGTGATGGTCGAATAAAACTTGATGAGGTTGGTGGTTGAACTGTGACTTCATGGTGGTGAAGAAGATGGGTATAAGATGGTGGTTTAAGTAGACATCAAAACAAGAATAGAACATGGGTGTATGATGGCGTGTGATATTAGGTTCAATTCAACGGCAACCACAGAAGCAGAAATATCATGATAACGTTGGTTTGATAATCGGTGAAGATGGTAGTAAGGTGATGATAATGGTTTTGAAGAGGGTGGTCGATGGATTTTGAAGAAGGATTGTAGAGAGAGAAGAGAGATGTGGTAATGTTTGGCCTAGTGTGGTGTTCGGTTTATGTTTTAAATAGAAAAGATCAAACAACCAGTTAAGGATGGTTCAGGTGATCGATTTACAGCAGGTTTTTGGGGTGGGTTTCTGGGTCTGATCGAATAGAAACAGAAAAAGAGTAACACAATGGTAACGTCATGATTTCTAGTTTGTGGGTGGTCGTGGTTTTCAATTTAGATGAAAGTGGTGGTTCTTGGTTAAATGGGTGACAATTCAAAGGGTGGTGGAAGCTCACGATGGTTGATGATGGTGTTGGATGGCTGGTGGTAGTGGTTACCGGAGGTTGAAGAAGAGGAATGAAATATTAGTAGAGTTTTTCACTAATTTCTTTCTAATCTAACTACCTATATGTATCTATATATCTTAAAATTTTATGTAACATATTAATAATTATTATAATTATAATATAATATAATAATAACACCTTTAACTCAACGTGCAATTATATGGAGTACACTATAGCCGCCAATTACTATGTCATTTACGGAGTGAGTAACGTCTACTATTTGATATCAGGGGCGGATAAAAGTATTCGGAAAAATTCCAAAATTTTTAAATTAATTATCTTTATTTATTTAGATCATCATGGTATAAAAATTTGATCATTAACTGTTAAATAAAATTACATTAAATATTCACTCCCAACCCTCAAGTAAAATATAAATTTTTTTAAAATTTGACAAACAACTTCTAAATATATTATTAATAAGCCTAAAATTTATAAAACTCATTTTATAATCACCGTTTATTTTAAAGTCATATAAGTTTAAATTTAACTTGCTTGATATCAAACGAAACATCAAATGAGTATTACAATCATTTAATATTTATTTTTAACATACCTTATTTATATATATAGAGATATATTTTAAATAATAATAATTATAATATTTTATTTTTATTTTATTAACTTTAATTACAACAACATATAATATTACACATATCAATTTACAATTAATTGTTCGTGAATCGTCGGGAATGGTCAAAGGTCAAATGATTATCCAAATATAGATTTCGAATTTTCTAGACTCAACATTAAAGATTTTGCTTATCGTGTCGGAGACATATAGAGATTAGAGTTTAAATTTGGTCGGAAATTTCCGGGTCATTACAGTACCTACCCGTTAAAGAAATTTCGTCCTCGAAATTTGATAGAGATCATTATAGATAGTAATGAGGATGTTTTCATGATGAATATGAGGTCATAATAGAGTTTGATAGATATAGATAAAACGTTTCGATCATGTGAAGCGTACGAGCGAAGCTATCACAAAAGAGTGAAATGAGTGATATGGAATCGTTTTGACCAATGTCGTAGTCATGATTGATTTCCGGATTTTAAGGGAGTTATGGAAAATCTTACGTAATAAGATTTGGTTCTTCGGCGATCTTTGATTTAATGCGGCAAATCTGTTTTGATTTCTTTGTCGGATATTTCACTATAAAACTACCTCCTTCGTTTCCTTATTTCCATATCCCACATCTTCTACTCTTTCTCCTTATTCCTACCTTAAGACATTCGTCAATATGCTTCATCCCATTCTAATTCTTGATATACTCTTAATTTTCACATCCGTCATTCTTCTATTTCATCTACCACCGGAGGATTTTATTTACTTCTACTATTATCTTGGGGTTATAGTGTTTTTAATCTTCCCGTGCCTTTACGTGGCAATACGTATTGATATGCACGGTTTGTAGTTTCAGGGTTGTTGTTAGGTTTTATATCTTCCCTTATATTTCGATGTTCCTACTCCTGTCTTCTATAATCATTGTCATCCACAGTTAATGTTCTCTCTTATTTGCTGTGGTTTATGCTCCTATTCTATTTTGGAGCTCCATTCTTTCATTTCCTCTTCCCGTCCTCGAGTCAAGCGAATAATGATCCGGAATTCGTAAGCATGAAATTTGGAATGAACATAGCTAATGCTCTTAGAAAGAAATAGTAATAGCACGAGTTTGATTTGTCAAATTACCAGAATACCCTGAAAAAGATAGAACTATCAGGATGATATGTTCCTAATATGTTTGGGAATTGGATAGAATGTAAGAGCCGTGTAACATGGCACATGATGACGGTACTGAGAATCATCATGCTTCATTAGAAACTCAACATGACTTACTGTAATATAATGAAGTTGATCAAGTTTCATTATATTATACTAATTCATGCATCAGTTCCAACATTACTTCACAACATTCATATTTTAAATTCGAAAGTTTCAGAATTTAGAAACTAACACAGTTTCTTTTATGTTGTAACGCAGATATTACGGAGTGATAAATGATTTCAGATAAAGGTAGTTGTGAAAATATCTCCAGAAATATGGAGAATACGTATAACGGAGGATAGGAAGATATCTTATAATATCTAAGATAGGTTAATGATGAAGAATATCATCTGGAAAGTTTTAGAATAAAGAGTAGAGTTTTTACTAATGGTTTCAGCAGACACTGAATCATTTGGATTCTTTGAAGGCAGATTCAGTCCCTGTGATTTATCCACAGCCTCTTTCATACTTTGCTCAATCCGTTTTCCAGTTCCAACCCTTCTCTTTTTCTGAGCTTTACCAACACACTGTACTTTATCGTCAAACTTTTGCCTATCAAAGTCGTTTACAGTTTTTGCTGCTTCATCAGCATTTCAAGAACTACTTCATAGTTCAGGGTGTTTTTCAGAAACTTTACATTCGGAGTATGAAATTCTTAGGGATAAACGTTATAGGTATAACTGGAGAAGTTCTGCGAGATTTTCAAAATACTAATTGCGGGTTCTGCCAAAGAGATAACAAATTGCTGATACATCTGATGATGATTTCGTGGAATATAAAAGATTCTCCGATAATGACAGCGAAAGGATGATGTATATATATCGAGATTATAATAAGGCTAGTCTTTCTGAGAAGTCGAAGTGGAGCTGTAACAAAATTGGTTACTTTGAAAAGGAATTGTAAGGTTGTTTTTGCTAATGAATGATAAGGAATTCGACGCGGATACATTTTAACTATAACTTCGGTTTCGAAAGTTTTTCAGGTGCATAACTGTATGCATAAATCTTTCTTTCGTAGACGAGGTGCGGCTGGTTCAACTTCTCGATCGAGGTGTTTTTAAGAATCCTGATAGGTTTGAACGCGGATTGTAATCGTCAAGATACGAATGAGGTTTAAGATGGAATCAAGTGGCAAACTTGAAGAATTGTTTAGTTTCATATGTTATAATCAACATTTTAATTCATTTTAATTATCCAAAGTTAGCAGTCCAATAGTCCGATTGTTCAATGGTCCAATAAATTCATATATAAATTAAATATATAATATTCGAATTAATACGTATCGTGACCCGTGTACCGGTCTCAGTGTCGATCACAACTCAAACCATATATATATTTTGGAATCCACCTCAACCCTGTATAGCCAACTATAGAGTGTCTATGGTCGTTCCGAAATATATATATAGATGGGTCGATATGATAGGTCGAAACCTTGTATACGTGTCCCGTTATTTAAAATGCGTAATATAAATAAATAAATGTATATCATGACCCATTATACAACGTGTTGTCTCAGAATTAATCCGACGTATTGTTGTACATGTGTCCCGACGGTATGTAAAGTGCAGAAATTAAATAACAATAAATAAAATTGCGAGAATATAAATTGCGATAATTTAAATGTTAATCAGTTAGCTGGGAACAGTTAGCCGGAACAGTTAGCGTGGATTCCTATCACAATTTCAATTAATTAATTCGTTTGTTTCTAACACTTTTTATTTTTGTCCAATGTTTTCTTCGTTATGCCACTTGTTGGATTCTGATAGGTCAAAATCCAAATATGAAATTGAATGGAAATGGTTATTTTTCGGTGAACGGATTTGTATATCGGTGGTTGTAAGTAGGATAGTAAATGAACGTTGAATCAGATTCGAAGAATGTACAGTGTAACTTATTAATGTGAAATTTAAATATTCCTCGGGTGCTACCTACCCGTTAAAATATTTTCATCATTAATAGTTTGTACGAAAGAATTTTTAATTACAATCTTTATGAAAATATACTTGCATATATATTTTCTTCGGATGTAATTATGAATTTAATGAGTCAATAGGATATTAAACTCATTTGATTTATCGTTATTACTAGATTACATGATCTCTAAAACATTAGAGATTACATAATTGTCATGTCGAACGAGGATAAGCGAAGATAATCGAGGTAGAACGATATGTAGAACGAAGATCATTCTCGTAGTAGAGATGGTGATATTGAGGCGTGTGATGTTGATATTCGAGGTACAGATTGTGATGTTGATGTTTACGACGCGGTTGTGGTTGGGGGGGGGGGGGGTAATAAGGGTACTGTCGGCGTTGATGATGGTAGTACAGATTATGCTACTGGTGCTGCTGCTGGTGTTTGCAACCTTCGCACCATGTTCTCCAAAGCCGTCACGCGAGCGCGAAGTTCGTTAATTTCTGCTAGTACACCGGGATAATTGGCGGTTGGAGTGAGCGAATGAAAAAGATTCAAAATATGGGATAGTATATAGTCGTGACAAGATACTCTAGAAATGTACGAGAAAATGGTGTTTCGAATAGGTTCGCCGGTAAGTGCTTCAGGTTCATCGCCAAGAGGGCAATTTGGTGGATGGAATGGATATTCGATGTGAACTGCTTTTCGGATAACGGATGATATTCTAACTATATAGAATATCTATATATGTAATACTAAAGATTTCGTAGACTACAGAGGAACCTACGGCATATGTCAAGCAAGTCTACAGATGCGCCAAGATATGAGTTATCAGATACGCTAGGACATGAATTTTGTCTATACACTATCGATGCACCAAATGCAGTAAGACATGTCTAGACTTAAGAATGATAAGCAGGCAATTCCTTAAGGATGATAAGCAGATGGTTTCCGACTAGATATGATAAGCAAAACTTTTGACATGTAGACACGGTCAAAGTCCAGACTCATTAATGTATCCTAACAACTACTAGTCAGACACACTAATGCAAGACCTGGTTCACTAAGACCAACGCTCTGATACCAACTGAAATGTCCGCGACTAATCCTCCCGGACGGAATCTTCAACAGTTGGTCCCATTGCGATGATCGACTCCAAGTAATATCCTTAATTTGAGCTAATGCACAGCGGAAGACTTAATGCGTACCTGAGAATAACATGCTTTAAAAGGTCAACATAAAGTTGGTGAGATATATAGGTTTGATGCTAGCAACGTTATAACTATGGACCACAAGATTTCATATTTATAAACATAATACACTCGCAAGTGTATGAAAAGCATTCCAAGCAGTGGGCACCCGGTAACTAGCCTTAACAAGAGTGTGTACCCCTGAGTTATAATAATATGTGCACCGAATCAAGTGCGTTCCGTTAACCTCGAAGTACTAAACACCCGTTCTTCTAGTTTAGTAGTGACTAGAACAACATCTGGGTGGGGGTGTAAAACCCGATAGATCTATCTTTAGGATTCGCGCCTACCAGTTCATAAACCAATAGTTAAAGTTACCAAGCTAGGGGATTTTTGATTCAAACCCATGTAGAACGTAATTTTAGTCACTTGTGTCCATAACGTAAATCATTTATAAAAATAGCGCATGTATTCTCAGCCCAAAAATATTTAGAGTTTAAAAGGGACTATATACTCACCATACTGTATTTTGTAGTAAAAATACATATAACATCATTGAATAAGTGTAGGGTTGGCCTCGGATTCACGAACCTATATCATTTATATATATTAACACACATAATTATAACCAAATAATTTATTTAATAATTGTTATCTTAGTAACTTATATGTTTCATTAATAACTTAATTTTCTATATTTATTTTATATCTTTTAGATAAATAATTAGTATTTATTACAAAATATCATTATAGTTATGTTATATGTAAATATATTTTTCTTATATATATAATATTTGTTTAGTAAATTTAATATATTGATCTTAATGGTGATAATGAAAATAATAGTGCTGATAATAATTTGATAATGTACATAAAAATAATAATAATAATAATAATAATAATAATAATAATTAAACTACCTCAAAAACTCTTTTAAAAATGAAAATGCCTTGAACCAGATTCGAACCTGCGACCTCTTGGTTAAACACAAACACTCTTACCCATCTAACCGCTCAACACTTTCTTGTAATTACTCCACTGTTTAATTTTTAACAGGTACGAAGCTATCTACCACAAATTCATCATCTTTACATCGTGTATCACCCTATCACAACCATCATCATACATAATCACAATCTCTTGAGCCAAAAATAACCAGACTCTCGGTTTTTGAGATTGTACAAATGAACCGGATTACTAGACCATTTTAGCTAGATTAAGGAACTTGTAGACTAGTTTATAAGCCCAATTTCGTAAGCCCAAAAGAAGAGGAAACCGAGCTAGATTCACAGCCCAACTAGGAGAATTAGAATGAAAAATAAAACGGCCCAAGTTAAAAAAAAATGTATGGAATTAAGGCCTGTTTACTCATTTCAGTTTAATACCGATATGGTGGGGTTGGTCTTGTTTGAAACAGACAGCAAAAAGGATGCAATAGCTGTATACAGCTGGATTAAATAGTGAGCAACAGGTACACGAATAAAAACAGAAAAAATATGTCGTTGCAGTAGCTTACAAGGTAATTATAAATAAAAAAAAAATTACGGTGGTGTTTGTTCCCGGTGGTTTGCAACGGTGATTGGTTTTGTTTACAACAGAGGATCAAAACAACCGCATGTTATGATGATGGTGATGGTCGAATAAAACTTGATGAGGTTGGTGGTTGAACTATGACTTCATGGTGGTGAAGAAGATGGGTATAAGATGGTGGTTTAAGTAGACATCAAAACAAGAATAGAACATGGGTGTATGATGGCGTGTGATATTAGGTTCAATTCAACGGCAACCACAGAAGCAGAAATATCATGATAACGTTGGTTTGATAATCAGTGAAGATGGTAGTAAGGTGATGATAATGGTTTTGAAGAGGGTGGTCGATGGATTTTGAAGAAGGATTGTAGAGAGAGAAGAGAGATGTGGTAATGTTTGGCCTAGTGTGGTGTTCGGTTTATGTTTTAAATAGAAAAGATCAAACAACCAGTTAAGGATGGTTCAGGTGATCGATTTACAGCAGGTTTTTGGGGTGGGTTTCTGGGTCTGATCGAATAGAAACAGAAAAAGAGTAACACAATGGTAACGTCATGATTTCTAGTTTGTGGGTGGTCGTGGTTTTCAATTTAGATGAAAGTGGTGGTTCTTGGTTAAATGGGTGACAATTCAAAGGGTGGTGGAAGCTCACGATGGTTGATGATGGTGTTGGATGGCTGGTGGTAGTGGTTACCGGAGGTTGAAGAAGAGGAATGAAATATTAGTAGAGTTTTTCACTAATTTCTTTCTAATCTAACTACCTATATGTATCTATATATCTTAAAATTTTATGTAACATATTAATAATTATTATAATTATAATATAATATAATAATAACACCTTTAACTCAACGTGCAATTATATGGAGTACACTATAGCCGCCAATTACTATGTCATTTACGGAGTGAGTAACGTCTACTATTTGATATCAGGGGCGGATAAAAGTATTCGGAAAAATTCCAAAATTTTTAAATTAATTATCTTTATTTATTTAGATCATCATGGTATAAAAATTTGATCATTAACTGTTAAATAAAATTACATTAAATATTCACTCCCAACCCCCAAGTAAAATATAAATTTTTTTAAAATTTGACAAACAACTTCTAAATATATTATTAATAAGCCTAAAATTTATAAAACTCATTTTATAATCACCGTTTATTTTAAAGTCATATAAGTTTAAATTTAACTTGCTTGATATCAAACGAAACATCAAACGAGTATTACAATCATTTAATATTTATTTTTAACATACCTTATTTATATATATAGAGATATATTTTAAATAATAATAATTATAATATTTTATTTTTATTTTATTAACTTTAATTACAACAACATATAATATTACACATATCAATTTACAATTAATTGTTCGTGAATCGTCGGGAATGGTCAAAGGTCAAATGATTATCCAAATATAGATTTCAAATTTTCTAGACTCAACATTAAAGATTTTGCTTATCGTGTCGGAGACATATAGAGATTAGAGTTTAAATTTGGTCGGAAATTTCCGGGTCATTACATTATATATATACATATATATATATATATATATATACATATATATATATATATATACATATATATATATATATATACATATGTACATATATATATATATACATATATATATATATATATATATATATATATATATATATATATATATATATATATATATATATATATATATATATATATATATATATATATATATATATATATATATATATATATATATAAGGATTGTTAATATCATTATTTCATATGTAATATTTCTTATAAGTATATTTTTATATACATAATAATAATATATAATATTTATAATAGTAATTAAAAGTTGTATTTGATTATAATGATAATACTAATAATAATGATAATAGTGTTAATAATTCTATAAATGATACTATTAATGATAGTTTTTATAATGAATCTCATAATAATGATAATAACAGTAGTTTATAATAAAATAAATAATTTAATAGTAATGGTAATGAAAATAATAATTTTGATAATAATACCTAATACTTACTAATAATAATAATTATAACAGTCTTATTTCTAATGATAGTCTTAATAATAATACTTTTGTTAATAATAATAATAATAATAAAAATTCTAAAATGATAATAATACTAATGTTAATGATAATTATAATAGTTTGTATTATCTTCATACCAACAATAATGAAAATAAATCTTATTCGTAATAATACTTATAATAATCATAGCGATGGTAAACATTAATAATCTTGTAATAATAATAATTTCGATAATGATATTAATACTAATCCTAAATGATAATAATAATACTAATATTAATACTAATACTCAATAATAATATCAATCAATGTCAATAATAACAATAATAACAATAACAATAATAACAATAACAATAACAATCTATAATAATAATAATAATAATAATAATAATAATAATAATAATAATAATAATAATAATAATAATAATAATAATAATAATAATAATAATAGAAAATGGAAACTACCTCAAAAATCGAATTACAAAAAAATAATGCCATCCGCCGGGCTCGAACCCGAGACCTCTCGCAAACACGCAAACACTCTAAACCATGGCTCCAATGTTGTCTTTCTGTTTTAAAAATCTGAGTAAATATATATGACCGGTACATTCATAACCTCCCACTTCTTCACCTTCCCATCGACTGGAAATTCCTTTCTAATCCCCACAGTTTAATAAAATTTTGATTTATGAATTGAAATTGAAAATCAAACGACTAGTTTCAATATCCTAATGACAGAACAGATGGAACAGAAAAAAAAAGTATAGCAGCAGCAGATAGCGAAGAACACTTGATCCCGTTTTGAAACTTAAAATCAATTTTGAATTTCTAAAGCGTTTTAGACAATACTTAAAACATGAAATCTGTTCTAAATCATAATTAAAAACTTTCTGGATCGTTAATCTCAACAAAAGACATCAAAACGATTACCAATTTCTCAATGAACAATTTCGTGACTTTTGTAATTACAACTTTGACCCCAAAATTATAATTCAATAGGAAGAATTGAAGTTTGTAATTTTACAAAAAGTTTACTCAACAGATTCCTAACATAACCACAATTCTAGTTTTTGAAAAAAATTTGAAATTGAGCTAATGCTAAAAAATTTATGCGTACAGGGTATTTATCTGGGTTTCACTCTTTTTTTTTTAAATTCTCAAATAAAAGCTTTTGTAATCGATATTTGATAATGATAATGAGGAATTGAATAAGTTCTCAATAGCATCGAATAATTCGTTGGATTTATAGCAATGTGTCGACAAGCAGACTCCAAAAATCAGTAAGGGAATAAAAAAATAAAAAAATAAAAAAATAACTGATATCGATTGCTAACAGAAATTGTTTGTTAATGAACTAATTGGGAATCAATTTGTACTAGATGGCCAGCAGAAAACAAATTATAATATAGTTGATAGTTACATATATCAACTCTGTATGATTCTTGATCAGGAAAAGCAACAAAAGAAATAAAATAAATAAAAAATAAAAATCGATGGGGAAGATAACAGATTTTGTACGATTTGATGATTCTGATATTTACTAATTTAGTTTCCATCTGATTATTACTGATTTATAAGTATAATTTGGTTAATAATTAAATACAGATAAAAATACTAATAATAATATTTATAGAAACAATAATAATATTAATGATGATAATAATAATAATAATAATAATAATAATAATAATAATAACGATAATAATATTATTAATAACAATAATACTACTACTAATATTAAGAATAATGATAACGTTAAAAAATATTATGAAACATATAACTATGATAATAATAGTAATTATAATAACTAGTCATGGTAACCATATTAATAATAATATTGCTAATCAAACTATTACTAACAAAAATATGAATAATGATAAAAGTAATAGTAATAATGGAAATAGAAATTTTAAATAAAAATGATGATTTTTAGTAATTATGTTATTAATGATTAATTTTTTTTATTACTAATAATAATCATGATGATAATTAAGATCATAATGTTACTACTAATTAATGATAACCATATATTAATTCGAATGTATCTAATCTCATAACTATATACAATAATATTATTATTACTGATATTAATATAAATATTTATTTTAATGGAAGTAATAATATTAACTATATTTTAACTTGTATTATATATTATTAATTATGTAATTTTTAATAATCATATATATAATATGATAACCTTTATTGAATATTTATTATTTATAAATTTTATATATATATATACATATATATATATATATATATATATATATATATATATATATATATATATATATATATATATATATATTACAATATACATATAATAATTAATCATCAAAATCATATATGTTTATATATATAGATTTATTTTAAATTTACACTTAATTATTTTGTTGTAGTGACATAAAACTTTTCCATGTTTATATATATTAAATGAAATTGTTATTTACATGATTAAGTGTTTCCAACATGTTAAGTAATCAAACTTGTTAAGACTTGATTAATTGAAATAGGTTTCATATAGACAATTGACCACCCAAGTTGACCGGTGATTCACGAACGTTAAAACTTGTAAAAACTATATGATGACATATATATGATTATATATATAGTTAACATGATATTATGATAAGTAAGTATCTCATTAGGTATTTTAACAATGAGTTATATACATAAAATTGAGTTTATTGAATTAAGAAACTCGAAACGATATATATAACGATTATCGTTATAACAACGTCTTACTAAATACATATGAATCATATTAAGATATTGATACACTATGTTTAATCATGATAAATGATAAGTAGACATGTCATTAAGTGTATTAACAATGAACTACATATGTAAAAACAAGACTACTAACTTAATGATTTCGAAACGAGACATATATGTAACGATTATCGTTGTAACAACATTTAACTGTATATATATCATACTAAGATATATTAATATATCATAATATCATGATAATGTAATAATTTAACATCTCTTTAGATATAATAAACAATGGGTTAACAACATTTAACAAGATCGTTAACCTAAAGGTTTCAAAACAACATTTACATGTAACGACTAACGATGACTTAACGACTCAGTTAAAATGTATATACATGTAGTGTTTTAATATGTATTCTTACACTTTTGAAAGACTTCAAGACACTTATCAAAATACTTCTACTTAACAAAAATGCTTACAATTACATCCTCGTTCAGTTTCATCAACAATTCTACTCGTATGCACCGGTATTCGTACTCGTACAATACACAGCTTTTAGATGTTTGTACTATTGGTATATACACTCCAATGATCAGCTCTTAGCATTCCATGTGAGTCACCTAACACATGTGGGAACCATCATTTGGCAACTAGCATGAAATATCTCATAAAATTACAAAAATATTAGTAATCATTCATGACTTATTTACATGTAACAAAATTACACATCTTTTATATCTAATCCATATACCAACGACCAAAAACACCTACAAACACTTTAATTCTTCAATTTTCTTCATCTAATTGATCTCTCTCAAGTTCTATCTTCAAGTTCTAAGTGTTCTTCATAAATTCTATAAGTTCTAGTTTCATAAAATCAAGAATACTTCCAAGTTTGCTAGCTTACTTCCAATCTTATAAAGTGATCATCCAACCTCAAGAAATCTTTCTTATTTACAGTAAGATATCTTTCTAATACAAGGTAATACTCATATTCAAACTTTGATTCAATTTCTATAACTATAACAATCTTATTTTGAATGGAAATCTTACTTGAACTTGTTTTCGTGTCATGATTTTGCTTTAAGAACTTTCAAGCCATCCAAAGATCCTTTGAAGCTCAAGTTATTTTTTCATCATTTCCAGTAGGTTTACCTACTAAACTTGAGGTAGTAATAATGTTCATAACATCATTCGATTCATATATATAAAACTACCTTATTCAAGGTTTAAACTTGTAATCACTAGAACGTACTTTAGTTAATTCTAAACTTGTTCGCAAACAAAAGTTAATCCTTCTAACTTGACTTTTAAAATCAACTAAACATATGTTCTATATATATGATATGCTAACTTAATGATTTAAAACCTGAAAACACGAAAAAATACCGTAAAACCGGATATACGCCGTCGTAGTAACACCGCGGGCTGTTTTGGGTTTGATAATTAAAAACTATGATAAACATTGATTTAAAAGTTGTTCTTCTGGGAAAATGATTTTTCTTATGAACATGAAACTATATCCAAAAATCATGGTTAAACTCAAAGTGAAAGTATGTTTTTCAAAATGGTCATCAAGACGTCGTTCTTTCGACTGAAATGACTACCTCTTACAAAAATGACTTGTAACTTATATTTCCGACTATAAACCTATACTTTTTCTGTTTAGATTCATAAAATAGAGTTCAATATGAAACCATATCAATTTGATTCACTCAAAACGGATTTAAAACGAAGAAGTTATGGGTAAAACAAGATTGGATATTTTTTAATTGTTTTAGCTTCGGGAAATATTGTAACAATTCTATACAAATCATATCCTAGCTAACTTATATTGTATTATACATGTATTCTAATATATTATGTAATCTTGGAATACCATAGACACGTATGCAAATATTTTGACATATCATATCGACCCATGTATATATATTATTTGGAACAACCATAGACACTCTATATGCAGTAATGTTTGAGTTAGCTATACAGAGTTGAGGTTGATTCCAAAAATATATATACTTTGAGTTGTGATCTAGCCTGAGACGTGTATACACTGGGTCGTGGATTGATTCAAGATAATATATATCAATTTATTTCTGTACATCTAATTGTGGACAACTAGTTGTAGGTTACTAACGAGGACAGCTGACTTAATAAACTTAAAACATAAACGTATTAAAAATGTTGTAAATATATTTTGAACATACTTTGATATATATGTACATATTTGTTATAGGTTCGTGAATCGACCAGTGGCCAAGTCTTACTTCCCGACGAAGTAAAAATCTGTGAAAGTGAGTTATAGTGCCACTTTTAAAATCTAATATTTTGGGATGAGAATACATGCAGTTTTATAAATGTTTTACGAAATAGACACAAGTAAATGAAACTACATTATATGGGTGAATGATCGAAGCCGAATATGCCCCCTTTTGCTTGGTAACCTAAGAATTAGTAAACCGATCTACTAATTGACGCGAATCCTAAAGATAGATCTATTGGGCCTAACGAACCCCATCCATGGTTGCGGATGCTTTAGTACTTCGATGTTATTTTATCATGTCCGATGGATTTCCCGGAATGATAGGGGATATTCTTATATGCATCTTGTTAATGTCAGTTACCAGGTGTTCACCATATGAATGATTTTTATCTCTATGTATGGGATGTATATTGAAATATGAAATCTTGTGGTCTATTATTACAATTTGATAAATATTTAGGTTAAACCTATAACTCACCAACATTTTTGTTGACGTTTAAAGCATGTTTATTCTCAGGTGATTATTAAGAGCTTCCGCTGTTGCATGCTAATATGTGGACAAGATTTGGTGTCAACATGCTTGTATAATATTGTTTAAAACTGCATTCGAGATCTATTTTATTGTAACATATTAATATTGTAAACCAATATGTATTGGTAGTGTGTAAGTGTGATATTTTTAGATTATCATTTCTGGATAATCTAGGTGGTGTCTTTTTAACCTTGTCGATAAAATAAAGGTTATGGTTTGTTTTAAAAACGAATGCAGTCTTTGAAAAACGTCTCATATAGAGGTCAAAACCTCGCAACAAAATCAATTAATATGGAACGTTTATAATCGATATGAACGGGACATTTCAGTTGGTATCAGAGCGTTGGTCTTGGAGAACCAGAAATTTGCATTAGTGTGCCTTATCGAGTTTGTTAGGATACATTAGTGAGTCTGGACTTCAACCGTGTTTTCTTTAAAAACGATTGCTTAACACTTTTGTTGGAAACTATATATTATTAACATGTAAATATTATGTGATATATTAGCCTCTTAATATGTTTGATATTGTGTGATAGATGTCTACCACTAGTACACATCCCATCGATTCACCTAATAATAATGAAGAGTCGAATATATTTTGGGAAGATTCACAAATTCCCGAAGAAGAACCGGAAGAGGAGGAACCGGAAGAGGAGGAACCGGAAGAGGAGGAATTGGAAGAAGAGGAACCGGAAGAGGAGGAACCGAAAGAGGAGGAACTGGAAGAAGAAGAGGTTTCGGAGGAAGAAATATTGATACCTACAGTAATTCGATTAAATAAAAGAAAATCCTCAACCAACGGACCAAAGTTAATAATGGTCAATGGTGTTTCCGCCGAGGAAGCAAAATATTGGGAAGATTACCAATTTTCTGATGAATCGGATCCCGATGAGGATTCCGATGATGTTATAGAAATTACCTTGACCCAATTTAATTAAGTGAAAGAAAATAATAAGGAAAAAGGTATAAAAATAGAGAAACCCGATTCCAACCCCGATGAACTTTATATGTATCGGCAACATCCGTATTTCCTAAAATGTAACAATGACTTGGGAACCTCTAAACCACCAGGTTTTTCTAAACCATTGTGGAAAACGACGGGTCGTATTAGAGGAACACCATATATTCCTAGAAAATTAGGAAAACAAACCAAGTTCGAAGAAGAAGAAACCAGTGATTCAGATTAGAGGATTGTAATCATGTTGTGTATTATATGTATTGTAGTGTGCTTGTACTTTTATGTTCTATGTAAAAATTGCTTGTATTATTTAGTAATTATCTTTTACGAATCTAATCCTTGTCTATTTTACAGTATAAAAATAAAATGGACGTTAAGGGTAGACAACCGAATATTTTAGAAGATCTACCAGAGGATATGATTGAGGAAATCTTGTCTAGAGTCGGTCAGAATTCATCAGCACAATTAATTATGGCAAAATTAACTTGTCAAACATTTGAAAGACTTTCCAGAAATGCCTTAGTTTATAAAAGGCTTTCCTTTGATAGGTGGGGTATATCACATTGGGGAAACCGTAAGTTACGCCGTGTTTTCTTTAAAGCGTTAAATGCGGGGAACCCAAATGCAATTTTACGCTACAGGTTAAGAACCTATTTTGACTCAACATATCCTAACATAGGATTTCGTGAATTAGAAAGAGCTTCTAACATGCAACATAAAAAAGCATGTTATGCTTACGGGTTAGTGATGTTCGCTTCTTACCAAAGTGAGAAAAAGAACATCAGATTGCAACTTTTAAATAAAACCTTCCCACAAGTGACGGATTCAGTAGTTGGGGTGAGAAACAAGGTTTTTAGATTATTACGGGGCTGTTGGACATTACGAAACCATCGTCCTTTTGACGACATTACAACATGCTGCCTAGCCAATGGTCATAACGGTTATTTTTCACAAGACCAAGGATGTGAAGTCGTCTTAGTAAAACCAGAATGCATGACTTGTTTCTGGACTTATGAATTACGTATCTTTATTTCCTTTGCTGAACAACTTGCGTATTAACTAGATTTATCTTCAAAACTGTCCTATATCAAAGTGTACTATATTTCATGTTATATGTAATATAGCGAAGTTGTAAGTTTGAAGAATATTTGTATATGATATATTATTATAATCAGTTTTTCATATGGAATTGTAGTAGTTAAATTGTATATTAGCTACTAAGTATGAACTTAACGGGTAGGTAGTACCCGAATTAAAAACTATAAAACGCTAATATGAAGAAAAAGCTTTTATAAATAAGTTCATACTATGCTACGAAATACTATTGACTACTCTTAAAATTCTATATGATTAACTTAATTCTTTTGGGCTATTTTTGAAGGAAATGGCACCGGCGACTCGTCAGAATTTGAACATGAGCGAGGAAGACTTCCGTGTTTTCCTTGCAGCAAACATAGCTGCAGTACAGGCTGCGATGCAAAATAACAATAACTCTGGATCTAGCAGTGGAACTAATTTCACAAGAAATTGTGTAGGATGCTCCTACAAAGAATTCACTGCCTGCAAACCTTTGGAATTTGATGGAACCGAGGGTCCAATTGGATTGAAACGGTGGACCGAGAAGGTTGAATCGGTGTTTGCCATAAGTAAATGTACTGAAGAAGATAAAGTAAATTACGCTACGCATACCTTCACAGTTACGGCGCTAACATGGTGGAATACCTATCTCGAGCAGGTAGGACAAGATGCTGCTTACGCACTACCGTGGTCAGCATTCAAGCAATTGATGAACGAGCAGTATCGTCCCAGAAACGAGGTCAATAAGCTCAAGGTAGAGCTTAGAGGATTATGAACGCAAGGTTTCAATATCACCACGTAAGAACGACGATTCACCAAATTGTGCCTATTGTGCCCCAGAACGTTCGAAGACGAAGAAGAGAAGATCAACGCATTTGTAAAAGGGTTACCGGAAAGGATTCAAGAAGATGTGAGTTCACATGAGCCCGCCTCCATACAAAAGGCAAGTCGAATGGCTCACAAATTAGTGAACCAGATCGAAGGAAGGATTAAAGAGCAGACGACTGAAGAGGCTAACATGAAACAAGTCAAGAGAAAGTGGGAAGAAACCAATGACAATAGTCACCAATACAACAACAACAATCACAACCACAATAGCAATAACTATCCCAACAACTGCAACATCAATCGCAACAATAACTTCAACAAACATCCTAACAACAACTACAATAACCATCCTAACAACAATAACAACAACAACAATAGCAACAATAACAATCCCAACAACAATCTCAATAATAACAATGGCAACAAAAACCAAAAACAGTCATGCCAAAGGTGTGAAGAGAATCACCAGGGGTTCTGCACGACATTTTGCACTAGGTGTATAAGAAATGGTCATAGTGCGGCAAAGTGCGAGGCCTACGGACCAAAGTTTAACAGAATTAAAAGAACAAATAATGTCGGAACAGATAATGCCGCCATAGTTTGCTTTGCATGTGGAAAATCGTGCCACATTAGTAGAAATTGCCCGAATCAGGGGAATACTAGTGGGCAGGGCCGCGGAAGAGTTTTCAATATTAATACGACAGAAGCGCAGGAAGACCCGGAGCTTGTTACGGGTACGTTTCTTATTGACAATAAATCTGCTTATGTTTTATTTGATTCGGGTGCGGATAGAAGCTATATGAGTAGAGATTTTTGTGCTAAACTAAGTTATCCACTGACGCTTTTGGATAACAAATTTTTACTCGAATTAGCAAACAGTAAATTAATTACAGCAGATAATATATGTCGGAATCGAGAAATTAATTTGGTTAGCGAAACATTTAAGATTGATTTGATACCAGTAGAGTTAGGGAGTTTTGATGTGATAATCGGTATGGATTGGTTGAAAAAGGAGAGAGTAGAAATCGTATGTTACAAAAATGCAATTCGCATTGTATGAGAAAAAGGAAATCCCTTAATGGTGTACGGAGAAAAGAGCAATGCGAAGCTAAATCTTATTAGTAATTTAAAGGCGCAAAAACTAATAAGAAAAAGTTGCTATGCTGTTCTAGCACATGTCGAGAAAGTACAAACCAAAGAAAAGAACATCAATGATGTTCCCGTCGCAAAAGAATTTCCCGATATATTTCTGAAATAATTACCAGGACTGCCTCCACACCAATCTGTTGAATTTCAAATAGATCTCGTACCAGGAGCTGCACCAATAGCTCGTGCTCTATACAGACTTGCACCCAGCGAAATGAAGGAACTCTAAAGCCAATTACAAGAACTTTTAGAGCGTGGTTTTATACGACCAAGTACATCACCATGGGAAGCTCCTGTTTTGTTTGTCAAAAAGAAGGATGGTACATTCAGGTTGTGTATCGACTACCGAGAGTTGAACAAACTTACCATCAAGAATCGTTACCCACTACCGAGAATCGACGACTTATTTGATCAACTACAAGGCTCGTCGATTTATTCGAAGATCGATTTAAGTTCCGGGTATCATCAAATGCGGGTGAAGGAGGATGATATTCCGAAGACTTCTTTCAGGACGCGTTACGGTCATCACGAGTTTATGGTTATGCCATTTGGGTTGACGAACGCACCAGCTGTGTTGATGAACCTCATGAACCTAGTGTGTGGACCATACCTTGACAAGTTTGTCATTGTTTTCATCGATGACATACTTATTTACTCAAAGAATGATCAAGAGCACGAATAACATTTGAGAAAAGTGCTAGAGTTGTTGAGGAAAGAAAAACTGTACGCTAAGTTTTCAAAGTGTGCATTCTCTCTCATACGCTCCCCTCCCTCTTTCAAAAAAAAACTTTCCGGTAACTCTCCTCCTCCGGCCGCCGGCAGCCGCCGGTGGTCCGGCTTCCTTTTTTACTCCTTTTTTGTTCTCTCCTTCGGCTTGTTCTGCTACGTTCTTCTTCGGGTTTCTGGCTCACGACGGCAGGCTCCATCTTCCGCCATCTGCAGGCGGTGACTACCGTGATACTCTCCGGTAGTCTGTGGATCTGGTGGTATGGATGGTTGTTTGGGCGGTTGTGGGGTTGGTACTCGTCGGAGATGGGCTGAACGAACGATTTTTTGTCCTTGATTTTGGCCGTCATCACTAACTCTGGTTTTCTGGCGATCATTTCCGGCGAGTTTTCACGTGGTGGATCCTTGTGCTTCTGCCGTGCTTCTCCGGCTCTTTTCCTTACAGACCTTCTTTCTCTGCTTCCTGTTTTCTACCTTGGTACAGGTTTGTGTGGCTCAAAGATACGTGTCATCCCTACTTTTGTGGGTTTCCTGTATTCGGCGCCTACACATTTCTCTTCACCTCGGTTGGTCACGATGTGGAGTTTGATTGCTTGTTTTTATGAGTTGAATGGGTGATTCCGTGCTGTGTTTTAGTTTCGGTTTGGGGTGGATCTAATGCGGGTTTCATGGTTTCTCCTGGTTTTGGTTGTTCGTGGGAAATGGTGTTCGTGGTTTGTTTGATGTTTTAGTATTTGTGTTTTGGTTTGGTTCTCCGGTGATGGGGTCGCCGGAGTGGTGTTTCTTCGGGGTTTGATGGTCCCGGTTGGCGGATCTGTTGATTGCAGCTTCATGGTTTGTCCCCGTTCACTTCTCCTTCGATGCCTTTCGCGTCTCGTTTTCGTTTTTCTCTGGACATTTATCCCTGTGCCGCTGCTCTCCCGCTCGTTCACCACTTGTTCGTGAGTTGAATACGTGGTTTGGGTGATTCCATGTTCGGGTTGGGGTGGTTTACGGTGGATTTTGGTGCTCTTGGTTTCGATTTCGGGTCATCAGATTGGCCTTCGAAGTGAGTTTGGTGAACCTCATTGGAGCGTTTCATATTCTCCGCCGCCGGCAGGTTCGAGTTTTGTGGGTTTCGTGGTTGTGGGTTTCGATTCGTGGATTTGTGGTAATTTTTGTGGGATTATGGTATTCGGTAATCGTGAGTGTGAGTTGATTCATGGTTACCAATATGTGATTGTCGATTTGGTTTCATTTGTAGATCGTGATCATCGGTGGTTGATTCGTGGTGTTTGCCGAGAAGACTTGAAGTCGTGATTATTGATTCGTGGTTTTCGATTTGTGATTGTCGATTGGTTTCGTTTGTGGATCATGGTTATCGGTTGTTGATTCGAGTGTATTGTTTTAGTCGTGTGTTTCGAGTGTATTGAAGTCATGAGTTTTAGAATCGTGATGGTGTAGGTTGCCAATTAATCGTGTATTGTTTTAGTCGTTTCGTGTTACATTGTAGAATGATAGTCGGAGGTCGTGTTATGGAGGTCGTGTTATGTATTCGAGTTATGTAATCCCTAGCATCTTGCTAGTTTTATAATTTTAATAATATAATTATTGTATTTCAAAAAAAAAAAAGTTTTCAAAGTGTGCATTTTGGTTGGAAGAAGTTCAATTCCTCGATCACATAGTGAACAAAGAAGGTATTCAAGTGGATCTGGCAAAGATTGAAACCGTTGAAAAGTGAGAAACCCCGAAAACTCCGAAGCATATACGCCAATTTTTAGGACTGGCTGGTTATTACAGGAGATTCATCCAAGATTTTTTCAAAATAGCAAAACCCTTGACTGCATTAACGCATAAAGGGAAGAAATTTGAATGGAAGGATGAACAAGAGAAAGCGTTTCAATTATTGAAGAAAAAGTTAACTACGAAACCTATATTGTCATTACCTGAAGGGAATGATGATTTTGTGATATGTTGTGACGCCTCAAAGCAAGGTCTCGGTTGTGTATTAATGCAACGAACGAAGGTAATTGCTTATGCGTCTAGACAATTGAAGATTCACGAGCAGAATTATACGACACATGATTTGGAATTAGGCGCAGTTGTTTTTACATTAAAGACTTGGAGGCACTACTTATATGGGGTCAAAAGTATTATATATACCGACCACAAAAGTCTTCAACACATATTTAATCAGAAACAACTGAATATGAGGCAGCGTAGGTGGATTGAATTGTTGAATGATTACGACTTTGAGATTCGTTACCACTCGTGGAAGGCAAATGTGGTAGCCGACGCCTTGAGCAGAAAGGACAGAGAACCCATTCGAGTAAAAGCTATGAATATAATTATTCGTACTAACCTTACTAATCAAATAAAGGAGGCGCAACAGGGAGTTGTAAAATAAGGAAAGTTGAAGAATGAAATACCCAAAGGATCGGAGAAACATCTTAATATTCGGGAAGACGGAACCCGGTATAGGGCTGAAAGAATTTGGGTACCAAAGTTTGGAGATGTGAGAGAAAAGGTACTTAAGGAAGCACATAAAACCATATATTCAATACATCCTGGAGCGGGGAAGATGTACAAAGATCTCAAGAAACACTTTTGGTGGCCGGGTATGAAAGCCGATATTGCTAAATACGTAGAAGAATGTTTGACGTGTTCTAAGGTCAAAGCTGAACATCAGAAACCATCAGGGCTACTTCAACAACCTGAAATCCCGGAATGGAAATGGGAAAACATTACCATGGATTTCATTACTAAATTACCAAGGACTGCAAGTGGTTATGATACAATTTGGGTAATAGTCGATCGTCTTACCAGGTCAGCACACTTTCTGCCAATGAGAGAAGATGATAAAATGGAGAAGTTGGCACGATTATACTTGAAGGAAGTTGTATCCAGACATGGAATACCAGTCTCTATTATCTCAGATAGGGATGGCAGATTTGTTTCAAGATTTTGGCAGACATTGCAACAAGCATTGGGGACTCGTCTAGACATGAGTACTGCTTATCATCCACAAACTGATGGACAAAGTGAAAGGACGATACAGACCCTTGAAGACATGCTACGAGCATGTGTTATCGATTTCGGATACAGTTGGGATCGACACCTACCGTTAGCAGAATTTTCCTACAACAACAGTTACCATTCGAGTATTGAGATGGCGCCGTTTGAAGCACTTTATGGTAGAAAGTGCATGTCTCTGATTTGTTGGAGTGAAGTGGGGGATAGACAGATTACGGGTCTGGAGATAATTCAAGAAACTACCGAGAAGATCATCCAAATTCAACAACGATTGAAAACTGCCCAAAGTTGACAAAAGAGCTATGCGGACATTAAAAGAAAAGATATAGAATTTGAGATTGGAGAGATGGTCATGCTTAAGGTTTCACCTTGAAAAGGCGTTGTTCGATTTGGTAAACGGGGGAAATTAAATCCAAGGTACATTGGACCATTCAAGATTATAGATCGTGTCAGACCAGTAGCTTACCGACTTGACTTACCGCAACAACTCGCCGAGGTACATAATACTTTTCATGTCTCGAATTTGAAGAAATGTTTTGCTAAAGAAGATCTCACCATTCCATTAGACGAGATTACAATTAATGAAAAACTACAATTCATTGAAGAACCCGTCGAAATAATGGATCGTGAGGAAAAATGAAATGTCCCGTTCATATTGATTATAAACGTTCCATATTAATTGATTTTGTTGCGAGGTTTTGACCTCTATATGAGATGTTTTTCAAAGACTGCATTCGTTTTTAAAACAAACCATAACCTTTATTTTATCGACAAGGTTAAAAGGACACCACCTAGATTATCAGAAATGATAATATAAAATATCACACTTACACACTACCAATACATATTGGTTTACAATATTAATATGTTACAACAAAGTAAATTTCGAATGCAGTTTTAAACAATATTATACAAGCATGCTGACTCTAAATCTTGTCCATATATTAGCATGCAACAGCGGAAGCTCTTAATAATCACCTGAGAATAAACATGCTTTAAACGTCAACAAAAATGTTGGTGAGTTATAGGTTTAACCTATATATTTATCAAATCGTAATAATAGACCACAAGATTTCATATTTCAATATACATCCCATACATAGAGATAAAAATCATTCATACTGGTAACCGACATTAACAAGATGCATATAAGAATATCCCCATCATTCTGGGACATCCATCAGACATGATATAAAACTCGAAGTACTAAAGCATCTGGTACTTTGGATAGGGTTCGTTAGGCCCAATAGATCTATCTTTAGGATTCGCGTCAATTAGGCGTGCACTAATTCTCAAAATTAGTGATGTTCCCTAATTCTTAGGCTACCAAGCAAAAGGGGCATATTCGGCTTCGATCATTCAACCATAGAAAGTAGTTTCATGTACTTGTGTCTATATTGTAAAACATTTATAAAGCTGCATGTATTCTCATCCCAAAAATATTAGATTTTAAAAGTGGGACTATAACTCACTTTCACAGATTTTTACTTCGTCGGGAAGTAAGACTTGGCCACTGGTCGATTCACGAACCTATAACAAATATGTACATATATATCAAAGTATGTTCAAAATATAATTACAATATTTTTAATACATTTTGATGTTTTAAGTTTATTAAGTCAGCTGTCCTCGTTAATAACCTACAACTAGTTGTCCAAAGTTAGATGTACAGAAATAAATTGATATATATTATCTTGAATCAATCCACAACCCAGTGTATACACGTCTCAGGCTAGATCACAACTCAAAGTATATATATTTTTGGAATCAACCTCAACCCTGTATAGCTAACTCCAACATTACTGCATATAGAGTGTCTATGGTTGTTCCAAATAATATATATACATGGGTCGATATGATATGTCAAAACATTTGCATACGTGTCAATGGTATCCCAAGATTACATAACATATTAGAATACATGTATAATACAATATGAGTTAGCTAGGATGTGATTAATATAGATTTGTTACAATATTTCCCGTAGCTACAACAATAAAAAAATATCCAATCTTGTTTTACCCATAACTTCTTCGTTTTAATCCGTTTTGAGTGAATCAAATTGCTATGGTTTCATATTGAACTCTATTTTATGAATCTAAACATAAAAAGTATAGGTTTATAGTCGGAAATATAATTTACAAGTCATTTTTGTAAGAGGTAGTCATTTCAGTCGAAAGAACGACGTCTTGATGACCATTTTGAAAAACATACTTCCACTTTGAGTTTAACCATGATTTTTGGATATAGTTTCATGTTCATAAGAAAAATTATTTTCCCAGAAGAACAACTTTTAAATCAAAGTTTACCATAGTTTTTAATTAACTACCCCAAAACAGCCCGCGGTGTTACTACGACGACGTATATCCGGTTTTACGGTGTTTTTCGTGTTTTCCGATTTTAAATCATTAAGTTAGCATATCATATAGATATAGAACATGTGTTAAGTTGATTTTAAAAGTAAAGTTAGAAGGATTAATTTTTGTTTGCGAACAAGTTTAGAATTAACTAAACTATGTTCTAGTGATTTCAAGTTTAAACCTTCGAATAACGTAGTTTTATATATATGAATCGAATGATGTTATGAACATCATTACTATCTCAGGTTTTGTGTATAAACCTACTGGAAATGAAAAAAATAGATCTAGCTTCAAAGGATCCTTGGATGGCTTGAAAGTTCTTGAAGTAGAATCATGACACGAAAACAAGTTCAAGTAAGATTTCCACTCGAAATAAGATTGTTATAGTTATAGAAATTGAATCAAAGTTTGAATATGAGTATTACCTTGTATTAGAAAGATATCTTACTGTAAATAAAAAAGATTTTTTGAGGTTGGATGATCACTTTACAAGATTGGAAGTAAGCTAGCAAACTTGAAAGCATTCTTGATTTTATGAAACAAGAACTTATAGAATTTATGAAGAACACTTAGAACTTGAAGATAGAACTTGAGAGAGATCAATTAGATGAAGAAAATTGAAGAATGAAAGTGTTTTTAGGTATTTTTGGTCGTTGGTATATGGATTAGATATAAAGGATGTGTAATTTTATTTACATGTAAATAAGTCATGAATGATTACTAATATTTTTGTAATTTTATGAGATATTTCATGCTAGTTTCCAAATGATGGTTCCTACATGTGTTAGGTGACTCACATGGAATGCTAAGAGCTGATCATTGGAGTGTATATACCAATAGTACATACATCTAAAAGCTGTGTATTGTACGAGTACGAATACCGGTGCATACGAGTAGAATTGTTGATGAAACTGAACGAGGATGTAATTGTAAGCATTTTTGTTAAGTAGAAGTATTTTGATAAGTGTCTTAAAATCTTTCAAAAGTGTATGAATACATATTAAAACACTACATGTATATACGTTTTAACTGAGTCGTTAAGTCATCGTTAGTCGTTACATGTAAATGTTGTTTTGAAATCTTTAGGTTAACGATCTTGTTAAATGTTGTTAACCCATTGTTTATTATATCTAAAGAGATGTTAAATTATTACATTATCATGATATTATGATATATTAATATATCTTAGTATGATATATATACAGTTAAATGTTGTTACAACGATAATCGTTACATATATGTCTCGTTTCGAAATCATTAAGTTAGTAGTCTTGTTTTTACATATGTAGTTCATTGTTAATACACTTAATGACATGTTTACTTATCATTTATCATGATTAAACATAGTGTATCAATATCTTAATATGATTCATATGTACTTAGTAAGACGTTGTTATAACGATAATCGTTATATATATCGTTTTCGAGTTTCTTAATTCAATAGTCTCATTTTTGTGTATATAACTCATTGTTAAAATACCTAATGAGATACTTACTTATCATAATATCATTTTAACTATATATATAACCATATATATGTCATCATATAGTTTTTACAAGTTTTTAACGTTCGTGAATTACCGGTCAACTTGGGTGGTCAATTGTCTATATGAAACCTATTTCAATTAATCAAGTCTTAACAAGTTTGATTGCTTAACATGTTGGGAACACTTAATCATGTAAATAATAATTTCATTTAATATATATAAACATGGAAAATTTCGGGTCACTACAGTACCTACCCGTTAAATAAATTTCGTCCCAAAATTTTAAGCAGTTGGAGGTGTTGACGTATCTTCTGGAAATAAGTGCGGGTTGATAATGCTAAAAACGAACATATATTTCATAGCATTATCCCTCAAGAAAGACAAGCTTTTAGTTGCAATTGTTCTATTTACAAGTGATATTCGTTTAAATAATAAAAGGTGAAGACAAAAGACAGATTCGACGAATTGAAGACGCAAATGACCAAAAAGCTCAAAAGTACAAAGTACAATCAAAGTGGTTCAAATTATTGATGCGAAACGTCTCAAAATTACAAGAGTACGAGCCACAAAATGCAAAATACAAGATATTAAATTGTACGCAAGGACGTTCGAAAATCCAGAACCGGGACCAAAGTCAACTCTCAACGCTCGACGCAACGTACTAAAAATTACAAGTCAACTATGCACATAAATATAATATAATATATAAATAATTCTTAAAATTATATATATATTATATTATATATATAAATCGTCGGCAAAGAAGAAAACAAAGACATGTGAGCTGAAAAAGTAGGCCATGCGATCGCATGGCTAGGAAGGCCAAAAACCATGCGATCGCATGGTGTCCTGTATGTAGTGACCCGAACTTTTCTATGTTTATATATATATTAAATGAAATTGTTATTTACATGATTAAGTGTTTCCAACATGTTAAGCAATCAAACTTGTTAAGACTTGATTAATTGAAATAGGTTTCATATAGACAATTGACCACCCAAGTTGACCGGTGATTCACGATAGTTAAAACTTGTAAAAACTATATGATGACATATATATGGATATATATATATATATATATATATATATATATATATATATATATATATATATATATATATATATATATATATATATATATATATTTAACATGATATTATGATAATTAAACATATCATTAAGTATATTAACAATGAACTACATATGTAAAAGCAAGACTACTAACTTAATGATTTTGAAACGAGACATATATGTAACGATTATCGTTGTAACGACATTTAATGTATATATATATATCATATTAAGAGATATTCATACATCATATTATCACGATAATATAATAATTTAAAATCTCATTTGATATTATAAACATTGGGTTAACAACATTTAACAAGATCGTTAACCTAAAGGTTTCAAAACAACACTTACATGTAACGACTAACGATGACTTAACGACTCAGTTAAAATGTATATACATGTAGTATTTTAATATGTATTCATATACTTTTGAAAGACTTCAAGACACTTATCAAAATACTTCTACTTAACAAAAATGCTTACAATTACATCCTCGTTCAGTTTCATCAACAATTCTACTCGTATGCACCCGTATTCGTACTCGTACAATACACAGCTTTTAGATGTATGTACTATTGGTATATACACTCCAATGGTCAGCTCTTAGCAGCCCATGTGAGTCACTTAACACATGTGGGAACCATTATTTGGCAACTAGCATGAAATATCTCATAAAATTACAAAAATATGAGTAATCATTCATGACTTATTTACATGAAAACAAAATTACATATCCTTTATATCTAATCCATACACCAACGACCAAAAACACCTACAAACACTTTCATTCTTCAATTTTCTTCATATAATTGATCTCTCTCAAGTTCTATCTTCAAGTTCTAAGTGTTCTTCATAAATTCTACAAGTTCTAGTTTCATAAAATCAAGAATACTTCCAAGTTTGCTAGCTTACTTCCAATCTTGTAGAGTAATCATCTAACCTCAAGAAATCTTTCTTATTTACAGTAATATTTGTTATAGGTTCGTGAATCGACCAGTGGCTAAGTCTTACTTCCCGACGAAGTAAAAATCTGTGAAAGTGAGTTATAGTCCCACTTTTAAAATCTAATATTTTTGGGATGAGAATACATGCAGGTTTTATAAATGATTTACAAAATAGACACAAGTACGTGAAACTACATTCTATGGTTGAATTATCGAAATCGAATATGCCCCTTTTTATTAAGTCTGGTAATCTAAGAATTAGGGAACAGATACCCTAATTGACGCGAATCCTAAAGATAGATCTATTGGGCCTAACAAACCCCATCCAAAGTACCGGATGCTTTAGTACTTCGAAATTTATATCATATCCGAAGGGTGTCCTGGAATGATGGGGATATTCTTATATATGCATCTTGTTAATGTCAGTTACCAGGTGTTCACCATATGAATGATTTTTATCTCTATGTATGGGATGTATATTAAAATATGAAATCTTGTGGTCTATTGTTACGATTTGATATATATAGGTTAAACCTATAACTCACCAACATTTTTGTTGACGTTTAAAGCATGTTTATTCTCAGGTGAATATTAAGAGCTTCAGCTGTTGCATACTAAAATAAGGACAAGATTTGGAGTCCATGTTTGTATGATATTATGTAAAAACTGCATTCAAGAAACATATGTCGATGTAATATATTTCTATTGTAAACCATTATGTAATGGTCATGTGTAAACAGTATATTTTAGATTATCATTATTTGATAATCTACGTAATGCTTTTGAAACCTTTATTGATAAAATAAAGGTTATGGTTGTTTTAAAAATGAATGCAGTCTTTGAAAAACGTCTCATATAGAGGTCAAAACCTCGCAACGAAATCAATTAATATGGAACGTTTATAATCAATATGAACGGGACATTTCACTGTAGCAGCAGACATCCTATAAATTTCGCGTGTTCTGGCCATTTTTTAACACATCTTTTTCTTTCTTCATTCTCTCAAAGTATATATATATATATATATATATATATATATATATATATATATATATATATATATATATATATATATATATATATATATATATATTATAATTATAATTTAATTTTAATTTTAATAATAAGGGTATGTTAGCGAATGTTGTAAGGGTGTAAGTCGAAATTCTGTCCGTGTAACGCTACGCTATTATTAATCATTGTAAGTTATGTTCAACCTTTTTAAATTAATTTCTCGTAGCTAAGTTATTATTATGCTTATTTAAGCCGAAGTAATCGTGATGTTGGGCTAAAATATTAAAATTGGGTTATTGGGCTTTGTACCATAATTGGGGTTTGGACAAAAGAATGACACTTGTGAAAATTAGACTATGGGCTATTAATGGGCTTTATATTTATTTAATTAAATGATAGTTTGTTAATTTAATATAAAGATTTACAATTGGACGTACCTATAAATAACCATATACACTCGATCGGACACGATGGGCGGGATATTTATAAGTACTAATAATCGTTGATTTAATCGGAAATGAGAATGGATTAATAGTCAATGGACTTATTAAAACAGGGGTGAATTATATACAAGGACACTTGGTGTAATTATAGTTTAAATCCCCAATTAGTTGGAATATTTGACTTCGGATATAAGGATAATTTGACGAGGACACTCGCACTTTATATTTATGACTGATGGACTGTTTTGGACAAAAACCAGATGAACATATTGAATAATCCAGGACAAAGGACAATTAACCCATGGTAATAAAACTAAAATCAACACGTCAAACATCATGATTACGGAAGTTTAAATAAGCATAATTCCTTTATTTCATATTTAATTGCACTTTTAATTATCGCACTTTAATTTATTGTCACTTTTAATTATCGTACTTTTTAATTATCGTAATTTTATTTATCATCATTTTATTTATCGCACTTTTATTTATCGCAATTTCATTATCATTATTTACTTTACGCTTAAAATTAAGTTATATTTATATATTTAATATTTTACATTAGGTTTTAACTGCGACTAAAGTTTTAAAATCGACAAACCGGTCATTAACTGTAAAAACCCCCTTTTATAATACTAATACTACTTATATTTTTATATATATTTATTTACAAATATAGTTTTAAAAATATAGCGTTAAACTTGGCGAGTTCCCTGTGGACGAACCGGACTTACTAAAAACTACACTACTGTACGATTAGGTACACTGCCTATAAGTGTTGTAGCAAGGTTTAGGTATTTCCACTCTATAAATAAATAAATAACTTGTGTAAAAATGTATCGTATTTAATAGTATTTTGTAGTAAAAATATAACTATTTTGTATACACCTCGCATAACATCACGGATATTTCTTCTTCATCTGATCTTCTCGTTCCCAGGTGAACTCGGGTCCTCTACAGGCATTCCATCGAACCTTAACAATTGGTATTTTGTTTTGCTTAAGTATTTTAACCTCACGATCCATTATTTCGACGGGTTCTTCGATGAATTGAAGTTTTTCGTTGATTTGGATTTCGTCTAACAGAATAGTGAGATCTTCTTTAGCAAAACATTTTTTCAAATTCGAGACGTGGAAAGTGTTATATACAGCCGCGAGTTATTGAGGTAACTCAAGTCGGTAAGCTACTGGTCCGACACGATCAATAATCTTGAATGGTCCAATATACCTTGGGTTTAATTTCCCTCGTTTACCAAATCGAACAACATCTTTCCTAGGTGCAACTTTAAGCATGACCATCTCTCCAATTTCAAATTCTATATCTTTTCTTTTAATGTCAGCGTAGCTCTTTTGTCGACTTTGGGCGGTTTTCAACCATTGTTGAATTTGGATGATCTTCTCGGTAGTTTCTTGTATTATCTCCGGACCCGTAATCTGTCTATCCCCCACTTCACTCCACCAAATCGGAGACCTGCACTTTCTACCATAAAATGCTTCAAACGGCACCATCTCAATGCTTGAATGGTAGCTGTTGTTGTAGGAAAATTCTGCTAATGCTAGATGTCGATCCCAACTGTTTTCGAAATCAATAACACATGCTCGTAGCATGTCTTCAAGCGTTTGTATTGTCCTTTTGCTCTGCCCATCAGTTTGTGGATGATAGGCAGTACTCATGTCTAGACTAAAACGACCCGTCCTAATCCATCCGGACGAAGTCCATATCGATTATAAACGATTCATAATAGTTGATTACATCGCGAGGTACTTGACCTCTATATGATACATTTTACAAACATTGCATTCGTTTTTAAAAGACAAACTTGATTTACATCGAAACTTGATGGCATGCATATCATTTCGTAATATATTCAACTATAAATGACTTGGTAATATTCTTGACGAACTCGACGACTCGTGTGACAACCCGGAAATTTCCAACCAAATTTAAACTTTAATCTTTATATGTTTCCGACACGATAAGCAATATTTGTTAAGTTAAATTTCAAGAATTTTAAACTATGTTCATACATTCATTCAACCTCGACCAAGTTCCAACGATTCACGAACCATTAAACGAATATGATTATATATGTATATGTGAATATATATTATAACTTGAAATGTAAACAAAATATTAGATTAAATACTTTATATGATTGTATCTGTTTCAAAATGTTTATCAATGGAATTAGAAGATAAGATCAAATGATTGAATTATCAGATATATTGAATTATGATTACAAGTCTCTGTTGAAAGGCACACGTTGATTTGAGAAATCTTTCCATTTTAACAATATTCGAAAAATGGTAAAGTGATTTATAAATAACAACAAATTGTCAATCATTGAGAACTAGACAAAGGATAGTGGAAGATTGAATCTCATAAAGACTCAATTGATCTATTTAGTTTCAAACGTACAAAAACGTTTTCAGTTTAAAAAGAACTTTATTATTTAAAACGTATATAACTTTTATAAATATCTAGAACCACTTTTGACAACTCATTACTTAGCTAGTACGATAAAGATAACGATATTTATATTTTATTTTATTAAATATATATAACGATTTAAATTAATATTATATATATTTATACGCGTATTATACGTACATAGTTTTATACTTTTACTATACTTAAACTTTACCTTTACTTTATTTTTATTTTACTTTAACTTTAATAATTCACTTTAATAATTCATACTTTAATAATTCACTTTAATAATTCATACTTTAATAATTCACTTTAATAATTCAAAAATCTATTATAAATAGAATTCAATAGGTTTCATTATTTCATAAAAACTTGAAAATATTTTTCTCTAAACTCTCTCAATCGATTTACATATATATATATTTACTCCGTATTATTTCAAGATATTATTAGTATACATAAAATATTACGACGGAGTGCTGTCCGAGTGGTTTCGAAATTGTTTTTCGAGTAGGATATGATTAAGGAAATTATGGGTTATAGCTATGGAGGTGATTGAGTATGGTTCATGGGTATGCTCGTGAGGTCAATATAGTGTTTATCATTTCCGTTGCGTCTACGTACCTTTCCTGCAATATTGAATCTCAATATTGATACGTGAGTACTCATAATTTAACTTTTACATACTAATAGTGTATCCCTAACTAGTGCTCGAGTATTTAGGATTATGCATGCTGGTAGTTTTTATATTGCCCTTAGACAGGTTAGGTTGAATCTTGAATTAGTTACACTTGCGGTTGAGATAAGGTATAAGATATGCATGTCCTTGGAAAGCTAGCGAAAAATTAAGAACTTTTCCTTTAGATATCGAATGGTTTCGATGAACGGATTAGAAGTTATAATCAATTGAATTTTCGATATTTTTATTAAAAATGATTATTATTATCGTCATTTTTATCGTCGTTCTAGTTTTATCTTATTATTATGATTATTATTATCTTTATCAATAAAAGGGATTTATCATTAAAAATTGTTAATTTTTTTTATTATTACTATCGTTATTATCGTTAAAGTTATAATTAGTATTATTATTATTATCCAATTATTATTATTATTATTATTATTATTATTATTATTATTATTATTATTATTATTATTATTATTATTATTATTATTATTATTATTAGTATTATTATTATTATCATTATTAATATATATATCATTATTTAAAAATGGTTATTGTTATTGTTATTATTATTATTACTATATTATCATTAAGATAATTATTAGTATTATCGTTAATAATGTTATAGTAACTATCATTATTAATATTAGTGTAATTAAAACAAATATTTGTAACACCTAATTATTTTGATTACTATTATTATCATTATTATGAACACGATATAAAAGACGATTAAAAGCTATTAAACGAAACGATTAGGAAATAATGAGTAAGAGTATCATGATAAAATTAAAATATTATAAGATATTGATTTAGATAAAATTATCGTTCTTATTATTTTTATCATTACTATTATTATTAAAAGTATCGTTAGTATTAAAACTATCATTTTAACAAAAATTATCATTTTAATAGAAATGTCATTGTTACTATAAAATATCATTATTATTATTATTATTATTTTAAATAGAATTATTATTTTAAAGATAATATTAAAAATTATCATAAATATTAAAGTTATCATAATTAGAATTATCGTTTTGTCATAATGTCATCTTAGTAATTATAAATATTGATATTTTTATAATAATTATTATTATTACAAAATAATACAACTTTTACTTACTATCATTATAGATATTATTTTATCAAATAAATATGTGATACAAACATATTTTACTACGTGTAATAACTTACTTTAATAATACCTATCGTATTATCTTTATGATATTAAATGAACCCTATAAATTTTATTACTTAATATATATAAAAGTATATTTTATTATATAAATTTAATATAAAATTTTATTTATTAATAAATAAATTATATTATTTACTCTAATAAATCTTTTAAAAATATTTAAAAATATAAAACGACGATATTTAAACTATATATTAATCATGTATAGATTTTTGGAAATTATTTTGAGTCAAATTTACTTTTGTTGACTTTTGCATATTAGTCTCGAGCATTAGGATTGTGGTACACTATGACTTGACCTAATTTGTTAGACAAATATTGACCAACACATAAATATAGATAATTAATTTAGGTTCGTGAATCCGAGGCCAACCTTGCACTTGTTCAATGACGTTATATGTATTTTTACTACAAAATACAGTATGATGAGTTTCATTTACCTTTTTACCCTTTATATTTTTGGGACTGAGAATACATGCGCTTTTATAAATGTTTGACGAAATAGACACAAGTAATTGAAACTACATTCTATGGTTGAATTATCGAAATCGAATATGCCGCTTTTTATTAAAGTCTGGTAATCTAAGAATTAGGGAACAGACACCCTAATTGACGCGAATCCTAAAGATAGATCTATTGGGCCTAACAAACCCCATCCAAAGTACCGGATGCTTTAGTACTTCGAAATTTATATCATGTCCGAAGGAGGATCCCGGAATGATAGGGGATATTCTTATATGTATCTAGTTAATGTCGGTTACCAGGTGTTCACCATATGAATGATTATTTTTGTCTCTATGCATGGGACGTATATTTATGAGAACTGGAAATGAAATTCTTGTGGTCTATTAAAATGATGGAAATAAATGATTATGATAAACTAATGAACTCACCAACCTTTTGGTTGACACTTTAAAGCATGTTTATTCTCAGGTGTTAAAGAAATCTTCCGCTGTGTATTTGCTCATTTTAAAGATATTACTTGGAGTCTTTCATAGCATATTTCGAAGAACGTTGCATTCGAGTCATTGAGTTCATCAAAGATTATTATTAAATCAATTTATAGTTGGATAGTGGATATTATGAAATGGTATGCATGCCTGTCAATTTTCGATGTAAAGAAAGTTTGTCTTTTAAAAACGAATGCAATGTTTGTAAAATGTATCATATAGAGGTCAAATACATCGCAATGTAATCAACTATTGTGAATCGTTTATAATGTATATGAACGGGTCCTTTCAGTTGGTATCAGAGCGGTGGTCTTAGCGAACCAGGTCTGCATTAGTGTGTCTAACTGATAAGTCGATAGGATGCGTTAGTGAGTCTGGACTTCGACCGTGTCTGCATGTCAAAAGTTTTGCTTATCATTTTGTGTCGAAAATTAACTACTTATCATCCTCAGGAAATTACCTGCTTATCATTTTTAGTCTAAGACACGTCTTGCTGCATTGATTGCATGAATAGTGTATAGACAAAAATTCATATCTTAGCATATCTGCTAAATCATATCTTATCGTATCTGTTACTTTAAACTTTGCCTGACATATCCCGCAAAGTCCTCCGTAATCTACGAAATCTTTTGATCTATATATATATATATATATATATATATATATATATATATATATATATATATATATATATATATATATATATATATATATATATATATATATATATATATATATATATATTCTATGTAATTAGAATTCCATCCGTTAGCCAAAATCATTTCATATCGAAAAAAAAAATCCTTTATCCAATCGTACGAAATGGAATTCGTCATCAGTTCAAGTCACTCAGATTCCGAAATGGAATCCCATTCAAGCTCCGAAAGCAGTGTGACCGGAATAGATCAACCAATAAGTCATCACCTTTTCTGGATGAATTGGGGATGGGTTCGTAGCCTCCTCAATCATTGGAGACAAGAAGAAGGTGATCCCTTCCATCCACCACATTGCCCTCTTGACGAAGAACCTGAAGCACTTACCGGCGAACCTGTCCGAAACACCATTTTCTCGCTCATTTCCAGAGTATATTACATTAAATTTTAGATTTTATTTATCCGCTCGTCCGAACCGACAATCACCCCGGTGTAATAGAAGAAGTCAACGAGCTTCGCGCTCGGGTAGTGGCTTTGGAGAATATGGTGCAGAGATTACAAACACCAGCAGCAGCATCAGCAGCATAACCAGTACCACCATCATCAACGCCAACAGTACCATTACCACCTCCAACCACAACCGCGTCGTAAACCTCAACTTCACAATCTATCCCACGAGCATCAACGTCATACGCACCATAGATACCAAGGAGTACCAACAACAATAACTGACGAAGTATTAATTCATAACTTCATTGGAGAAACATTCCGCGGCGATTATGTAATCTCTAAAGTCTTAGAGATTATCTAATCTAGCCCTAACCATAAATCAGTTAAGCGAACCAAAATGATAGAAGGAAGAGTAGAAACCCTGACAAAAATGGTGTGTGATTAACAAGCTAAACTTGCTTTACCAACAGCATCAACAGTACCGTTAGCGTTACCAGCATCGTCAGTATAGTCAACATCCGAATCAACAACACAGATAACATCACAAACTCCGTCAGTTCAAGAATCACTGTGGACATCATTACGAATCAATAACGTGTATATTGTATCAACGAGTTATGAAGAATTAACTCATTCCCTCTGAAGAAATTATATGTATATTATATATATATATATATATATATATACATATATATATTGAAATAAATCTTTCCGTGCTAAGCTATTGTGTGTGAATCTTAACTACTCGGTTAATTCATATTACAAATATGCAATAATGTACGTCCTTCGGCCGCAACTTAACCAGCGTTAACTACAATCTCTATCGCAATTCAACAAATTACAATTCATAATAAATCAAGTATATATTTGATTTTACACTTTCATCATCGATGTACCCGAAACTTTTCAGATAACATCATTCGTACTTTGCGAAATTCACAAGAATTCCACGAACCGAACATCATACATCAACAAATAACGAAGTATTGATTCATAATTTCAATGTCATTAAAGAAATACTATGTAAAAGTTATGTACTTTTTAAAGCCTTTAGGAATTATTCAATTCTAGTATCAACCGTAAATCAAATGAGTTTAATTTAACATTAACTCATTAAATCTATGTTACATCTGAAGAAAATATACATATATATATTTTCATAAAGACTGTAATAAAATTCTTTTGTACAAAATATTAATTGTGAAATTTTTTTTAACGGGTAGGTAATATCCGAGAGAAATATAAATTCACAATTAATATGTTACATTCTTCGAATCTGATTCAGCAAATCATCCATTATACTCCCTAATTCCACAACAATATGCATTCTTTTATAGAAATTAAAACAACCATACTCATTCAAAATTTAATTACATATTCTGATTTTGAAATCTAAAAATTCAACTTGAGATATGACCAAAATCATCACTCTTAGATCCTTACATCTTTCACAAGCTATATTTTGACTTCAAAATTGTGTTAGAACATCAAATGTATATTAATGATTACAATCTGTGTTCAAACCGTTCAAAAATTTCTGAAGACACTTCGAATGATGAGCAATCGAGACGATGATCCAACCACATGTTACCCACAGTTATGTACCCGAAAAACTCTTGAAACCAAAGTAAAAGTTTAAACAACGTATCTGCGTCAGATTCTTTGGCATTTATTAGCAAAAATAACTTTGCGACTCCTATTCAAAGTAGCCAGTTTTGTCACAGCTCCAGCAAGTCAATTTCGACTTTTCAGTCAGACTAACCTTATTATAACCTTGAGATATACACCATCGTTACCAGAGAACCATTTACATTCCACCACATTATTAGCAGATATACCAACAACTTCATTACCCTTTGACTTTAGCCTCTCCAAAAAGTCATTATAATTATTCATTGAAACCCCATCATTTACTCATTCGCATCTTGTAATGAGAATTGCCATACGAATCATTGGGAATTAGCAATCAGTATTTTGAAATCTCGCAGCATGTCTACGCCAACAGTTATATGTGTATATATAACGTCTATCTTCTGGAATTAATTTGAATGTGAAGTTTCTGAAAAACACTCTGAACTACGAATTGGTTCTCCGAAAAAAAATGCTGATGAAGCAGCAAAAACTATAAATGACTTTAAACGGTAAAAGCTGGATGATAATGATGAAGTGTGCTGGCAAAGCGCAGAAAAAGAGAAGTTTTGGAACTGGAAAACGGATTGAGCAAAGTAGGAAGGAGGCTGTGAACAAATTACAAAGACTGAACCTGACTTCAAAGGATCCAAATGATTCAGTACCTGCTGAAGTCATTAACGAATACCTTGCTCCTGACTCTAAACCCCTGCGGACAATATTCTTCATCATCCTCTGATATTAGAAATTCTAAAATATCATCATATCTTTCATTATAAATATCCTCCATATTTCTGAAGATATTTTCTTAATTTTTCTTATTTGAAATCATTTACCTCTTCACGCTATCTGTATTACATCATAAAAGAAACTATTTTAGTTTCTAAATTCTGAAACATTCAAGTTTAAAATAGGAATATTTTGAAGTAGTGTTGGGAACTGAAGCATGAATTAGTATAATATAATGACACTTGATCAATGTGATTGTATTACAGTAAGTCATGCTGAGTTTCTAAATGGAACGTGATGATTCACAGATCATAACATCATCATGTGCCATGTTATACGACTCTTGTATTCTATTTAACCTCTAAAATATCAAGAAAATATTTCTTGATGATTCGGCCTTTTCCAAGGTATTCTAGTAATTTGACAAGTCAAGATCGTGCCATCACAATTTCCTTCCTAGAACATTAATAATGTTCATTCCGAAATTCATATCTGTGAATTCTGGACCATTACAAGCGGTGCTTAATCGCAAGAAGAAGAAACAAAAGGACAAAACTCTGAAATAGAAATTGGGGTATAAATTGCAGCAAATAAAAGAGAGCATTAACTGTGATTGATAATGATTATAGAAGACAGAAGCAGAGACTTTGAAATATAAGGGAACATATAAAGCCCAACGACAAACCATAAATTATAAACCATATATATCGATGCATATAGCAATATAAAGACACGGGAGAACTAGAAACACTATAAACCCAAGAGTATAGTAGAAGTAAATAGATTCTTCCGGCGGTAGATGAAAAAGAAGAATGACCGATATGAAAGTTAGAAGTATATCGAGAATCAGAACTGGATGGAGCATATTAATGAATACTTTAAAATATGAGTTGAGGGGGAAAGAATAGAAGGTGATGAAACATGACTAGGAACTTAGAAATCAACAGATTTAACTCACACAATGGCGGAATAAGTGAATCAAACCCTCTAGTGAATAGGTTAAGTTTTTTTTTTGTTTTGTTTTTTTTTTTTTGATTAATTTAGTCAAACCACAACTAAATCAAGTGTGATTAGATCAACACCTAGAGCTATTATTCACCACCTGGGTAATTTGAACTGAGAGAGAATCGGAGGAGCTCACTAGATCTGAATGTGTGTAACAAATGAGAGGCTTAACCTAAAATGAAGAACATAAGACTTTATATACCCCTGCTATTAACTCACCCATACGATTCATTCATCACACGTATGAGTTGGCTTCATCAGCCGTACGGGTGATCACTCACTCGTGTCTTCTCATTTAGGTTATAATTGTGACTTAGCTCAGCATCAACCATGCGTATGAGCCTGTCAGCCATACTAGTGAGGCTTCACTAGTACGTCTGACTAAGTCTAACATAGTCAAACATCTAAATCTCATTCCTGTAGTTCCTGTAACCATATACAAACACGGATAGGATAATAATGAGCAATCATGGTGGCCTGTAAATTGTTGTACCTATAATGGACGTGGGTAGATGTCTAGGGACTTGCATAAAATGCATCAACAGAAGGTGTGAGTTGTAAGGAAACGAAGAAGGTGAATTTATAAGAAAATCTCCGACAGAACAATTAAAATGGACGATCGCATTTAAAGCGGATTCTAATTTCCTTGATTACCGGAGAGTCAAATCTTATTAAGAAGATTTTCTTCAAATCCCTTGAAATCTGGGAATCAATCATATCTACGTCAAATGATAAGATGAATCTACACTTACTCATTTCACTCTTCTATGTTAGCTTCATTCGTACTCTTCATAAAAATGGATTGTTTATCCAAATTATTCGCTGATGATAAAACTCTAATTTTCAGCCCGTATGCATCATGAAAACATACTTATTATCATTCACAACCTTTCCACTCAAATTTCGGGACGAAATTTCTTTGACGGGTAGGTACTGTAACAACCCGGAAATTTCCAACCAAATTTAAACTTTAATCTTTATATGTTTCCGACACGATAAGCAATATTTGTTAAGTTAAATTTCAAGAATTTTAAACTATGTTCATACATTCATTCAACCTCGACCAAATTCCAACGATTCACGAACCATTAAATGAATATGATTATATATGTATATGTGAATATATATTATAACTTGAAACGTAAACAAAATATTAGATTAAATACTTTATATGATTGTATCTGTTTCAAAATGTTTATCAATGGAATTAGAAGATAAGATCAAATGATTGAATTATTAGATATATTGAATTATGATTACAAGTCTCTGTTGAAAGGCCCACGTTGATTTGAGAAATCTTTCCATTTTAACAATATTCGGAAAATGGTAAAGTGATTTATAAATAAGAACAAATCGTCAATCATTGAGAACTAGACAAAGGATAGTGGAAGATTGAATCTCATAAAGACTCAATTGATCTATTTAGTTTCAAACGTACAAAAACGTTTTCAGTTTAAAAAGAACTTTATTATTTAAAACGTATATAACTTTTATAAATATCTAGAACCACTTTTGACAACTCATTACTTAACTAGTACGATAAAGATAACGATATTTATATTTTATTTTATTAAATATATATAACGATTTAAATTAATATTATATATATTTATACGCGTATTATACGTACATAGTTTTATACTTTTACTATACTTAAACTTTACCTTTACTTTATTTTTACTTTACTTTAACTTTAATAATTCACTTTAATAATTCATACTTTAATAATTCACTTTAATAATTCATACTTTAATAATTCACTTTAATAATTCATACTTTAATAATTCACTTTAATAATTCATACTTTAATAATTCACTTTAATAATTCAAAAATCTATTATAAATAGAATTCAATAGGTTTCATTATTTCATAAAAACTTGAAAATATTTTTCTCTAAACTCTCTCAATCGATTTACATATATATATATTTACTCCGTATTATTTCAAGATATTATTAGTATACATAAAATATTACGACGGAGTGCTGTCCGAGTGGTTTCGAAATTGTTTTTCGAGTAGGATATGATTAAGGAAATTATGGGTTATAGCTATGGAGGTGATTGAGTATGGTTCATGGGTATGCTCGTGAGGTCAATATAGTGTTTATCATTTCCGTTGCGTCTACGTACCTTTCCTGCAATATTGAATCTCCATATTGATACGTGAGTACTCATAATTTAACTTTTACATACTAATAGTGTATCCCTGACTAGTGCTCGAGTATTTAGGATTATGCATGCTTGTAGTTTTTATATTGCCCTTAGACAGGTTAGGTTGAATCTTGAATTAGTTACACTTGCGGTTGAGATAAGGTATAAGATATGCATGTCCTTGGAAAGCTAGCGAAAAATTAAGAACTTTTCCTTTAGATATCGAATGGTTTCGATGAACGGATTAGAAGTTATAATCAATTGAATTTTGGATATTTTTATTAAAAATGATTATTATTATCGTCATTTTTATCGTCGTTCTAGTTTTATCTTATTATTATGATTATTATTATCTTTATCAATAAAAGATATTTATCGTTAAAATTTGTTAATTTTTTTTTATTATTACTATCGTTATTATCGTTAAAGTTATAATTAGTATTATTATTATTATCCAATTATTATTATTATTATTATTATTATTATTATTATTATTATTATTATTATTATTATTATTATTATTATCATTATTAATATATATATCATTATTTAAAAATGGTTATTGTTATTGTTATTATTATTATTACTATATTATCATTAAGATAATTATTAGTATTATCGTTAATAATGTTATAGTAACTATCATTATTAATATTAGTGTAATTAAAACAAATATTTGTAACACCTAATTATTTTGATTACTATTATTATCATTATTATGAACACGATATAAAAGACGATTAAAAGCTATTAAACGAAATGATTAGGAAATAATGAGTAAGAGTATCATGATAAAATTAAAATATTATAAGATATTGATTTAGATAAAATTATCGTTCTTATTATTTTTATCATTACTATTATTATTAAAAGTATCGTTAGTATTAAAACTATCATTTTAACAAAAATTATCATTTTAATAGAAATGTCATTGTTACTATAAAATATCATTATTATTATTATTTTAAATATAATTATTATTTTAAAGATAATATTAAAAATTATCTTAAATATTAAAGTTATCATAATTAGAATTATCGTTTTGTCTTAATGTCATCTTAGTTATTATAAATATTGATATTTTTATAATAATTATTATTATTACAAAATAATACAACTTTTACTTACTATCATTATAGATATCATTTTATCAAATAAATATGTGATACAAACATATTTTACTACGTGTAATAACTTACTTTAATAATACCTATCATATTATCTTTATGATATTAAATGAACTCTATAAATTTTATTACTTAATATATATAAAAGTATATTTTATTATATAAATTTAATATAAAATTTTATTTATTAATAAATAAATTATATTATTTACTCTAATAAATCTTTTAAAAATATTTAAAAATATAAAACGACGATATTTAAACTATATATTAATCATGTATAGATTTTTGGAAATTATTTTGAGTCAAATTCACTTTTGTTGACTTTTGCATATTAGTCTCGAGCATTAGGATTGTGGTACACTATGACTTGACCTAATTTGATAGACAAATATTGACCAACACATAAATATATATAATTAATTTAGGTTTGTGAATCCGAGGCCAACCTTGCACTTGTTCAATGACGTTATATGTATTTTTACTACAAAATACAGTATGGTGAGTTTCATTTACCTTTTTACCCTTTATATTTTTGGGACAGAGAATACATGCGCTTTTATAAATGTTTGACGAAATAGACACAAGTAATTGAAACTACATTCTATGGTTGAATTATCGAAATCGAATATGCCCCTTTTTATTAAAGTCTGGTAATCTAAGAATTAGGGAACAGACACCCTAATTGACGCGAATCCTAAAGATAGATCTATTGGGCCTAACAAACCCCATCCAAAGTACCAGATGCTTTAGTACTTCAAAATTTATATCATGTCCGAAGGAGGATCCCGGAATGATAGGGGATATTCTTATATGTATCTAGTTAATGTCGGTTACCAGGTGTTCACCATATGAATGATTATTTTTGTCTCTATGCATGAGACATATATTTTTGAGAACTGGAAATGAAATTCTTGTGGTCTATTAAAATGATGAAAATAAATGATTATGATAAACTAATGAACTCACCAACCTTTTGGTTGACACTTTAAAGCATGTTTATTCTCAGGTGTTAAAGAAATCTTCCGCTATGCATTTGCTCATTTTAAAGATATTACTTGTAGTCTTTCATAGCATATTTCGAAGAACGTTGTATTCGAGTCATTGAGTTCATCAAAGATTATTATTAAATCAATTTATAGTTGGATAGTGGATATTATGAAATGGTATGCATGCCTGTCAATTTTCGATGTAAAGAAAGTTTGTCTTTTAAAAACGAATGCAATGTTTGTAAAATGTATCATATAGAGGTCAAATACCTCGCAATGTAATCAACTATTGTGAATCGTTTATAATGTATATGAACGGGTCCTTTCAACTCGAGTGCAATGTCTTTTGAAATATGTCATGAATGACTCCAAGTAATATCTCTAAGATGAGCAAATACACAGCGGAAGATTTCTTTCGTACCTGAGAATAAACATGCTTTCAAGTGTCAACTAAAAGGTTGGTGAGTTCATTAGTTTAACATAAATAATCATTTCCATCATTTTAATAGACCACAAGATTTTCATTTTCAGTTCTCATAAATATACGTCCCATGCATAGAGACAAAAATAATCATTCATATGGTGAACACCTGGTAACCGACATTAACAAGATGCATATAAGAATATCCCCTATCATTCCGGGAAATCCTTCGGACATGATAAAACAACATCGAAGTACTAAAGCATCCGGTACTTTGGATGGGGTTCGTTAGGCCCAATAGATCTATCTTTAGGATTCGCGTCAATTAGGCGTGCACTAATTCTCAAAATTAGTGATGTTCCCTAATTCTTAGGCTACCAATTAAAAAGGGGCATATTCGGCTTCGATCATTCAACCATATAATGTAGTTTCGATTACTTGTGTCTATTTCGTAAAAACATTTATAAAAATTGCGCATGTATTCTCAGCCCTAAAATATAAAGGGTAAAAAGGCAAATGAAACTCACCTAATGTATTTTATAGTAAAAATACATATGACTATATTGAACAATGCAGGGTTGGCCTCGGATTCACGAACCTATACAATTTATATATATATTAACACATATAATGGTAATCAAACAAATTTATATATTTATTATTAGTGATATAATTGTTTTATGCTTCATTAATTCATTTATTAATATTAAAGATAATTTCTTATTAAGGTAGTTTAATAATTTATTTATAAAAACAATAACTTTACATTAGGGTCTTTATGATAAAAAAATATATATAGTTTAATTAATAACATTTTATTGATAGAATATAATAATATATGAGGTTAATATATTTGTAATGTATTTTTATATAAAAAAAAATCTATTTATAATAATACTAATAAAAATGATAATTTTTGTAAAAATGATAGTAATGATAACAATTCCTAGTAATAACAATACTTATTAATGATAGTCATTTTAATAATAGTAATGGTATTATCGACAATACTACTTATGTTAATAATAATAATAATAATAATAGTAGTAATAATAATAATAATAATAATAATAATAATAATAATAATAATAATAATAATAATAATAATAATAATAATAATAATAATAATAATAATAATAATAATAATAATAATAATAATAATAATAGAAAAACTACCTCAAAGAATAAGTTCCAAAAAAAAAAAACAAGTGCCCTTGCTCGGGCTCAAACCCGCGACCTCCCGCTCACCCATCAACACTCTCAACCATTCCTCTATTAATGCTTTTCAGATTAAATTATAACCCTAATTTCTTTTATCCTAAAACCCATACTCATCTTCATGTTCTCATCTCTCATTCATAACTATCATAGTAGCCCAGCAAGAACCAGTTTGGGTTGGCCCAGCAAAGAACAAGCCCAACAGCAACTTCTATTATTAATTAAAAAAAAATTATTCCGTCCCCTAGTTTCGAACCTGTGACCTCTAGCTCAACACACAACTCCTTAACCATCTATTCTATATATGCTTATCTGTTTTTATTTTGACCCTTAATTTCTTTAACCCATCGTTTACAGTCATCCTCAATCTTCACGATTACACTAATCATCATCATCACATAATATCATAATCATCACGATTATATATTATCATCTTCATCTTTAATCTAAGATCATCATTATTATTATAACATCATCATTTTCAAATCATAATCATCATCATAATGAATCACCATCATGAACTTCACGACATCATCATTTTCATCATCGATGTCTATCATAACCATCATCATCATTTAATCCATATCATCAATTTTAATTGAGATTTTTGGTCCAATCGAAGCAGATATTGAAACACAGCCCAATATCAAGAAATGGACACGACCCAATATAAAAAGTCTTGATCTTTTACTGCCTAATTTATGTACCAGTTCATCCATTCAAAATTTTGTTTTCATAAACCGACCCCACAATTAAATTGACATCCCACTTCCAATTAAATAACATACGTCCACTAGTTTTAAACTTCTAAACACTCACGACATAAATCATCATCTTTCTTGCGTATATCTTTAAGATAAGAATAGAACAGGAACGGGAATACAGCTGTAGCAATATAGCAGTAGCTGTAGGGTAACGAAGAAAAAAAAGAAAAATGCAGCAGCAGGATCACGATATACAGGTACGATGGTGTTGGTTTTTCAGCTGAAACAGGATATAAATGCCAGCAGTAGCAGTAACATTCATAGGGATGTTTGGGTTTGTGGTGATCGAGCAAAAGAAAAAAAATAAAATCAACAGCAGCAGCATGGGCTGCTTTTCGAACCAAAGTTACTGCAGTGGTAGCAGTTGATAGGAACATATAACCACAGCGAATAAATTAATAAGTTTAGTGATGGTTTTGGTTGGGTTTTTGGTTGCAACAACCATCAAATAGCCGCAGTAGCCTGTTCCATCGAACAGGAGTAGTATGCAAGCAGTAGTAGTGAATTGTTTATGGTGTTTGTTCGATCAAGCTACAAAACAGAAAAAGTTCGAGCAGGAATAGAAGAGAGGGAGAGATGGATAGAAAGAGAGGTAAAGGTGGTGGTCTTGGTTCATTCTAATAGAAACAGATATATGAATTGTAAGTGGGTGTTAGGTGGTTGTGGTAGTGGATTTTTTTGAAGTATTAGAAAAAGGAAATATATATATACATAGTGCTCGTAAAGATTTCACATATTAAGAGAAAACAGTGTAAATGCAATGCATGATTGTAACTTTCATATATAATATAATAGTTAATAGTGTTATAATAATATAATTAATAAAGAATCATATTAGCCTCAATTTGTGGATGTTTGCCGTGAATCATGCACTGCACGTATAGGATTAATAATAATAATAATATAACAAGGATTCAAGAGGTGGAAGTGTTGAAAAAAATGCAGAGAATATATATATCATATCACAGAATACAATTCACAAAAGCATAAAGTTAACTAACGTGTTTTTCAATGAATAACATATAATAATATATTAATACTTTTTAAAATCATGAATTGAAATGAAAACAACAATAGTAAAGCCATCGGTTACTATTTAGTCGACATAGGATTTAGGGTATTATTTCGTAGTCCGTTGTTAACTCAGTGGCGAATAAGAGTCTTTGAAAAAGAAAAAAAATCTCAGCCTATAATTTATTTTACCTCTTTTAGAATCACCGTTTATTTTTACAAAACATATAAGTTCGTTTTTAGACTTGTCTAATATCAATCGAAACAATCAAACAAGTATTACAATCATTAAATATTTATTTTTAATATATTCTATATATATTTATATATATATGGATTCATTTTAAATTAAAATTTTATTATATCGTTTGTTATTTTACATATTTATTTCTAATATTAAAATCATATATTACTTCAAATTATAATTCAAATTAGTATATATATTTATATATCTAAATATATATGTATCTATTTACAAATAGTTCTTCGTGAATCGTCGGGAATGGTCGAAGTTAAATGAATGTAATAAAACAGTTCAAAATTTTTGAGACTCAATATTACAGACTTTGTTTATCGTGTCGAATTCGTATAAAGATTAAGTTTAAATTTGCTCGGAAATTTTCGGGTCGTCACATAGACGAGTTCCTAATGCTTGCTGTAATGTTTACCAGAATCTTGAAATAAATCTGCCATCCCTATCAGTGATAATAGAGATTGGTATTCCATTTCTGGAGATGACTTCCTTCAAATACAGTCGTGCTAACTTCTCCATCTTGTCATCCTCTCTTATTGGCAGGAAGTGTGCTGATTTGGTGAGATGATCAACTATTACCCAAATAGTATCAAAACCACTTACAGTCCTTGGCAATTTAGTGATGAAATCCATGGTAATGTTTTCCCATTTCCATTCCGGGATTTCGGGTTATTCAAGTAGACCTGATGGTTTCTGATGCTCAGCTTTGACCTTAGAACACGTCAAACATTCTCCTACGTATTTAGCAACATCGGCTTTCATACCCGGCCACCAAAAATGTTTCTTGAGATCCTTGTACATCTTCCCCGTTCCAGGATGTATTGAGTATCTGGTTTTATGAGCTTCTCTAAGTACCATTTCTCTCATATCTCCAAATTTTGGTACCCAAATTCTTTCAGCCCTATACCGGGTTCCGTCTTCCCCAATATTAAGATGCTTCTCTGATCCTTTGGGTATTTTATCCTTTAAATTTCCCTCTTTTAAAACTCCTTGTTGCGCCTCCTTTATTTGAGTAGTAAGGTTTGTGTGAATCATTATATTCTTAGCTTTTACTCGAATGGGTTCTCTGTCCTTTCTGCTCAAGGCGTCGGCTACCACATTTGCCTTCCCCGGGTGATAACGAATCTCAAAGTCGTAATCATTCAACAATTCAATCCATCTGCGCTGCCTCATGTTCAATTGTTTCTGATTAAATATGTGTTGAAGACTTTTGTGGTCGGTATATATAATACTTTTGACCCCATATAAGTAGTGCCTCCAAGTCTTTAATGCAAAAACAACCGCGCCTAATTCCAAATCATGCGTCGTATAATTCTGCTCGTGAATCTTCAATTGTCTAGAGGCATAAGCAATTACCTTCATTCGTTACATTAATACACAACCGAGACCTTGCTTTGAGGTGTCATAATATATCACAAAATCATCATTCCCTTCAGGTAATGACAATATAGGTGCCGTAGTTAACTTTTTCTTCAACAATTGAAATGCTTTCTCTTGTTCATCCTTCCATTCAAATTTCTTCCCTTTATGCGTTAATGCAGTCAAGGGTTTTGCTATTTTGGAAAAATCTTAGATGAATCTCCTGTAATAACCAGCCAGCCCTAAAAATTGGCGTATGTGCTTCGGAGTTTTCGGGGTTTCCCACTTTTCAACGGTTTCAATCTTTGCTGGATCCACTTGAATACCTTCTTTGTTCACTATGTGACCGAGGAATTGAACTTCTTCCAACCAAAATGCACACTTTGAAAACTTAGCGTACAGTTTTTCTTTCCTCAACAACTCTTTGAAAACTTAGCGTACAGTTTTTCTTTCCTCAACAACTCTAGCACTTTTCTCAAATGTTCTTCGTGCTCTTGATCATTCTATGAGTAAATAAGTATGTCATCGATAAAAACAATGACAAACTTGTCAAGGTATAGTCCACACACTCGGTTCATGAGGTCCAAGAACACAGATGGTGCGTTAGTCAACCCAAACGGCATAACCATAAACTCGTAATGACCGTAACGCGTCCTGAAAGCAGTCTTCGGAATATCATCCTCTTTTACCCGCATTTGATGATACCCAGAACGTAAATCAATCTTCGAATAAACTGACGAGCCTTGTAGTTGATCAAATAAGTCGTCGATTCTTGGTAGTGGATAGCGATTCTTGATGGTAAGTTTGTTCAACTCTCGGTAGTCGATACATAACCTGAATGTACCATCCTTCTTCTTGACAAACAAAATTGGAGCTTCTCACGGTGATGTGCTTGGTCGAATGAAACCACTCTCTAAAAGTTCCTGTAACTGACTTTGTAATTCTTTCATTTCGGTGGGTGTGAGTCTGTATGGAGGATGAGCTATTGGTGGAGCTCCCGGTACAAGGTCTATTTGAAATTCAACGGATCGGTGTGGAGGTAGTCCCGGTAATTCTTTCGAAAATACATCGGGAAATTCTTTTGCGACGGGAACATCATTGATGTTCTTTTCTTCGAAATTGACTTTCTCGACGTGTGCTAGCACAGTATAGCAACCTTTTCTTATTAGTTTTTGTGCCTTCAGGTTACCAATAAGATTTAACTTCGCGTTGCTCTTTTCTCTGTACACCATTAAGGGTTTTCCTTTTTCTCGTATAATGCTAATTGCATTTTTGTAACAAACGATTTCTGCTTTCACTTCTTTCAACTAGTCCATACCGATTATCACATCAAAACTCTCTAACTCTACTGGTATCAAGTCAATCTTAAATGTTTCGCTAACCAGTTTAATTTCTCGATTCCGACATATATTATCTACTGTAATTAATTTACCATTTGCTAATTCGAGTAAAAATTTATTATCCAAGGGCGTCGGTGAGCAACTTAGTTTAGCACAAAAATCTCTACTCATATAGCTTCTATCCGCACCCGAATCAAATAAAATATAAGTAGATTTATTGTCAATGAGAAACGTACCCGTAACAAGCTCCGGGTCTTCCTGCGCTTCTGCTGTATTAATATTGAAAACTCTTCCGCGGCCCTGCCCATTAGTATTCCCCATATTCGGGCAATTTTTAATAATGTGGCCCGGTTTTCCACATTTATAACAGACTACGTTGGCAGTACTCGCTCCGACACTACTTGTTCCGACATTACTCGTTCCGGCATTATTTGTTCCTTTAGTTCTGTTATACATTGGTCCGTAGACCTCACACTTTGTCGCTCTATGACCATTTCTTTTACACCTATTGCAAAATGTTTCGCAGAACCCCGGATGATTCTCTTCACACCTTTGGCATTGCTGTTTCTGATTATTGTTATTGTTGCGGTTGTTATTGTTGTTGGGACATTTGTTGTAGTTGTTGTTGTTGGGATTGCGATTGTTGTTGTTGCGATTTATGTTGTGGTTGTTGGGATAGTTGTTGCGATTGTGGTTGTAATTGTTGTTGTTGTTGTTGTACTGGTGACTCTTGTCACTGTTTTCCTCCCACTTTCTCTTGACTTGTTTCATGTTAGCCTCTTCGGTCACTTGCTCCTTAATCCTTCCTTCGATCTGGTTCACTAATTTGTGAGCCATTCGACTTGCCTTTTGTATGGAGGTGGGCTCGTGTGAACTCACATCTTCTTGAATTCTTTTCGGTAAACCTTTTACAAATGCATCGATCTTATCTTTTTCATCTTCGAACGTTCTAGGACACAATAGGCACAATTCTGTGAATCGTCGTTCGTACGTAGTGATATCGAAACCTTGTGTTCATAATCCTCTAAGCTCTACCTTGAGCTTATTGACCTCGTTTCTGGGACGATACTGCTCGTTCATCAATTGCTTGAATGCTGACCATGGTAGTGCGTAAGCAGCATCTTGTCCTACCTGCTCGAGATAGGTATTCCACCATGTTAACGCCGTACCTGTGAAGGTATGTGTAGCGTACTTAATTTTTTCCTCTTCGGTACACTTACTTATGGCAAACACCGATTCGACCTTCTCGGTCCACCGTTTCAATCCAATTGGTCCTTCGGTTCTATCAAATTCCAAAGGTTTGCAGGCAGTGAATTCTTTGTAGGAGCATCCTACACGATTTCTTGTGGAATTAGTTCCACTGCTAGATCCAGAGTTATTGTTATTTTGCATCGCAGCCTGCATTGCGGCTATGTTCGCAGCAAGGAAAACACGGAAGTCTTCCTTACTCATGTTCAAGTTCTGACGAGTTGCCGGTGCCATTTCCTTCAAAAATAGCCAAAAGAATTGAGTTAATCATATAGAATTTAAGAGTAGTCAATAGTATTTCGTAGCATTATATGAACTTATTTATAAAAGCTTTTTCTTCATATTAGCATTTTATAGTTTTAATTCGGGTAGTACCTACCCGTTAAGTTCATACTTACTAACTAATATACAATTTAACTACTACGCTTCTATATGAAAAACTTATTACAATAAAATTTCGCGATCAAACTTTATACAAAATATTACAAACTTACAATACCGCTATTATACATATAGGATGAAATATAACACATAATAACATTGCTACTCGGCAGCTATAAAGGTAATTCTAGTTAATACGCAAGTTGTTCAGCAAAAGAAATAAAGACACGTAATTCATATGCCCAGAAACAAGTCATGCATTCTGGGTTGCACGTTTAAAGTAACCATTATGACCATTGGCTAGGCAGCATGTTGTAATGTCGTCAAAAGGACGAGGGTTTCATAATGCCCAACAGCCGCGTAACAATCTAAAAACCTTGTTTCTCATCTCAACTACCGAGTCCGTCACTTGTGGGAATGTTTTATTTAAAAGTTGCAACCCAATATTCTTTTTCTCAATTTGATGAGAAGCGAATATTATTAACCCGTAAGCATAACATGCTTCTTTATGTTGCATGTTAGAAGCTCTTTCTAACTCACGAAATCCTATGTTGGGATATGTTGATTCAAAATAGGTTCTTAACCCGTAGCGTAAAATTGCATTTGGGTTCCCTGCATTTAACGCTTTAAAGAAAACACGGTGTAACTTACGGTCTCCCCAATGTGATATACCCCACCTATCAAAGGAAAGCCTTTTATAAACTAAGGCATTTCTAGAAAGTCTTTCAAATGTTTGACAAGTTAATTTCGCCATAACTAAATGTGCTGATGAATTCTGACCGACTCTAGACAAGATTTCCTCAATCATATCCTCTGGTAGGTCTTCTAAAATATTCGGTTGTCTACCCTTAACGTCCATTTTGTTTTTATACTGTAAAATAGACAAGGATTAGATTCGTAAAAGATAATTAACAAACAATACAAGCAATTTTTACATAGAACATAAAAGGACAAGCACACTACAATACACATAATACACAACATGATTACAACCCTCTAATCTGAATCACTGGCTTCTTCTTCTTCGGACTTGGTTCGTTTTCCTAATTTTCTATGAATATATGGTGTTCCACTAATACGATCCGTCATTTTCCATAATGGTTTAGAAAAACCTGGTGGTTTAGAGGTTCCCGGGTCATTGTTACATTTTAGGAAATACGGATGTTGCCGATACATATAAAGTTCATCGGGGTTGGAATCGGGTTTCTCTATTTTTATACCTTTTCCTTTATTATTTTCTTTTGCTATATTAAATTGGGTCGAGGTAATTTCTATAACATCATCGGAATCCTCATCGGGATCCGATTCATCGGAAAATTGGTAATCTTCCCAATATTTTGCTTCCTCGGCGGAAACACCATTGACCATTATTGACTTTGGTCCGTTGGTTGAGGATTTTCTTTTATTTAATCGATTTACTGTAGGTATCAATATTTCTTCCTCCGAAACCTCTTCTTCTTCCGGTTCCTCCTCTTCCGGTTCCTCCTCTTCCGGTTCCTCTTCTTCCGGTTCTTCTGGTTCCTCTTCGGGAATTTGTGAATCTTCCCAAAGTATATTCGACTCTTCATTATTATTAGGTGATTCGATGGGATTTGTACTAGTGGTAGACATCTATCACAAAATATCAAACACATTAAGAGGTTAATATATATCACATAATATTTACATGTTAATAATATATAGTTTCCAACAAAAGTGTTAAGCAATCGTTTTTTAAAGAAAATACGGTCGAAGTCCAGACTCACTAATGTATCCTAACAAACTCGATAAGACACACTAATGCAAATTTTTGGTTCTCTAAGACCAACGCTAGGAAACCAACTGAAATGTCCCGTTCATATTGATTATAAACGTTCCATATTAATTGATTATAAACGTTCCATATTAATTCGATCATTCAACCATAGAAAGTAGTTTCATGTACTTGTGTCTATATTGTAAAACATTTATAAAGCTTCATGTATTCTCATCCCAAAAATATTAGATTTTAAAAGTGGGACTATAACTCACTTTCACAGATTTTTCTTCGTCAGGAAGTAAGACTTGGCCACTGGTCGATTCACGAACCTATAACAAATATGTACATATATATCAAAGTATGTTCAAAATATAATTACAATATTTTTAATACATTTTGATGTTTTAAGTTTATTAAGTCAGCTGTCCTCGTTAGTAACCTACAACTAGTTGTCCAAAGTTAGATGTACAGAAATAAATTGATATATATTATCTTGAATCAATCCACGACCCAGTGTATACACGTCTCAGGCTAGATCACAACTCAAAGTATATATATTTTTAGAATCAACTTCAACCCTATATAGCTAACTCCAACATTACTGCATATAGAGTGTCTATGGTTGTTCCAAATAATATATATACATGGGTCGATATGATATGTCAAAACATTTGCATACGTGTCAATGGTATCCCAAGATTACATAATATATTAGAATACATGTATAATACAATATGAGTTAGCTAGGATATGATTAATATAGATTTGTTACAATATTTCCCGTAGCTACAACAATCAAAAAATATCCAATCTTGTTTTACCCATAACTTCTTCGTTTTAAATCCGTTTTGAGTGAATCAAATTGATATGATTTCATATTGAACTCTATTTTATGAATCTAAACATAAAAAGTATAGGTTTATAGTCATAAATATAAGTTACATGTCGTTTTTGTAAGAGGTAGTCATTTCAGTCGAAAGAACGACGTCTTGATGACCATTTTGAAAAACATACTTCCACTTTGAGTTTAACCATGATTTTTGGATATAGTTTCATGTTCATAAGAAAAATCATTTTCCCAGAAGAACAACTTTTAAATCAAAGTTTATCATAGTTTTTAATTAACTACACCAAAACAGCCCGCGGTGTTACTACGACGGCGTATATCCGGTTTTACGGTGTTTTTCGTGTTTTCCGGTTTTAAATCATTAAGTTAGCATATCATATAGATATATAACATGTGTTAAGTTGATTTTAAAAGTCAAGTTAGAAGGATTAACGTTTGTTTGCGAACAAGTTTAGAATTAACTAACTATGTTCTAGTGATTTCAAGTTTAAACCTTCGAATAAGGTAGTTTTATATATATGAATCGAATGATGTTATGAACATCATTACTACCTCAGGTTTTGTGGATAAACCTACTGGAAATGAGACAAATAGATCTAGCTTCAAAGGATCCTTGGATGGCTTGAAAGTTCTTGAAGCAGAATCATGACACGAAAACAAGTTCAAGTAAGATTTCCACTCGAAATAAGATTGTTATAGTTATAGAAATTGAATCAAAGTTTGAATATGAGTATTACCTTGTATTAGAAAGATATCTTACTGTAAATAAGAAAGATTTCTTGAGGTTGGATGATCACTATACAAGATTGGAAGTAAGCTAGCAAACTTGGAAGTATTATTGATTTTATGAAACTAGAACTTATAGAATTTATGAAGAACACTTAGAAATTGAAGATAGAACTTGAGAGAGATCAATTATATGAATAAAATTGAAGAATTAAAGTGTTTGTAGGTGTTTTTAGTCGTTGGTATATGGATTAGATATAAAGGATGTGTAATTTTGTTTACATGTAAATAAGTCATAAATGATTACTAATATTTTTGTAATTTTATGAGATATTTCATGCTAGTTGCCAAATGATGGTTCCCATATGTGTTAGGTGACTCACATGGGCTGCTAAGAGATGATCATTGGAGTGTATATACCAATAGTACATACATCTAAAAGCTGTGTATTGTACGAGTACGAATACCGGTGCATACGAATAAAATTGTTGATGAAACTGAACGAGGATGTAATTGTAATCATTTTTGTTAAGTAGAAGTATTTTGATAAGTGTCTTCAAGTCTTTCAAAAGTGTATGAATACATATTAAAACACTACATGTATATACATTTTAACTGAGTCGTTAAGTCATCATTAGTCGTTACATGTAAATGTTGTTTTGAAACCTTTAGGTTAACGATCTTGTTAAATGTTGTTAACCCATTGTTTATTATATCTAAAGAGATGTTAAATTATTACATTATCATGATATTATGATATATTAATATATCTTAGTATGATATATATACAGTTAAATGTTGTTACAACGATAATCGTTACATATATGTCTCGTTTCGAAATCATTAAGTTAGTAGTCTTGTTTTTACATATGTAGTTCATTGTTAATACACTTAATGACATGTTTACTTATCATTTATCATGATTAAACATAGTGTATCAATATCTTAATATGATTCATATGTACTTAGTAAGACGTTGTTATAACGATAATCGTTATATATATATCATTTTCGAGTTTCTTAATTCAATAGTCTCATTTTTGTGTATATAACTCATTGTTAAAATACCTAATGAGATACTTACTTATCAGAATATCATGTTAACTATATATATAACCATATATATGTCATCATATAGTTTTTACAAGTTTTTAACGTTCGTGAATCACCGGTCAACTTGGGTGGTCAATTGTCTATATCAAACCTATTTCAATTAATCAAGTCTTAACAAGTTTGATTGTTTAACATGTTGGGAACAGTTAATCATGTAAATAATAATTTCATTTAATATATATAAACATGGAAAAATTCGGGTCACTACATAAAAGACTTAAGCAAAACAAGATACCAATTGTTAAGGTTCGATGGAATGCTCGTAGATGACCCGAGTTCACCTGGGAGCGTGAAGATCAGATGAAGCTGAAATACCCTCACCTATTTCCAGAAGATGCGTCAACACCTTCAACAGCTTAAAATTTCGGGACGAAATTTATTTAACGGGTAGGTACTGTAGTGACCCGAACTTTTCCATGTTTATATATATTAAATGAAATTGTTATTTACATGATTAAGTGTTTCCAACATGTTAAGCAATCAAACTTGTTAAGACTTGATTAATTGAAATAGGTTTCATATAGACAATTGACCACCCAAGTTGACCGGTGATTCACGAACGTTAAAACTTGTAAAAAATATATGATGACATATATATGATTATATATATAGTTATCATTATATTATGATAAGTTAGTATCTCATTAGGTATTTTAACAATGAGTTATATACATAAAATTGAGTTTATTGAATTAAGAAACTCGAAACGATATATTTAACGATTATCGTTATAACAACGTCTTACTAAATACATATGAATCATATTAAGATATTGATACACTATGTTTAATCATGATAAATGATAAGTAAACATGTCATTAATTGTATTAACAATGAACTACATATGTAAAAACAAGACTACTAACTTAATGATTTCGAAACGAGACATATATGTAACGATTATCGTTGTAACAACATTTAACTGTATATATATACCATACTAGGATATATTAATATATCATAATATCATGATAATGTAATAATTTAACATCTCTTTAGATATAATAAACAATGGGTTAACAACATTTAACAAGATCGTTAACCTAAAGGTTTCAAAACAACATTTACATGTAACGACTAACGATGACTTAACAACTCAGTTAAAATGTATATACATGTAGTGTTTTAATATGTATTCTTACACTTTTGAAAGACTTCAAGACACTTATCAAAATACTTCTACTTAACAAAAATTCTTACAATTACATCCTCGTTCAGTTTCATCAACAATTCTACTCGTATGCACCCATATTCGTACTCGTATAATACACAGCTTTTAGATGTATGTACTATTGGTATATACACTCTAATGATTAGCTTTTAGCAGCCCATGTGAGTCACCTAACACATGTGGGAACCATCATTTGGCAACTAGCATGAAATATCTCATAAAATTACAAAAACATTAGTAATCATTCATGACTTATTTACATGTAACAAAATTACACATCCTTTATATCTAATCCATATACCAATGACCAAAAACACCTACAAACACTTTTATTCTTCAATTTTCTTCATCTAATTGATCTCTCTCAAGTTCTATCTTCAAGTTCTAAGTGTTCTTCATAAATTCTATAAGTTCTAGTTTCATAAAATCAAGAATACTTACAAGTTTGCTAGCTTACTTCCAATCTTATAAAGTGATCATCCAACCTCAAGAAATCTTTCTTATTTACAGTAAGATATCTTTCTAATATAAGGTAATACTCATATTCAAACTTTTATTCAATTTCTATAACTATAACAATCTTATTTCGAGTGGAAATCTTACTTGAACTTATTTTCGTGTCATGATTCTGCTTCAAAAACTTTAAAGCCATCCAAAGATCCTTTGAAGCTCAAGTTATTTTTTCATCATTTCCAGTAGGTTTACCTACTAAACTTGAGGTAGTAATGATGTTCATAACATCATTCGATTCATATATATAAAACTACCTTATTCGAAGGTTTAAACTTGTAATCACTAGAACATAGTTTAGTTAATTCTAAACTTGTTCGCAAACAAAAGTTAATCCTTCTAACTTGACTTTTAAAATCTACTAAACACATATTCTATATCTATATGATATGCTAACTTAATGATTTAAAACCTGAAAACACGAAAAAACACCGTAAAACTGGATGTACGCCGTCGTAGTAACACCGCGGGCTGTTTTGGGTTTGATAATTAAAAACTATGATAAACTTTGATTTAGAAGTTGTTCTTCTGAGAAAATGATTTTTCTTATGAACATGAAACTATATCCAAAAATCATGGTTAAACTCAAAGTGGAAGTATGTTTTTCAAAATGGTCATCAAGACGTCGTTCTTTCGACTGAAATGACTATCTCTTACAAAAATGACTTGTAACTTATATTTCCGACTATAAACCTATACTTTTTCTATTTATATTCATAAAATAGAGTTCAATATGAAACCGTAGCAATTTGATTCACTCAAAACGGATTTAAAACGAAGAAGTTATGGGTAAAACAAGATTGGATATTTTTTAATTGTTTTAGCTACTGGAAATATTGTAACAATTCTATACAAATCATATCCTAGCTAACTTATATTGTATTATACATGTATTCTAATATATTATGTAATCTTGGGATACCATAGACACGTATGCAAATGTTTTGACATATCATATCGACCCATGTATATATATTATTTGGAACAACCATAGACACTCTATATACAGTAATGTTTGAGTTAGCTATACAGGGTTGAGGTTGATTCCAAAAATATATATACTTTGAGTTGTGATCTAGCCTGAGACGTGTATACACTGGGTCGTGGATTGATTCAAGATAATATATATATCGATTTATTTCTGTACATCTAATTGTGGACAACTAGTTGTAGGTTACTAACAAGGACAGCTGAATTAATAAACTTAAAACATAAACGTAGTAAAAATGTTGTAAATATATTTTGAACATACTTTGATATATATGTACATATTTGTTATAGGTTCGTGAATCGACCAGTGGCTAAGTCTTACTTCCCGATGAAGTAAAAATCTGTGAAAGTGAGTTATAGTCCCACTTTTAAAATCTAATATTTTGGGATGAGAATACATGTAGTTTTATAAATGTTTTACGAAATAGACACAAGTAAATGAAACTACATTATATGGGTGAATGATCGAAGCTGAATATGCCCCTTTTTGCTTGGTAACCTAAGAATTAGTAAACCGATCTACTAATTGACGCGAATCCTAAAGATAGATCTATTGGGCCTAACGAACCCCATCCATGGTTGCGGATGCTTTAGTACTTCGATGTTGTTTTATCATGTCCGATGGATTTCCCGGAATGATAGGGGATATTCTTATATGCGTCTTGTTATTGTCGGTTACCAGGTGTTCACCATATGAATGATTTTTATCTCTATGTATGGGATGTATATTGAAATATGAAATCTTGAGGTCTATTATTACAATTTGATAAATATATAGGTTAAACCTATAACTCACCAACATTTTTGTTGATGTTTAAAGCATGTTTATTCTCAGGTGATTATTAAGAGCTTCCGCTGTTGCACGCTAATATGTGGACAAGATTTGGTGTCAGCATGCTTGTATAATATGTTTAAAACTGCATTCGAGATCTATTTTGTTGTAACATATTAATATTGTAAACCAATATGTATTGGTAGTGTGTAAGTGTGATATTTTTAGATTATCATTTCTGGATAATCTAGGTGGTGTCTTTTTAACCTTGTCGATAAAATAAAGGTTATGGTTTGTTTTAAAAACGAATGCAGTCTTTGAAAAACGTCTCATATAGAGGTCAAAACCTCGCAACAAAATTAATTAATATGGAACGTTTATAATCGATATGAACGGGACATTTCATTTGTATCCTATTTTGCATATTTATTTACACACAAATTGTTCGTGAATCATCGAGCACAGTCAAGGGTAAATTGAACACATGAACATAGTTTTCAAAGTTTTTGAGATTTTCAACATTACGGGCTTTGCTTATCGTGTCGGAAGTATATATAGATTAAGTTTAAATTTGATCAGAAATTTTCGGGTCGTCACACACTTAGCTTTTTTATTCTTTTCTTTGCCTTTTTATTCTCCTTTATTCCATTTTAAATGAATTCAAGCGTTTTGGGTTGTTTCTCCATTTATGTTCTCTCCGAGGTAACAATAATTTCGGTATTATAACCTAGTTTTATCGTTCATAAATATGTATAAACATGATTTTGAATTCATTTAGTTGAAAATTCTACAAATTTTCACAAAATTTGGCAATTAAACTAAGTGTAAACCCGAGAGAATTTATAACCCTTCCCCACACTTGAGATCTTGCAATGCCCTCATTTGTAAGAAATCAGTAAAAATTTATATTCATGAGGGTGATTAGTGTAGAAAAATGATTAAAAATACCGAGTTTGTAATTACTAAGCTCGTCGAATGATAGATGGCGTGCCTCATCGTTCATTCCTTTTGTTGTAATTTCACATATTTGTTTTTTTCTTCTTATCGTCAAAATTAGTAGTTTTTGCTGAACTTAATGCCAGTCTTTGAAAGTGCGCTGTTTTACCCTGTTTTACATAAGATAAACTACAAAACATATATATAATATATATATATATATATATATATATATATATATATATATATATATATATATATATATATATATATATATATATATATATATATATATATATATGTATAGATATAAATATATATATATTTTTTATTTTTTATTTTTTTGCATAATTTAGATCAGTAATATTAAAAATAATGATAACAAAATTTTTCGCCCCGTCTTTGGGTAAAGCAATTTCGATTCTATGATCTAGTCTTTAACTCACGACAAATTTTAGAAATCAATTTTTAAACTTAATGAAATAAAGTAAATTTTGTTTTTAAATTCACACAAAACTTAAATTTAAAAAGCATATTAATTTCATACAAAACCTATAAAACAAAAATTCAGAATGGAGGGAGAAAACTAGTTCTTTAGTGTCTGTTAGTGGAAAAGACCAATCGGATTCCATTCTCAGAACTACACGAGAACAGAACAACTAACTCTAGAAAACGTTTTCTTTTTAGAACATTTGAATCTCCCCACACTTAGGTAGATGTGGTGTCAAAATTGTGATTAACTTCATCATCAATTTCTTTTGGACCATAATCAACTTGCATATCTGTGACTTTTGCTTTAAGCCATTGGTCGGATTCCTGTGTAATATCCACAAATTCAACTAGTTTCACCTTTTCTTTAGGCGATAGATTGGATACTAACCGGTTACATAACTTAAAGTTCCCCTTGGTTCTAGCATCGCGAATCCGTTTAATAAGTTTCTTCATTGAACTAGTAATAACGGGGTCATTTAATTTCGTATCAACAACGGGGTTCTTTGTTATCAAGTCATCATTAGGTGTTACTTCATTTTTCCCACACTTAGGAGTTTTATTATTGTTAAGCACTACCGTTGGAGTTGGTAAAACAATATGGTTCTTACCAATCATTTTTATTGGTTCAACGGTTTTGGTTGTTGGAGATTTAGACTTTCGACTTACAAAGGTGATCGATTTTTCATCATTACTAAGTGTCATTCTACCCTCTCTTACATCAAATAACGCCCCGGTGGACGCTAAGAATGGTCGACCTAAAATTAGAGGAATGTTTGAGTCCTCTTCTATGTCAATGACAATAAATTCGACTAGAAAGGTTAAATTACCTACTTGAACGGGTAGGTTGTCAGCAATTCCAACTGGGTGCTTAATAGTTTTATCAAGGAGTCGAACACTCATTTCCGTTGGACTTAACTCACCTACTCCTAATGTAACAACCCAGATTTTTCCGATCATATTATACTTATGAGATTAATATTTACATAAATTAAACCTTACCAACATGATAAGCAATCTAAATTGTTGAGACTTATGTTTTTGAAAAGAGTTTTACACAACGTTTGACCGTCCAATTTGACCGATGATATCACGAACTATATAACATACGATAATTATACGTTTGTGTATATATATGTATTTATATATATTTAACATGATCTAAGGATGGTTTAACATCTCATTGTGTACTAATAACAATGAGTTATAAGTATACTTTGAAACTACTAACTTAAATTTTCAAAATAATAACTATACGTAACGTTTTTTTGACATAAATACTTATAACTTATAATGCTTATACATGTATCGTATAAATATGTATTTAATCACTTTTAAAGGACTTATATACATAAAACAATATAAGTATATTTACAAAAGATAGCTATATTTGAATCCTCGTTCCGTTTCTTCAAGATTTTTACAAAGTATATCTAGGGTATATGTACCTGTATCATACCCAGCTTCTATACGTATTTACTATTAGTATATACACATCAAATCAACATTCTAATCAACCATGTTACTGCCCTAGATATGAGGTAATTAGGGATTGGAATCTAGCTTAGATTTTTATACAAAATTACAAACAAAAATCTTGTCTTTGTTTCCCATTAACCACGCCACCACCACCATTTATACCCCCATCCATTTTCAATTTTTACTACATCATTTCTCTAGCTAGGAACACACACTTACAAGCCTCATGCATCCTTAAGAAATCCAGCAAAAATCCTCTCAAGAATCACCTTAATAACCACCATATCAAGATCAAACAAAAACACTACAAAATACTACTTTCATTTCAAGTTTATGTCCTAAGTTGCTTCCAATCTTCAATCCAACTCCACCACTCTTTTGGTTCTAGGATTTTTCTTATATTTTGCAGTAACTTTGTCCAAGTAACTTGAGGTAGTAACCTTATTCATAACCTTATTCGATTCATATTTATATAGCTATCTTATTTTGTGTTGTAAAATTTTAACAACAAGAACATAGTTTGAATGATTTCAAACTTGTTCGCAAACTAAATAGATCCTTCTAACTTAACTTTTAAAACACTTCAAGACCTGTAATATATCATAATGATATGCTAACTTAACAAGATATAACTTGGTTTTACAAAGAACATCTTAAAAACTGAATCTACGTCGTCGGAGTGCAACCGGGGGCTGTTTTGGGTTGGATAATTAAAAACCATCTTGAACTTTGAATTGGAAGTTCATGTTCTGTAAAAATGATATTTCTTATGAATATGTTAACACATAAAAATTTCATGGTTTAACTCAAAGTGTAAATATTTTTAGAAAAATGATCATTAAATGTTGTTTTTATGATGGAAAATGATCACTTTCATAAGTTTTACCAAAGTTTGACCTATAACCTGTGATTTGGAATACAAACTAAGGTATTTTCAGTTCATATTCTTAAAATTTGACTCGATCCAAGGAAGTGGCAAGTTGAACCAACAAAAACGGAGTTGTAATGAAGAAACTACGACTAAAACAAGATTGGGTATCCGAAGCAAGTTTAGCTACGAAAATATTTAGAGAAAAAGTAAATTAATCATATCTTTTCTAATTAATATGATATTTTATATATAATTACTTATGATTTGATTTTATATATTTCAGGACCACCCGTAAACAACACGAGAAGATTAATCATAAGACCTCATGATTGTACGCAACACGTCATTTGACAACACGATACTTTATATACGCAACACGTCATTTGACAACATGGTACCATGGGTCGAGATTAATTCTGATCAATACGAATATGATGGGGTCTTTATTTATTTTATTGAGCAACTAATTGTGGACCACTAACATCGGACTGCTAACTACGGACTAAGAAAATATTAAAAGTATTATAAGTGTATATATATATGTATATATATATATATATATATATATATATATATATATATATATATATATATATATATATATATATATATATATATATATATATATATATGTAACGATTACTTGAAAAGAAAATATGTTGATATATTATATATATGGTTAGTTTCGTGATATCTATCGGAGACCAAGTCGAGTTAAATACCTTCAAAGCAAAAGTGAGTATATAGTCCCACTTTTAAACTCTAAATATTTCGGGATGAGAATACATGCATTTTATGATTTACGTTATGGACATAAGTGATTAAAAATATATATTCTACGTTGAGTTGTACAACTGGCATACTTCCCTGTAACTTGGTAACTACTATTTACATGAGGTATTGTAAACGTGAATCCTGTTGATAGATCTATCGGGCCTAACAACTCCAACCGGACTGGACGACCAGTATTCAACGGTTACACAGTACTTTGTTTCGGTGACTACACTTGGTACGGTGTAGTAAGATTTCATAATAAAGGGAATATGCGACGTTGATTAAATGTTAAGTATGGTTATCAAGTGCTCAACAACTTAGAATATTTTTATTAAAACGTTTATATATGAAATCTTGTGGTCTATATTTATAACGCTGCCGGCATTAAACCTATATCTCACCAACTTTATGTTGACGCTTTAAGCATGTTTATTCTCAGGTGATAACTAAAAGCTTCCACTGCAACATGTTGAATTTAAGCAAGATCTTGAGTATGCATATTTGTGTCAAAAATAAAACTGCATATCGGAGGATTTGTAATGTAAAATATGTTGGAAGTTGTATTGTTATTATCACATGTAAAGTTTGTAAGTCTAAGATTATCGCTAAATGATAATCATTATTAAGTTGTTTAAACCTTGTATTTGTAATAAAAGCTATGGTTTGTATTGTAAAAACGAATGCAGTTTTTGAAAAATGTCGCATATAGAGGTCAATACCTCGCGATGAAATCATATGTTATTATATTCGTCCTTATGGTTAAGGTCGAGTTTTGACATGTGGTATCAGAGCATTGGTCTTATAGAACCAGAAAATTTGCATTAATGTGTCTTATCGATTTTGTTAGGATGCATTAGTGAGTCTGGACTTTGACCATGTTTAATTTCGAAAACTATTGCTTATCCTTGTTGGTTAAAAATTAATATGTAAATATTATGTGGTACTAATTTGCTAGTTGTTATGTGATAGATGTCTAGCTTAGAACTTGTTATCACATTCAGCGACTCCGAACCAGAATCTTCAGATGGTGTTCCATTCATTAACCTATCCGATGATGAAAATGACACCTTTGGGGAAGACTCACAATTTTCAGATGAATCAATTGAAGAGGAACCGGAAAGTGATCCTGAGGAGGAAGAAATACAGGAAATTACGAAAGACAAGTTTGAAAGAGGAAAGAAACGAAAGGCTACTGAATTAGAAAATCCAAATCCCAAGTTTAGTGAGGATGTTGTGGCACCAACTCCACTAGACACTTCTACCCCTATTCCCGCTATTCCTATTAGTTCTATCCTGGCATCCAGTTCTTTAGCCCCTCAGCCAAAACGCAGGGAGACAGTCAAGATAACCTTTAAGCGATTTCTTTGAACACAAACGTTTTGGGTTAAATGATGCGCTGTTGTTTTAAACCATGGGATCATATAACGTTTTATATAATATTAACTAGTGTGGTTTGCTTAATGTTTGATGTAAGATAAGCATATGTAAAATAGTGAAGTGTGAAATGCAATAATTTTCCTTGGTTGAGTATTATTTGGATGGTAGTAATTAATTTCTGTACTAAGCTATTAAGTATGAACTTTAACGGGTAGGTACTACCCTAGATATAATTATAAAACGCTAATAAGAAGAAAAGGCTTTTATAATAATAACTGGTTCATATTATTAATAAGCTACGATGTACTGTAAATACATACTACATCTATAATATTCCATGTGAATAATTATTTTTCTCATTCTTATTGAAGATTATGGCGCGATTGAACCGAATGACGGAACAAGAAATCGAGGAACTCATCAATCAGCGAGTGGACGACAAAATGCTATGGGTCGAGGCTGCAAGAGGTGCTGCAGTTAACCCAAATCCTCGTGTGGAATGTACTTACAAAAATTTTCAAGGTTGCAAGCCCTCATCATTCAGTGGAACAGAAGGACCGGTTGGTTTAACCCGGTGGATTGAAAAGATTGAGTCTGTGTTTAAAATCAGTGGTTGTATTGAGAAGGACATGACCAAGTATGCATCGTGCACCTTACAAGATAGTGCACTCACGTGGTGGAAAAACTATGTGAAGACCGTAGGAGGAGATGTAGCTTATGATACTCCTTGGGAAGAATTCAAAACAATGCTAATCAACGAGTATTGTCCAAGGAACGAGGTTAGGAAGTTGAAGATGAATTACGAAGCCTGAAAGTTATTGGTACTGAACTCACCAACTACAATCAGCGATTCATGGAATTAGCTTTGTTATGTCCCGAATTGGTACCAACCGAAGAACGGAAGATAGAACTGTACAAAGATGGTTTGCCTAAAAATGTCAAAACAAATGTTACAGCATCGAAACCCAAGACTATTCATTAAGCCATCACCATGGCAAACGAGTTGATTGACCAGATTATTCTGGATAAGAACACCGATGTCAAGACATCAAAAAACAAAAGAAAGTGGGAAGGTAATCAACAATCCAACAAGAAACAAGAAACCACGCAAGGTGCGGGTAGTGGTTCAAGCTCTGGTTACAAAGGACGAAATCCTTTATGTAACAGATGCCACAAACATCACTCTGGTTATTGTAATGTGGTATGCAATAATTGTAATCGAAGGGGTCATCTTGCTGAAGATTGTCGGATTCCTGTTACAAATACCAATGGCACCAAGACTCCTGCCACCAATTCAAATAGAACTGCCTTGGCCACTGTTACTTGTTATGGGTGTGGGAAACAGGGTCATTATAAGAGCCAGTGCCAGAATCCAGAGAAGAATAACGGATCTGCACGTGGAAGAGCATTTATTATTAATGCTAGAGAGGCGTATGAAGACCCGGAGCTTGTTACGGGTACGTTTATTATTAATAACTTATCAGCATCTATTATATTTGATACTGGCGCCGATAGAAGTTATGTGTGTAGAGGCTTTTACGCTAAATTGAATTGTTCATCATTACCTCTAGATACTAAGTACATGATTGAGTTAGCTAATGGTAAACTAATTAAAGCCGATAAAATTTGCCGTGATTGTAAAATAAATTTAGCCGGAGAAACATTTAAAATTGATTTGATACCCATAGAATTAGAAAATTTTGATGTAATTATCGGCATGGACTGGATGTCCAAAGTAGGAGTCGAAGTGGTGTGTGCTGAAAAGGCAATTCGTATTCCTCGAAAGGATAAATCAATGATAATGATTTAAGGAGATAAAGGTAACCCAAACCTAAATCTCATTAGAGGTTTGAAAGCTCGAAAGTGCTTAGAAAAGGGATGTTATGCCATCCTAGCACATGTAAAGAAAGTTGAAGAAAAGGAGAAGAATATTAACGATGTAAATGTAGTAAGAGACTTTTCCGATGTATTTCCGGAAGAATTACCGGGACTACCTCCTTTCAGGTCTGTAGAATTTCAAATAGATCTTATACCAGGAGCTGCACCGGTTGCTCGTGCTCCATATAGACTTGCACCGTCCGAGTTAAAAGAACTTCAAAGTCAGTTAAAAGAATTACTTCACCGTGGATTCATACGACCAAGTACTTCACCGTGGGGAGCTCCAATTTTATTTGTTAAAAAGAAAGATGGATCTTTTAGGATATGTATAGATTATCGTGAATTAAATAAGTTAACTATCAAGAATCGGTATCCACTACCGAGAATTGATGACTTATTTGATCAACTGCAAGGATCATGTGTCTACTCGAAAATCGACTTAAGATCGGGCTATCATCAACTACGTGTCAAAGAAGAAGATATTCCGAAAATTGCTTTCCGGACACGCTACGGTCATTACGAATTTTTGGTCATGCCGTTTGGATTAACGAATGCGCCAGCTGTATTCATGGACCTCATGAATCGAGTTTGTAGTCCGTATTTAGATAAGTTTGTTATCGTTTTTATTGACGATATTCTTATCTATTCCAAGAGTGAGCAAGAGCATGAGCAGCATTTAAGGTTGGTATTAGAATTGTTAAGAAAAGAACAGTTATACGCCAAATTTTCTAAGTGTGCATTTTGGTTGAAAGAAGTGCAATTTCTTTATCACGTTGTTAGTAGCAAAGGAATTCAGGTTGATCCAGCTAAAATTGAGGCCATTGAAAAATGGGAGACTCCTAAGACACCAACGCAGATACGCCAATTTTTGGGTTTAGCCGGTTATTATAGAAGGTTTATTCAAGATTTTTCCCGAATAGCTAAACCATTAACAGCGTTAACGCAAAAAGGGAAGAAGTACGAATGGACCTCTGAGCAGGAGAGTGCATTTCAATTACTGAAGAAGAAGTTGACTACGGCGCCTATTTTATCGTTACCTGAAGGGAACGATGATTTTGAGATATATTGTGACGCTTCGCGACAAGGTTTTGGTTGCGTCCTTATGCAACGAAAGAAAGTTATTGCATACGCATCTCGACAATTGAAGATTTACGAGCGGAATTACACGACGCATGATCTAGAATTGGGGGCAGTAGTGTTTGCATTGAAGATATGGAGACACTATTTATATGGAGTTAAATGCACTGTGTTTACTGATCATAAAAGCCTTCAACATATTTTCGATCAGAAACAGCTGAACATGAGGCAAAGTAGGTGGGTCGAGCTGATAAACGACTACGATTGTGAGATTCACTATCATCCCGGGAAAGCGAATGTAGTGGCTGACGCTCTAAGCAGAAAGGAACGGGAACCAATTCGAGTACGAGCGATGAACATAAAAATTCGCATGAATCTCAACTCACAAATCAAAGAGGCTCAACGAGAAGCTCTTACTAAAGAAAACATAGGAAATGAAATAATGAAGAAGTATGAGAATCAACTCGTTATACGGAAGACGGAATTCGATATTTTGCAAACCGTATTTGGGTACCGAAGTTGGGTGGATTAAGGAAGTTGATATTGAATGAGGCGCACAAGACAAGATACTCGATACATCCTGGAGTTGGAAAGATGTACCAAGATCTTAAGACGCATTATTGGTGGCCTAATTTAAAGACAAACATTGCAACATATGTTGGGGAATGTTTAACTTGTTCCAAAGTTAAAGCAGAACACCAGAAGCCGTCAGGGTTACTTCAACAACCAGAAATCCCAGAATGGAAATGGGATGGTATTACCATGGATTTCATCACAAAGTTACCTAAGACTGGCTGGGGTTATGACACCATTTGGGTAATAGTTGATCGTCTCACCAAATCTGCACATTTCTTGCCTATAAAGGAAACGGATAGAATGGAGAAACTATTACGACTATACATAAAGGAAATTGTTTCAAGGCATGGAATACCTATTTCCATTATATCTGATCGTGATAGTAGATTTACATCAAAGTTCTGGCAATCACTACAGGAGGCCCTAGGAACTCGTTTGGATATGAGTACCGCATATCATCTGCAAACTGACGGGTAGAGTGAAAGAACAATTCAGACTCTTGAAGACATGCTCAGGGCATGTGTGATCGATTTTGGAAACGGATGGGATAAATATCTACCATTAGCAGAATTCTTGTATAATAATAGTTATCATGCGAGCATTAAAGCTGCACCATTCAAAGCACTGTATGGAAGGAAGTGTAGATCCCCTATCTGTTGGAATGAAGTAGGAGATCGATAATTAACTGATCTCGAGATCATACACGAAACGACTGAGAAGATTGTACAAATCAAGGAGAGATTGAAAATAGCTCGTAGTCGCCAAAAGAGCTATGCCGATGTCCGAAGGAAACCATTAGAGTTTCAGATCGGTGACATGGTTATGTTAAAGGTGTCACCTTGGAAGGGTGTAATACGTTTCGGTAAAAGGGGTAAACTGAACCCAAGGTATGTAGGCCCGTTCAAGATCATCGAATGCATTGGACCGGTAGCTTATCGACTCGAGTTACCACAACAACTCGCCAGAGTACATAATACATTTCACGTATCAAACCTTAAGAAATGTCTTGCAAAGGAAGATCTCACCATTCCTCTTGAAGAAATCCAAGTCGACGAGAAACTACAATTCATAGAAGAACCAGTCGAAATCATGGACCGTGAAGTTAAACAACTCAAGCAGAGCAACATACCAATCGTTAAGGTTCGTTGGAATGCTTGAAGGGGTCCTGAGTTTACTTGGGAACGAGAGGATTAGATGAAACAAAAGTACCCACATTTGTTTCCCAAGAACGCAAAATAGGTACAATTTTAAAATTTCGGGACGAAATTTATTTAACGGGTAGGTACTGTAACGACCTGGATTTTTCCGATCGTATTATACTTATGAGATTAACATTTACATAAATTAAACCTTACGAACATGATAAGCAATCTAAATTGTTGAGACTTATGTTTTTGAAAAGAGTTTTACACAACGTTTGACCGTCCAATTTGACTGATGATATCACGAACTATATAACATACGATAATTATACGTTTGTGTATATATATGTATTTATATATATTTAACATGATCTAAGGATGGTTTAACATCTCATTGTGTACTAATAACAATGAGTTATAAGTATACTTTGAAACTACTAACTTAAATTTTCAAAATAATAACTATACGTAACGTTTTTTTTTTGACATAAATACTTATAACTTATAATGCTTATACATGTATCGTATAAATATGTATTTAATCACTTTTAAAGGACTTATATACATAAAAAAATATAAGTATATTTACAAAAGATAGCTATATTTGAATCCTCGTTCCGTTTCTTCAAGATTTTTACAAAGTATATCTAGGGTATATGTACCCGTATCATACCCAGCTTCTATACGTATTTACTATTAGTATATACACATCAAATCAACATTCTAATCAACCATGTTACTGCCCTAGATATGAGATAATTAGGGATTGGAATCTAGCTTAGATTTTTATACAAAATTACAAACAAAAATCTTGTCTTTGTTTCCCATTAACCACGCCACCACCACCATTTATACCCCCCATCCATTTTTAATTTTTACTACATCATTTCTCTAGCTAGGAACACACACTTATAAGCCTCATGCATCCCTAAGAAATCCAGCAAAAATCCTCTCAAGAATCACCTTAATAACCACCATATCAAGATCAAACAAAAACACTACAAAATACTACTTTCATTTCAAGTTTATGTCCTAAGTAGCTTCCTATCTTCAATCCAACTCCACCACTCTTTTGGTTCTAGGATTTTTCTTATCTTTTGCAGTAACTTTGTCCAAGTAACTTGAGGTAGTAACCTTATTCATAACCTTATTTGATTCATATTTATATAGCTATCTTATTTTGTGTTGTAAAATTTTAACAACAAGAACATAGTTTGAATGATTTCAAACTTGTTCGCAAACTAAATAGATCCTTCTAACTTAACTTTTAAAATACTTTAAAACCTGTAATATATCATAATGATATGCTAACTTAACAAGATATAAATTGGTTTTACAAAGAACATCTTAAAAACTGAATCTACGTCGTCGGAGTGCAACCGGGGGCTGTTTTGGGTTGGATAATTAAAAACCATCTTGAACTTTGAATTGGAAGTTCATGTTCTGGAAAAATGATATTTCTTATGAATATGTTAACACATAAAAATTTCATGGTTTAACTCAAAGTGTAAATATTTTTAGAAAAATGATCATTAAATGTTGTTTTTATGATGGAAAATGATCACTTTCATAAGTTTCACCAAAGTTTGACATATAACCTGTGATTTGGAATACAAACTAAGGTATTTTCAGTTCATATTCTTAAAATTTGACTCGATCCAAGGAAGTGGCAAGTTGAACCAACAAAAACAGAGTTGTAATGAAGAAACTGCGACTAAAACAAGATTGGGTATCCGAAGCTAGTTTAGCTACGAAAATATTTGAAGAAAAAGTAAATTAATCATATCTTTTCTAATTAATATGATATTTTATATATAATTACTTATGATTTGATTTTATATATTTCAGGACCACCCGTAAACAACACGAGAAGATTAATCATAAGACCTCATGATTGTACGCAACACGTCATTTGACAACACGGTACTTTATGTACGCAACACGTCATTTGACAACATGGTACCATGGGTCGAGATTAATTCTGATCAATACGAATATGATGGGGTCTTTATTTATTTTATTGAGTAACTAATTGTGGACCACTAACATCGGACTGCTAACTAGGGACTAAGAAAATATTAAAAGTATTATAAGTATATATATCTATATATATGTAACGATTACTTGAAAAGAAAATATGTTGATATATTATATATATGGTTAGGTTCGTGATATCTATCGGAGACCAAGTCGAGTTAAATACCTTCAAAGCAAAAGTGAGTATATAGTCCCACTTTTAAACTCTAAATATTTCAGGATGAGAATACATGCATTTTATGATTTACGTTATGGACATAAGTGATTAAAAATATATATTCTACATTGAGTTGTACCACTGGCATACTTCCATGTAACTGGGTAACTACTATTTACATGAGGTATTGTAAACACGAATCCTGTTGATAGATCTATCGGGCCTAACAACCCCAACCGGACTGGACGACCAGTATTCAACGGTTGCACAGTACTTTGTTTCGGTGACTACATTTGGTACGGTGTAGTAAGATTTCATAATAAAGGGAATATGCGACGTTGATTAAATGTTAAGTATGGTTATCAAGTGGTCAACAACTTAGAATATTTTTATTAACACGTTTATATATGAAATCTTGTGGTCTATATTTATAACGCTGCCGGCATTAAACCTATATCTCACCAACTTTATGTTGACATTTTAAGCATGTTTATTCTCAGGTGATAACTAAAAGCTTCCGCTGCAACATGTTGAATTTAAGCAAGATCTTGAGTATGCATATTTGTGTCAAAAATAAAACTGCATATCGGAGGATTTGTAATGTAAAATATGTTGGAAGTCGTATTGTTATTATCACATGTAATGTTTGTAAGTCTAAGATTATCGCTAAACGATAATCATTATTAAGTTGTTTAAACCTTGTATTTGTAATAAAAGCTATGGTTTGTATTGTAAAAACGAATGCAGTTTTTGAAAAATGTCGCATATAGAGGTCAATACCTCGCGATGAAATCATATGTTATTGTATTCGTCCTTATGGTTAAGGTCGGGTTTTGACACCTAATCTCTTATATAATGAAAGAGGCATAACACTCACACTCGCACCTAAATCTGCTAGTGCATCATACATGACACAATCACTAAGTAGACAAGGAACAATAAATTCACCCGGATCACCTAACCTGGGTGGAGGTTTTGGTGGAACTGTCTTCACCGGGTTTACTTCTACGGTTTTTTTTTCTTGCCCTTTCTTATTCTTCTTCTTCTTTCCAGAGGTTTCACAAACTTTATTACCTATTACTTGCTCATACTCAACTCCTTTTCTTAGAAACGGGATGGGTGGTCTGTATGGTGCCACCACTGGCTTTACATACTCGGGTGGTGGTGGTGTTGTAACTTCTTCATTGTTACTCACATCTAAAACCTTCCCATCTTCTGGTGCTTATTTTTTAGAATTTGTTGAAACCATATTAACATTCTCATTCCGAGGATTTACTTCAGTATCACTCAGTAGCTTTCCTTGTTCCCTCTCACTCATCATGCTAGCAAGAGTACCTACGTGTTTTTCTAGATTCAAAATGGAAGCTTGTTGAGTTCTTAATGACTGATCAAACCTCTCATTTGTTTGGGTTTGAGATGTAATAAATTGTGTTTGAGATTCCATTAGCTTTTGTACCATTTCTTCCAGATTTGACTTTTTCTCTTCGGTTTATTGTGGTGGTTTATACAAGCCAGATCTTTGTTGATTGAAAGTGTTGTTTTCAGTTGGTTGGTTATTCGGACCTTGTTGGTTGTACAAGTTATTGTTGGGTCCATTTGGATTGTAAAGAATGTTTTGATTTCGATTAAAGTTTGGCCTTGGTGGTTGATAATTATTTTGATAATTATTTCCCAACCTTTGGTTCATGTAGGAAACATTCTCACGTTGTTCCATCGTTTGCTCAATGTGACAATCTTTCGTTAAGTGTGGTCCACCGCATTGCTCACAACTGATTCGTATTGCGTGAATATCTTTAGTCATCTTTTCTATTCGTCACTCGAAAGCATCTATTTTTACGGAAACGGAATCAAAGTCATGGCTAGAATCGGCTCTAGCCGCTTTAGATGAACGAAATATATATTTTTCCTGATGCCACTCATGTGAGTGGGATGCTGTGTTATCAATGATTTTGTGAGCTTCGGTTGCGGTTTTCTTCATAATGGAACCACTAGCTGCTGTGTCGATGTCTTTTCGTGTAGTAACATCGCAAGCTTGGTAGAATATTTATACTATTTGATAAGTATCTAAACCATGCTGAGGACATCCTCTCAACAACTTTCCGAATCTTGTCCACGCCTCATATAGAGTTTCATTTGGCTTTTGCGTGAACGTAACAATTTCTCCTTGAAGTCTTACGGCTTTAGATGCTGGAAAGAATCTTTTAAGAAATTTCTCAACTAAAACATCCCATGTATCAATCGCCCCTTCAGGTAACGATTCTAACCAATCTTTGGCTTCTCCCTTTAAAGTCCAGGGAAACAACATGAGATAGATCTGTTCACCCTCAACTTCTTTGATTTTGAATAAAGTATCGATCCTATTAAAGGTTCGAAGATGTTCGTTTGGATCTTCTTTTAGCGTACCACTATATTGGCATTGATTAGTTACCATGTGTAGGATTTGTCCTTTGATTTCATAATCTGGCGCATTAATGTCTGGCTTAATAATGGCGTGACCTTGGCCAGTGCATGTGGCTCTCATTCGATCTTCCATACTTAGAGGTTCCGTTATTTCCATATTTGAAATTGTTGAATCCGAATCACTAGAAGATTCTGATTTAATGGTTTGTGGTTCAGGAGAAATGATTAGTGGTTCAGGATCTTGGAATTGTCCTTGAATATCCTCCGGGTTCTCAATTGTGAAGTCGGGTTCAAAAAATGGATTATCGGAAATTTGAATTGGAGTACTTGTTCGACTAGATGATGATTCTAAAGAAAAATCAACGTCGACAATATTGGCTAGATGTCTTGATCGAGTTACAGGTGGTGAACGTATGAAAGGTTGTGAACGTTTTGCTCGGTGCATTCACTGAATATCCTATTAGAAATTATATAAGTTATCAAATTAATAGACTTTTTTGTTTTTGCTCACGTTTCGAATAGCCAAAAGATGCAGCAGGGAGCCAGGATCCTTTAAATCGGAAAATCCACAACTCAGCCACTAACAAATCCAACTATTACTACGAAGCAGAAAATTTTGGATGTCAATCAATTTAACAGCTTAAAATAATTTTTCGTCGAAATTTAAAGAAAACTTTGAAAATTCTATGTCCTAAAAACTAGAGCGTAGAAATGAAAAAAATAAAGCGCGTCGAAAAACGTCGAAAAATAAAAAGTCGAAAAATAATAAAAAGAAAGTAAAGCGTCGAAACTTAAAAGTATAAAAACTTAAGACTAAAAAGTTGCGCCTAAAGGTATTAAAGCTTAAAGGAATTCTATATCCAAAACGGCAATAACTTAATTAGGCACTAAAATCTTAAAACGGCGTCGCAAAATTCTAAGGCACCTAAATCTTAATCTAAAAAAACACTTAAAGGGTTTTACGGCAAAGCCTAAAAATTTAGAAATATAAAATTACTACGGAAAAATACTATAACTTAAAATTAGTTACGAACGATAAATATACAAATTACGAACTAAACGAAAAAAAAAATACAAAATATAAAAATAAAACTTAAAGTTATAAAAATACAATTTTTATAAAAATAATATTTTTATATTATTTATTAAAAAGGTACTAATTTATAAATTAAGAGAACTAATTAAAGCATAATATATAAAATTAACTAAAACTAATTATTAATTTAATTAGACCCTAATTAATAATAATAATAATTAAATAACCCTAATTTCGTAATAAATGCAGTCTGAGGTTTGACCTGTCAGACAGCTCCGTTACTGCGGTATCCAGGCCCAGAAGTGCTCCGCGACTGCGGAGGTATGTAGTTTCAGATGATTGTAGGTTCAAACTGGTTCGGGCAGTTTCAGATTTTTTTTTTTTATATTTTGATTTTTTATTTTCTTTTTATGATTTTAATTTTTATAAAACATAATTTAAGTATAACTTATATTTTAATAAAAAATTACTTATTAGTTTTTGTAACTAAAAATAAAAAATAAAAACTTTTTAATTTAACACTTAAAAATATAGATATATATTTTTCTTTTTTTATGTTTTTATATTTTTTTAAAACTTATATATTTTTACAAAAATAGCTTAAAAACTATTTTTTTTTTAGAATATAGCGTTTCGCTTTCGCTTCCCCGGCAGCGGCGCCAAAAACTTGATGTGCGAGCGAAGGGGTATGAAATATACTTATTTTTAATATGAAATACGGCGAAATATGATACAAGTTTTATTTATTTATATAGATGGATATACCTAAATCTTGCTACAATACTTATAGGCAGTGTACCTAATCGTAGAGTAGTGTAGTTTTTAGTAAGTCCGGTTCATTCCACATGGAGCTAGTGAATACGTACTATATTTTTAACAAGTATATTTATATAAAATGTATATAATTATATATAGTAATAATAATATATAAAAGGGGGGTTTGCCGTTTAATGACCGGTTTGTCGATTTTATATTTTAAGCGTAAAGATAAATGACAATAATTAAAGTGTGTAAAATAAATAACAATATTAAAATGACAATAAATAAAATGACAGTAAATAAAAATACGATGAGATATAAAATAGAACAATTATGCTTATTTAAACTTCCGTAACCATGATGTTTGACGTTTTGATTTTAATTTATTACTCTGGGTTAATTGTCCTTTTGTCCTGGATTATTTGAAACCTATCTGGTTTTTGTCCATAATAGTCCATCGATCATAAATATAAAGTGCGAGTGTCCTCTTCAAATTACCCTTATACCCGAAATCAAATATTCCAACTAATTAAAGATTTAAACTGTGACACAGTTATCACTTCTGTCAACAATTACACCAGTTATCACTGTATGTAATCCACCCCTGTTTTGATTAGATATGAATATTAATTTACCCACTTGATCAGTTTGAATAATCAATTACCCAACCCGATAATTAATTAAATGATTATAATAGATTCCGTATGAATGTCACTAAATAGGACAACCATAATCATTATTAATTATTAAGTTAATTAATTTGAAGATAGGTTCGACAGACTCCAATGAGTTGTCACTCAATTAGACAATACCTCCCATCTATTAATAGTCCATAGTCAAATGCCCACAAGTGTCGGTCTTTTGTTCAAACATTAATTATGGTACAAAATTCAATAACCCCGTCTTTAATATTTAGTCTAACATCACGATTACTTCTGCTCAAATAAGCTTAATAATAACTTAGGTACGATACATTAATTTAAAAAGGAAGAACATAGCTTACAGTGATTATTTATCGCGTAGCGTTACACGGACATAGTTCCGACTTTAAAACCCGTAAAACATTTCTTACAATAATCCAAATTATTATTAATATTAAATTAAACTTTAATATTATAAATATAAATATATATATCGTATATAGATAGAGAGATTGAGTGAAAAAGGGATGTAGAATTAGAGCAGAATGCGTGAGCTTTTATAGGCCCACTTTGAACTGTACAGCTCCGCGAGTGCGGTACTTTTGTGCCTTACAGCTCCGCGAGTGCGGAGCTTCGGATTCCAGCTCACCAAATTGAGTTAAACGTGGGCTGCTGAATATTATAATATATAATATAATAATATATAATTTAATATAATTATATATATTATATTATATTCTTGTGCATAGTTGACTTGTAATTTTAGCTCCGTTGAGTTGTACGGTGATGCTCGGTTTATGTCTCAGTTCCGAATTTTCGAACGCCTTTTCGTACGCTTATATATCTTGTACTTTATGTTTCGCGGCTTGTACTCTTGTCATTTTTAGGCGTTTCTCATCAATAAATTGAACCACTTGGATTGTACTTTGTACTTTTTAGCTTTTTGGTCATTTGCGTCTTCAAATCATCGATTCTGTCTTTTGTCTTCGCACTTATTTATTTAAACGATTATTACATAAAAATAGAACAATTGCAACTAAAAGCTTTACATATTGGAAGGATATTGCGCCTAAATATATGTTCATTTGGAGCACTATCAATGTGTTTGAGTAGATAAGAAGGAGGAAGAAAATAAGGATAAGATTAGGTTTGGATCAAATTTGTAGCCTCAAAACTGGCCTTAACGCGAAATACCCAAAATGCCCCTTTTAAAAATTTTAAAATCACGAATTGGTCTATCAGCACGTTTTGCGGGCCGCGCAAATGGGTGCGCGCCGCGCACTTCAACTGAAATCGAAGTCAGCCAGCTTTCTGAAGTTCAGGGACTGAAATTGACTAAGTCTGATTCTGATGCAAAATCTGAAAATGCACAAGTGTTAGGCTCACTTTCAGTGGCACTTTCTGATACATACATTACTGACACTTTCAGGAGTATTTTCTGACGCACAGAAATTCAGGATCTTACAACTCTCCCCCACTTAAACTGGATCACGTCCCCGTGATCTCCGTCACTTAACAAACCAGACCCACCCTCTATGGTCCTCCAACACATCCAAAATCGATGTCCATAAAATTTCCAATAACCTGAAAATCTCACCACACGCTAATAATCACTAGCATACATTACCGCAGCCAGCGGTATCTCATACGCTCAATGTCCAAAATGCCCATTTAGGAAATACGGAAAACACCATATATTCCTTCAAGTTCTCTCGACTACAACTCGTAACAAGCTACATCCACAACTACATCACCCAACGCGATCTACTAAATTCACTACGCCGTGAACGAACTCTTGCATTAATCCAAATCTACAAGGATTTATACCGCGTCGAAAACTCTGTACTTCAACAACTCGTAAACCAGTCAATCAAGAAAGTTCTCTGAATCAAGAGCCAACTTTCCCCGTCTCCACCACCGGGTCATTCCTTCAGCGAAGAAATTTCGGTATCACCAAATAATCACACTAGGGACACAAACTTTCCCATCAATCGATCCGCACACGACCATCAGTCTCTGGATTAATCCAGGATGATAATAACACACCACGAGTTAGACAAAACATCAACACTCGACACAGGGTTTCTCCTCTAAACCCTACAACACATCCATACAATGCGGCTTCCTAGTACTAGCATGGAAACTATTTGTGTACTAGAATCCCGCCAACAGGCAATTATCATCACAACAATTCGAAATTCGTCACGCGACCCACAAAATATCCACCAATTCCTGGTGAATCCTTTTGCCTCGACCATCCGTTAGGGATGGCCTCGACATTTTAATGCAACTAACGGGTCGCATTACTAGGGAAACACACCCTCACAAACAAACAACGTTCGCGTGTCTCTATGTGAGACAATCGGAACCGACACTCTCCGCCTCACAATCGTCCATAAAGTGGAATAATCCACTGACGATCTCCACGATCACGTTTCCCGACAGGGAAAATACAGTATCTTCGCGATAACGAACTCGTACCGATCCAATAATACTATCCGAGTTTCACGACAACCCAGATTTTCACTATGAGAGCACCCGCAACGACAAATTCATTCTCTCACTTCCCTGATCTCAAACTTCACACTTGATCTCATACTGCGCTTGGTACTACACGACCACCTTACACAAAAAGATGTACGCTTCATTCGATCCCGTCATCATAACTCTAGACATAACATTTAGGAATCGTAACTCACAATTGTAACGCACGATCATGAGTCAACATCAACAACCCTTCATTCTTCCTCGTTAGGGACCATGAATCCCTATTGAGGCCTAGGACGGTACACTCTGATACTTTAGTATACAATACACCACCGGATCTTTCTCGGGCGACAGTAAAAACTCCCCCACTTAGGATTTAGCTCCACATTCTCACCGCCAAGATGATAACATCCTGCGGAATTGTCATCCACAACAAACATGATCATTCTCATCATTGGTCATAAACACCAAATCACCGCAAATTCACTTTAGGCTCTCAGAGCCGACATACACAATCACTTGAGATGTCGTACACGCGACGTCATCGCACCTTCATACCACAAATCACAATTAACAGCCCTTTATAATTCGCAAAGCGAACTCCACCAAAGTCCTACATACGCCTCTAAGCCTAGGCATATGCCACTCCGCTTAATCAATTGAGCATCTCAGTCGAGATCACCCGACCTTCCACGCAACGAACCTTTATCAACAATTGCTCACTCTCATGGAGAAGAGTGACCAACCCGACACAATAATTACGTCGACTGCAATATCAACACTTCATCATAACCTTCGGCTAAACCGATCATTAAGTCAGTCACCGGCTCACCGGTCATCTTTACCCATCTATCACTTAAGAGCAACAAGATTCGCTCGTCCGTCACTTCATAAGAAGTATTTACCTCAATGCTCTTAAACTTCAACTTTCATAACCGTCGAATTACCATCACCCGTCGATCACTATTGTAATCTCCACTACTTCTAAGGGTATCTCACGGTCACCCTAAGCATAAAGTGATCACACCATTACCGGAGTTAAAAATCACACTTTGCAGGTATAAAAGGGCACCTGACGCAGTGTCATACAGACTCCTACCACAATCTACCGAAATTTAGAAACTCGATCTTTGGGTTTCATACACCCGATGTCACCCATCTCTATACAATAATGACCTGAAGTCATACCTACTTGATAATGCTAAAAACGAACATATATTTCATAGTATTATTCCTCAAGAAAGACAAGCTTTTAGTTGCAATTGTTCTATTTACAAGTGATATTCGTTTAAATAATAAAAGGTGAAGACAAAAGACAGATTCGACGAATTGAAGACGCAAACGACCAAAAAGCTCAAAAATACAAAATACAATCAAAGAGGTTCCAATTATTGATAAGAAACGTCTCGAAATTACAAGAGTACAAGATTCAAAACGCAAAGTACAAGATATAAAATAGTACGCAAGGATGTTCGAAAATCCGGAACCGGGACCAGAGTCAACTCTCAACGCTCGACGCAATGGACTAAAAATTACAAGTTAACTATGTATATAAATATAATATAATATATAATTAATTATATTAATTATATATATATATTATATTTATAAAATAAATCGTCGGCAAACAAAGAGCCAAAGGTGGGTGAGTTGTAAAAACAAACTCCGCGACTCGCAGAGTTTTAAGAAGGAAAGGGCCGCAAGTCGCAGAGCCCCAAAAACTGAAACTCCCTATAAAAGCAAACGAATTCTGATCATTTTAAAAACATAATATATCAATCTCTCTATATCCATACGTAATATTTATATTTATATTTATATTTATATTTTAATTTTAATTTTAATTTTAAATCCTAATAATAAGGGTATGTTAGCGAATGTTGTAAGGGTGTAAGTCGAAATTCTGTCCGTGAAACACTATGCTATTTTTAATCATTGTAAGTTATGTTCAACCTTTTTAATTTAATGTCTCGTAGCTAAGTTATTATTATGCTTATTTAATACCGAAGTAATCATGATGTTGGGCTAATTACTAAAATTGGGTAATTGGGCTTTGTAGCATAATTGGGGTTTGGATAAAAGAATGACACTTGTGAAAATTAGACTATGGGCTATTAATGGGTTTTATATTCACTAAACAATACCTTGTTAATTTAATATACAAACTTATAATTCGACGTATTTATATATAACAACATACGCTTGACTGGGTACGGTGGGCGGGATATTTATAAATACCAATAATTATTCATTTTACCGGACACGGAACAGGATTAATAGTTAATAGACTTGTTGAAACAGGGGTGAATTACATTCAAGGGTAATTGGTGTAATTGTTAACAAAGTAGTAAAACCTTGGTTTACACGCAGTCGATAACCTGGTGTATTCATTAAACAAAGTATTAAAACCTTGTTACAATTCGAATCCCCAATTAGTTGGAATATTTGACTTCGGGAATAAGAATAATTTGACGAAGGCTTTCGCTCTTTATATTTATGACTGATGGACTATTATGGACAAATCCGTATGGACATATTAAATAATCCAGGACAAAGAACAATTAACCCATGGGAATAAAACTAAAATCAACACGTCAAACATCATGATTACGGAAGTTTAAATAAGCATAATTCTTTTATTTCATATTTAATTTCCTTTATTTTATATTTAATTGCACTTCTAATTATCGCATTTTTATTTATTGTCATTGTATTTAATTGCACTTTTAATTATCGTACTTTTTAATTATCGCAAGTTTATTTTATCGCACTTTTATTATTCGCAATTTCATTATCGTTATTTACTTTACGCTTTAAATTAAGTCTTTTATTTAATATTTTACATTTGGTTTTAACTGCGACTAAAGAATTAAAATCGACAAACCGGTCATTAAACGGTAAAAACCCCCCTTTATAATAATAATATTACTTATATATATATTTGTATTTTTATAAAAGTAAACTAATATAGCGTTAAAGCTTTGTTTAAAGATTTTTCCTGCAGAACGAACCGGACTTACTAAAAACTACACTACTGTACGATTAGGTACACTGCCTATAAGTGTTGTAGCAAGGTTTAAGTATATCCATTCTATAAATAAATAAATATCTTGTGTAAAATTGTATCGTATTTAATAGTATTTCCTTGTAAAATATAAAGCTATTATATATACACCTAGCACGACATCAAGTTATTTTTGGCGCTGCTGCCGGGGACAATCTAGCTTAAAATCCGGAAGCGCAACGCTAATCGTTATAAATAAAAAAAAGATTTTTATTTTTAGTTTACTTTTATAAAAATACGTTTTTGTAAAAATACGTTTTAAATATTCGAAAACATAGAAAAGAAAAACAAAAATATAAATATTTTTAAGAGTTTATTAAATATTTAAGTTTTATAAAGTTTCTTTATTTTTATTTTATAAAAATATAAGTTTTATTTAAATATTTTGTGTTTATTTAGAACATAAAATTAAAAACCGAAAAAAAAATAAATAAATAAATATATAAATCTAGTTTTAAGATTTTTATTATAAAGTATTTCTATTTTTATTTTAGTTTTTAAAACATAAGTTTTTATTTAGTTTTTATAAATATTTTATTTAAATATTTAAACAGAAAATAAAAAAAAAGTAAAACGAAACCTGTCGAAACCAGCCTGTCATCTGAATTTTCATATCCCGCGACTCGCGGAGTTTGAAGAAGAAAATACCGCGACTCGCGGAGCCGTCTGACACGGTCACACAGCAACCCTAATTTGGCATTTATTACGGAGTTTTAATTATTATTATTAATTAATTAGTATTTAGGGTTAATTAATTTATTATTTAGTTTAAGATTTAATTAATTTGTAATAATTATTTTTAATTAGTTTTATTTATATATATAAAAGTAATAGTTTTATAAAATAAATAATATAAAAATAATATTTTTATAAAAATTGTACTTTTTACAACTTTTTGTATATTTTTATATTTTGTCCCTTTTTAATTATTTTAGCGTAATATTTGTATTTTTCGCTAGTTTTTAGTTTTAAACTTAGTTTTTGCCATAGTTATTTTTAGTTCTAGATTTTTAGGATTTGCCGTAAAATTCCTTAAGTGCTTTTTCTTTAGACTAAAATTTAGGTACTTTAGAATTTTGCGACGCCTTTTTAAGTTTTAGTTTCTTTTTAAGTTATTGCCATTTGGGATATAGTTTTTTCTTGTAAGCTTTAATATTTTTAGACACCTTTTACCTATGTATCAATTATCATTCCAATTAGTAATCTCAATTTTCGATTATAATTTTAAGTTAGTGATAGTAATAAGGTTGGGTTAGTCTAGTGTTTTTAAGTTCTATAAGTCACTCTTTTTCTTTCTTATTTTTATTTTTCGATTTTTTCCGACGCACTCTTTTTCTTTCTTATTTCTCGCTATTCTAGTTTTTAGGACATAGATTTTTATTCTACTTCTTATCTAAATTTCTTAAAATTACGAAAATTTATTTTAAGTGGTTAAATTGATAGACATCAAAATTTTCTGGTTCGTAGTAATAGTTGGATTTGTACGTGGACCGGGTTATTGGAGTCAAACAGTCCTCAATTATATTGAGACCAAACGAATCCTGCCCCTCTGCTGCATCTTTTGGCTATTCGAAACGTGGGCAAAATCAGAAAAGTCTATTAATTGGATAACTTATATAATTTTTCTTTCCTTTTTAAAAACTAATAGGATATTCAGTGAATGCACCGAACAAGACGTTCACCACCTTTTGTAAGTTCACCACCTGTAACTAGATCAAGACATTTAGCAAATATTACCGCCGTTGATTTTTCTTTAGAATCGTCATCCAGTCGACCAAGTACTCCAATTCAAATTTCCGATAATCCATTTTTTGAACCCGACCTCACAATTGAGAATCCGGAGAATATTCAGGGACGATTCATAGATCCTGAACCACTAAACTTTCCTCCGGAACCACCAATCATTCAAACAGAGATTGTTGAGGAATGAACCATTAAATCAGAATCCTCTAGTGATTCCGATTCAACAAATTCAATTATGGAGAATCTGGAACCTTTAAGTATGGAAGACCGAATGAGAGCTAAACGCACTGGCCAAGGTCACGCAATTACTCATCCTGACATTAATGCGCCAGATTATGAAATCAAAGGACAAATTCTACACATGGTGACTAATCAATGCCAATTTAGTGGTGCGCCGAAGGAAGATCCAAATGAACATCTTCGTACCTTTAATAGGATCTGCACTCTATTTAAAATAAGAGAAGTTGAGGATGAACAGATATATCTCATGTTATTTCCCTGGACTTTAAAGGGAGAAGCCAAAGATTGGTTGGAATCGTTACCTGAAGGGGCGATTGATACATGGGACGTTTTAGTTGAAAATTTTCTTAAACAATTCTTTTCGGCATCTAAAGTCGTAAGACTTCAAGGAAAAATTGTTACGTTCACACAGAAGCCAAATGAAACTCTATATGAGGCGTGGACAAGATTTGAAAAGTTATTAAGAGGATGTCCGCAACATGGTTTAGACACCTGTCAAATAGTACAAATATTCTACCAAGGATGCGACATCACTACAAGGAAAGACATAGATATAGCAGCTGGTGGTTCCATTATGAAGAAAACCGAAACTGATGCTTACAAAATTATTGATAACACTGCTTCCCACTCACATGAGTGGCACCAAGAAAAAGATATCGTTAGATCATCTAAAGCAGCTAGAGCCGATTCTATCCATGACTTAGATTCCATTTCCGCAAAGATAGATGCTGTCGAGAGACGAATGAAAAATATGACTAAAGATATTCACTCAATACGAATTAGTTGTGAGCAGTGTGGAGGACCACATTTGACAAAAGATTGTCTCAGTATTGAATTAACAATGGAGCAAAGAGAGAATATTTCATACATAAACCAAAGGCCTGGAAATAATTATCAGAATAATTATCAACCGCCAAGACCGATTTACAATCAAAACCAGAACTATAACCGAAATATTCCATACAACAACCAACAAGGTCCTAGCAATCAACAAGTATCCAATAATACTTACAACCAGCAAAGACCTAATTTTCAAAACAAACCACCACAACAAACCGATGATAAAAAGCCGAATTTAGAAGATATGATGACGAAGCTAGTTGAAACTCAAACGTAGTTTTTCACATCTCAAAAACAAACTAATGAACAAAATGCTCAAGCATTTAGAAATCAACAAGCTTCTATTCAAAACTTGGAACAAGAAGTAAGTAACCTAACAAGGTTAATAGGTGAAAGAAAACCGGGAAGTCTACCTAGTGATACAAATGCTAACCCCCGGAATGAAACAGCTAAAGCCATTACCATAAGAAGTGGTACAACACTTAAACCACCTGAAATACCTGTAACTTCTGATGAAGCTATTCCTACTCCACAAGAACCACAACATGATCAAGATAAGGAAAAAGAACCGGTAGTTGAAAAGGTTAATGAAGATAACACAGTTAAGGATAAACCTTATGTTAAACCATACCAACCACCACTTCCTTACCCGAGTAAAATGAAGAAAGAGAAATTTGAAGCCGAGCAATCCAAATTCTTGGATATGTTTAAATAGATAAATGTAAATCTTCCTTTCATTGATGTGATTTCAGGAATGCCTAGATATGCTAAATTCTTGAAAGATCTAATCTCAAATAGAAAGAAAATGGAAGAACTCTCGGCTGTTACCATGAATGCTAATTGTTCAGCAGTGCTGTTGAATAAGATACCAGAAAAATTATCTGATCCAGGAAGTTTCACAATTCCATGTTTTCTGGGTAGTCTTAGTTCAATAGAAGCATTGGCAGACTTAGGTGCTAGTATAAATTTAATGCCGTTTTCACTATACTCTAAACTAGACCTTGGAGAATTGAAACCAACAAGAATAAGCATACAACTAGCCGATCGATCAATAAAATATCCTATAGGGATAATGGAGAACATGCTAGTTAAAGTTGGTACTTTAGTATTTCCAGTAGATTTTTTTGTTCTGGACATGGAAGAAGATTCTCAAGTTCCTCTCATATTAGGAAGACCATTCTTAAACACGGCTAAAACAATGATAGACGTGTTTGGTAAGAAATTGACCCTAAGTATAGAGGACGAGAGTGTTACCTTTTCAGTTGATAGAGCAATGCAACAACCGCAATCTGCAGATGATACATGCTATTATATTCAAACTATAGATTCACATGCAGAATTATTAGAAGAATTTCCAGAATTACAAGGAACAGGAGAATGTTCTTTAGGAGAAGGAACTGAACAAATTGATGAAGCTGAAATGATAGCTACACTTATAGCTAATGGATATATACCAACAACAGAAGAAATTCAAATGCTAAAAGAAGAAGACAGATATCGATATAAATCATCGATTGAAGAACCTCCGAAATTAGAGTTAAAACCACTTCCAAACCATTTGGAGTACGCTTATTTACATGGTGAATCTGAATTACCTGTAATAATATCGTCTTCTCTTACTGAAAATGAGAAATCACAACTCATTTCTGTGTTGAAAGCTCATAAACCAGCCATTGCATGGAAAATTCATGATATTAAAGCAATAAGTCCTTCGTATTGCACACATAAAATCCTTATGGAAGAAGGTCGTAAAACGTATGTACAACGCCAACGAAGACTAAATCCGAATATGCAAGATGTAGTTAAAAAAGAAATTATTAAACTGCTAGATGCAGGTTTAATTTATCCAATTTCTGATAGCCCATGGGTAAGCCCAGTTCAATGCGTGCCTAAGAAGGGTGGCATGACTGTCATTACAAATGAGAAAAATGAGTTTATTCCTACTAGGACTGTAACAGGATGGCGTGTGTGTATTGATTATAGAAAATTAAATGACGCCACCAGAAAAGATCACTTTCCCTTACCTTTCATTGATCAAATGTTGGAAAAATTAGCCGGAAATAGTTACTATTGTTTTCTAGATGGATTTTCCGGATATTTTCAAATTCCAATAGCACCCGAGGACCAAGAGAAAACCATGTTCACGTGCCCTTATGGTACTTTTTCTTACAAACGCATGCCATTTGGACTTTGCAACGCCCCTGCAACCTTTCAAAGGTGTATGATGGCAATTTTTCACGACATGATAGAAGAATGCATGGAAGTTTTCATGGATAACTTTTCAGTCTTCGGTGATACATTTGAATCATGTCTAGTTAATCTTGAACTAATGTTTATTAGATGCGAACAATCAAATCTAGTACTTAATTGGGAGAAATGCCATTTCATGGTTAAAGAAGGCATCGTTCTTGGACATAAAATCTCAAAGGAAGGAATTGAAGTGGATAGAGCTAAAGTAGATGTAATTGCTAAACTTCCACATCCCATCAATGTTAGAGGAGTTAGGAGTTTTCTAGGGCATGCCGGTTTTTACCGACGTTTCATAAAAGATTTTTCTAAAATTGCCACTCCTATGAATAAACTCCTAGAAAAGGATGCTCCATTCATCTTTTCAGATGAATGTATCAAATCTTTTAATATTCTTAAAGAGAAACTCACTAATGCGCCGATCATGATAACACCAAATTGGAATCTACCATTCGAACTAATGTGCGATGCAAGTGATTTAGCAATGGGAGCCGTTTTAGGACAAAGGATTGAAAAACGATTTCAACCTATATATTATGCTAGTAAGACGTTACAAGGAGCACAAACGAACTATACAACTACTGAAAAAGAACTCCTTGCTATTGTCTTTGCTTTTGACAAATTTCGATCATATCTCGTTCTAGCTAAAACGGTGGTCTATACCGATCATTCTGCTCTTAGATACCTATTTTCGAAACAAGATGCCAAACCAAGATTAATCCGTTGGATCTTACTCTTACAAGAGTTTGATATTGAAATCCGAGATAAAAGAGGAGCAGAAAATCTCGCCGCTGATCATCTTTCTCGTCTTGAAAATCCCGAATTAGAAGTTCTAAAAGAATCGGCCATACAAGACAACTTTCCTGATGAATATCTATTGAAGATAGATTATAATGAAATTCCATGGTTTGCAGACTATGCAAACTACTTAGTTTGTGGATTCCTTGAAAAAGGATTATCGTACCAAAAACGAAAGAAATTCTTCAGTGATATAATACACTATATCTGGGAAGATCCACATTTGTTTAAAAGTTGTCCAGATGGAATAATACGCCGATGTGTATTCGGAGATGAAGCTAGTAAAATTTTAAACCATTGTCACACAGGACCAACAGGAGGGCATTATGGGCCACAACTAACAACAAGAAAAGTTTATGATGATGGATTCTATTGGCCTACAATTTACAAAGACGCACACCTTCTTTGCAAATCCTGTGATGCTTGTCAAAGGGCCGGAAAAATAAGTCAACGTGATGAAATGCCACAAAATGTCATCCAAGTATGTGAAGTATTTGACATTTGGGGTATTGACTTTATGGGTCCATTTCCAAAATCTCATAATAATCTCTATATTCTCGTAGCCATTGATTATGTATCTAAATGGGCGGAAGCACAATCTCTCCCAACTAATGATGCACGAGTTGTAGTCAACTTTTTAAAACATCTTTTTGCAAGGTTAGGAACACCGAAAGCTTTAATAAGTGATCGGGGTACTCATTTCTGTAATAATCAACTTGAGAAAGTTCTTAAAAGATATGGAGTAACTCATAAAATCTCCACCGCATATCATCCACAAACAAGTGGACAAGTTGAAAATACCAACCGAGCTTTAAAACGTATTCTAGAGAAAACCGTAGGATCAAATCCGAAGGAATGGTCCATTAAGTTGGAGGATGCACTCTGGGCTTTTAGAACAGCCTACAAAACTCCAATTGGAACCACCCCTTTTAGACTTGTTTATGGAAAAGCATGTCATCTTCCAGTAGAAATTGAACACAAAGCATTTTGGGCTTTGAAGACATGTAATCTTGATTTACATGAAGCTGGACGTCTACGATTAAGTCAACTAAGCGAATTAGAAGAATTAAGACATGAAGCATATGAAAATTCGTTAATCTATAAAGAAAGAACGAAGAAATGGCATGATAAAAGAATCAAAAGTTCAAAAGAATTTAAAGAAGGAGACAGAGTTCTTCTTTTCAATTCACGATTCAAGCTATTTCCTGGAAAATTAAAATCAAGATGGTCTGGACCATTCATAGTCAAAAGAGTTTTCCCATAAGGAACGATAGAATTAATAAATTCAAATGGGATTGAATTTAAAGTTAATGGTCACAGAGTTAAACATTACATACATGGTCCGATGGAAGTTGACAATGAAGTTAATCATAATTTCACCACCCAAGAAAACCTTCAAAATGAAAACATAAATATGTTATCAACAACATATGAAAAATCAAAATTAGAATATAAGGAGGATTCAAATTTGAGTGATGAAGAAGAATTCTTATACAAACCTCCCATTCCAAGAAACGAAGAAAAATGTGAACAAGAAATTCAAATAGAAGTGAAAGAACCAAGGAAAGAACACCCGAAAAAGGTTTACAAACCAACTCGACTTACTAAAGCAGGAGACCCGGGTGAATTTATCATTTCTTGCTTACTTAATGATGGTGCTGTATATAATGGACTCGCAGATTTAGGAGCAAGTACAAATATTATGCCTCTTTCCTTATACAAAAGATTAGGCATGGGTAAATTAAAACCAACCAAAATAGGTGTTCAATCATTTGACCAAACCATTAAACACCCGGTTGGAATAGCAAATAATTTACTTGTTAACGTGGAAAGTTTGACCTTTGTTGCAAACTTCATAGTAATTAATATGGAGGAAAACCTTGATATTCCTCTAATTCTAGGTCGCCCATTTTTAGCAACCACCGAGGCATTCATTGATGTAAGAGAAGGTAGAATGACACTTAGGGATGGTGATACATCGATCACCTTTGTGAACCGAAAGTTTAGATCTCCACAAACCAAAACTATTAGACCAATAAAAATGCATAAGTGTGGGGAAGATGAAGAAACACTTAATGATGATCCAATCACAAAGAATGCCGTTGATGATACGAAATTAGATGAACCCATTTTTAACAGTTCAACGAAGAAACTTTATAAACGGATTCACGATGCTAAGATTAAAGGAAACTTTAAGTTATATAACCGATTAATATCCAATTTATCTTCAAAAGAAAAGGCAATGTTAGTTGAATTTGTGAAAGTTACGGAGGAAATCAACAAATGGATTGAAGTAAAAGTCAAAGATATACAAGTTGTTGATGATTCAATTGAAAATAATGTTAATCACAATTTCAACTAAGTATATGGGGTTTATGTATTTCTGTTAGAGTTAGATTTTCTGTTTTCGTGTAGTTCTCGAAAATGGAACTCGAATGGTCTTTCCCTAGCAGACCCTAAAGAACTAGTCTTCTCCCCCCATTCTGAATTTTTATTTTTTTTAGGTTTTTACGAAATGAAGACTGCCTGTGAACTAAATCATGGTCTAATGTTACATGCTTTGATCACTAAACGTAATAATGACACACTTCCGAGTGAAATAGTATCAGTAATCAGAGAAAGATTGGACGGAGTAAGAAAAGAATCCAGATGCGAAGATAATAAGTTACAATTTGGTAAAGGAAAATCAAAATCCGCAGCAAAAAGAAGAGCACGACACCTAGAAAGATGTCACAAATGCGGAAAATGGTCACATGGAAGTAAATGTTCAAATAATCAAACTTATTCAAATACCGAATTTGTTACTTTATGCAGAGACGGACCGTTCATATGTTTAGAAGAAAAAACACTGAATGCTCGAGGTTACGCCTATGTAGCTATGGAAAACCAATTAAACCGACTATCTTATGAATGGGATAGATCGTATAACTAAGAATACTATCTCACAGGTAAGTCTGTACAGTTTTTATTTTTATTTTTATTTTTAACCTTTTGATAATAAACGCTAATTTGTTCGCTATAAAGTATTAAATTGGTATTGAATAAAATTAGGTTTGGCGACCGAAATTATTGATATCATTCAAAAATTTATTACATCACTGCGAAATTTAACGTTTATTCTTAAGGTATAAATATCTTTAATCAATCAACACAAAATATTTCAAAAATTCGTCATGAGTTAAATTAGGTCATGGAACCGAAATTACTTTACCGAAAAGAGGGGCGTATATTTTTGATAATATTTGATTGATTAAAGTGGGATAAAAAGCCAAAAGGATTTTTAATTTTATTTTTACCATGTTTTTTAAAATTAATATATAAATCTTAAATTAATATTGTAAACTTTGTAAAAACAATATATTTAAAATTGTAAATATTTGAAAAATATAATATAAGTTTGGTGTGATTTTATAATATGAATTTTTAAATTAAGTTTGGTGTGAATTTTTAATTTTTAAAATAAGAATTTTTAATTTTATGCATTTCAAATTTTAAGTTTGGTGTGAATTTTTAATATTAATTTTGAATTTTATGTATTTTTATTTTAAGTTTGCTGTGAATTTAAAAACAAAATTTTACTTTATCTCATTAAGTTAAAAATATGATTTTTAAAATTCGTCGTAAGTTGAAGACTAGGTCATTGAACCGAAATTGCTTTACCCGAGGGAGGGACGAGAACTTTTATTATCATTATTTTTAATTTTATTGAATTAAAGTATGCAAAAAAACATAAAAAAAAAAAAAAAAAAAAAAAAACCCCAAAAATCTTAGCTTTTAAAACAATCGCTACAAAAAGACAAATTTTAAAATTTTGTCGAAGGACGGACTAGGACATCGATCCGAAACGACCTCATCCTAAATAACAAGGGAAACAAAATTTTAAAATTAATTACTTAATTGTTTTAATTAGTATAAGATATATAAAAAAAATAATAATAATACAAACTCCGTGACTCGCGGAGTTTGAAGGGTCAAACACCGCGACTCGCGGAGGGACCAAAACCCAGAAAAAAAATAAAAACGTAAAGAACAGCTCAGTTGCACACCACAACACAAAAAATACTGCGAAACAAACCCGAAAAAACCCGAAAAAACACTACCAAATTCACAATTTTTGACCGTTAATCATAAAATCTTTTACTAAAATCATGTTGAGAAGGATGCTATCAAGGAATTACTCAAGAAAAACGGTAAATTTCTACACCTAAACACCATTTAATCCGAAAATTAGTGTTCTTGAGCAATTTTATACCCAATTTGATTTTGATGCTTTTTAGTGTAATTATGTTTAAATTGCTTATGTATTATGCTTGTATAACCTAGATTGATACTATTTAACATGATTAGATGCCTTAAACTTCAAATTTTGAGTAATCTAGGGTTTGTGTTCTTGAGCAAATTTGGGGCTTTTTGATATAAACAGGTTATGGCCGATTTTTGTCATGAATTGTTGCTAAATTAAGTAGTGTAACATGTTTAGGTAGTTAAATGATCCAAACTTTGAGCCTAAACATGATTTTGAGAATTAAAGTGGACTTTTTCAAGTCTAGAATTCATGAACTTGATTTTTGAGAGATAATGCCATTTGAAACTTGTTTAATTGCTAGTAATGATTATTTTGACATGTTATTTGAGTTGAATGCTTATGAACTTGGCGAACATTTTCGTATATGCTTATTTGAAAAAGTGTAGATTTGATGAAAATATGAAAATGAGCTTAAGTTTGATATAAATTGATCATGTCATTGTAATTATTTTGATTGATGATTTTGCTGACACTAATGCATATTTGGATGCACAAAAATTGTGTTTGATGTGTTTTGCAGACTGAAAGGGGTGAATCTTCATCCCAAGCTTGCAATGCTCCTGCTGAGAATACGGAACAACAGGAGGTGGATAACTACTACAAACAAGATATACCTCATCCAGTCATGACATTTTCTGATATGCACTTGGAAGATTTGCACCCGAACCTGAGATTTGACAGACTTTGGATAGATTATCCAAAATACCAAAGGGGCTTGCATACTCTTCATTCTAAAGCTGTTGAAGTACCTAGGGTCATAGAATGGGGACCATTAGAAGCTGTAGAATTGGCCGGGCCAATTAGGGAATTACTTGCACAGAGGTATGGTAATTCTACTTTTAATGATTGGGTACGGTTATTCAACATGCGTAGACCTGTATATAAAGTATGGTGTGAAGAATTGTTGTGTAGTATAGAATTAAATGATCGGGTAGCTAGTTTAACCGATCGATCTTTTATTAGATTTTTGTTAGGAGGTTCGATGTGCCACATGTTTTTACTAGACATGGCTCAGGCTTTACGTATATATACGCCTGAGGAGCTAGCATCTGCCGATTGTAGAGGGTTGATACTAAACGGTAGGAAGATAGACGAAAATTTTGATACACATGGTGTATGGAGTCAAATGACTAGCCATCACCGATTTAAAGGGGGAAATTACTCTTATTTGGATATAGATAGAGCTGAATTAAGAGTAATTCATAGGTTTTTAGCCAATTCAATTACACAAAGAGGTAAGAATAAGGAAAAGGTAAATGAACAGGATTTGTTTTACCATATGTGTATTCGAGACCCACAAAGCGCTGTAAGTATACCTTATTGTGTAGGTTATTATTTATCAGCTATGGTTAGGGGGATGAGACCGCATAGCATAATAGGAGGTGGTATATTTATTACTTTGATTGCTGAATATCTCGGTGTGGATATAAGTCGGGGGGGATTATTAGTCGAAGAACCAGAATCCCGCGATATAATAGGTTTAAATGTATACCATGGTGCGAAGGTTTTGAAGAGGCGAAATAACGCCGCAGTACAATACCATGGTAGACATCCACAGGTTGAGAGAAACCAACAGCAAGGTAATGTAGGAGGGGGAAATAAAATGGCAGAAATGCAAAGGTTTATAGCTTCACAAGAGTATGAAAATGCTAGACATAGAGCATTTGAAGATTGACAAGTTCATCAAAACCAAATCATAGCTTATTGCCAACATATAGGTAGAAACTATATTCCTACTCCATCGCCCATATTCCCTCCCTGGTCTATAGAGATCCAACCACCGTATCCTACGTATAACCCAGCCGAAGCATTTTATAGCACATATGGTTATGCATGGAACCCCTTCTGGTATCAGTATCATCCCTAGTCTACTTAGTTTTTTTTTATTTTATTATTTGTAATGTTGATACATTTAATACTTATGTTGGATTTGTAATAGTTTTATTATTTTCTAAATTTTATTATTAGCTTTTAATAATTTTTGAATGTGGGGTAATATACCAAACTTCAAAAATATGTATATATGTTTGCAGTTTATCTTATGTACACAACAGGGTAAAACAACGCATTTTCAAAGACTGGCATTAAGTTCAGCAAAAGCAACTAATTTTGACGACAAGATGAAAAATAAATGTGATATAACAATAAGACGGAATGAACAAATGATATGCACCATTTATCATTCAGCAAACAAACGCCAATATGTTTGGAAACTTTGGTAAAATTTAATCATTTTCACACAAATCACCCTCAATAATTTAAATTGTTACTGATTTCTTGCAAATGAGGGCATTGCAAGATCTTAAGTGTGGGAAGGGGTTAAATTCTTTCGGATTTTAAAATTTTTACTTTATACACTTGGTTACCATTAGAAATACTAGTAAAGTAGTAGTTGTATTAGAATCTAGTGCTCTCTGATAATAAAGAACAGCCCTAGTCTTATATACTGACTACCCAATTCTAGTAAAATTTTTCAAAATTTTCAATTAAATGAACTCAAAATCATGTTTATACATATTTATAAACGATAAAACTAGGTTTTAACACCGAAATTATTGTTACCTCGGAAAGGACATAAATTGAGAAACAAACCAAAATGTTAAAATTCATTTAAGAATGGAATAGAGGAGAACAAAAAGGAAAAATAAAAGCCAAGTGTGGGAAAATTCTCCAATTTATTCAAAACATATGTCACATATTTTTGTACAAATAACTGAAAATACTTTTGCTTTGGACTAAACTAAAAAGTTTTACCTGATTTACTGTAAGAAAGATGGATCTACACGATGAATCAATTCCATCATTAAAAGGAAGTAAAGTCTTCCAAAAAAGAAACGCGCTTCTTGATTTAGGTCAGGGAGTTGTCGTCTAGACCAGCTGTAGGTTGACGAAAAATCTAGAAAAGTCATCACTAAAATCAGCAGGAAATCCACGGACCTCAGCATCAAACAGGGTTGCCAAGTGGTTAGATTTATCCTAACCATGAGAAGGATTTATCTCGTACAATGGGGGGGCACCGTGCAAATTAGCTGGATAAGACTAATGAATCAGATCCCCAGAAAGGATAATCTCCTTAAAGATTAAAAATCAGCTTTTAAGCCTGATATTACTCAATCCTTGAGATTGACCTTAAAGATTGAGAATTACAAACTCATGGAATTCAATGATATCTAAACTCGAGCTTGAACGAGAAAATATTTTGATCAAATTATAAACCGATTTATTTTCTGAAAACCCATTTTCAATGCGTTCATTATCATTAAACGTAAAATCCTAGGAATTCACTTGGAATTCATTAGGTCACCTGAACTAAATCGGGTGTCAACCGTAAGAACGGTGGTTGCATAGCATGGTCAAAGACAGGACCTTGTGCCAGACCGACAAATTAAAAGGGTGAGCTTTACTATTGCTCCTACAAAGGATAGTAATTGCGACCGACACGTTATAGACCATAATTAAAAGCATGTCAGGGGACATTGCCTTAACAGTTGCTTGTTCAACGCTTTCCTTTAAAATCGGACGGTAGTTTACCGAAAGGTAATATACGGGACAAGTAAACTGGACGTGTTGCTTTCCTAATACAAGGTTAGCAAGTGGGTGACACAAAACTGCAAGTTTTGAGCTAAAATTTTCAAATCTGAAACCCACCAAACCCACAAAAATAATTTGCAAACACCGGTGAAGGGTTATTCCGGAAAACTTATCTAGGGTAAAAACTAGATATAATTTTCAAAAGATCAAATGTTTTCATAAAGATCCAATTTCCTTAATGGATCTAAATTTTATAGTCATGTGGGACTGTAAACCAAATCGTTACTACCATTGTTTATACCGCCGTAAAGAAATTACTGATGTACAAAGTGTGAAGAATAAAGAAGTGATTCTAATATTTCAAGACTATATTGCTTGAGGACAAGCAACGCTCAAGTGTGGGAATATTTGATAATGCTAAAAACAAACATATATTTCATAGTATTATTCCTCAAGAAAGACAAGCTTTTAGTTGCAATTGTTCTATTTACAAGTGATATTCGTTTAAATAATAAAAGGTGAAGACAAAAGACAGATTCGACGAATTGAAGACGCAAACGACCAAAAAGCTCAAAAATACAAAATACAATCAAAGAGGTTCCAATTATTGATAAGAAACGTCTCGAAATTACAAGAGTACAAGATTCAAAACGCAAAGTACAAGATATAAAATAGTACGCAAGGACGTTCGAAAATCCGGAACCGGGACCAGAGTCAACTCTCAACGCTCGACGCAATGGACTAAAAATTACAAGTTAACTATGTATATAAATATAATATAATATATAATTAATTATATTAATTATATATATATTATATTTATTAAATAAATCGTCGGGAAACAAAGAGCCAAAGGTGGGTGAGTTGTAAAAACAAACTCCGCGACTCGCGGAGTTTGAAGAAGGAAAGGGCCGCAAGTCACGGAGCCCCAAAAACTGAAACTCCCTATAAAAGCAAACGAATTCTGATCATTTTAAAAACATAATATATCAATCTCTCTATATCCATACGTAATATTTATATTTATATTTATATTTTAATTTTAATTTTAAATCCTAATAATAAGGGTATGTTAGCGAATGTTGTAAGGGTGTAAGTCGAAATTCTGTCCGTGTAATGCTACGCTCTTTTTAATCATTGTAAGTTATGTTCAACCTTTTTAATTTAATGTCTCGTAGCTAAGTTATTATTATGCTTATTTAATACCGAAGTAATCATGATGTTGGGCTAATTACTAAAATTGGGTAATTGGACTTTGTACCATAATTGGGGTTTGGATAAAAGAACGACACTTGTGGAAATTAGACTATGGGCTATTAATGGGTTTTATATTAACTAAACAATACCTTGTTAATTTAATATACAAACTTATAATTCGACGTATTTATATATAACCACATACGCTTGACTGGGTACGGTGGGCAGGATATTTATAAATACCAATAATTATTCATTTTACCGGACACGGAACTGGATTAATAGTTAATAGACTTGTTGAAACATGGGTGAATTACATTCAAGGGTAATTGGTGTAATTGTTAACAAAGTATTAAAACCTTGGTTTACACGCAGTCGATAACCTGGTGTATTCATTAAACAAAGTATTAAAACCTTGTTACAATTCGAATCCCCAATTAGTTAGAATATTTGACTTCGGGAATAAGAATAATTTGACGAAGGCTTTCGCTCTTTATATTTATGACTGATGGACTATTATGGACAAATCCGTATGGACATATTAAATAATCCAGGACAAAGAACAATTAACCCATGGGAATAAAACTAAAATCAACACGTCAAACATCATGATTACGGAAGTTTAAATAAGCATAATTCTTTTATTTCATATTTAATTTCCTTTATTTTATATTTAATTGCACTTCTAATTATCGCATTTTTATTTATTGTTATTGTATTTAATTGCACATTTAATTATCGTACTTTTTAATTATCGCAAGTTTATTTTATCGCACTTTTATTATTCGCAATTTCATTATCGTTATTTACTTTACGCTTTAAATTAAGTCTTTTATTTAATATTTTACATTTGGTTTTAACTGCGACTAAAGAATTAAAATCGACAAACCGGTCTTTAAACGGTAAAAACCCCCTTTATAATAATAATATTACTTATATATATATTTGTATTTTTATAAAAGTAAACTAATATAGCGTTAAAGCTTTGTTTAAAGATTTTCCCTGTGGAACGAACCGGACTTACTAAAAACTACACTACTGTACGATTAGGTACACTGCCTATAAGTGTTGTAGAAAGGTTTAAGTATATCCATTCTATAAATAAATAAATATCTTGTGTAAAATTGTATCGTATTTAATAGTATTTCCTTGTAAAATATAAAGCTATTTTATATACACCTCGCACGACATCACTACTCGACAAACCTTACGGTTTATTGTCTTATCGAAAGTTCCTAGCGATCACACACTATCCGCAATTTCCACAAGGCCAAACGATATAGCCTCATAAACCTTTCATCTAACACTAAGGAGATGCTCGAGAACACCAAGTCTTACACCCTTTCACATACCAGATCAACCGCAACTACATGGGGTATTTCGTTAGGAATGTTCCCCTATAATCCACAACACTCTAACACACTAACGCAACCGTTGTTATATGGGTTCCACTCCCATGAGTTTAACGACCCGAAGACTCCTCAATTCGCTAATTCCAAGGCGACTCACAACTAGAATCCTTACACGATTCCCCAACCACACAGACTCTACCGAGTGTAACCAAATACCACAATCATTAGACTTGTTGCATCCCATTTCGGAATTCAAGTCTTCGTCGTACTCACACTCACTAATCAGTCATCCTAGTTACGATGAGTAACTACAACCAATAACAATCTCAATAGTGCACCCACTACTTAGTGTGACTGAGCACGCACCAAACTCGTGAGTTCCACCCACTCGTCTTAACTAACCGAATCCACCGTAACACTTCCCGGCTCACAAGGACCCCGATGTGACAACAAGCACATCACCCAAGATAACTCTATCCTAGGAACCAATAAAAGATTCCTAACTCATCTCGATTCTACCCCAACCATGCCACGTTTCCTCCGCTCGGTACTCATCATGACATGCTTGGTGTCAAGATACACGGTTGTAATAATGGTGATCAGTCACTATTACAATTGCATACCTTACCATTTGCACATGGTCACGTAAAGTACTTTACCCGGACTGACGCAACATTCACACAAAATAACACGCGATAACTCCTAGTACCCGAATGACCCAAGTCCTTACCGTGAACTTGATCACTCCAAACCGCTGAACACCCGAATCTCTCCAATAGATTCGTCTCTAGGACACCGCACCAATAGATACCTGTATATATATCTATACACATATATACACTATAATAATAAATATGCACAAGTACACCACAACACAAGTCAACCTACAACCTAGGTGACTATCACCAAAACAACGTTCAAGTCCGCTAACTTACATTAGGCACTAGCAGTCTAAGGCACTAATTTACACATGAAATAAGGCCCCACATAATCACACTTTGGACATGCACTAGTCCTAGTTAGTCACCTACTCTAAGGCACTAACAAATCTCAATCCGACCAGTATTCCTACATGTCCCGAAAATAACGAAGCACTGTCAATAAGTCTAAGACTAGGCACCTATTCCAAGGTCACCTAATTCCCATAAACTATGCTCTGATACCACTTGTAACAACCACAAATCCGTTTATCAAAAACAAATCACATTTTTTTTATATATAAGTTAGGTCCCAATATCCCGTTAATAATACATAACATTTTCAACACTGTTTTAACCGAAAACATAATATCTTAACATTACGTTTAACAATTTATAACAACCCTTGCTACACAATAAAGCATTACAAAAACATTTGTAATAATGACCCAAAAACACAAAGTACGGGTTAATACTCAATTACCCAACCCGACACCAAGAGCATAATCCCGGGGACTTCCAACTCCCCAATCCACGTCCGATTATCCAAAAGCTTCCCCATCGAGCCCCAAGCGCTCCTACGCATCTAGTCTAACGACTAACTAGCTTCACAATCACAATACCTATAAAAAGGTAAACAACGAGCGGGGTAAGCTTGAAGCTTAGTGAATGCAATAATTATACATATACATATATAATCTACTTACTTGCAATCACTTACACAATACCGCATACAAGCTAGCAATTCAACAACCATGCAAACATCATGCATAAACTAGTATCCGCAATTCACAATAAGCTAGCAACACCAATATCATATAGTTCACAATTTAATATGCTAATACAAAATTCACACAACCATGGTTAACCAATCGTACAAGGGAACGGTACTCGCGAAAGACCTTTGGAGTTCATAACATCCATTAGTGTACTTAACACCGCATAATCACTAATCCCCCCAGGTGATGTCTTAAACACCGCGACTAACTCACCCCCATGACAATGTGGTGTCTTAAACACTCGACTATCCCACATGTCAATCAAACTCATGAGTGGTGTCTTGAACACTGCGATAATACCACTCCCATGACAATGTCGTGTCTTAAACACACTATCCCACATGTCAATCAAACCAATGAGTGGTGTCTTAAACACCGCGACTATCCCACTCGTTACGTAGAATGTGGTGTCTTAAACACCGCGACTATCCCACATTTCACGCTACACAAATAAATACATTATATACATACACGCATAATTATTCCACTCACCTTGGAATGCCCGCACAAGTCATGTACAACATGATCTTCGTCCTCAAATCCGAGCAAGTAACCACCTATATCACACATAGGTACAATATACACATAAATATCCATTCTCTAAAAGAGAACTCGACACAAACATCCCTTAGTCGAGGGATCACACCTTGCTCACCAAAACCCGCCCATTTAATCACCTAATGGACACAAACCAATTACCACTTCGGGTGGTAATTCAAACCAACACAACAAAGTACAATTTAACCTAAATCATACTTTACACCAATTAGACCAAACCTGGGTCTTAACATTAAATTACTACTTAGGTAGTAATCATTTCAAATGCCAAATACACCAAAAACTCCAACACGTGCAATATTGACTCATATTGCTTTTGACCAAGTTTGACTTATTGCTAAAATACCATTTTAACCCCAAATCACTTCTTATGAGCGATTACTTCCAAAAACATCATTTAACACTTAACAAAAGTGTTTAACATCCATTTAATCCAAAATTAATGTCATTACCAAATTTGACCCAATTCAATTTACCCATTTTGACAAAAGTCTCAAAAATGCCCGAAATCACTAACGGCTAGTGATTATATTTCCAAAACACCAATTAACACCTAAATCAAGTATTTACATACTTGATTCACCAAAACTTGACTCAAAACTCATTTTGACACCAATTTGAGGTTAACACCCATTTTTGACCAACTAACATGTTCTTATGAACATCTATATACTAACACATTTATAATCTAGTGATTTACACCCAAAACCATGACCAAATTCATCATCAAACCCTAACCCACCAATAACGGGTCAAAACCCATCTACTAACCACAAAAAACCCATTTCACAACCATTAAAGGGTTTATAACAAAATCAAGCTCAAACCCTAATTTGAATATCAAAATCAAATAATGAATTTCAGAGTTAGAACATACCAACACTACCACAACGTAGTCGTGAACGAGGTGAACAATTTTAACTCTTGAGACCCGACCCGAATCACATTCTTCTTCTCCAAATCCCCAATTCTCTTTCTGGAACCTCTCTCTCTAGGGTTTGATGTGTTTGAGTGGATAAGAAGGAGGAAGAAAATGAGGATAAGATGAGGTTTGGATCAGATTTGTAGCCTCAAAATCGACCTTAATGTGAAATACCCAAAATGCCCCTTTTAAAATATTTAAAATCACGAATGGGTCTGTCAAAACGTTTTTCGCGTCGCGCACTTCAACTGAAATCGAAGTCAGCCAGCTTTCTGAAGTTCAGGGACTGAAATTGACTAAGTCTGATTCTGATGCAAAATCTGAAAATGCATAAGTGTTAGGCTCACTTTCAGTGGCACTTTCTGATACACACATTACTGACACTTTCAGGAGTATTTTCTGACGCACAGAAATTCAGGATCTTACATCATTCCAACTGACCGGAGACCTACACTCTCTGCCATACATAGCTTCAAACGGTGCAACTTTGATACTTGTATGATAACTGTTATTATAAGAAAATTCAGCTAGCGGTAAATATCTATCTCACCCATTACCAAAATCAATAACACTCGCTCGCAACATGTCTTCTAACATTTGAATGGTCCTTTCACTCTGACCATCCGTCTGAGGGTGATAAGCGGTGCTCATATCTAACTTAGTTCCCAAAGCTTCCTGTAAGGATTGCCGAAACCTCGATATAAATCGACTGACTCGGTCTGAAATCATAGATACAGGAACACCATGTCTAGAAACAATCTCCTTCAAATACAAATGAGTAAGCTTCTCCATCGAATCTGTTTCCTTAATCAGCAAAAAGTGAGCTGACTTAGTGAGTCGATCTACAATCACCTAAATGGTATCATAGCCACCCGCAAATCTAGGTAACTTTGTAGTAAAATCCATTGTAATACCTTCCCACTTCCACTCGGGAATCTCAGGTTGCACCAACAGTCCATACAATTTTTGATGTTCAGCTTTAACCTTAGCACAGGTCAAACACTTAGCCACATAAGTAGCCACATCAGCCTTCAAATTAGGCTACCAATATAGCTCCTTAAGATCATGATACATCTTTCCTGAACCAGGATGAATAGAGTACCTAGACTTATGAGCCTCATCTAAAACAATTGTCGCAGATCACCAAACTTCGGAACCCAAAGACGTCCCGCAAAATATCTAGTACCATCTGCTCGTACCTCAAACTTCTTAGCCATGCCTATGACTTTCTCGTTCACAAAATTCTCCTCCTTTAAGGCTTCTTGTTGTACCTCAAGAATCTGCCTAGCAAGGTTTGTTCGAATCGTCATATTTAAGGCTCTAATCCTGCGGGGTTCAGCCCTTTCTTTACGACTTAACGCATCAGCCACAAAATTGGCCTTTCCCGGATGATATAAAAGTTCGCAATCATAATCATTCAACGTCTCAACCCATCTTCGTTGCCTCATATTCAGCTGTTTTTGATCAAGGATATGTTGAAGACTTTTGTGATCAGTATAAACTGTACTTTTGACCCCATACAAATAATGTCTCCAAATCTTGAGCACAAACATAACAGCTCCCAACTCTAAATCATAGGTTGTATAATTCTGCTCGTGAATCTTCAACTGACGTGATGCGTACGCAATAACTTTCTTTTGTTGCATCAAAACACAACCAAAGCCCTGACGCGAAGCATCACAATAAACAACAAAATCATCATTACCCTCAGGCAGTGACAATATCAGAGCGGTAGTCAACTTCTTCTTTAGAGTTTGAAAAGCAGTCTCTTGTTCATCCTTCCACTCATACTTTTTCCCCTTGTGCGTTAAAGCAGTCAGAGGTTTCGCTATACGAGAGAAATCTTGAATGAACCTTCTATAGTAACCTGCCAACCCTAGAAACTGACAAACCTGAGTAGGAGTCTTCGGAATTTCCCACTTCTCAATTGCCTCAATCTTGGCAGGATCAACTTGTATTCCCTGTTTACTAACAATATGTCCAACGAATTGAACTTCTCTTAACCAGAAATCACATTTAGAGAATTTAGCATACAATTCTTCTTTCCTCAACAGATCAAGCACCAACTTCAAATGTTCTTCGTGCTCTTCATCACTCTTGGAATAAATAAAGATGTCGTCGATGAAAACAATAATGAATTTTTCCAGATAGGGTCTACACACACGGTTCATGAGGTCCATGAACACAGCAGGTGCATTTTTCAATCCGAACAGCATAACAAGGAATTGGTAGTGACCGTAACGGGTGCGAAAAGCGGTTTTCGGAACATCAGATTCTTTAACACGCAGTTGATGATAACCGGAATGAAGATCGATCTTAGAATAAACAGACGAACCTTGAAGCTGATCGAACAGATCATCAATTCTTGGAAGAAGGTAACGGTTTTTAACTGTAAGCTTGTTCAATTCACGATAATCAATGCACAAACGAAACGAACCATCTTTCTTCTTAACAAACAGAACAGGAGCTCCCCAAGGGGATGAACTGGGACGAATAAAACCCTTGTCTAACAACTCACAGAGTTGACTCGACAATTCTTGAAGTTTAGAAGGCGCAAGTCGATAAGGAGCACGTGCTACAGGAGCAGCACTGGGAACAAGATCGATTTGAAATTCTACCGCGCGTTGCGGCGGAATGCCAGGTAAGTCTTCTAGAAATACCTCGGGAAAATCTCTAACAATATTAACATTACCAACGCTCTTCTCTTTTCTATCAGAATAAACAACATGAGCTATAATAGCATGACAGCCTTTGCGAAGATGTTTATGAACTTTCAAACAGCTAATAAGATTTAACTATCTGCATTTCTTATCCCCAAAAACCATCAGCGGCTCTCCAACCACATTAGTAACACGAACACCTTTCTCATAACACACAATCTCAGCACGATTTGCAGACAACCAATCCATACCAATAACAATGTCAAAATTGCCTAGGTCAATCGGTATTAAATTTACCTCAAAATCTCTACCAGCCAGATTAATGTTACATTTACGATACACAGTCTTAGCAGTAAGCACTTTACCATTAGCTATCTCTACAACATAAGTTCTGTCTAGAGGAGTTAACGGTGTTTTGATTTTTGGACTCAATTTACTCGGTACAAAACTCAAATCAGCCCCCGAATCAAATAGTACATAAACTGATAAATCGTTGACCGAGAACGTACCCGTAACAAGTTTTGGATCTTCCTCAGCATCCCTGGCATTAATGTTGAATGCCCTTCCACGTGCATTCTCAGTAGTCTTTTTGTTAGGCAGGCATCACGGAAATGCCCCGGCTTACCACATTCATAACAAACTCTCTGATTACCACCATTTCTCGGCTTCCCATTACCATTACCACCATTATTACCAGCATTATTACCACCACTTGCAGCAGGAGTAGCAGTACCCGGCATAAGCACCGTAAAATCTTTAGCAATGTGTCTGAAATGTCCCGTTCATATTGATTATAAACGTTCCATATTAATTGATTTCGTTGTGAGGTTTTGACCTCTATATGAGATGTTTTCAAAGACTGCATTCGTTTTTAAAACAAACCATAACCTTTATTTTATCAACAAGGTAAAAAGGACACCACCTAGATTATCCAAAAATGATAATCGAAAAATATCACACTTACACACTACCAATACATATTGGTTTAAAATATTAATATGTTACAACAAAGTAAATCTTGAATGCAGTTTTAAACAATATTATACAAACATGCTGACACCAAATCTTGTCCATATTTTAGCATGCAACAGCAGAAGCTCTTAATAATCACCTGAGAATAAACATGCTTTAAACGTCAACAAAAATATTGGTGAGTTATAGGTTTAACCTATATATATCAAATCGTAATAATAATTGACCACAAGATTTCATCTTTCAATAATATACAATCTGTATAAAAATCAATTATATGGTGAACACCTGGTAACCGACATTAACAAGATGCATATAGAATATCCCCATCATTCCGGGACACCCATCGGACATGATAAACTCGAAGTACTAAAGCATTCCACATTCCAGAATGGAGGTTGTTAGTTCTCGTAGATCTACCTTTAGGATTCGCGTCAATTAGGGGCCAGTTCCCTAATTCTTAGGCTACCAAGCTAAAAGGGGCATATTCGATTTCGATCATTCAACCATAAAAATGTAGTTTCACGTACTTGTGTCAATTTTGTAAAACGTTTATAAAACTGCATGTATTCTCATCCCAAAAATATTAGATTTTAAAAGTGGGACTATAACTCACTTTCACAGATTTTTACTTCGTCGGGAAGTAAGACTTGGCCGATGGTCGATTCACGAACCTATAACAAATATGTACATATATATCAAAGTATGTTCAAAATATATTTACAACATTTTTAATATGTTTTAAGTTTATTAAGTCAGCTGTCCTCGTTAGTAACCTACAACTAGTTGTCCACAGTTAGATGTACAGAAATAAATCGATATATATTATCTTGAATCAATCCACGACCCAGTGTATACACGTCTCAGGCTAGATCACAACTCAAAGTATATATATTTTTGGAATCAACCTCAACCCTGTATAGTTAACTCAAACATTACTGCATATAGAGTGTCTATGGTTGTTCTAAATAATATATATACATGGGTCGATATGATATGTCAAAACATTTGCATACGTGTCTATGGTATCCCAAGATTACATAATATATTAGAATATATGTATAATACAATATGAGTTAGCTAGGATATGATTAATATAGATTTGTTACCAATTTTCACGTAGCAACAACAAGCAAAATTATCCAATCTTGTTTTACCCATAACTTCTTCGTTTTAAATCCGTTTTGAGTGATTCAAGTTGCTATGGTTTCATATTGAACTTAAGTTTATGAATCTAAACAGAAAAAGTATAAGTTTATAGTCGGAAATACAGGTTACAAGTCATTTTTGTAAAGGTAGTCATTTCAGTCGAAAGAACGACGTCTAGATGACCATTTTGGAAAACATACTTCCACTTTGAGTTTAACCATGATTTTTGGATATAGTTTCATGTTCATAATAAAAATCATTTTCCCAGAAGAATAGCTTTTAAATCAAAGTTTATCATAGTTTTTAATTAACTAACCCAAAACAGCCCGCGGTGTTACTACGACGGCGTATATCCGGTTTTACGGTATTTTTCGTGTTTTCGGGTTTTAAATCATTAAGTTAGAATATCATATAGATATAGAACATGTGTTTAGTTGATTTTAAAAGTCAAGTTATAAGGATTAACTTTTGTTTGTGAACAAGTTTAGAATTAACTAAACTATGTTCTAGTAATTACAAGTTTAAACCTTCGAATAAGGTAGTTTTATATATATATATATGAATCGAATGATGTTATGAACATCATTACTACCTCAGGTTTTGTGAATAAATCTACTGGAAATGAAAAAAATAAATCTAGCTTCAAAGGATCCTTGGATGGCTTGAAAGTTCTTGAAGTAGAATCATGACACGAAAACAAGTTCAAGTAAGATTTCCACTTGAAATAAGATTGTTATAGTTATAGAAATTGAATCAAAGTTTGAATATGAGCATTACCTTGTATTAGAAATATATTTTACTGTAAATAAGAAAGATTTCTTGAGGTTGGATGATCACTCAAAGTGGATTTGCAAGATTGGAAGTAAGCTAGCAAACTTGGAAGTGTTGTTGGCGTATTCTTGAGCAGTTGTTTTATAACTTGGTTTATGTATGGATTTATGAACTAGATTGAGCTAGATTTTGATGAAGATGATGAAAAATATTTAGAACACTAAGAGAGAACTTGAGAGAGAGTAGTTTGATGCATAAAAATTGGAATTAAAATGTGTTTGTGATGAGTGATGGTGGACGTGATTTTAGAGTCTCCATATAGGCTCCATTAGTTTGTAATCTTGTGAGATATTTCATGCTAGATGTTAAATGATGGTTCCCATATGGTTAGGTGACTCACATGGGCTGCTAAGAGCTGATCATTGGAGTGTATATACCAATACTAAATACATTTAGAAGCTAGGTATTGTACGAGTACGAATACGGGTGCATACGAGTAGAATTGTTGATGAAAATGAATGAGGATGTAATTGTAAGCATTTTTGTTAAGTAGAAGTACTTTGATAAGTGTCTTGAAGTCTTTCAAAAGTGTATGAATACATATTAAAACACTACATGTAGATACATTTTAACTGAGTCGTTAAGTCATCGTTAGTCGTTACATGTAAGTGTTGTTTTGAAACCTTTAAGTTAACGATCTTGTTAAATGTAGTTAACCCATTGTTTATTATATCTAATGAGATGTTAAATTATTACATTATCATGATATCATGATGTATTAATATATCTTAATATGATATATATACATTTAAATGTCGTTACAACGATAATCGTTACATATATGTCTCGTTTCGAAATCCTTAAGTTAGTAGTCATGCTTTTACATATGTAGTTCATTGTTAATACACTTAATGATATATTTACTTATCATTTATCATGTTTATCATAGTGTAACAATATCTTAATATGATTCATATGTAATTAGTAAGACGTTGTTATAACAGTAATCGTTATATATATCGTTTCGAGTTTCTTAATTCAATAAACTCATCATGTTAACTATATATATATATATATATATATATATATATATATATATATATATATATATATATATATATATATATATATATATATATATATATATATCCCCATATATATGTCATCATATAGTTTTTACAAGTTTTAACGTTCGTGAATCGCCGGTCAACTTGGGTGGTCAAATGTCTATATGAAACCTATTTCAATTAATCAAGTTTTAACAAGTTTGATTGCTTAACATGTTGGAAACACTTAATCATATAAATATCAATTTCATTTGATATATATAAACATGGAAAAGTTCGGGTCACTACAGTACCTACCCGTTAAATAAATTTCGTCCCGAAATTTTAAGCAGTTGGAGGTGTTGACGTATCTTCTGGAAATAAGTGCGGGTATTTCTTCTTCATCTGATCTTCTCATTCCCAGGTGAACTCGGGTCCTCTACTAGCATTCCATCGAACCTTAACAATTGGTATCTTGTTTTGCTTAAGTCTTTTAACCTCACGATCCATTATTTCGACGGGTTCTTCGATGAATTGAAGTTTTTCGTTGATTTGGATTTCGTCTAACGGAATAGTGAGATCTTCTTTAGCAAAATATTTCTTCAAATTAGAGACGTGGAACGTGTTATGTACAGCCACGAGTTGTTGAGGTAACTTAAGTCGGTAAGCTACTGGTCCGACACGATCAATAATCTTGAATGGTCCAATATACCTTGGATTTAATTTCCCTCATTTACCAAATCGAACAACGCCTTTCCAAGGTGCAAATTTAAGCATGACCATCTCTCCAATTTCAAATTCTATATCTTTTCTTTTAATGTCAGCGTAGCTCTTTTGTCGACTTTGGGCGGTTTTCAACCGTTGTTGAATTTGGATGATCTTTTCGGTAGTTTCTTGTATTATCTCTGGACCCGTAATCTGTCTATCCCCCACTTCACTCCAACAAATTGGAGACCTGCACTTTCTACCATAAAGTGCTTCAAATGGCACCATCTCAATGCTTGAATGGTAGCTGTTGTTGTAGGAAAAATCTGCTAACGGTTGGTGTCGATCTCAACTGTTTCCGAAATCAATAACACATGCTCGTAGCATGTCTTCACGCGATTGTATCGTCCTTTCGCTCTGCACATCAGTTTGTGGATGATAGGCAGTACTCATGTCTAGACAAGTTCCTAATGCTTGCTATAATGTCTGCCAGAATCTTGAAATAAATCTGCCATCCCTATCAGAGATAATAGAGATTGGTATTCCATGTCTGGAGACGACTTCCTTCAAATACAGTCGTGCTAACTTCTCCATCTTGTCATCTTCTCTTATTGGCTGAAAGTGTGCTGATTTGGTGAGACGATCAACTATTACCCAAATAGTATCAAAATCACTTGCAGTCCTTGGCAATTTAGTGATGAAATCCATGGTAATGTTTTTCCATTTCCATTCTGGGATTTCGGATTGTTGAAGTAGACCTGATGGTTTCTGATGCTCAGCTTTGACCTTAGAACACGTCAAACATTATCCTACGCATTTAGCAACATCGGCTTTCATACCCGGCCACCAAAAATGTTTCTTGAGATCTTTGTACATCTTCCCCGTTCCAGGATGTATTGAGTATCTGGTTTTATGAGCTTCTCTAAGTACCATTTCTCTCATATCTCCAAATTTTGGTACCCAAATTCTTTCAGCCCTATACCGGGTTCCGTCTTCCCGAATATTAAGATGCTTCTCCGATCCTTTGGGTATTTCATCCTTTAAGTTTCTCTCTTTTAAAACTCCTTGTTGCGCCTCCTTTATTTGAGTAGTAAGGTTAGTGTGAATCATTATATTCATAGCTTTTACTCGAATGGGTTTTCTGTCCTTTCTGCTCAAGGCGTCGGCTACCATATTTGCCTTTCCCGGGTGGTAACGAATCTCAAAGTCGTAATCATTCAACAATTCAATCCATCTGCGCTGCTGATAATGCTAAAAACGAACATATATTTCATAGCATTATTCCTCAAGAAAGACAAGCTTTTAGTTGCAATTGTTCTATTTACAAGTGATATTCGTTTAAATAATAAAAGGTGAAGACAAAAGACAGATTCGACGAATTGAAGACGCAAACGACCAAAAAGCTCAAAAGTACAAAAGACAATCAAAGAGGTTCCAATTATTGATAAGAAACGTCTCGAAATTACAAGAGTACAAGATTCAAAACGCAAAATACAAAATATAAAATTGTACGCAAGGACGTTCGAAAATCCGGAACCGGGACCAGAGTCAACTCTTAACGCTCGACGCAACGGACTAAAAATTACAAGTTAACTATGAATATAAATATAATATAATATATAATTAATTATATTAATTATATATATATTATATATATATATTATAAAACCGTCGGCAGAGAAACTCCAAGGGTGTGAGCTGTAAATACATTCTCCGCGACTCGCGGAGTTTGAAGAGCATTTTGCCGCGAGTCGCGGAGCCCCAAATTTCAACTCTGGCTATAAAGCAAACCGAATTCTGATCAAAATTTCATATTCTATTTTCTCTCTTCTCTATCTATACGATATATATATATATATATATAATTTATATTTTAATTTTAATTTTAATTATAATTCTAATAATAAGGGTATGTTAGCGAATGTTGTAAGGGTGTAAGTCGAAATTCTGTCCGTGTAACGCTACGCTATTTTTAATCATTGTAAGTTATGTTCAACCTTTTTATATTAATGTCTCGTAGCTAAGTTATTATTATGCTTATTTAAAATGAAGTAATCATGATGTTGGGCTAATTACTAAAATTGGGTAATTGGGCTTTGTACCATAATTGGGGTTTGGACAAAAGAACGACACTTGTGGAAATTAGACTATGAGCTATTAATGGGCTTTATATTTGTTTAACTAAATGAAAGTTTGTTAATGTTAATATAAAGATTTACAATTGGGCGTCCCTATAAATTACCATATACACTCGATCGGACACGATGGGCGGGGTATTTATATGTACGAATAATCGTTCATTTAACCGGACACGGGAATGGATTAATAGCCACTAGAATAATTAAAACAGGGGTGAAATTACATTCAAGGGTAATTGGTGTAATTGTTAACAAAGTAGTAAAACCTTGGTTTACACGCAGTCGATAACCTGGTGTATTCATTAAACAAAGTATTAAAACCTTGTTACAATTCGAATCCCCAATTAGTTGGAATATTTAACTTCGGGTATAATAATAATTTGACAAGGACACTTGCACTTTATATTTATGACTGATGGACTGTTATGGACAAAAACCAGACGGACATATTAAATAATCCAGGACAAAGGACAATTAACCCATGGGCATAAAACTAAAATCAACACGTCAAACATCATGATTACGGAAGTTTAAATAAGCATAATTCTTTTATTTCATATTTAATTTCCTTTATTTTATATTTAATTGCACTTCTAATTATCGCACTTTTATTTATTGTTATTTAATCGCACTTTTTAATTATCGCAATTTTATTTTATCGCATTTTTATTATTCGCAATTTCATTATCGTTATTTACTTTACGCTTTAATTTAAGTCTTGTATTTATTTTATATTTTACATTAGGTTTTAACTGTGACTAAAGTCTTAAAATCGACAAACCGGTCATTAAACGGTAAAAACCCCCCTTTATAATAATAATATTACTTATATATATATTTGTATTTTTATAAAAGTAAACTAATATAGCGTTGAGCTTTGTTTAAAGATTTCCCTGTGGAACGAACCGGACTTACTAAAAACTACACTACTTTACGATTAGGTACACTGCCTATAAGTGTTGTAGCAAGGTTTAAGTATATCCATTCTATAAATAAATAAATATCTTGTGTAAAATTGTATCGTATTTAATAGTGTTTTCTGCTAAAATTAATAACTATTTTATATACACCTCGCATAACATCAAGTATTTTTGGCGCCGCTGCCGGGGAACTATCTTAAAAGCCGGAAGCGCAACGCTAATATAAAAAAAAAGGATTTTTTGTTTACTTTTATTAAAATTCGCTTTTGTAAAAATACGTTTTAATTATTCAAAAATATAAAAAGAAAAAACAAAAATATAAGTATTTTTTTTTTTTTTAAGATTTTGTTAAATATTTAAGTTTTATAAGTTTCTTTATTTTTATTTTAGTTTATAAAAATATAAGTTTAATTTTAATATCTTTTATTTATATAAAAATTAAAAACAGAAAATAAAATAAATAAATAAATAAAGAAAAACGCGTTGAAGATAAAACCTGTCAGCTGAAATTCTAAACCCCGCGACTCGCGGCGTTTGATGCAATAAATGCCGCGACTCGCGGAGTAACTCTGACACGCGACAGAAACCCTAAACTGCATTAATTACGGGTTTTAATTAATTATTATTATTATTTAAACCTAATTATGTATTATTATTATTATTAGTTTTATTTTTACTTTTACTTTTTATTTAATTTATGTATTTAGTATTAATTAGTTTAATTAAATTGTAAAATTAATAGTTTTATTAAATAAATAATATAAAAATAATATTTTTATAAAAATTGTAATTTTTACAACTTTTTGTATATTTTTATATTTTGTCCCTTTTTAATCGTTGTAGCATAACTTTTGTATTTTTAGCTCATATTTAATTTTAAACTTAGTTTTTGCTATAGTTATTTTTACTCCTAGATTTTTAGGCTTTGCCGTAGAATTCCTTAAGTGCTTTTTCTTTAGACTAAGATTTAGGTGCTTTAGAATTTTGCGACGCCTTTTTAAGTTTTAGTTTCTTTTTAAGTTATTTCCATTTGGGATTTAGTTTTTCCTGTAAGCTTTAATATTTTTAGACCTTTTACTATGTATCAATTATCATTCCAATTAGTAATATCAATTTGCGATTATAATTTTAAGTTAGTTGTAGTAATAAGGTTAGGTTAGTTAAGTATTTTTAAGTTTTTATAAGTTTCTTTTATTTTTCCGTCACCTTTTATTTTTTCAACCATTTTTTTTTCTTTTTCGACCTTTTGCGACGAACTCTTTTTCTCTCTTATTTCTCGCTATTCTAGTTTTTAGGACTTAGAATTTTTTCTACTTCTTATCTAAATTTCTTAAAATTACGAAAATTTATTTTGAGTGGTTAAATTAATAGACATCAAAATTTTCTGGTTCGTAGTAATAGTTGGATTTGTACGTGGACCGGGTTATTGGAGCCAAACAGTCCTCAATTATATTGAGACCAAACGAATCCTGCCCCTCTGCTGCATCTTTTGGCTATTCAAAACGTGGGCAAAATCAGAAAAGTCTATTGATTGGATAACTTATTATAATTTTTCTTTCCTTTTAAAAACTAATAGGATATTCAGTGAATGCACCGAGCAAGACGTTCATCACCTTTTGTACGTTCACCACCTGTAACTAGATCAAGACATTTAGCAAATATAACCGCCGTTGATTTTTCTTTAGAATCGTCATCCAGTCGACCAAGTACTTCAGTTCAAATTTCCGATAATCCATTTTTTGAACCCGACCTCACAATTGAGAATCCGGAGAATATTCAGGAACGGTTCGTAGATCCTGAACCACTAAACTTTCCTCCGGAGCCACCAATCATTCAAACAGAGATTGTTGAGGAACGAACCATTAAATCAGAATCATCTAGTGATACCGATTCAACAAATTCAATTATGGAGAATCTGGAACCTTTAAGTATGGAAGACCGAATGAGAGCTAAACGCACTGGCCAAGGTCACGCAATTACTCATCCAGACATTAATGCGCCAGATTATGAAATCAAAGGACAAATTCTACACATGGTGACTAATCAATGCCAATTTAGTGGTGCGCCGAAGGAAGATCCAAATGAACATCTACGTACCTTTAATAGGATCTGCACACTATTTAAAATCCGAGAAGTGGAGGATGAACAGATATATCTCATGTTATTTCCCTGGACTTTAAAGGGAGAAGCCAAAGATTGGTTGGAATCGTTACCTGAAGGGGCGATCGATACATGGGACGTTTTAGTTGACAAATTTCTTAAACAATTCTTTCCTGCATCTAAAGCCGTAAGACTTCAAGCAGAAATTGTTACGTTCACACAGAAGCCAAATGAAACTCTATATGAGGCGTGGACAAGATATGGAAAGTTGTTAAGAGGATGTCCGCAACATGGTTTAGACACCTGTCAAATAGTACAAATATTCTACCAAGGATGCGACATCACTACAAGAAAAGACATAGATATAGCAGCTGGTGGTTCTATTATGAAGAAAACCGAAACTGATGCTTACAAAATTATTGATAATACTGCTTCCCACTCACATGAGTGGCACCAAGAAAAAGATATCATTAGATCATCTAAAGCAGCTAGAGCCGATTCTAGCCATGACTTAGATTCCATTTCCGCAAAGATAGATGCTGTGGAACGACGAATGGAAAAGATGACTAAAGATATTCACTCAATACGAATTAGTTGTGAGCAGTGTGGAGGACCACATTTGACAAAAGATTGTCTCAGTATTGAATTAACAATGGAACAAAGAGAGAATATTTCATACATAAACCAAAGGCCTGGAAATAATTATCAGAATAATTATCAACCGCCAAGACCGATTTACAATCAAAACCAAAATTATAACCGAAATATTCCATACAACAACCAACAAGGTCCTAGCAATCAACAAGTATCCAATAATAATTACAATCAGCAAAGACCAAATTTTCAAAACAAACCACCACAACAAACCGATGATAAAAAGCCGAATTTAGAAGATATGATGACGAAGCTAGTTGAAACTCAAACACAGTTTTTCACATCTCAGAAACAAACCAATGAACAAAATGCTCAAGCATTTAGAAACCAACAAGCTTCTATTCAAAATCTGGAACAAGAAGTGAGTAACCTAGCAAGGTTAATAGGTGAAAGAAAACCGGGAAGTCTACCTAGCGATACAAATGCTAACCCCCGGAATGAAACAGCTAAAGCCATTACCACAAGAAGTGGTACAACACTTAAACCACCTGAAATACCTATAACTTCTGATGAAACTATTCCTACTCCACAAGAACCACAACCTGATCAAGATAAGGAAAAAGAACCGGTAGTTGAAAAGGTTAATGAAGATAACACAGTTAAGGATAAACCTTATGTTAAACCATACCAACCACCACTTCCTTACCCGAGTAAAATGAAGAAAGAAAAACTTGAAGCCGAGCAATCCAAATTTTTGGATATGTTTAAACAAATAAATATAAATCTTCCTTTCATTGATGTGATTTCAGGAATGCCTAGATATGCTAAATTCTTGAAAGATCTAATCTCAAATAGAAAGAAAATGGAAGAACTCTCGGCTGTTACTATGAATGCTAATTGTTCAGCAGTGCTGTTGAATAAGATACCAGAAAAACTATCTGATCCAGGAAGTTTCACAATTCCATGTTTTCTGGGTAGTCTTAGTTCAATAGAAGCATTGGCAGACTTAGGTGCTAGTATAAATCTAATGCCGTATTCACTATACACTAAACTAGACCTTGGAGAATTGAAACCAACCAGAATAAGCATACAACTAGCCGATAGATCAATAAAATATCCTAGAGGGATAATGGAGAACATGCTAGTTAAAGTTGGTACTTTAGTATTTCCAGTAGATTTTGTTGTTTTGGACATGGAAGAAGATTCTCAAGTTCCTCTCATATTAGGAAGACCATTCTTAAACACGGCTAAAGCAATGATAGACGTGTTCGGTAAGAAACTGACCCTAAGTATAGAGGACGAGAGTGTTACCTTTTCAGTTGATAGAGCAATGCAACAACCACAATCTACAGATGATACATGTTATTATATTCAAACTATAGATGCACATGCAGAATTATTAGAAGAATTTCCAGAATTAAAAGGAACAGGAGAATGTTCTTTAGGAGAAGGTAATGAACCAATTGATGAAGCTGAAATGTTAGCTACACTTATAGCTAATGGATATGAACCAACAACAGAAGAAATTCAAATGCTAAAAGAAGAAGACAGATATCGATATAAATCATCGATAGAAGAACCTCCGAAATTAGAGTTAAAGCCACTTCCAAACCATTTGGAATACGCTTATTTACATGGTGAATCTGAATTACCTGTAATAATATCGTCTTCTCTTACTGAAAATGAGAAATCACAACTCATTTCTGTGTTGAAAGCTCATAAACCAGCCATTGCATGGAAGATTCATGATATTAAAGGAATAAGTCCTTCGTATTGCACACATAAAATCCTTATGGAAGAAGGTCATAAAACGTATGTGCAACGCCAACGAAGACTAAATCCTAATATGCAAGATGTAGTTAAGAAAGAGATTATTAAACTGCTAGATGCAGGTTTGATATATCCAATCTCTGATAGTCCATGGGTAAGCCCAGTTCAATGCGTACCTAAGAAGGGTGGCATGACTGTCATTACAAATGAGAAAAATGAGTTTATTCCTACTAGGACTGTAACAGGATGGCGTGTATGTATTGATTATAGAAAATTAAATGACGCCACCAGAAAAGATCACTTTCCCTTACCTTTCATAGATCAAAAGTTGGAAAGATTAGCCGGAAATAGTTACTATTGTTTTCTAGATGGATTTTCCGGATATTTTCAAATTCCAATAACACCCGAGGACTAAGAGAAAACCACATTCACGTGCCCTTATGGTACTTTTGCTTACAAAAGAATGCCATTTGGACTTTGTAACGCCCCTGCAACCTTTCAAAGGTGTATGATGGCGATTTTTCACGACATGATAGAAGAATGCATGGAAGTTTTCATGGATGACTTTTCAGTCTTCGGTGATACATTTAAATCATGTCTAGTTAATCTGGAACGAATGCTAATTAGATGCGAAAAATCAAATCTAGTACTTAATTGGGAGAAATGCCATTTCATGGTTAAAGAAGGCATCGTTCTTGGACATAAAATTTCAAAAGAAGGAATTGAAGTGGATAGAGCTAAAGTAGATGTAATTGCTAAACTTCCACATCCCACAAATGTTAGAGGAGTTAGGAGTTTTCTAGGGCATGCCGGTTTTTACCGACGTTTCATAAAAGATTTTTCTAAAATTGCCACTCCTATGAATAAACTCCTAGAAAAGGATGCGCCATTCATCTTTTCAGATGAATGTATCAAATCTTTTAATATTCTTAAAGAAAAACTCACTAATGCGCCGATCATGATAACACCAAATTGGAATCTACCATTTGAACTAATGTGCGATGCAAGTGATTTTGCAATGGGAGCCGTTTTAGGACAAAGGATTGAAAAACGATTTCAACCTATATATTATGCTAGTAAGACGTTACAAGGAGCACAAACGAACTATACAACTACTGAAAAAGAACTCCTTGCTATTGTCTTTGCTTTTGACAAATTTCGATCATATCTCGTTCTAGCAAAAACGGTGGTCTATACCGACCATTCTGCTCTTAGATACCTATTTTCAAAACAAGATGCTAAACCAAGATTAATCCGTTAGATCTTACTCTTACAAGAGTTTGATATTGAAATCAGAGATAAAAGAGGAGCAGAAAATCTCGCCGCTGATCATCTTTCTCGTCTTGAAAATCCCGAATTAGAAGTTCTAAATGAATCGGCCATACAAGACAACTTTCCTGATGAATATCTATTGAAGATAGATTATAAAGAAATCCCATGGTTTGCAGACTATGCAAACTACTTAGTTTGTGGATTCCTTGAAAAAGGATTATCGTACCAAAGACGAAAGAAATTCTTCAGTGATATAAAACACTATTTCTGGGAAGATCCACATCTGTTTAAAAGTTGTCCCGATGGAATAATACGCCGATGTGTATTTGGAGATGAAGCTAGTAAAATTTTAAACCATTGTCACACAGGACCAACAGGAGGGCATTATGGGCCTCAACTAATAGCAAGAAAAGTTTATGAAGCTGGATTCTATTGGCCTACAATTTACAAAGACGCACACCTTCTTTGCAAATCCTGTGATGCATGTCAAAGGGCCGGAAAAATAAGTCAACGTGATGAAATGCCACAAAATGTCATCCAAGTATGTGAAGTATTTGACATTTGGGGTATTGACTTTATGGGTCCATTTCCAAAATCTCATAATAATCTATATATACTCGTAGCCATTGATTATGTATCTAAATGGGCGGAAGCACAAGCTCTCCCAACTAACGATGCACGAGTTGTAGTCAACTTTTTAAAACTTCTTTTTGCAAGGTTTGGAACACCGAAAGCTTTAATAAGTGATCGGGGTACTCATTTCTGTAATAATCAACTTGAGAAAGTTCTTAAAAGATATGGAGTAACTCATAAAATCTCCACCGCATATCATCCACAAACAAGTGGCCAAGTTGAAAATACCAACCGAGCTTTAAAACGTATTCTAGAGAAAACCGTAGGATCAAATCCGAAGGAATGGTCCATTAAATTGGAGGATGCACTCTGGGCTTTTAGAACAGCCTACAAAACTCCAATTGGAACCACACCTTTTAGACTTGTTTATGGAAAAGCATGTCATCTTCCAGTAGAAATTGAACACAAAGCATTTTGGGCTTTGAAGACATGTAATCTTGATTTACATGAAGCCGGACGTCTACGATTAAGTCAACTAAACGAATTAGAAGAATTAAGACATGAAGCATACGAAAATTCGTTAATCTATAAAGAAAGAACGAAGAAATGGCATGATAAAAGAATCAGAAGTTCAAAGGAATTTAAAGAAGGAGACAGAGTTCTTCTTTTCAATTCACGATTCAAGCTATTTCCTGGAAAATTGAAATCAAGATGGTCTGGACCATTCATAGTCAAAAGAGTTTTCCCATACGGAACGATAGAATTAATAAATTCAAATGGGATTGAATTTAAAGTTAATGGTCACAGAGTTAAACATTACATACATGGTCCGATGGAAGTCGACAACGAAGTTAATCACAATTTCGACACCACAGCTAACTAAGTGTGGGGAGAATCAAGTCTTTAAAGGATAATATGTATTTCTGTTAGAGTTAGATTGTCTGTTTTCGTGTAGTTCTCGAAAATGGAACACGTATGGTCTTTCCCTAGCAGACCCTAAAGAACTAGTCTTCTCCCCCCATTCTGAATTTTTATTTTTTTAGGTTTCTACGAAATGAAGACTGCCTGTGAACTAAACCATGGTCTAATGCTACACGCTTTGATCACTAAATGTAATAATGACATACTACCGAGCGAAATAGTATCAGTAATCAGAGAAAGAATGGACGGAGTTAGAAAAGAATCCAGATGCGAAGATAACAAGTTACAATTTGATAAAGGAAAATCAAAATCCGCAGCAAAAAGAAGAGCACGACACCTAGAACGATGTCACAAATGCAGAAAATGGTCACATGGAGGTAAATGTTCCAATAATCAAACCTATTCAAATACCGAATTTGTTACTTTATGCAGAGACGGACCGTTCATATGTTTAGAAGAAAAGACACTGAATGCTCGAGGTTACGCCTATGTAGCCATGGAAAACCAATTAAACCGACTATCTTATGAATGGGATAGATCATATAACTAAGAAATCTATTTCACAGGTATGTCTGTACAGTTTTTATTTTTATTTTTTTTTATTTTTAACCTTTTGATAATAAACGCTAATTTGTTCGCTAAAAAGTATTAAATTGGTATTGAATAAAATTAGGTTTGGCGACCGAAATTATTGATATCATTCAAAAATTTATTACATCACTGCGAAATTTAACGTTTATTCTTAAGGTATAAATATCTTTAATCAATCAACCCAAAATATTTCAAAAATTCGTCATGAGTTAAATTAGGTCTTGGAACCGAAATTACTTTACCGAAAAGAGGGGCGCATATTTTTGATAATATTTGATTGATTAAAGTGGGATAAAAAGACAAAAAGATTTTTAATTTTATTTTTACCATGTTTTTAAAATTAATATTTAAATCTTAAATTAATATTGTAAACTTTGTAAAAACAATATATTTAAAATTGTAAATATTTGAAAAATTAATATAAGTTTGATATGAATTTATAAATTTTTAAATTAAGTTTGGTATGAATTTTTAATTTTTAAAATATTAATTTTTAATTTTATGCATTTCAAATTTTAAGTTTGGTGTGAATTTTTAATATTAATTTTGAATTTTATATTTAAGTTGTGTGAATTTAAAAATTTACTTTATCTCATTAAGTTAAGAATATGATTTTTAAAAATTCGTCGTAAGTTGAAGACTAGGTCTTTGAACCGAAATTGCTTTACCCGAGGGAGGGACGAGAACTTTTATTATCATTATTTTTAATCTTATTGATTTAAAGTATGCCAAAAACATTAAAAAACCCAAAAATCTTAGCTTTTAAAACAATCGCTACAAAAAGACAAATTTTAAAATTTTTGTCGAGGGACGGACTAGGACATCGATCCGAAACGACCTCGTCCTAAATAACAAGGGAAACAAAATTTTAAAATTAATTACTTAATTGTTTTAATAAGTTAATGATTATATAAAAAAAAAAAAAAAAAAAAAAAACAAACAAACTCCGCGACTCGCGGAGTTTGAAGTGCAAAACCTCCGCGACTCGCGGAGGGACCGAAAATCAGAAAAAAAATATATAAAGAGCTGAACGATCAGTGCACTCTAAAACCCAAAACATAGAAAAAATACTGCGAAAAACACCCCGAAAAACCCGAGAAAAAACCCCAAAAATCCCAATTTTTAACCGTTAATCACCAAATCTTTTGCTAAAATCATGTTGAGAAGGATGCTATCTAAGAATTACTCAAGAAAAACGAATGAAAGGGGTGAATCTTCATCCCAAGCCCGCAATGCTCCTGCTGAGAATTTGGAACAACAGGAGGTGGATAACTACTACAAGCAGGATGTACCTCATCCAGTCATGACCTTTTCCGATATGCATTTGGAAGAGTTGCACCCGAACCTGAGAATTGACAGACTTTGGATAGATTATCCAAAATATCAACGGGGTTTGCATACTCTTCACTCTAAGGTTGTTGAGGTACCGAGGGTCATAGAATGGGGACCCTTAGAAGCTGTAGAATTGGCCGGGCCAATTAGGGAATTACTTGTACAGAGGTATGGTAATTCTTCTTTTAATGACTGGATATGTTTATTCACCATACGTAGACCTGTATATAAAGTATGGTGTGAAGAATTGTTATGTAGTATAGAGTTAAATGATTGGGTAGCTAGTTTAACCGATCGTTCTTTTATTAGATTTTTGTTAGGCGGTTCGATGCGCCACATGTCTTTACTGGACATGGCTCAGGCTTTACGTATATATACGCCTGAGGAGTTAGCGTCTGCCGATTATAGAGGATTGATACTAAACGGTAGAAAGATAGATGAGAATTTTGATACACACGGTGTGTGGAGTCAAATGACAAGCCATCACCGTTTCAAAGGGGGAAACTACTCTTATTTGGATATAGATAGAGCCGAATTAAGAGTGATACATAGGTTTTTAGCTAATTCGATTACACAAAGGGGTAAAAACAAAGAAAAAGTAAATGAACAAGATTTGTTTTACCATATGTGTATTCGAGACCCACAGAGCGCTGTAAGTATACCATATTGTGTGGGTTATTATTTATCAGCTATGGTTCGGGGGATGCGACCACATAGCATAATAGGAGGTGGAATTTTTATTACTTTGATTGGTGAATATCTCGGTGTGGATATAAGTCGGGGGGGATTATTAGTAGAAGAACCAGAACCCCGCGATACTATAGGTTTAAATGTATATCATGGTGCGAAAGTTTTGAAGAGGCGAAATAACGCCGCAGTACGATACCATGGTAGACATCCACAGGTAGAGAGAAACCAGCAACAAGGTAATGTAGGAGGGGGGAATGAGATGCAAGAAATGCATAGGTTTATAGCTTCTCAGGAATACGAAAATGCTAGACAGAGAGCATTTGAAGATTGGCAAGTTCATCAGAACCAGATCATAGCTCATTGCCAACATATAGGTAGAAACTATATTCCTACACCGAAACCCATCTTCCCTCCTTGGTCTATAGAGATGCAGCCACCATATCCTACGTATGACCCTGCCGAAGCATTCTATAGCACTTATGGTTATGCCTGGAACCCCTATTGGTACCAATATCATCCTTAGTTTACTTATTATTTTTTTTTATTTTGTAATTTGTAATTATTGATACATTTAATATTTTTGTTAATATTGTAATCATTTTTATAATTATCTAACTTTTATTCTTAGATTTTAATAATTTTTGAATGTGGGGTAATATACCAAACTTCAAAAATATGTATATATGTTTGCAGTTTATCTTATGTACACAACAGGGTAAAACAACGCATTTTCAAAGACTGGCATTAAGTTCAGCAAAAGCAACTAATTTTGACGACAAGATGCAAAATATATGTGAAATAACAACAAGACGGAATGAACAAATGATGTGCACCATTTATCATTCAGCAAACAAACGCCAATATATTTGTAAACTTTGGTAAAAATTTAATCATTTTTACACAAATCACCCTCAATAATTTAAATTGTTACTGATTTCTTGCAAATGAGGGCATTGCAAGATCTTAAGTGTGGGAAGGGATTAAATTCTTTCGGATTTTAAAATTTTTATATTAAACACTTGGTTACCATTAAAAATACTAGTAAAGCAGTAGTTGTATTAGAATCTAGTGCTCTCTGATAAAAAAGAACAGCCCTAGTCTTATATACTGACTACCCAATTCTAGTAAAATTTTTCAAAATTTTCAATTAAATGAATTCAAAATCATGTTTATACATATTTATGAACGATAAAACTAGGTTTTAACACCGAAATTATTGTTACCTCGGAAAGGACATAAATTGAGAAACAAACTAAAATGTTAAAATTCATTTAAAATGGAATAGAGGACGATAAAAAGGAAAATAAAAGCCAAGTGTGGGAAAATTTACCAAGTTATTTTAAACATATGTCACATATATCTGTAACAAATAACTGAAAATACTTTTGCTTTGGACTAAACTAAACTGTTTTACCCGATGAAAGAAAAGAAGAGATGGATCTACACGATGAATCAATTCCATCATTAAAAGGAAGTAAAGTCTTCCGAAAAAGACACGCGCTTCTTGATTTAGGTCATGAAGTTGTCGTCCAGACCAGCTGTAGGTTGACGAAAAATCTAGAAAAGTCATCACTAAAATCAGCAGGAAATCCACGGACCTCAGCATTAAACAGGGTCGCCAAGTGGTCAGATTTATCCTAACCATGAGAAGGATTTATCTCGTACAATGGGGGGCACCATGCAAATTAGCTGGATAAGACTAATGAATCAGATCCCCAGAAAGGATAATCTCCTTAAAGATTAAAAATCAGCTTTTAAGACTGATATTACTCAATCCTAGAGATTGACCTTAAAGATTGAGAATTACAAACTCATGGAATTCGATGATATCTAAACTCGAGCTTAAACGAGAAAATATTTTGATCAAAATTACAAACCGATTTGTTTTCTGAAAACCCTATTTTCAATGCGTTCATTACCATTGAACGTAAAATCCTAGGAATTCACCTGGAACTCATTAGGTCACCTGAACTAAATCGGGTGTCAACCGTAAGAACGGTGGTTGCATAGTGGTCAAAGACAGGACCTTGTGCCAGACCGAAAAATTATAAGGGTGAGCTTTACTATTGCTCCTACCAAGGATAGTAATTGCGTCCGACACGTTATAGACCATAATTAAAAGCATGTCAGGGGACATTGCCTTAACAGTTGCTTGTTCAACGCTTTCCTTTACAACCGGACGGTAGTTTACCGAAAGGTAATATACGGGACAAGTAAACTGGACGTGTTGCTTTCCAAATACAAGGTTAGCAAGTGGGTGACACAAAACCGCAAGTTTTGAGCTAAAATTTTCAAATCTGAAACCCACCAAACCCACAAAAATATTTTGCAAACACCGGTAAAGGGTTATTCCGGAAAACTTATCTAGGGTAAAAAACTAGATTTCAAAAGATCAAATGTTTTCATAAAGATCCAATTTCCTTAATGGATCTAAATTTTTATAGTCATGTGGGACTGTAAACCATATCGTTACTACCATTGTTTATACCGCCGTATAGAAATCACTGATGTACAAAGTGTGAAGAATAAAGAAGTGATTCTAGTATTTCAAGACAATATTGCTTGAGGACAAGCAACGCTCAAGTGTGGGAATATTTGATAATGCTAAAAACGAACATATATTTCATAGCATTATTCCTCAAGAAAGACAAGCTTTTAGTTGCAATTGTTCTATTTACAAGTGATATTCGTTTAAATAATAAAAGGTGAAGACAAAAGACAGATTCGACGAATTGAAGACGCAAACGACCAAAAAGCTCAAAAGTACAAAAGACAATCAAAGAGGTTCCAATTATTGATAAGAAACGTCTCGAAATTACAAGAGTACAAGATTCAAAACGCAAAATACAAAATATAAAATTGTACGCAAGGACGTTCGAAAATCCGGAACCGGGACCAGAGTCAACTCTTAACGCTCGACGCAACGGACTAAAAATTACAAGTTAACTATGAATATAAATAAAATATAATATATAATTAATTATATTAATTATATATATATTATATATATATATTATAAAACCATCGGCAGAGAAACTCCAAGGGTGTGAGCTGTAAATACATTCTCCGCGACTCGCGGAGTTTGAAGAGCATTTTGCCGCAAGTCGCGGAGCCCCAAATTTCAACTCTGGCTATAAAGCAAACCGAATTCTGATCAAAATTTCATATTCTATTTTCTCTCTTCTCTATCTATACGATATATATATATATATATAATTTATATTTTAATTTTAATTTTAATTATAATTCTAATAATAAGGGTATGTTAGCGAATGTTGTAAGGGTGTAAGTCGAAATTCTGTCCGTGTAACGCTACGCTATTTTTAATCATTGTAAGTTATGTTCAACCTTTTTATATTAATGTCTCGTAGCTAAGTTATTATTATGCTTATTTAAAACGAAGTAATCATGATGTTGGGCTAATTACTAAAATTGGGTAATTGGGCTTTGTACCATAATTGGGGTTTGGACAAAAGAACGACACTTGTGGAAATTAGACTATGAGCTATTAATGGGCTTTATATTTGTTTAACTAAATGAAAGTTTGTTAATGTTAATATAAAGATTTACAATTGGGCGTCCCTATAAATTACCATATACACTCGATCGGACACGATGGGCGGGGTATTTATATGTACGAATAATCGTTCATTTAACCGGACACGGGAATGGATTAATAGCCACTAGAATAATTAAAACAGGGGTGAAATTACATTCAAGGGTAATTGGTGTAATTGTTAACAAAGTAGTAAAACCTTGGTTTACACGCAGTCGATAACCTGGTGTATTCATTAAACAAAGTATTAAAACCTTGTTACAATTCGAATCCCCAATTAGTTGGAATATTTAACTTCGGGTATAATAATAATTTGACAAGGACACTTGCACTTTATATTTATGACTGATGGACTGTTATGGACAAAAACCAGACGGACATATTAAATAATCCAGGACAAAGGACAATTAACCCATGGGCATAAAACTAAAATCAACACGTCAAACATCATGATTACGGAAGTTTAAATAAGCATAATTCTTTTATTTCATATTTAATTTCCTTTATTTTATATTTAATTGCACTTCTAATTATCGCACTTTTATTTATTGTTATTTAATCGCACTTTTTAATTATCGCAATTTTATTTTATCGCATTTTTATTATTCGCAATTTCATTATCGTTATTTACTTTACGCTTTAATTTAAGTCTTGTATTTATTTTATATTTTACATTAGGTTTTAACTGCGACTAAAGTCTTAAAATCGACAAACCGGTCATTAAACGGTAAAAACCCCCCTTTATAATAATAATATTACTTATATATATATTTGTATTTTTATAAAAGTAAACTAATATAGCGTTGAGCTTTGTTTAAAGATTTCCCTGTGGAACGAACCGGACTTACTAAAAACTACACTACTTTACGATTAGGTACACTGCCTATAAGTGTTGTAGCAAGGTTTAAGTATATCCATTCTATAAATAAATAAATATCTTGTGTAAAATTGTATCGTATTTAATAGTGTTTTCTGCTAAAATTAATAACTATTTTATATACACCTCGCATAACATCAGCTGCCTCATGTTCAGTTGTTTCTAATTAAATATGTGTTGAAGACTTTTGTGGTCGGTATATATAATACTTTTGACCCGATATAAGTAGTGCCTCCAAGTCGTTAATGCAAAAACAACCGCGCCTAATTCCAAATCATGCGTCATATAATTCTGCTCGTGAATCTTCAATTGTCTAGACGCATAAGCTATTACTTTCGTTCGTTGCATTAATACACAATCGAGACCTTGCTTTGAGGCATCACAATATATTACAAAATCATCATTCCCTTCAGGTAATGACAATATAGGTGCCGTAGTTAACTTTTTCTTCAACAATTGAAACGCTTTCTCTTGTTCATCCTTCCATTCAAATTTCTTCCCTTTATGCGTTAATGCAGTCAAGGATTTTGCTATTTTGAAAAAATCTTGGATGAATCTCCTGTAATAACCAGCTAGCCCTAAAAATTGGTGTATGTGTTTCGGAGTTTTCGGGGTTTCCCACTTTTCAACGGTTTCAATCTTTGCTAGATCCACCTGAATACCTTCTTTGTTCACTATATGACCGAGGAATTGAACTTCTTCTAACCAAAATACACACTTTGAAAACTTAGCGTACATTTTTTCTTTCCTTAACAACTCTAGCACTTTTCTCAAATGTTCTGCGTGCTCTTGGTCATTCTTTGAGTAAATAAGTACGTCATCGATGAAAACAATGACAAACTTGTCAAGGTATGGTCTACACACTCGGTTCATGAGGTCCATGAACACACTGGTGTGTTAGTCAACCCAAACGGCATAACCATAAACTCGTAATGACCATAACGCGTCCTAAAAGCAGTCTTTGGAATATCATCCTCCTTCACCCGCATTTGATGATACCCAGAACGTAAATCAATCTTCGAATAAACCGACGAGCCTTGTAGTTGATCAAATAAGTTGTCGATTATCGGTAGTGGGTAGCGGTTCTTGATGGTAAGTTTGTTCAACTCTCGGTAGTCGATACACAATTTAAATGTACCATCCTTCTTCTTGACAAACAATACAGGAGCTCCCCACGGTGATGTGCTTGGTCGAATGAAACCACGCTCTAAAAGTTCCTGTAACTGACTTTGTAATTCTTTCATTTTGCTGGGTGCGAGTCTGTATGGAGTACGAGCTATTGGTGCATCTCCTGGTACATGGTCTATTTGAAATTCAACGGATCGATGTGGGGGTAATCCCGGTAATTCTTTCGGAAATACATCAAGAAATTCTTTTGCGACGGGAACATAACTGATGTTCTTTTCTTTAGGTTTAACTTCCTTGATGTGTGCTAGAATGACGTAACAACCTTTTCTTATTAGTTTTTGCACCTTCAAACTACTAATAAGATTTAATTTCGCGTTGTTCTTTTCTCCTTACACCATTAAAGGTTTTCCTTTTTCACGCATAATGCGAATCGCATTTTTGTAACAAACGACCTCTGCTCTCACCTTTTTCAACCAGTCCATGCCAATTATTGCATCAAAACTCCCTAACTCGACTGGTATTAAATCAATTTTAAACGTTTCATGCCCCAGTTTAATTTCTCTATTCCGACATATATTATCTGCTAAAATTAATTTACCGTTTGCTAATTCGAGTAAAAAATTACTATCCAAAGGCGTCAATGGGCAACTTAATTTAGCAAAAAAATCTCAACTCATATAGCTTCTATCCGCACCCGAATCAAATAAAACATAAGCAGATTTATTGTCAATAAGAAACGTACCCGTAACAAGCTCCGGGTCTTCCTGCGCTTCTGCCGTATTAATATTGAAAACTCTTCCGCAGCCCTGCCCATTAGTATTCCCCTGATTCGGGAAATTACTTCTAATGTGGCCCGGTTTTCCACATCCATAACAAACAAAGGCGGCATTACTTGTTCCGACATTATCTGTTCTTTTATTTCTGTTATTCATTGGGCCGTAGACCTCACACTTTCTTGCACCATGGCCAGTTCTTTTACACTTGGTGCAAAATGTCATGCAGAACTCATTCTAGTGGTACTCTTCACACCTTTGGCATTTTTGGTTTTTGTTGCCATTGTTGTTGTTGAGATTGTTGTTGGGATTTTTATTGTTGTTGAAACGATTGTTGTAGTTATTGTTGTTGTTGGGACGTTTGTAGTTTTTACAGTTATTGTTGCGATTGTTGTTATGGTTGATATGATTGTTATTGTGATTATGGTTGTGATTGTTGTTGTTGTTGTACTGGTGACCCTTGTCACTGGTTTCTTCCCACTTTCTCTTGAGTTGTTTCGTGTTGGCTTCTTCAGCCGCCTACTCTTTAATTCTTCCCTCAATCTGATTTATGAGTTTATGAGCCATTTGACTTACCTTTTGTATGGAAGCGGGCTCGTGTGAACTCACATCTTCTTGAATCCTTACTGGTAACCCTTTTACAAACGCGTCGATCTTCTCTTCTTCATCTTCGAACGCTCCCGGACATAATAGGCACAACTCTGTGAATCGTTGTTCATATGTGATAATGTCGAACCCTTGTGTTCGTAACTCTCTAAGTTCTACCTTGAGCTTATTGACTTCGTTTCTAGGACGGTACTGCTCGTTCATCAATTGCTTGAATGCCGACCACGGTAGTGCGTAAGCAGCATTTTGTCCTACCTGTTCAAGATAGGTGTTCCACCACGTTAACACAGTACCTGTGAAGGTATGCGTAGCATACTTAACTTTGTCCTCTTCAGTACACTTACTTATGGAAAACACCGATTTTACTTTCTCGATCCACCATTTCAATCCAATTGGTCCTTCGGTTCCATCAAATTCCAAAGGTTTGCAGGCAGTGAATTCTTTGTAGGAGCATCCTACATGATTTCTTGTGGAATTAGTTCCACTGCTAAATCCAGAGTTATTGTTATTTTGCATCGCAGCCTGTACCGTGGCTATGTTCGCAGCAAGGAAAACACGGAAATCTTCCTCACTCATGTTCAATTTCTGACGAGTCGTCGGCGCCATTTCCTTCAAAAATAGCCAAAAGAATTGAGTTAATCATATAGAATTTAAGAGTAGTCAATAGTATTTCGTAGCATTATATGAACTTATTTATAAAAGCTTTTTCTTCATATTAGCATTTTATAGTTTTAATTCGGGTAGTACCTACCCGTTAAGTTCATACTTACTAGCTACTATACAACTCAACTACTACGCTTCTATATGAAAAATTTATGATAATAATATTTCGCGTTCAAACTTTTATACAATATTTTACAAACATACAATACCACTTATAATACATATAGGATGAAATATAATACATAACAACTTTGCTACACGGCAGCTATAAAGGTAATTCTAATTAATACACAAGTTGTTCAGCAAACGCAATAAAGACACGTAATTCATAAGTCCAGAAACAAGTCACGCATTCTGGTTTTACTAAAACGACTTCCCATCCTTGGTCTTGTGGAAAGTAACCGTTATGACCATTGGCTAGGCAACATGTTGTAATGTCGTCAAAAGGACGAGGGTTTCGTAATGCCTAACAGCCTCGTAGCAATCTAAAAACCTTGTTTCTTACCCCCAACTACTGAGTCCGTCACTTGTGGGAATGTTTCATTTAATAGTTGTAATCCGATGTTCTTTTTCTCACTTTAGTGAGAAGCGAACATCACTAACCCGTAAGCATAACATGCTTCTTTATGTTGCATGTTAGAAGCTCTTTCTAATTCACGAAATCCTATGTTGGGATATGTTGAGTCAAAATAGGTTCTTAACCCGTAGCGAAAAATTGCATTTGGGTTCCCCGCATTTAATGCTTTAAAGAAAACACGACGTAACTTACGGTCTCCCCAATGTGATATACCCCACCTATCAAAGGAAAGCCTTTTATAAACTAAGGCATTTCTGGAAAGTCTTTCAAATGTTTGACAAGTTAATTTCGCCATAACTAATTGTGCTGATGAATTCTGACCGACTCTAGACAAGATTTCATCAATCATATCCTCTGGTAGGTCTTCTAAAATATTCGGTTGTCTACCCTTAACGTCCGTTTTGTGTTTTTTATATTGTAAAAATAGACGAGGGTTAGATTCATAAAAGATAATTAACAAACAAAACAAGCAATTTTACATTTCATAAAAGCACAAGCACACTATATTACATATATTACACAACATGATTACAACTCTTTAATCCGACTCACTCGTTTCTTCTTCTTCGGACTTGGTTCGTTTTGCTAATTTCCTAGGGATATATGGTGCTCCCCTAATACGAGCTGTCTTTTTCCACAATGGTTTAGAAAAACCTGGTGGTTTAGAGGTTCCCGGGTTATTGTTACAATTTAGGAAATACGGATGTTGCCGATACATATAAAGTTCATCGGGGTTGGAATCAGGTTTCTCTATTTTTATACCTTTTCCCTTATTATTTTCTTTTGCTTTATTAAATTGGGCCGAGGTAATTTCTATAACATCATCGGAATCCTCATCGGGATCCGATTCATCGGAAAATTGGTAATCTTCCCAATATTTTGCTTCCTCGGCGGAAACACCATTGACCATTATTGACTTTGGTCTGTTGGTTGAGGATTTTCTTTTATTTAATCGATTTACTGTAGGTATCAATATTTCTTCCTCCGGAACCTCCTCTTCTTCCGGTTCCTCCTCTTCCGGTTCCTCCTCTTCCGGTTCCTCTTCTTCCGGTTCCTCTTCGGGAATTTGTGAATCTTTCCAAAATATATTCGACTCTTCATTATTATTAGGTGAGTCGATGAGATTTGTACTAGTGGTAGACATCTATCACACAATATCAAACACATTAAGAGGTTAATATATCACATAATATTTACATGTTAATAATATATAGTTTCCAATAAAAGTGTTAAGCAATCGTTTTTAAAGAAAACAAGGTCAAAGTCCAGACTCACTAATGTATCCTAACAAACTCGATAAGAAACACTAATGCAAATTTCTGGTTCTCTAAGACCAACGCTCGGATACCAACTGAAATGTCCCGTTCATATTGATTATAAACGTTCCATATTAATTGATTTCGTTGCAAGGTTTTGACCTCTATATGAGACGTTTTCAAAGACTGCATTCGTTTTTAAAACAAACCATAACCTTTATTTTATCAACAAGGTTAAAAGGACACCACCTAGATTATCCAGAAATGATAATCGAAAAATATCACACTTACACACTACCAATACATATTGGTTTACAATATTAATATGTTACAACAAAGTAAATCTCGAATGCAGTTTTAAACAATATTATACAAACATGCTGACACCAAATCTTGTCCATATTTTAGCATGCAACAGCGGAAGCTCTTAATAATCACCTGAGAATAAACATGCTTTAAACGTCAACAAAAATGTTGGTGAGTTATAGGTTTAACCTATATATATCAAATCGTAATAATAATAGACCACAAGATTTCATCTTTCAATAATATACAATCCGTATAAAAATCATTTATATGGTGAACACCTGGTAACCGACATTAACAAGATGCATATAGAATATCCCCATCATTCTGGGATACCCATCGGACATGATAAACTCGAAGTACTAAAGCATTTCAAATTCCAGAATGGGGGTTGTTAGTTTCCATAGATCTACCTTTAGGATTCGCGTCAATTAGGGGTCAGTTCCCTAATTCTTAGGCTACCTAGCTAAAAGGGGCATATTCGATTTCGATCATTCAACCATAAAAATGTAGTTTCACGTACTTGTGTCTATTTTGTAAAACATTTATAATACTGCATGTATTCTCATCCCAAAAATATTAGATTTTAAAAGTGGGACTATAACTCACTTTCACAGATTTTTACTTCGTCGGGAAGTAAGACTTGGCCACTGGTCGATTCACGAACCTATAACAAATATGTACATATATATCAAAGTATGTTCAAAATATATTTACAACATTTTTAATACGTTTTAATGTTTTAAGTTTATTAAGTCAGCTGTGAAATGTCTCGTTCATATTGATTATAAACGTTCCATATTAATTGATTTCGTTGCGAGGTTTTGACCTTTATATGAGACATTTTCAAAGACTGCATTCGTTTTTAAAACAAACCATAACCTTTATTTTATCAACAAGGTTAAAAGGACACCACCTAGATTATCCAAAAATGATAATCGAAAAATATCACACTTACACACTACCAATACATATTGGTTTACAATATTAATATGTTACAACAAAGTAAATCTCGAATGTAGTTTTAAACAATATTATACAAACATGCTGACACCAAATCTTGTCCATATTTTAGCATGCAATAGCGGAAGCTCTTAATAATCACCTGAGAATAAACATGCTTTAAACGTCAACAAAAATGTTGGTGAGTTATAGGTTTAACCTATATATTTATCAAATCGTAATAATAGACCACAAGATTTCATATTTCAATATACATCACATACATAGAGATAAAAATCATTCATATGGTGAACACCAGGTAACCGACCTTAATAAGATGCATATAGAATATCCCCTATCATTCCGGGACTCCCTTCGGACATGATGAATTTGAAGTACTAAAGCATCTGGTACTTTGGATGGGGTTCGTTGGGCCCAATAGATCTATCTTTAGGATTCTCGTCAATTAGGGTGTCTATTCCCTAATTCTTAGATTACCGGACTAAAAAGGGGCATATTCGGTTTAATAATCCAGCCATAGAATGTAGTTTCATTTACTTGTGTTTATTTTGTAAAATATTTATAAAACTGCATGTATTCTCATCCCAAAATATTAGATTTTAAAAGTGGGACTATAACTCACTTTCGCAGATTTTTACTTCGTCGGGAAGAAAGACTTGGCCACTGGTCGATTCACGAACCTATAACAAATATGTACATATATATCAAAGTATGTTCAAAATATATTTACAAAATTTTTAATACGTTTTGTTGTTTAAGTTTATTAAGTCAGTTGTCCTCTTTAGTAACCTACAACTAGTTGTCCACAGTTAGATGTACAGAAAATAAAGCAATATATATTATCTTGAATCAATCCACGACCTCCTGTATATAAGCCTCAGGCTAGATCATAACTTAAAGTATATATAATATTTTGGAATCATCCTCAACCCTGTATAGCTAACTCCAACATTACTGCATATAGAGTGTCTATGGTTGTTCCGAAATATATATATATATGGGTCGATATGATATGACAAAACATTGTATTCGTGTCTATGGTATCCCAAGATTACATAATATATTAGAATACATGTATAATACAATATAAGTTAGCTAGGATATGATTAATATAGATTTGTTACCAATTTTCACGTAGTTACAACAAGAAAAATTATCCAATCTTGTTTTACCCATAACTTCTTCGTTTTAAATCCGTTTTGAGTGATTCAAGTTGCTATTGTTTCATATTGAACTTAAGTTTATGAATCTAAACAGAAAAAGTATAAGTTTATAGTCAAAAATATAGGTTACAAGTCATTTTTGTAAAGGTAGTCATTTCAGTCGAAAGAACGACGTCTAGATGACCATTTTGGAAAACATACTTCCACTTTGAGTTTCACCATGATTTTTGGATATAATTTCATGTTCATAAGAAAAATCATTTTCCCAGAAGAATAGATTTTAAATCAAAGTTTATCATAGTTTTTAATTATCCAAACCAAAATAGCCCCATGTTTTACTACGGCGGCGTATATCCGGTTTTACGGCGTTCTTCGTGTTTCCAAGTTTTAAATCATTAAGTTAGCATATCATATAGATATAGAATATGTGTCTATTTAATTTTAAAAGTTAAGTTAGAAGGAATAACTTTGTTGGCGAACAAGTTTAGAATATACTAAACTATATTCTAGTGATTACAAGTTTAAATCTTCGAATAAGATAGTTATATATATATGAATCGAATGATGTTATGAACATCATTACTACCTCAAGTTTAGTAAGTAAACCTACTAGAAGTGACAAGAAATGATCTAGCTTCAAAGGATCTTGGATGGTGATATTGCTCAATTACATCATATATATCTATCGCAATATCGCTTAAAACGCTCTATAATCGAAGATAATGAAGGTGATCTACAAGTGATAAGCCAAGATGCGCGAATTTGTATCGGAAGAATGATTTGCAAAGAATTTCGATGATTTATGACATTGGTTGATCCCGATACGAGTTAGGGTCAAAATACCACTCTAAAATAATAAAACAAGGCTTCCGATATGATAGGTTTCGTCCAAATGAAATAATATTGAAAAGAAAATGAAAGAGTCAAAAATAGTACAGCAGGACGCCGTCCCACATAGCTAGACGCCGTCCTACCCTTTGAAGTGGGACGCCGTCATGGTCATTCGAGACGCCGTCTTGATCTTTATACCGGGACGCCGTCCTGCCTTTTAGGACGACGTCCCGAAGTAGGTGTACCCGACTTTTTCTGCTTTTTACCTAATTTCTCCACTTTAAAACATCAGTTTTGGGACTGTTTCAAGAGAGTTACGCACCAGAGAGTTTTAGAGGCGATTTTGAAGAGCATTTTGGAGAATTCCAACCTCTTTGAAGAGGCTCAACATCAAGGCATCATCCATCAACATCTTCTTCATCCAAGAACTCTTGTTCTTGTAGGTTATTTACTTGTTCTCAGCAATGATTTCAGTTAATAAATTGATTGTATTGTTGTCTGTTACCATGATTGTTGGCTAGTTTCTATAATGTTTGTCTAGATTAATAACCAAGGTATTGGATGTAATCTTATTGATTGAATGTATTATGCGTGATAGATTGAAGCTTGAATTAAGAACCATGCTTATTGTTGTTAAAATCATTTGTATCTAGTTAATTGATATGTTGTTGATAAAGAGAACTCTTGTTGATGTATCATATTGATTTACAATCAACTTGTCTTAGATTGATTGTTTGCTAAACCGGACCAAGGGGGTAAACTAGATTAAAACGGTTAAACAAAATAGGAATGAATTGTGTAGAGCGAACGCAAAGGCAATTGTTATTCAAGTCTTTAATCTTGTTGATCAACTAGTCACACACGAAAAGGTCTAAGTAATAGGGAACCCTCGCTTAGTAATTCTAGTTTGAGTACTTGCTAAAGAGAACTCTTGGCGAGTCGATTTAGGTGATTAGCATACTTATAATTATTTGATTACAAATACAAGAACTATAGTGAAAAGGGAACCCTTGATCTTGTTATTGTATTTGCGTGTTTATCCGAGAGAACTCTTAGTGAACCTATTAGATAACTACACACATAATTATTCAATCAGGGCTTAATATCTAATTTACATCCAATACCGAGGGTAAAATATCTAGATAAACATTTCATCTCTTTGATTTAATTCAAAACTATCTTACTTGCTTTATTTGCACTTATTATCATTTCATAAACTTAAAAGACAAAAATATTGTTTTTACATTTAACCTTCTTTGATTTGGCTAAATCGTTAAATAGCCACCAAAACATAAAACTTGTACTTTTAACTTTCATTCACTTAGTTAATCATAATATAGTTTCAAATTCTAGTTTGACTGATATAACTGTCCTTGGAACGATACACGGAACTAAACCAGTTACTATACTACTACACGATCGGGTACACTGCCCGTTAGTGTGTAGCAATCTCTAAAACCGGTATTTTCCATACGATAATTCATATACCACTTTTCGCACATCAAGTTTTTGGCGCCGCTGCCGGGGACAGTTTTGTGTCAAAATAGAATTATTAACTGATTTGTGATTAAGTAGTTTCTTAATTATTTTAAATTTTTAATAATCTTTGATCTTTAAACTTATAGAATCGGTATGTTTAATAATTTTTGTTAGTTGTGTGATTGACAGTTTATAGGTCGCATATGCCACATACCCGAAGTTCAGAATCTCCATTACTTACACCGTTTACAGAACCTGATAGAAAGCTTGGTAGGATTTCAAAAGAAGTACTTGAAATTTTTGAATCTTCATCAAAGCAAGAAACCTTTGATTCAGAATCAAGTATGACCAAGCCTCGATATTCAGACTTTGGTAAACCCGTTCAACCCCCAAATTTTGAAATGGAAGGAGAAAGACCGTTGGTACCACGACAATCAATGGCAGCAAAGATGAAAGCAACCCGGACCGGACAAGGTAGTGCTATTACTCCACCCACTGGTGAGGTAACTTTTGAAATAAAAGGACCTATTCTTCAAATGATTAATAACAGGTGTCAATTTGGTGGTGGTCCGAATGAAGATGCAAACGAACATATTCGTCTCTTTCAAGAGATATGTCTTCTATTTAAACTTAAACCAGAAACTGACCAGGCCATATTATTAAGACTTTTCCCTTGGACACTCCAAGGGGAAGCACGAAGTTGGTTAGATTCATTGGCCGAGGCTACGATAGAAACGTGGGATGGTATGTTGGAAAATTTTCTTAAGAAATATTTTCCAGCATCCAAGTCCGCGAGACTCCAACACGAAATTACCCAATTCTGTCAAAAGCCGATGGAAACCCTGTACGAAGCATGGAATCGATTTTCCAAAATGCTAAGAGGTTGTCCAAACCATGGTTTGGATACCTTTCAAAAGGTCCAAATCTTTTACAAAGGTTGTGATGTAGCAACCCGAATTTCAATTGACCAAGCGGCCGGTGGTTCTCTTATGGACAAAACCGAGCAAGAGGCTTATGAGATAATCGAGAAACTACCGATTATTCTCATGAGTGGCATCAAGAACGCCCAATTACTTGAAATGCTCAAGTCCAAAGCGCCGGTGCTTATGATGACTTAAGCTCCCTAGGTGTAAAAATAGATGGTGTTGTCCGAAACATGGACAAAATTACCAAGGAAATCCATAGTATGAAAGTAGGTTGTGAATTCTGTGGAGGTCTCCACTTAGGAAAAGATTGTGATGCCGGGTTAACCATGGCTCAAAAAGAAGAATTGGCTTTCATAAGCCAAAGAAATAATAACCAGTTTCAGGGAAGAGCCCAATTTAACCGGAACTTTAACAACCCCTACAACCCTCAAGGTCAAACTTCCAATTTTCAACAAGGGTCAGGTAGTGGGTTCCAACAACAAACTCCGGGTTTTTACCAAAAACCCCAACAGGAAGAGAAAAAGTCAAATTTAGAGAGTATGTTGGAAAAGTTAATTACCTCACAAACTCAGCTTGTCACAAATATAAACTAAACCAACGAGAAAAACGAACATCAATTTAGAAACCAACAAGCATCAATTCAAAATTTAGAAAAACAAATGAGTGGTTTAGCCAATTTACTGAGCGAGAGGAAACCAGGTAGTTTACCGGGCGATACCAGTAAAAACCCACGAAATGAGCACGCAAATGTTATCACCACACGGAGTGGTCTAGCATACGATGCTCCAAAAATGCCCGAAAATTCTGATTTCAGGGTTCCATTGAACCAAAATGATGAACCGGTTAAGGAGCCGGAAAAAGTGGTTGAAAAGGAAGAACGGGAAAAACCCGTAGTGAAAACATATCAACCACCGCTCCCATACCCAAGAAAACAACAACAAGAGAGGCTAGAGGCAGAAAGGTCGAAATTCCTAGATATGTTTAAACAAATTAACATAAACATGCCTTTCATTGATGTAATCTCAGGTATGCCCAAGTATGCTAAGTTTTTAAAAGACTTACTTACTAATCGGAAGAAAATGGAGGAACTTTCATCCGTCACCATGAATGCAAATTGTTCAGCAATTTTGATGAACAAAATACCGAAAAAGTTAGCTGATCCTGGAAGTTTTACCATACCATGTCTCCTGGGAGATTTGGAATGCATTAAAGCATTAGCGGATTTAGGGGCTAGCATAAATTTAATGCCTTATTCATTATATGTTAAGCTAAACCCCGGGGAACTGAAACCAACTCGAATGGCAATCCAACTAGCAGACCGCTCTGTTAAATTTCCTCGTGGAATTTTAGAGAATATGTTAGTAAAAGTAGGTACCCTAGTATTTCCGGTTGATTTTGTAATTCTAGACATGGAGGAGGACACACGTGTGCCTCTTATATTAGGTCGACCTTTTCTCAATACCACTAGAGCTATGATAGATGTTCATGGGCAGAAATTGACCCTTAGTATTGAGGATATGAAGGTTACCTTTTCCGTTGACCATGCCTTGCAATACCCCGAGTCTACTGATGATCAATGTTATTATTTGCAAACCATAGACACGTATTCGGAGTTATTGCAGGAATTTCCAGAATTGCACGGTACAGGAGAATGCATTTTTGCGGAAGGTGATGATGAAACAATGGTGGAAGAAGTGGAGATGTTGACCACTTTGATGGCTAACGGATATGAGCCAAATGATGAAGAGTACAGAAAGTTGGATTTAGGGAATGAATACCGATGTAAAACATCGATTGAAGAATCTCCCGTTTTGGAACTAAAGCCACTTCCAAATCACTTGGAATATGCTTACCTACAAGAAGGTTCTACTCTCCCGGTGATCATTTCATCCGAACTCTCTGTAAGTGAGAAATCTAAGCTTGTTTCCATGTTAAAAGCCCATAAAACGGCTCTAGCATGGAAAATTCATGACATCAAGGGTATAAGTCCCTCTTATTGTACACATAAGATATTAATGGAAGATAACTATAAGCCGTGTGTACAAAGATAAAGGCGACTCAACCCCAATATGCAAGAAGTTGTTAAGAAGGAGATTGTAAAACTCCTAGATGCGGGTCTTATTTATCCAATTTCGGATAGTCCTTGGGTGAGTCCGGTCCAATGCGTGCCCAAAAAGGGTGGCATGACTGTTGTCACAAATGAAAACGACCAATTAATTTCTACCAGGACTATCACGGGTTGGAGGGTATGCATTGACTACAGGAAATTAAATGATGCTACCCGAAAAGACCATTTTCCCCTTCCTTACATTGATCAAATGTTGGAAAGATTAGCGGGAAAGAATTTTTATTGTTTTCTTGACGGTTTCTCGGGATATTTCCAAATCCCTATAGCACCCGAGGACCAAGAGAAAACGACCTTTACATGTCCTTATGGTACTTTCTCCTATCGGCGTATGCCTTTTGGCTTATGCAATGCTCCTGCTACCTTCCAAAGATGTATGGTGGCTATTTTTCATGACATGATTGAAGATTTTATGGAAGTATTCATGGATGACTTCTCAGTCTTCGGTGATTCTTTTGACTCATGTCTTAAAAATCTTGAGCGTATGTTGATTAGGTGTGAAGAATCAAATCTTGTACTAAACTGGGAAAAATGCCATTTTATGGTAAAAGAGGGAATTGTATTGGGTCATAAAATTTCTTGTGCAGGTCTTGAGGTGGATCGGGCTAAAGTGGAAGTAATAGCCAAATTACCACCACCAATGAATGTGAAAGGTGTTAGAAGTTTTCTGGGGCACGCCGGTTTTTACCGGCGGTTCATTAAAGATTTTTCCAAAATTGCAACTCCCATGAACAAACTTCTTGAGAAGGACGCTCCATTTGTCTTTACGAACGAGTGTCTTACCGCCTTTAATCTTCTTAAAGCAAAGCTCACGCAGTCACCGATTCTCATATCGCCGAATTGGTCAATACCATTCGAACTTATGTGTGACGCCAGTGACTTTGCTATTGGTGCCGTCTTGGGGCAAAGAATAGAAAAACATTTCAAGCCCATTTACTATGCTAGTAAGACACTGCAAGGAGCCCAACTTAATTACACTACCACCGAGAAGGAACTCCTTGCAATCGTCTTTTCGTTTGACAAATTCCGATCCTATTTGGTGCTAGCAAAGACGGTTGTCTACACAGACCACTCGGCATTAAAGTACTTGCTTTCTAAGCAAGATGCTAAACCCCGTTTAATACGTTGGGTCTTGCTTTTGCAAGAATTCGACATCGATATAAAAGATAAAAAGGGTGCCGAAAACCTAGCTGCCGATCACCTTTCTCGACTTGAGAACCCGAATCTTGGGGTTCTACATGAGACAGTTATCCAAGATAATTTTCCTGATGAAAATCTCATGAGGGTTGAGAAAATTGATGATCCATGGTTTGTAGACATTGCCAACTATCTTGCGGGTGGATTCCTAGAAACCGGTATGTCACACCAGAAAAGAAAGAAATTCTTTAGTGACTTAAAATACTATTTTTGGGAACACCCATATCTCTTTAAACAGTGTCCCGATGGGATAATCCGTCGTTGTGTTTCGGGGAAGGAATGCACCGAAATTCTGCTTGACTGTCACCTTGGTCCAACAGGTGGGCACTTTGGTCCCCAAATCACGGGGAAGAAAGTTTATGAGGCCGGTTTCTATTGGCCTACAATATTCAAAGATGCCTACGCTGTTTGTAAGGCTTGTGACGCGTGCCAACGGGCCGGTCAAATAACTAAACAGGATGAAATGCCTCAACAAAGCATCCAAGTATGCGAGGTGTTCGATGTTTGGGGAATTGACTTTATGGGCCCCTTTCCAAAATCTCATTCTTACCTCTACATACTTGTCGCCATAGATTATGTTTCTAAATGGGCGAAGGCAAAACCTCTACCAAGAAATGATGGCCGAGTAGTGGTAAACTTTTTGATGGAACTTTTCTCTAGGTTCGGCACACCAAAAGCTCTTATAAGTGACCGGGGCACCCACTTTTGCAATAAGCAATTGGAAAAGGTGTTGAAAAGATATGGAGTAATCCATAAAATTTTGACATCTTATCATCCCCAAACGAGTGGGCAAGTAGAAAACACCAACCGGTCATTAAAACGCATACTTGAAAAGACCGTTGGTGCCAATCCCAAAGAGTGGTCAACCAAGTTAAACGATGCATTGTGGGCTTTTCGCACGGCCTACAAAACACCGATTGGAACAACTCCTTTCCGTATGGTATACGGAAAAGCATGCCATCTCCCGTTGGAGATTGAACATAAAGCACATTGGGCGCTAAGGGCATGCAATTTGGATTACCAAGAAGCGGGTCGGTTACGTTTAACCCAATTAAACGAATTAGACGAGTTGAGACTTGAAGCCTATGACAACTCTCTAATTTACAAGAAAAAAACCAAACAATGGCACGACAAAAGATTGAAACATCCAAAAGAATTCATGGAAGGAGATCGTGTCCTTGTTTATAATTCCCGTTTCAAGTTATCACCCGGAAAGCTTAAGTCCCGATGGACGGGACCGTTTGTTGTTAGAAAGGTGTACCCTTATGGTACAGTCGAAATGGAGAACGGGAAGGGTGATATTTTTAAAGTGAATGGCCACCGGGTCAAACACTATGTTGATGGTCCCCTAGAAATTGAGGATGAGGTTAGCCTCAACTTCAAGAAAAACGCCTAAATCTAAATGGGGACGAGTTTGGTGAACGACTCGTAAAAGAATGGTTCACGATTGTAATTAGGTTTGTATTGTGTGCACGTTAAATTTTAGTTTGGTACAAAATGATTAACGTATGACCCCTAAACGCGAACGACTCAGAAAATCAGGTCAGTGGGTTTTAGCACTATGCAGGACGCCGTCCCACTATGCAAGACGCCGTCCCAGTTTAAACTTCTAGACGCCGTCCCATTTAGCTAGACGCCGTCCCACTTTTAAGATCAAGACGCCGTCTCAATTAGCTCGACGCCGTCCCAAAGTACTAACCGATACGCCGTCCTCCATTCCGAGACGACGTCCCGACCCCCTGAGTCAGAAAAAAAAATACGTTTTATACACTTACCCACTCATTTCTTATCCACAAAACACACTCTTCTCTATTTTTCTCTGCCCTAACCCGAACCACTCTCCAAAAACCCTAATTTCTACTTCAATTTCGCGTTTCCTTCTTCAAATTCAAGCTTCAAATCATGAACTTTTTGGTATGGATACTCCATTTTTACACTTTTCCTTATCCATTACTTGAATTGTATGTCTATATCTATAAATTGGTGAAGGATAAGTGTGGGGTGTTTGATTTGCATGATTATTGTTAAGATTAACATACCTTAGTAGTTTAATTGCCCTTAATGTGTTTATTTTGCAAAGATTACATATTTTTAAAGGTTTGTTCATGATTCTAGGGTTTGTAGAAATTAAATCCGAATTTGGGATGCTTAATTTATGATGTTGAGTTTATGTATGATGTTTATGATTCTTGTGAAGTATATGATTGTGTTGGTGATGTTGATGTCAACTTGGCCGGGTCATTTTTGAATGTTAGTGAATTTCTAAGCATATTGTTGAATTGTAATGAATTTATGAAATGTGTATGCTTGTTTTTCATTTGTAAGGGCCTGTTGAATCAAATTAATGGAATGGAATGCCATAATGTATGATGTTAAGATGGTCATTTGAGCTAAAAATTGTGAAAATTGTATTATGATTTGTGATGAATATGATTAGAATGCAAAGTTAAATGTTATGACCTATGACACAACATACTTGAATCTTTGAGTCCTAAGTTTGTGCTACATTGTGAAGTTATGATTTTCAATTTTTTTTTTTTTTTTTTGAAGGTGTATTAACGAATTCATGTTGACTTTGGTTGACTTTGGTTTAAAATTGTGAACATGCACTTTCGTTTAAATGAATCATAATGCTTTTGAACTAGGAATTGAATGATGAAGTTCTCCTGCTACTCGGTTATGTTTTTAGCTAACATTAACACAACGGTTTCTATGTTCTTTTGGTTTGGTGTATAATGTTTTGCAGGGACAATCAAGCAGAGGAGGACCGGCAAAAAGAGGAAGGACAGCAGGTTTGGCTCCTCCACGACAACCACCACCACCACAACAACAACATCATTCATCATCGTCTTCCGGAGAAGAAGCGGAGGAGGATCTAAACGATCCTCGAGTTTGGTTAACACAGGTTCAGAACGATGAAGACTATACGGAAACATTTGAGAGAATAAACCGTAGGCCGATTAATGCAACTTGGTATTTTATCTGGGGGCCATTGGAAGAGGCGGGCATGCGCCGACATGTTTCTAATTTACTCGCCATTCCTTACGGTAGAGTAGTCACCTACGTTTGGGAACAGGTTTTTAGCATCAATGAACCAATCTATCCGGTGCTGCTTAAAGAATTTTACTCTACCATGCGATTTAACAATGTCAGCGATTATTTTTCGAATGAGTTTCTACAGTTTCGTCTCGGGGGCCAAGATAGGGGTATAAGCAGTTTACAGCTTTGTAGAGTTCTGGGAATTTTTGAGGAATTCACCGATAATCAGTTAGGCGAATATTTGCGGGCTTCTGATTACGTTGGCCGGCATGTTTTTGATGACACCTCTTATTGGCGCAGAATTTGTAAGCCAAATATTGCGCCTGCACATTTTAGATCAAGCAAGCACAGGTACAACGAAATCGCAGCTCGGGATGATAGGCTGCTTCATCGACTCATCGCATGCACGTTTAATGCGAGGATTGAGGGTAATGAGAAGGTGAAAATATTAGATTTGTGGATTATGGATCAAATCAAGCGGGGTTCCTATACCGACATTCCTGGGCTAATCGGTAATTATTTCCTTGCCATTGCGACTGAGACACGGCTACGGAAGCCACTTCTGGGAGGCCACTACATCACCCGAATTGCCCGACATTTTAACATTGATTTCAGTAGATTACAGGAGTACACGAGCGTAATGAAACCATTAAAAAAGGTTTTTTATATTAATGCTGAAATCATTATGAAAGATAGAAATGGGCATTTGGTGCCTTTTGTGGCAGTTGGTGCAGGTGGCGCAAGTGGCAGTGGTGTTCAGCAAGAGCAACGGCAGGAAGAGGAGGCAGAAATGGAGGCACAGACTAATGTGGGTGAACAGGTTCCGTGGCATCCGTCCCAATCAAGTTGGGACAGTTTGGTTGGTAGTGTTAATAACATGAGGTTGAGCCCGAACGAACAAAGGATGCACAACGATCGAATGTGGGATAGTCAGCAGCGAATGGAGCAACGACAGATTGCTCAAGTGTACGATCAGGGATGGATGAGTTATGGTATTGATTAGAATAACCATAACTCAGAGTTGTTTTATTCCAACCCCGAGCAGTACTATGGGACGACACGTCTGACACCCCAATATTACACGGATCCTCAAAACCCACCTCCGCCTCACCCGATTTATGATAATACCGCTGCGTTGCAGGATGCTCGGAACAGATTTGAGCAGCAATATCCACAGGGACGCCCGTACAGAGATGGTTCGGGTAATTATTTTTGGCCGTTTGATAACTAGGCCTGCGTGCCTATTGGATCATTTTGTACCTTGTTTTTAGACTATTTTATTTGTGTGATGTATTTTGATACAATTTCGGTTTGTAATAATATACTAATGGTGTGGTTTGATAAACGGATGTGGTTGTAAAAACACCGTTATTTTTATTGTGATTTGTGTGGTTTGTTTATTTGTGCAGCATGATTGAACTTCAAAGACTGGCATTAAGTTCAGCGACATTTGATATTATGATGTGTGTATGATGATAATCGCGGACTAGACGATGCTCTTATGCTGGCAGTAAGTTCAGCGGCATCCGTCTACATATTCCACGATTTACAGGTTAAAAATTGAAAATTTCTACAATCACCCTATCACTTTGCCCTCTAAATTTAATCCTTTTTGTGATTTCATGCAATGAGGGCCTTGCATGATCTCAATTGTGGGGTGGGGAATAGAAATTTATCGGGAACTCGTAATTTATCGGGAACTCGTTTCACAAAAATTAAGGCGTTTATTATAAAATTTTAAAATTTTCATGTAAGCCTTAAAAACGATTAAAAGCCCAAAAACCACGTTATACACATTATGGTCTTAAAATATAGAAAATAAATGTTGGTTTACATTTTAAATTATTAATAGTCTTTGAAGTTGCACTATCATTCAATTATTTGAATGAAAATCCTACTAGTTTAGTAAGCTAACTTGTAGGTCACTTGTACCAAAACGAGTGTAAACCGTGAGAGAGCGGTGATTGTATAGCGTAGTCGGAAACCGGATCTCGCGCCAGATCGAAAACCTTAAGGACGATCCTCATTGTTTCTCCTAACAAGGACAATGTTGCGTCCGACCACCTATTTTAACCAATAGGATGTATCTGTTCCATCCTCAAGGAAGTAAAGTCTTCCGAATGACACACTTACTGATTCAATTCAGAAGATGTAGTCCAGACCAGTTGTAGGGTGACAAAAACTCTTGAAAAGTCATTACTAACATCGACTGGAAATCTACCAGGCCTCAACGTCAAACAGGGAAACTGGTAGTCAAGGTTTGTCTCAATGAGGGGGATTAACTAGTAAAACGGGGGGGCACCATGTATACACAAAATGTTAGTGATTTATCAGATCCCCGGAAGGATAACCTCCAGAAAGGTAATATATCAGCTTTTAAGCCTGATGAACTTCAATCTTTATGATTGACTTAACGGATTAGATGATTACCTCATGATTATCGATGATATCCGGACGTAATGTGTATCCTCCTAAGCACATTATTTTCTACCGACATCTCGCGATGTTAGGTACCGTGGGAGGGATTGGCTTGACCAATAGCGGGAAACCCGCACTCATTTTTCAAAATTCAGAAAATCCGACAAAATCGGAAAACGTGTCTAGTATTAAAAACTAGCATGATATTTTCAAAACCATAAAACGTTTTCATCAAGGTCCTGATTTCCCTAGGATCAAATTTTTCGGATACTTGGCTCTAATCTACCAAAAATGTGTGTGTGTGTTTCCATTGTGTATAAAGCGTGCGTGTGATTTCAATAAAAGTGTACTATACTTAAAGCGTGTGTTTCCATTGTGTATATAGCGTGAGTGTGTTACTTAAAGCGTGTGTTTCATATAGTGTGTGTTGTGTTTTATATCAACATGTGTGTTTCGTGTGCTTCGAGTGATTCATGTAATGTATGTAATCTATATTGTGTGATTATGATTGATATTGTTCTACTTTGTAACGAAAGAATTGCTCGAGGACAAGCAAGGTTTAAGTGTGGGGTGTTTTGATATTGCTCAATTACATCATATATATCTATCGCAATATCGCTTAAAACGCTCTATAATCGAAGATAATGAAGGTGATCTACAAGTGATAAGCCAAGATGCGCGAATTTGTATCGGAAGAATGATTTGCAAAGAATTTCGATGATTTATGACATTGGTTGATCCCGATACGAGTTAGGGTCAAAATACCACTCTAAAATAATAAAACAAGGCTTCCGATATGATAGGTTTCGTCCAAATGAAATAATATTGAAAAGAAAACGAAAGAGTCAAAAATAGTACAGCAGGACGCCGTCCCACATAGCTAGACGCCGTCCTGCCCTTTGAAGTGGGACGCCGTCATGGTCATTCGAGACGCCGTCTTGATCTTTATACCGGGACGCCGTCCTGCCTTTTAGGACGACGTCCCGAAGTAGGTGTACCCGACTTTTTCTGCTTTTTACCTAATTTCTCCACTTTAAAACATCAGTTTTGGGACTGTTTCAAGAGAGTTACGCACCAGAGAGTTTTAGAGGCGATTTTGAAGAGCATTTTGGAGAATTCCAACCTCTTTGAAGAGGCTCAACATCAAGGCATCATCCATCAACATCTTCTTCATCCAAGAACTCTTGTTCTTGTAGGTTATTTACTTGTTCTCAGCAATGATTTCAGTTAATAAATTGATTGTATTGTTGTCTGTTACCATGATTGTTGGCTAGTTTCTATAATGTTTGTCTAGATTAATAACCAAGGTATTGGATGTAATCTTATTGATTGAATGTATTATGCGTGATAGATTGAAGCTTGAATTAAGAACCATGCTTATTGTTGTTAAAATCATTTGTATCTAGTTAATTGATATGTTGTTGATAAAGAGAACTCTTGTTGATGTATCATATTGATTTACAATCAACTTGTCTTAGATTGATTGTTTGCTAAACCGGACCAAGGGGGTAAACTAGATTAAAACGGTTAAACAAAATAGGAATGAATTGTGTAGAGCGAACGCAAAGGCAATTGTTATTCAAGTCTTTAATCTTGTTGATCAACTAGTCACAAACGAAAAGGTCTAAGTAATAGGGAACCCTCGCTTAGTAATTCTAGTTTGAGTACTTGCTAAAGAGAACTCTTGGCGAGTCGATTTAGGTGATTAGCATACTTATAATTATTTGATTACAAATACAAGAACTATAGTGAAAAGGGAACCCTTGATCTTGTTATTGTATTTGCGTGTTTATCCGAGAGAACTCTTAGTAAACCTATTAGATAACTACACACATAATTATTCAATCAGGGCTTAATATCTAATTTACATCCAATACCGAGGGTAAAATATCTAGATAAACATTTCATCTCTTTGATTTAATTCAAAACTATCTTACTTGCTTTATTTGCACTTATTATCATTTCATAAACTTAAAAGACAAAAATATTGTTTTTACATTTAACCTTCTTTGATTTGGCTAAATCGTTAAATAGCCACCAAAACATAAAACTTGTACTTTTAACTTTCATTCACTTAGTTAATCATAATATAGTTTCAAATTCTAGTTTGACTGATATAACTGTCCTTGGAACGATACACGGAACTAAACCAGTTACTATACTACTACACGATCGGGTACACTGCCCGTTAGTGTGTAGCAATCTCTAAAACCGGTATTTTCCATACGATAATTCATATACCACTTTTCGCACATCAGATGGCTTGAAAGTTCTTGAAGTAGGATCATGACACAAAAACAAGTTCAAGTAAGATTTTTACTCGAATTAAGATAGTTTATAGTTATAGAAATTGAATCAAAGTTTGAATATGAATATTACCTTGAATAAGAAAGATAACCTACTGTAAATAACAAAGGTTTCTTGATCTTAGATGATTACTTGGAATGGATTAGAAAGCTTGGAAGTAAACTAGTAAACTTGAAAGGATTTTTGAAGTGTTCTTGAAGTGTTCTTCCTATGATGATTATAGCTTGATTCTTGAAGTAATTTTTGATGAAGATGATGATTAGTTTACTGTAAAAATTCATTCATAAGTGTGTGTAGGTGTTGAGAGAGAGTTAGAAAGAGAATAGGAAGTGAAATGGATTGATTGGTGAGTGGTGAATGATGAGTGGTGAGTGGGGTTAAAAGGAGTTCTAGTTAGTTGACTAGTTCATGGTAGAAGTTAAATTTGATTAGTCATGCATGACATAATCAAGAGTGGAATCTCATGCTAGTTCCTATTGGTATATACTCATAGTAAGTACGTCTAGAAGCTGTGTATAATATGGATACGAATACTGAATGACTACGAGTAGAATGGTTGATGAAAATGAATGAGGATGTAATTGTAAGCATTTTTGTTAAGTAGAAGTACTTTTATAAGTGTCTTGAAGTCTTTCAAAAGTGTATGAATACATATTAAAACACTACATGTATATACATTTTAACTGAGTCATTAAGTCATTATTAGTCGTTACATGTAAGTGTTGTTTTGAAACCTTTAGGTTAACGATCTTATTAAATGTTGTTAACCCATTGCTTATTATATCTAAAGAGATGTTAAATTATTAGATTATCATGATATTATGATATATTAGTATATCTTAGTATGATATATATACAGTTAAATATTGTTACAACGATAATCGTTACATATATGTCTCGTTTCGAAATCATTAAGTTGGTAGTCTTGTTTTTACATATGTAGTTCATTGTTAATACACTTAATGACATGTTTACTTATCATTTATCATGATTAACATAGTGTATCAGTATCTTAATATGATTCATATGTATTTAGTAAGACGTTGTTATAACGATAATCGTTATATATATCGATTTCAAGTTTCTTAACTCAATAGTCTCATTTTTATGTATATAACTCATTGTTAAAATACCTAATGAGATACTTACTTATCATAATATCATGTTAACTATATATATAACCATATATATGTCATCATATAGTTTTTACAAGTTTTAACGTTCGTGAATCACCGGTCAACTTGGGTGGTCAATTGTCTATATAAAACCTATTTCAATTAATCAAGTCTTAACAAGTTTGATTGCTTAACATATTGGAAACACTTAATCATGTAAATATCAATTTAATTTAATATATAAACATGGAAAAGTTCGGGTCACTACAGTACCTACCCGTTAAATAAATTTCGACCCGAAATTTTAAGCAGTTGGAGGTGTTGACGTATCTTCTGGAAATAAGTGCTGGTATTTCTTCTTCATCTGATCTTCTCATTCCCAGGTGAACTCAGGTCCTCTATGAGCATTCCATCGAACCTTAACAATTGGTATCTTGTTTTGCTTAAGTCTTTTAACCTCACGATCCATTATTTCGACGGGCTCTTCGATGAATTGAAGTTTTTCGTTGATTTGGATTTCGTCTAACAGAATAGTGAGATCTTTTTTAGCAAAACATTTCTTCAAATTCGAGACGTGGAAAGTGTTATGCACAGCCGCGAGTTGTTGAGGTAACTCAAGTCGGTAAGCTACTGGTCCGACACGATCAATAATCTTGAATGGTCCAATATACCTTGGATTTAATTTCCCTCGTTTACCAAATCGAACAACGCCTTTCCAAGGTGCAACTTTAAGCATGATCATCTCTCCAATTTCAAATTCTATATCTTTTCTTTATATGTCAGCGTAGCTCTTTTGTCAACTTTGGGCAGTTTTCAACCGTTATTGAATTTGGATGATCTTCTAGGTAGTTTCTTGTATTATCTCCGAACCCGTAATCTGTCTATCCCCCACTTCACTCCAACAAATCAGAGACCTGCACTTTCTACCATAAAGTGCTTCAAACGGTGCCATCTCAATGCTTGAATGGTAGCTGTTGTTGTAGTAAAATTCTGCTAACGGTAGATGTCGATCCCAACTGTTTCCGAAATCAATAACACATGCTCGTAGCATGTCTTCAAGCGTTTGTATCGTCCTTTCGCTCTGCCCATCAGTTTTTGGATTATAGACATTACTCATGTCTAGACGAGTTCCTAATGCTTGCTGTAATGTCTGCCAGAATCTTGAAATAAATCTGCCATCCCTATTAGAGATAATAGAGATTGGTATTCCATGTCTGGAGACAACTTCCTTCAAATACAGTCGTGCTAACTTGTCATGGTATGGTTCACACACTCGGTTCATGAGGTCCATGAACACAGCTGGTGCGTTAGTCAACCCAAACGGCATAACCATAAGCTCGTAATGACTGTAACGCGTCCTAAAAGCAGTCTTTAGAATATCATCCTCCTTCACCCGCATTTGATGATACCCAGAACGTAAATCAATCTTCGAATAAACCGACGAGCCTTGTAGTTGATCAAATAAGTCGTCAATTCTCAGTACTGGGTTAGCGGTTCTTGATGGTAAGTTTGTTCAACTCTCGGTAGTCGATACACAACCTAAATGTACCATCCTTCTTCTTGACAAACAAAACAGGAGCTCCCCACGGTGATGTGCTTGGTCGAATGAAACCACGCTCTAAAAGTTCTTGTAACTGACTTTGTAATTCTTTCATTTCGCTGGGTACGAGTCTGTATGGAGCACGAGCTATTGGTGCAGCTCTTGGTACAAGGTCTATTTGAAATTCAACGGATCGATGTGGGGGTAATCCCGGTAATTCTTTCGGAAATACATTGGGAAATTCTTTTGCGACGGGAACATCACTGATGTTCTTTTCTTCAGGTTTAACTTCCTTGATGTGTGCTAGAATGACGTAACAACCTTTTCTTATTAGTTTTTGCGCCTTCAAACTACTAATAATATTTAATTTCGCGTTGTTCTTTTCTCCGTACACCATTAAAGGTTTTCCTTTTTCACGCACAATGCGAATCACATTTTTGTAACAAACGACCTCTGCTCTCACCTTTTTTAACTAGTCCATGCCAATTATTAGATCAAAACTCCCTAACTCGACTGGTATTAAATCAATTTTAAACGTTTCATCCCCCTGTTTAATTTCTCTATCCCGACATATATTATCTGCTGAAATTAATTAACCGTTTGCTAATTCGAGTAAAAATTTACTATCCAAAGGCGTCAATGGGCAACTTAATTTAGCACAAAAATCTCTACTCATATAGCTTCTATCCGCACCCGAATCAAATAAAACATAAGCAGATTTATCGTCAATAAGAAACGTACCCGTAACAAGCTCCGGGTCTTCCTGCGCTTCTGCCGCATTAATATTGAAAACTCTTCCGCGGCCTTGCCTATTAATATTCCCTTGGTTTGGGCAATTTCTAATAATGTGGCCCGGTTTTCCACATTTATAACAAACTATGTCGGCATTATTTGTTCCGACCTTATTTGTTTCTTTATTTTTGTTGTTCTTTGGTCCGTAAACCTCACATTTTGCAGCGCCATGACCACTTCTCTTACACTTGGTGCAAACTGTTGTGAAAAATACATTCGGATGGTACTCTGCACACCTGAAGCATGGTTGTTTCTGTTGTTTGTTGTTATTGAGGTTGTTGTCGGGATTGTTATTGTTGTTGAAACGGTTGTTGTAGTTGTTGTTTTTGTTGGGATGTTTATTGTAGTTATTGTTAGGATTGCGGTTATTGTTGTGATTGTTGTTGCGGTTGTGGTTGTAATTTTTATTGTTGTTGTACTGGTGACTCTTGTCACCGTTTTCCTCCCACTTCCTCTTGAGTTGTTTCGTGTTGGCTTCTTCGGCCACCTGCTCTTTAATTCTCCCCTCAATCTGATTTATGAGTTTATGAGCCATTCGACTTGCCTTTTGTATGGAAGCGGGATCGTGTGAACTCACATCTTCTTGAATCCTTACTGGTAACCCTTTTACAAATGCGTCGATATTCTCTTCTTCATCTTCGAACGCTCCCGGACACAATAGGCACAACTTTGTGAATCGCCGTTCATATGTGGTAATGTCGTACCCTTGTGATCGTAACTCTCTAAGCTCTACCTTGAGCTTATTGATTTCATTTCTAGGACGGTACTGCTCGTTCATCAATTGCTTGATTGCCGACCACGGTAGTGCGTAAGAAGCATTTTGTCATACCTGTTCAAGATAGGTTTTCCACCACGTTAACGCAGTACCTGTGAAGGTATGCGTAGCGTACTTAACTTTGTCCTCTTTAGTACACTTACTTATGGCAAACACCGATTCGACATTCTCGGTCCACCGTTTCAATCCAATTGGTCCTTCGATTCCATCAAATTCCAAAGGTTTGCAGGCAGTGAATTCTTTGTAGGAGCATCCTACACGATTTCTTGTGGAATTAGTTCCACTGCTAGATCCAGAGTTATTGTTATTTTGCATCGCAGCCGGTACTGCGGCTATGTTTGCTGCAAGGAAAACACGTAAGTCTTCCTCACTCATGTTCAAATTCTGACGAGTTGCCGGTGCCATTTCCTTCAAAAATAGCCCAAAGAATTAAGTTAATCATATAGAATTTTAAGAGTAGTCAATAGTATTTCGTATCATAGTATGAACTCATTTATAAAAGATTTTTCTTCATATTAGTGTTTTATAGTTTTAATTCAGGTAGTAACTACCCGTTAAGTTCACACTTAGTAGCTAATATACAAGTCAACTACTATAATTCTATATGAAAAAACTGATTATAATAATATTTCGCGTTCAAATTTTATACAATATTTACAAACTTATAATAACGCTATTATACATATAGGATGAAATATAGCACATAATAACTTTGCTACTCGGCAGCTATAAAGGCAATTCTAGTTAATACGTAAGTCGTTTAGCAAAAGAAATAAAGACATGTAATTCATAAGTCCAGAAACAAGTCATGCATTCTGGTTTTACTAAGACGACTTCCCATCCTTGGTCTTGTGGAAAGTAACCGTTATGACCATTGGCTAGGCATCATGTTGTAATGTCATCAAAAGGACGAGGGTTTTGTAATGTCCAACAACCCCGTAATAATCTAAAAACCTTGTTTCTCACCCCAACTACTGAATCTGTCACTTGTGGGAAGGTTTTATTTAAAAGTTGTAATCCGATATTCTTTTTCTCACTTTGGTAAGAAGCGAACATCATTAACCCGTAAATATAACATGCTTCTTTATGTTGCATGTTAGAAGCTCTTTCTAACTCACGAAATCCTATGTTGAGATATGTTGAGTCAAAATAGGTTCTTAACCCGTAGCGTAAAATTGCATTTGGGTTCCCTGCATTTAATGCTTTAAAGAAAACACGGCGTAACTTACGGTCTCCCCAATGTGATATACCCCACCTATTAAAGGAAAGCTTTTTATAAACTAAGGCATTTCTGGAAAGTCTTTCAAATGTTTGACAAGTTAAATTCGCCTTAACAAAATCTGCTGATGAATTCTGACCGACTCTAGATAAGATTTCCTCATTCATATCCTCTGGTAGGTCTTCTAAAATATTTGGTTGTCTACCCTTAACGTCCATTTTGTTTTTATACTGTAAAATAGACAAGGATTAGATTCGTAAAAGATAATTAACAAACAATACAAACAATTTTTACATAGAACATAAAAATATAAGCACACTACAATACATATAATACACAACATGATTACAACCCTCTAATCCGAATCACTGGTTTCATCTTCTTCGGACTTAGTTCGTTTTCCTAATTTTCTAGGGATATATGGTGTTCCTCTAATACGAGCCGTCGTTTTCCACAATGGTTTAGAAAAAACTAGTGGTTTAGAGTTTCCCAGGTTATTGTTACATTTTAGGAAATACGGACGTTGTCGGTACATATAAAGTTCATCGGGGTTGGAATCAGGTTTCTCTATTTTTATAGCTTTTCCCTTATTATTTTCTTTTGCTTTATTAAATTGGGTCGAGGTAATTTCTATAACATCATCGGAATCCTCATCGGAATCCGATTCATCGGAAAATTGGTAATCTTCCCAATATTTTGCTTCCTTGGTGGAAACACCATTGACCATTTTTGACTTTGGTCCATTGGTTCTTCCTCTTCCGGTTCCTCCTCTTCCGGTTCCTCCTCTTCCGGTTCCTCTTCTTCCAGTTCCTCCTCTTCCTGTTCCTCCTCTTCCGGTTCCTCTTCGGGAATTTGTGAATCTTCCCAAAGTATATTCAACTCTTCATTATTATTAGGTGAGTCGATGGGATTTGTACTAGAGGTAGACATCTATCACACAATATCAAACACGTTAAGAGATTAATATATCACATAATATTTACATGTTAATAATATATAGTTTTCAACAAAAAATGTTAAGCAATCGTTTTTGAAGAAAAACACGGTCGAAGTCCAGACTCACTAATGCATCCTAACAAACTCGGTAAGACACACTAATGCAAAAATTCTGGTTCTCTAAGACCAACGCTCTGATACCAACTGAAATGTCCCGTTCATATTGATTATAAGCGTTCCATATTAATTGATTTCGTTGCGAGGTTTTGACCTCTATATGAGACGTTTTTCAAAGACTCCATTCGTTTTTAAAACGAACCATAACCTTTATTTTATCGACAAGGTTAAAAAGTCACCACCTAGTTTATCCAGAAATGATAATCTAAAATATGACACTCACACACTACCAATACATATTGATTTACAATATTAATATGTTACAACAAAGTAAATCTCGAATGCAGTTTTAAACAATATTATACAAGTATGCTGACACCAAATCTTATCCATATTTTAGCATGCAACAGCGGAAGCTCTTAATAATCACCTGAGAATAAACATGCTTTAAACGTTAACAAAAATGTTGGTGAGTTATAGGTTTAACCTATATATTTATCAAATCGTAATAATAGACCACAAGATTTCATATTTCAATATACATCCCATACATAGAGATAAAAATCATTCATATGGTGAACACCTAGTAACCGACCTTAACAAGATGCATATAGAATATCCCCTATCATTCCGGGACTCCCTTCGGACATGATGAATTCGAAGTACTAAAGCATCCGGTACTTTGGATGGGGCTCGTTGGGCCCAATAGATCTATCTTTAGGATTCGCGTCAATTAGGGTGTCTGTTCCCTAATTCTTAGATTACCAGAATAAAAAGGGGCATATTCGGTTTAATAATCCAGCCATAGAATGTAGTTTCATTTACTTATGTCTATTTTGTAAAACATTTATAAAACTGCATTATTCTCATCCCAAAATATTAGATTTTAAAAGTGGGACTATAACTCACTTTCACAGATTTTTACTTCATCGGGAAGTAAGACTTGGCCACTGGTCGATTCACGAACCTATAACAAATATGTACATATATATCAAACTATGTTCAAAATATATTTACAACATTTTTAATACGTTTTACTGTTTAAGTTTATTAAGTCAGCTGTCCTCGTTAGTAACCTACAACTAGTTGTCCACAGTTAGATGTACAGAAAATAAAGCTATATATATTATCTCGAATCAATCCACGACCTCGTGTATACAAGCCTCAGGCTAGATAACAACTCAAAGTATATATAATATTTTGGAATCAACCTCAACCATGTATAGCTAACTCCAACATTACTGCATATAGAGTGTCTATGGTTGTTCCAAAATATATATATAGATGGGTCGATATGATATGTCAAAACATTGTATTCGTGTCTATGGTATCCCAAGATTACATAATATATTAGAATACATGTATAATACAATATAAGTTAGTGATAATGCTAAAAACGAACACATATTTCATAGCATTATCCTTCAAGAAAGACAAGCTTTTAGTTGCAATTGTTCTATTTACAAGTGATATTCGTTTAAATAATAAAAGGTGAAGACAAAAGATAGATTCGACGAATTGAAGACGCAAATGACCAAAAAGCTAAAAAGTACAAAGTACAATCCAAGTGGTTCAAATTATTGATGAGAAACGTCTAAAAATTACAAGAGTACAAGCTGTGAAACACAAAGTACAAGATATTAAATTGTACGAAAAGACGTTCGAAAATCCGGAACCGAGACATGAACCAACTTTCAGTGTGCGACGCAACGGACCAAAAATTACGAGTCAACTATGCACAAGAATATAATATAATATATAATTTATTATATATATTATTATATATTATAATTATACGCAGCCCACGTTTTGAATTTGATATATGAGCTGGATTCCAGACCTCCGCACTCGCGGAGCTTTGATGAAGAAAACCTCCGCACTCGTGGAGCTCAACAGTGAAACGTGGGCCTATAAAAGGCTGCGCATTCTGATCGATTCAGTACACCTTTTTCTATCTATCTATCTACGATATATTTATATTTATATTTTATAATTTTAATTTTAATTTAAGTTTAATAATAATAAGGTTATAGTGGCGAATATTGTAAGTGTGTAAGTCGAAATTCTGTCCGTGTAACGCTACGCTATTAATACTCATTGTAAGTTATGTTCAACCTTTTTAAATTAATGTCTCGTAGCTAAGTTATTATTATGCTTATTTAAATCGAAGTAATCATGATGTTGGACTAAATATTAAAGACAGGGTTATTGGGCTTTGTACCATAATTGGGGTTTAGACAAAAGACCGACACTTGTGGAAATTGGAATATGGACTATTAATGGGCTTTATATTTGTTTAACTGAATGATAGTTCGTTAATTTAATATAGAGATTTACAATTTGACGTATCTATAAATAACCATATACACTCGATCGGACACGATGGGCGGGATATTTATAAATACTAATAATCGTTCATTTAACCGGACACGGGAATGGATTAATAATCAATGGACTCATTAAAACAGGGGTGAATTATGTACAAGGACACTTGGCGTAATTGTTAACAAAGTATTAAGACCTTGTTACAGTTTAAGTCCCCAATTAGTTGGAATATTTGATGATATAAGGATAATTTGACGAGGACACTCGCACTTTATATTTATGACTGATGGACTGTTATGGACAAAAACCAGATGGACATATCAAATAATCCAGGACAAAGGACAATTAACCCATGGTATGATTACAGAAGTTTAAATCAGCATAATTCCTTTATTTTATATCTTATCGCACTTTTAATTATCGTACTTTTTAATTATCGCAATTTTATTTACTGTCATTTTATTTATTGCACTTTTATTTATCGCAATTTTATTTATCGTCATTTACTTTACGCTTTAAATTAAGTTATATTTATTTTTAATATTTTACATTAGGTTTTAATTGCGACTTAAGTTTTTAAAATCGACAAACCGGTCATTAAATGGTTATTTATAGATACGTCAAATTGTAATATATATATATATATATATATATATATATATATATATATATATATATATATATATATATATATATATATATATATATATATATATTAAAATATAGTTTTAAAATATAGCGTTAAACTTGGCTAGTTTCCTGTGGACAAACCGGGCTTACTAAAAACTACACTACTGTACGATTAGGTACACTGCCTATAAGTGTTGTAGCAAGGTTTAGGTATATCCACTCTATAAATAACTAAATAACTTGTGTAAAATTGTATCGCATTTAATAGTATTTTGAAATAAAAATATAACTATTTCGTATACGCTGCTGCACACATCAAGTATTTTTGGCGCCGCTGTCGGGGAACGCCGAAGCGAAACGATATAAAAAATTTTATTAAGTTTTAATTTCTTTTTATAAAAATACGTTTTATATAATACAATCAAAAATATAAAATCAAGAAAAAGAAAAATATATATCTATATTTTTAAGTTTAGTTAAATTTAAAAGTTTACATTTCTTTTTATTGTGAAAAGTTATAAAAACTAATAAGTAAATTTTTCTTATTTATAAGTTTTATATAAATATTTAAAAAAAAAAAATTTAACATAAAAAAAGAGTAAAACGAAAATATATATTTTATAAAGTATAAAAGTATTTTTTTTAGATCTTAAAAATATAAGTGTATTTAAATTACTTATTTTAAATTTTGTAAAATTATAAAGTAAAAATTAAAAAAATAAATAAATTAAAACTGAACCTGCGATTTCTGGCCTGCATCTCTTCTGAACCTGCATACTCCGCACTCGCGGAGCTCCTGGGCAGAAAAAATCCGCACTCGCGGAGACTATTCTAACACGCCAGGTTTCAACATCGTACAGCATTAATTACGGGGTATTATTAATTATTATTATTAATCAACCCTAATTAGGGTTTAATTAATTAATTAGTTTTTAATATTAGTTTTAGTTTTATTATTTAATTTATAATATTAAGTATTAATTAGTTTTATTACTTATAAAATTAATACTTTTATAAAATAATAATATAAAAATAATATTTTTATAAAATTGTATTTTTATAACTTTAAGCCTATTCTTATATTGTGTATATTTTTAATCGTTTAATCATAATTTATATATTTATCGTTCGTAACTAGTTTTAAACTTAGTATTTTGCCATAGTAGCTCTAGATTTTTAGGCTTTGCCGTAAAATCCCTTAAGTGCTTTTTCTTTAGACTAAGATTTAGGTGCTTTAGAATTTTGCGAGGCCGTTTTAAGATTTTAGTACTTTTTAAGTTATTGCCGTTTTGGATATAGAATTCCTTTTAAGCTTTAATACCTTTAGACGCAACTTTTAATATTTAGTTTTTAGACTTTTAAGTTTCGACGCTGCATTTTATTATTTATCGACACTTATTTTTCAACTTTTTATTTTTTGACCTTTTATTTTTCGACGCACTTTTTTTTTTCTTTCTTATTTCTCGACGCTCTAGTTTTTAGGACATAGAATTTTCTATTTCTTCTCTAAAATTTCTTTAAACTTCGACGAAAAATTATTTTAAGCGGTTAAATTGATAGACATCCAAAATTTTCTGGTTCGTAGTAATAGTTGGATTTGTTAGTGGCGAGTTGTGGGCTTCCGATTTAAAGGGTCCTGGCTACCTGCTGCATCTATTGGCTATTCGAAACGTGGGCAAAATCAGAAAAGTCTATTAATTTGATAACTTAAATAATTTTTATCTTTATAACTAATAGGATATTCAGTGAATGCACCGAGCAAAATGTTCACCACCTTTCATACGTTCACCACCTGTAACTCGATCAAGACATCTAGCCAATATTGTCGCCGTTGATTTTTCTTTAGAATCGTCATCTAGTCGACCAAGTACTCCAATTCAAATTTCCGATAATCCATTTTTTGAACCCGACCTCACAATTGAGAATCCGGAGGATATTCAGGGGCAATCCAGAGATCCTGAACCACTAATCATTCCTCCTTAACCACAAATTACTCATCCAGAGATTGTCGAGGAAGAAACCATTAAATCAGAATCCTCTAGTGATTCAGATTCAACAAATTCAATCATGAAAAATCTGGAACCTCTAAGTATGGAAGACCGAATGAGGGCTAAACGCACTGGCCAAGGTCATGCAATTACTCAACCAGACATTAATGCGCCTGATTATGAAATAAGAGGACAAATCCTACACATGGTAACTAATCAATGCCAATTTAGTGCTGCGCCGAAGGAAGATCCAAACGAACATCTTTGTACCTTTAATAGGATTTGTATTCTATTTAAAATCCGAGAAGTGGAGGATGAACAGATATATCTCATGTTATTTCCCTGGACTTTAAAGGGAGAAGCCAAAGATTGGTTAGAATCGTTACCTGAAGGGGCGATTGACACATGGGATATTTTAATTGAAAATTTTCTTAAACAATTCTTTCCGGCATCTAAAGCCTTAAGACTTCAAGGAGAAATTGTTACGTTCACGCAAAAGCCAAATGAAACTCTATATGAGGCGTGGACAATATTTGAAAAGTTGTTGAGAGGATGTCCTCAACAAGGTTTAGACACTTATCAAATAGTACAAATATTCTATCAAGGATGCGACATTACTACACGAAAAGACATCGATATAGCAGATGGTGGTTCCATTATGAAGAAAACCGCAACTGAAGCTTACAAAATTATTGATAACACTACTTCCCACTCACATGAGTGGAACCAAGAAAAAGATATCGTTAGATCATCTAAAGCAGCTAGAGCCGATTCTAGCCATGACTTTGATTCCATGTCCGCAAAGATAGATGCTTTTGAAAGACGAATGGAAAATATGACTAAGGATATTCACTCAATACGAATTAGTTGTGAGCAGTGTGGAGGACCACATTTGACAAAAGATTGTCTCAGTATTGAACAAACAATGGAACAAAGATTGAATGTTTCATACATGAACCAAAGGCCTGGAAATAATTATCAGAATAATTATCAACCACCAAGACCAATCTAACCAGAATTATAACCAAAATGTTCCATACAACAACCAACAAGGACCTAGCAATCAACAAGTATCTAATAATACTTACAATCAGCAAAGACCTATTTTTCAAAATAAACCACCACAAATCGATGATAAAAAGCCAAATTTAGAAGATATGACGTCGAAGCTAGTTGAATCTCAAACGCAATTTTTCACATCTCAGAAATAAACCAATGAACAAAATGCTCAAGCATTTAGAAATCAACAAGCTTCTGTTCAAAATCTGGAATAAGAAGTAAGCAACCTAGCAAGGTTGATAGGTGAAAGAAAACCGGGAAGTCTACCTAGCGATACAAATGCTAACCCTCGGAATGAAACAGCTAAAGCCATTACCACAAGAAGTGTTATTAAACTTAAACCACCTAAAATTCCTGTAATTTCTGATGACTCTATTCCCACTCCACAAGCACCGGTAGTTGAAAAGGTTAATGAAGATAACACAGTTAAAGCTAAACCTTATGTTAAACCATACCAACCACCACTTCCTTACCCAAGTAAAATGAGAAAAGAAAAACTTGAAGCCGAGCAATCCAAATTTTTGGATATTTTTAAACAAATAAATGTCAATCTTCCTTTCATTGATGTGATTTCAGGAATGCCAAGATATGCTAAATTTCTGAAAGATCTAATCACAAATAGAAAGAAAATGGAAGAACTCTCGGCTGTTACTATGAATGCTAATTGTTCTGCAGTGTTGTTGAATAAGATACCAGAGAAATTATCAGATCCAGGAAGTTTCACAATTCCATGTTTTCTGGGTGTTCTTAGTTCAATAGAAGCATTGGCAGACTTAGGTGCTAGTATAAATTTAATGCCGTATTCACTATACACTAAACTAGACCTTGGAGAATTGAAACCAACACGAATAAGTATACAACTAGCCGATCGATCAGTAAAATATCCTAGAGGGATAATGGAGAACATTCTAGTTAAAGTTGGTACTTTAGTATTTCCAGTAGACTTTGTTATTCTGGACATGAAAGAAGATTCTCGAGTTCCTCTCATATTAGGAAGACCATTCTTAAACACGGCTAAAGCAATAATAAACGTGTTCGGTAAGAAATTGACCCTAAGTATAGAGGACGAGAGTGTTACCTTTTCTGTTGATAGAGCCATGCAACAACTGCAATCTGCAGATGATACATGTTATTATATTCAAACTATAGATTCACATGCAGAATTGTTAGAAGAATTTCCAGAATTACAAGGAACGGGAGAATGTTCTTTAGGAGAAGGAACTGAACCAATTGATGAAGCTGAAATGTTAGCTACACTCATGGCTAATGATTATGAACCAACAACAGAAGAACTTAAAATGCTAAAAGAGGAAGACAGATATCGATACAAATCATCGATAGAAGAACCACTGATATTAGAGTTAAAGCCACTTCCAAACCATTTGGAATATACTTATTTACATGGTGAATCTGAATTACGTGTAATAATATCGTCTTCTCTTACTGAAAATGAAAAATCCCAACTCATTTCTGTGCTAAAAGCTTATAAACCAGCTATTGCATGGAAGATTCATGACATTAAAGGTATAAGTCCTTCGTATTGCACACATAAAATCCTTATGGAAGAAGGTCATAAAACGTATGTGCAACGCCAACGAAGACTAAATCCTAATATGCAAGATGTTGTTAAGAAAGAAATTATTAAACTACTAGATGCAGGTTTAATTTATCCAATTTCTGATAGTCCATGGGTAAGCCCAGTTCAATGTGTACCTAAGAAGGGTGGCATGACTGTCATCACAAATGAAAAAAATGAGCTTATTCCTACTAGGACTGTAACAGGATGGCGTGTTTGTATTGATTATAGAAAATTAAATGACGCCACCAGAAAAGATCACTTTCCCTTACCTTTCATTGATCAAATGTTGGAAAGATTAGCCGGAAACAGTTACTATTGTTTTCTTGACGGTTTCTCCAGATATTTTCAAATTCCAATAGCACCCGAGGACCAAGAGAAAACCACATTCACGTGCCCTTATGGTACTTTTTCTTATAAACGCATGTCATTTGGACTATGCAACGCTTCTGCAACCTTTCAAAGGTGCATGATGGCGATTTTTCATGACATGATAGAAGAATGCATGGAAGTTTTCATGGATAACTTTTCAGTCTTCGGTAATACTTTTGAAACATGTCTAGTTAATCTTGAACGAATGCTTATTAGATGCGAGCAATCAAATCTAGTTCTTAATTGGGAGAAATGCCATTTCATGGTTAAAGAAGGCATCGTTCTTGGTCATAAAATTTCAAAGGAAGGAATTGAAGTGGATAGAGCTAAAGTAGATGTAATTGCTAAACTTCAACATCCCACCAATGTTAGAGGAGTTAGGAGTTTTCTAGGGCATGCCTGTTTTTACGGACGTTTCATAAAAGATTTTTCTAAAATTGCCACTCCTATGAATAAACTCCTAGAAAAGGATGCTCCATTCATATTTTCAGATGAATGCATCAAATCTTTTAATATTCTTAAAGAAAAACTCACTAATGCGCCAATCATGATAACTCCAAATTGGAATCTACCGTTTGAACTTATGTGTGATGCAAGTGATTTTGCAATGGGAGCCGTTTTAGGACAAAGGATTGAAAAACGATTTCAACCTATTTATTACGCTAGTAAGACGTTACAAGGAGCACAAACGAATTACACAACTACTGAAAAAGAACTCCTTGCCATTGTCTTTGCTTTTGAAAAAATTTGTTCATATCTCGTTCTAGCAAAAACGGTGGTCTATACTAACCATTCTGCTCTTAGATACCTATTTTCAAAACAAGATGCTAAACCACGATTAATCCGTTGGATCATATTCCTACAAGAGTTCGATATTGAAATCCGAGACAAAAGGGGAGCAGAAAATCTCGCCGCTGATCATCTTTCTCGTCTTGAAAATCCCGAATTAGAAGTTCTAAATGAATCGGCCATACAAGATAACTTTCCTGATGAATATCTATTGAAGATAGATTATAGTGAAATTCCATGGTTTGCAGACTATGCAAACTATTTAGTATGTGGATTCATTGAAAAAAGGTTGTCGTAATAAAAACGAAAGAAATTCTTTAGTGATATAAAACACTATTTCTGGGAAGATCCACATTTGTTTAAAAGTTGTCCCGATGGAATAATACGCCGATGCGTATTCGAAGATGAAGCTAGTCAAATCTTAAACCATTGTCACACAGGACCAACAGGAGGGCATTATGGGCCTCAACTTACAGCAAGAAAAGTTTACGACGCTGGATTCTATTGGCCAACAATTTTTAAAGACGCACACCTTCTTTGCAGATCCTGTGATGCTTGTTAAAGGGCCAGAAAAATAAGTCAACGTGATGAAATGCCACAAAATGTCATTTAAGTATGTGAAATATTTGACGTTTGGGGTATTGACTTTATGGGTCCATTTCCAAAATCTCATAATAATCTCTACATTCTCGTTGCCATTGATTATGTATCTAAATGGGCGGAAGCACAAGCTCTCCCAACTAACGATGAACGAGTTGTAGTCAACTTCTTAAAACGTCTTTTTGCAAGGTTCGGAACACCGAAAGCTTTAATAAGTGATCGGGGTACTCATTTTTGTAATAATCAACTTGAGAAAGTTCTCAAAAGATATGGAGTAACTCATAAAACCTCAACCGCTTATCATCCACAAACAAGTAGACAAGTTGAAAATACCAACCGAGCTTTAAAACGTATTCTAGAGAAAACCGTAGGATCAAATCCGAAGGAATGGTCCATAAAATTGGAGGATGCACTCTGGGCTTTTAGAACAGCCTACAAAACTCCAATTGGAACCACACCTTTTAAACTCATTTATGGAAAAGCATGTCACCTTCCAGTAGAAATTAAGCACAAAGCATTTTGGGCTTTAAAGACATGTAATCTTGATTTGCATGAAGCCGGACGTCTACGGTTAAGTCAATTAAACGAATTAGAAGAATTAAGACATGAAGCATATGAAAATTCGTTAATCTATAAGGAAAGAACGAAGAAATGGCATGATAAAAGAATCAGAAGTTCAAAAGAATTTAAGGAAGAAGACAGAGTCCTTCTTTTCAATTCACGATTCAAGCTATTTCCTGGAAAATTAAAATCAAGATGGTCTGGACCATTCATAGTCAAAAGAGTTTTCCCATACGGAACAGTAGAATTAATAAATTCAAATGGGATTGAATTTAAGGTTAATGGTCACAGAGTTAAACATTACATAGATAATCCAATGGAAGTTGAAGATGAAGTTAATCACAATTTCGACACCACAGCTAACTAAGTGTGGGAAGATTCGAATCTTTTTAGGGTAATATGTATTTCTGTTAGAGTTAGATATTCTGTTTTCGTGTAGTTTCCGAGAATGGAATCCGAATGGTCTTTCCCTAGCAGACCCTAAAGAACTAGTCTTCTCCCTCCATTTCGAATTTTTATTTTTTTTAGGTTTTACGAGATGAAGAATTCCTTTGATCTGAACCATGGTCTACTACTACACGCTATGATTACTAAACGTAATAATAACACTTTCCCGAGTAAACTGGTATCCTTCATAAGAGGAAAAATGGACGAAGTGAGGAAAGAACTCAGGAAAGATCATCATAAGATACATTTTGGTAAAGGAAAATCAAAATCCGCAACAAAAAGAAGAGCACGACGCCTTTAAAGATGTCATAAATGCGGAAAATGGTCACACGAAGGTAAATGTTCGAACAATCAAACATATTCAAATACCGAATTTGTTACTCTATGTAGAGAAGGACCATTCATGTGTTTAGAAGAAAAGTTATTGAAGAATCGAGGTTACGCTTATGTAGCTATGGAAAACCAAATCACACGACTCTCCTATGAGTCGGCTAAAGCAGGTCTCTGAGAATTCTTTCTCATAGGTAAGTATGTACAATTTTCATTTATTTTTATTTATTGCTTTTAACCTTTTGATAATAAACGTTGAATCGTTCGCTATAAAGTATTAAATTGATATTCAATAAAATTAGCTATGCGAAACCGAAATTATTGATATCATACAAAAATTTATTACATCACTGCGAAATTTACCGTTTATTCTTAAGGTATAAATATCTTTAATCAATCAATCCAAAATATTTCAGAAATTCGTCAGGAGTAAAACTAAGTAAAATAGCTAAAATTACTTTACCCAAAAGAGGGGCGTATATTTTTGATAATATTTGATTAATTAAAGTGGAATAAAAGACTAAAAAGATTTTTAATTTTATTTTTACCTTGTTTTTAAAATTAATATATAAATATTAAATTAATATTGTAAATCTTTTTAAATCAATATATTTAAGTTTTTAAATATTTTAAAAATTAATATTTTCAATATAAAGTTTGTAAAATTAATGTATAAAAATATTAATAATATTAATATGAATTTTTAATTTTATGCATTTTAAATTTAAGTTTGGTGTTAATTTAAAAACAAAAATTTACTTTATTTCATTAAGTTAAAAATTTGATATTTAAAATTCGTCGTGAGTTGAAGACTAGGTCGTTGAATCGAAATTGCTTTACCCGAGGGCGGGACGAGAAATTATGTTATCATTATTTTTTTCTTATTGATTTAAAGTATGCCAAAAATATTTAAAAAAACCCAAAAATCTTTGCTTTTAAAACAAACGCTTTAAAATGACAAATTTTAAAATTTTATCGAGGGACGGACTAGGTAAACGTACCGAAACAACCTCGTCCTAAATAAAAAGGAAAACAAAATTTTAAATTTAATTAATTGTTTTATTATTAAAGATTTAAAAAAAATAAAAAATAAATCCGCACTCGCGGAACTTGAAAGGGACCTACATCCGCACTCGCGGAGTTTGAAAAACCCAGAAAGGGTTAACTGGTCGAACAGACCAGTCCCCAACACAGCACACCCTATTTCTGCGAAAAACACACACAAAACGCTCTTAAATTCAAATATTTTCACCGTTAAACATCAAATTTTTTGCTAAAATCATGTTGAGAAGGATCCTACCAAGAAGTTACTCAAGGAGATCGGTAATTTCTACATCTTAATACTCTCTAATTCGGATTTTTAGTGTTCTTGAATAAATTTATACCTAATTTGATTTTGATGATTTCTAGTTTAATTATGCTTAAATTGTTTGTGTATTATACTTGTATAACCTAGATTGATGCTATTTAACATAATTAGAAGCCTTAAACTTCAAATTTTGAGTAATCTAGGGTTTGTGTTCTTGAGCAAAATTGGGGCTTTTTGATATAAACGGGTTATGGCCGAATTTTGTTGTTAGTTTATACTAAATTGAGTAGTGTAACATGTTTAGGTTGCTAAATGATCAAAAATTTGATCCTAAACATGATTTTTAAATATTAAAGTGGACTTTTTAAGTCAAAAATGGATGAACTTGATTTAATTAATATGAATGCTATTCGGAACTCGCTTAATTGCTATACTGATTATTTTTGACATGATTTAGAAGATGAATGCTAAGGAACATTGTATACATTTTCATATATGTTTATTTGTAAAAGTGTAGAATTGTTAATATTGTGAAAATGCATATAATGTTTAATATGGATTAAACATGTCATTATGATTGCTTTGATTTATGATTTTGCTAACACTAATGCATATTTGGATGCACAAAAATTGTGTTTAATGTGTTTTGCAGACTGAAAGGGGTGAATCTTCATCCGCATCTCAGGCTCACAATGCTCCTCCTGAGAATGCAGAAGAACATGAGATTAACGACCAATATAGACAAAATCTACCGCATCAATTTATTTCATATTCAAATATAGAATTGGCAGATTTACATCCTAATTTAAGGTTTGACCGACATTGGATAGATTATCCAAAATATCAGAGGAACTTGCACACCCTTCAGTCTAATGTTGTTGAAGTACCCAGGGTAATAGATTGGGAACCATTAGAAACAGTGTGATTGGCCGATCCAATCAGAGAATTACTTATACAAAGGTATGGTAATTCTACTTTTAATTATTGGGAACGTTTATTTAATATACGTAGGCGTGTATATAGAGAATGGTGTGTGGAATTATTATGTAGTGTTGAAATAAATGATCGAGTAGCTACCTTAACCTATCGGAGTTTTATTAGATTTTTATTAGGAGGTGTGATGCGCCATATGTCTCTACTAGACATGGCTCGGGCTTTGTGTATATATACGCCTGAGGAACTAGCATCTACTGATTGTCAAAGGTTGATAGTTAATGGTCAGAGGGTTGATAAAAATTTTGATATGAATGGAATATGGAGTAGAATGACTAGACATAACCGATTTCGTGGGGGGAATAACTCTTATACTTATATTGATAGAGCTGAGCTAAGAGTAATCCATAGGTTCTTAGCAAACTCGATTACACAGCGAGGTAGGAACAAAGAGAAGGTAAATGAGAATGGTTTATTTTATCTCATGTGTATTCGAGACCCACAGAGTGCTGTGAGTATACCTTATTATGTGGGTTATTATTTATTGGCTATGGTTAGGAGTATACTGCCTAATAGTATAATAGGAGGTGGTATCTTTGTTACTTTAATTGCTGAGTATCTCGGTGTCGATAGAAGTCAGGGGGGATTAATAATTACAGCACCAGAACCCCGTGATACAATTGGTTTGAAAGTATATCATGGTGCTAAGGTTTTAAAGAAACGACATAACGCTGCATCACCATATGATGGCCATCATCCACAGGTCGAAAGAGATCAACAGCAAGGTAATGCGGGAGGGGGGAATCAGATGACAGAAATGCAAATTTTTATGGCTCAACATGAGTATGAAATGGCTAGACAACGAGCATTTCAAGATTGGCAGTATCATCAAAACCAAATCATAAGTCATTGTGCACACATAAATACAAACTACATTCCTACTCCAATGCCCGTATTTCCTCCCTAGACTATACAGACCCGACCACCGTACCCTACATATGACCCAGCTCAAGCATTCTACAGCACATACGGCTATGAATGGAATCCCTACTGGCACCATCCTCATCAACCCTAATTTTCTTTTATGCCTATTTTTATTAATTTGGTAACTTGTAATTTTATACTTTTAATATTTCTTTTGATACTATAATAGTTTTATAATTTTCTAACTTTTATTATTAGATTTTTAATAATTTTTGAATGTGGGGTGATATACCCAACTTCAAAAATATGTATATATATGTTTGTAGTTTATCTCATGTACAAAACAGGGTAAAACAGCGCACTTTCAAAGACTGGCATTAAGTTCAGCAAAAGCTATTAATTTTGACGACAAAACGAAAAAAAAGTGTGATGTAAAAACAGACGGAATGAGCAAATGATGTGCACCATTTATCATTCAACACAAACAACAATATGTTTGGAAACTTTGGTAAAATTTAATCATTTTTCTACGCTAATCACCCTCAATAATTTAAATTGTTACTGATTTCTTGCAAATGAGGGCATTGCAAGATCTTAAGTATGGGAAGGGGTTAAATTCTTTCGGATTTTAAAAAAAAATTAATTTAAACACTTGGTTACCATTAAAAATACTAGTAACGCAGTAGTTGTATTAGAATCTAGTGCTCTCTGATAATAAAGAATAGCCCTAGTCTTATATACTGACTACCCAATTCTAGTAAAAATTTTCAAAATTTTCAACTAAATGAACTCAAAATCATGTTTATACATATTTATGAACGATAAAACTAGGTGTTAACACCGAAATTATTGTTACCTCGGAAAGGACATAAATTGAGAAACAACCCAAAATGCTTGAATTCATTTAAAATGGAATAGATAAAAATAAAAAGGCAAAGAAAGAAAAATAAAAGCCAAGTGTGGGAAAAATTTACCAAGTTATTTAAAACATATATCACATATTTGTGTACAAATAATTGAAGATACTTTTGTTTTGGACAATTTTATCAGTTTTACCCGATTTCTTATAATATATTTGAAAGAAATGTGCCACTTGATTTAAAAGGAAGTAAAGTCTTTCGAGAAAAAGACACGTGCTTCTTGATTTAGGTCAGGAAGTTTTCGTCCAGACCAGTTGTAGAGTCTACGAAAAACCTTGAAAAGTTTTCTCGAAAATCAGCTGGAAATCCACGGACCTCAGCATCAAACAGGGTCGCCATGTGGTCAGACTTATCCTAACCATGAGAGGATCTATCTCGTACAATGCGGGGGCACCGTGCAAATTAGCTTATAAGACTAATGAATCAGATCCCCAGAAAGGATAATCTCCTTAAAGATCAAAAATCAGCTTTTAAGACTGATATTACTCAATTGTTGAGATTGACCTTAAAGATTGAGAATTCAAACTCATGGAATTCGATGATATCTAAACTCGAGCTTGAACGAGAAAATATTTTGATCAAATTACAAACCGATTTGTTTTCTGAAAACCCTATTTTCAATGCGTTCATTACCATTGAACGTAAAATCCTAGGAATTCACCTGGAATTCATTAGGTCACCTTAACTAAATTGGGTGTCAACCGTAAGAACGGTAGTTGCATAGCATGGTCAAAGACAGGACCTTGTGCCAGACCAAAAAACTATAGGGTGATCTTTACTATTGCTCCTACCAAGGATAGTAATTGCATCCGACACGATATAGACCATAATCAAAAGCATGTCACGGGACATTGCCTTAACAGTTGCTTGTTCAACGCTTTCCTTTACAACCGGACGGTAGTTTACTGAAAGGTAATATACGGAGCAAGTAAACTGGACGTGTTGCTTTCTCAATATAAGGTTAGCAAGTGGGTGACACAAAACCACGAGTTTTGAGCTAAAATTTTCAAATCTGAAACCCACAAAAACATTTTGTAAACACCGGTGAAGGGTTATTCCGGAAAACTTATCCAGGGTAAAATCTAGTTTGAATTTTCAAAAGATCAAATATTTTCATAAAGATCCAATTTCCTTAAAGGATCTAAATTTTTATAAGTCATGTGGGACTGTAAACCACATCGTTACTACCATTGTTCATACCGCCGTATAAAAATTACTGATGTACAAAGTATGAAGAATAAAGAAATGATTCTAGTATTTTTATTTCAAGACTATATTGCTTGAGGACAAGCAACGCTCAAGTGTGGGAATATTTGATAATGCTAAAAACGAACACATATTTCATAGCATTATCCTTCAAGAAAGACAAGCTTTTAGTTGCAATTGTTCTATTTACAAGTGATATTCGTTTAAATAATAAAAGGTGAAAACAAAAGACAGATTAGACGAATTGAAGACGCAAATGACCAAAAAGCTAAAAAGTACAAAGTACAATCCAAGTGGGTCAAATTATTGATGAGAAACGTCTAAAAATTACAAGAGTACAAGCCGTGAAACACAAAGTACAAGATATTAAATTGTACGAAAAGGCGTTCGAAAATCCGGAACCGAGACATGAACCAACTTTCAGCGTGCGAAGCAACGGACCAAAAATTACGAGTCAACTATGCACAAAAATATAATATAATATATAATTAATTATATATATTATTATATATTATAATTATACGCAGCCCACGTTTTGAGTTTGATCTATGAGCTGGATTCCAGAACTCCGTACTCGCGGAGCTTTGATGAAGAAAACCTCCGCACTCGCGGAGCTCAACAATGAAACGTGGGCCTATAAAAGGCCGCGCATTCTGATCGATTCATTACACCTTTTTCTATCTATCAATCTACGATATATTTATATTTATATTTTATAATTTTAATTTTAATTTAAGTTTAATAATAATAAGGTTATAGTGGCGAATGTTGTAAGTGTGTAAGTTGAAATTCTGTCTGTGTAACGCTACGCTATTAATACTCATTGTAAGTTATGTTCAACCTTTTTAAATTAATGTATCGTAGCTAAGTTATTATTATGCTTATTTAAATCGAAGTTATCATGATGTTGGACTAAATATTAAAGACGGGGTTATTGGGCTTTGTACCATAATTGAGGTTTAGACAAAAGACCGACACTTGTAGAAATTGGACTATGGACTATTAATGGACTTTATATTTGTTTAACTGAATGATAGTTCGTTAATTTAATATAGAGATTTACAATTTAACGTATCTATAAATAACCATATACACTCGATCGGACACGATGGGCGGGATATTTATAAATACTAATAATCGTTCATTTAACCGGACACGGGAATGGATTAATAGTCAATGGACTCATTAAAACAGGGGTGAATTATGTACAAGGACACTTGGCGTAATTGTTAATAAAGTATTAAGACCTTGTTACAGTTTAAGTCCCCAATTAGTTGGAATATTTGACTTCGGATATAAGGATAATTTGACGAGGACACTCGCACTTTATATTTATGACTGATGGACTGTTATGGACAAAAACCAGATGGACATATCGAATAATCCAGGACAAAGGACAATTAACCCATGGTAATAAATTAAAATCAACACGTCAAACATCATGATTACGGAAGTTTAAATAAGCATAATTCCTTTATTTTATATCTTATCGCACTTTTAATTATCGTACTTTTTTATTATCGCAATTTTATTTACTGTCATTTTATTTATCGCACTTTTATTTATCGCAATTTCATTTATCATCATTTACTTTACGCTTTAAATTAAGTTATATTTATTTTTAATATTTTACATTAGGTTTTAATTGCGACTTAAGTTTTTAAAATCGACAAACCGGTCATTAAACGGTAAAACCCCCTTTTATAATAATAATAATATTACTTATATATATATATATATATATATATATATATATATATATATATATATATATATATATATATATATATATATATATATATATTCAAATATATATGTTCAAATATAGTTTTAAAATATAGCGTTAAACTTGGCTAGTTCCCTGTGGACGAACCGGACTTACTAAAAACTACACTACTGTACGATTAGGTACACTGCCTATAAGTATTGTAGCAAGGTTTAGGTATATCCACTCTATAAATAAATAAATAACTTGTGTAAAATTGTATCGCATTTAATAGTATTTTGAAATAAAAATATAACTATTTCGTATACGCTGCTGCACACATCAGTTAGCTAGGATATGATTAATATAGATTTGTTACCAATTTTCACGTAGCTACAACAAGAAAAATTATCCACTTTTGTTTTACCCATAACTTCTTCGTTTTAAATCCGTTTTGAGTGATTCAAGTTGCTATGGTTTCATATTGAACTTAAGTTTATGAATCTAAACAGAAAAAGTATAAGTTTTATAACGACCCGTTCTAATCTAACTGGACGAATACATTACATTTGGTTACATCGCAAGGTACTTGACCTCTATATGATACATTTTACAAACATTGCATTCGTTTTTAAAAGACAAACTTTCATTTCAATGAAAGTTGACGACATGCATACAATTTCATAATACATCCAACTATAATATACTTAATAATAATCTTGATGAACTCCACGACTCGAATGCAACGTCTTTTGAAATATGTCATGAATGACTCCAAGTAATTTCTCTAATATGAGCAAATGCACAGTGGAAGATTTCTTTAATACCTGAGAATAACATGCTTTCAAGTGTCAACCAAAAAGGTTGGTGAGTTCATTAGTTTATCATAAATAATCATTTCATAATTTTAATAGACCACGGGATTTCATATTTCCAATTCTCATAAACATACGTCCCATGCATAGAGACAAAAATCATTCATATGGATTGAACACCTGGTAACCGACATTAACAAGATGCATATAGAATATCCCCATCATTCCGGGACACCCATCGGACATGATAATTTCGAAGTACAAAAGCATTCCAAATTCCAGAATGGGGCTTGTTGGGCCCGATAGATCTATCTTTAGGATTCACGTCAATTTGGGGGTCTGTTCCCAAATTCTTAGGCTACCAAGCTAAAAAGGGGCATATTCGGCTTCGATCATTCAACCATATAATGTAGTTTCAATTACTTGTGTCTATTTCGTAAAACAGTTATAAAAATAGCGCATGTATTCTCAGTTCCAAAAATATATATTGCAAAATCATTTAAAAAGGGAGCAAATGAAACTCACCGTACTGTATTTTGTAGTAAAAATACATATGACGACATTGAACAAATATAGGGTTGGCCTTGGATTCACGAACCTATATCATTTATATATAAATTAACACATCTAATGGTAATCAAATAATTACATCTATTAATATATAATATTTTTATATTTAGTATTGTAGTTTATATAGAATTTGTCTATATTTTATCTATATATTATATCTTAAGTTATATACTATATATATATATATATATATATATATATATATATTTATTTTGTATATGTATAATAAAAATGTTAATATGTTTAATATATATATTTATAGGTAACATTAATATACTTATGGTATATGTAATAAATATATTTTATGTACAAAATCTTTATTTGTTTTAATATAATAATAATAATAATAATAATGATAATGACAATTTTAATAAAAATAATAGTTTTAATAAAAGTGACAAATTTTATAATAATGATACTACTAATAATATTCTTATCCATAATACTAATACTAATACTAATACTAATACTAATGTTAATAATAATAATAATAATAGTAATCTTAAAATCGTGTTGATACTAATGATAATAATAATTCTAATAATAATGCTAACTATAAGAATAACAATTTTTCTACTAATGATAATAATACTAATATTTATATTAAAAACTATAACGATAATAATATTACTAATAATAATACTAATAATTATGATGATAATAATAATAATAATAATAATAATAATAATAATAATAATAATAATAAAATTTGAATGACTACCTCAAAGGCTCTCTAAAAAGAACATATTTGCCCCGGCCCAGGCTTGAACCCGCGACCTCCCGCTACCCCGTTAATGTCTTTTACCATTCCTCTGTCACCTCATTTCTGATTTAATTCTGTTTCCAATTATATTTAATCAGTTATATTCCTATTTAGCTTTTCATCTTCTTCTTAATTCAAATCCCATTTACCTTTTCATCATCATCTAACTTACCATTTACATAACTGTATCATCACTTTCATTATCATGATCATAGTCATAATCATAACCAAGACATAATCACGATCATAATCGTGAACTAATTTTTATCATTATCATATCTTTGATGTATTATCATCACAGTTCCTTCATCAACTCGAATTATCCCACATTTACCATCTTATTTATCATCATCAACTATCAAAATCATATTGACATCAACATTAAACCCGTCACCTACTTATCACTATCTTAATCCAATCATTATCATGTTCATAACTTAATCATCTTTATGCCTATCATAATCGATATTTATATCATCAACTTTCCATCACCTTGCCTTTTACTTCTTCATTCTACTCGATGTTGCTAAACAGAAGCACAACCACAAACGTAGCTATAGTAGTCTCGAGAATCTATTTAGTGGTATAAACCCAAAATATAATTAACAAAGCCTATTAACAACCCACTCAAAAGTTGGCCTAACTAAAAATAAAATAAACCATGGTGGCCCCAAATTTTCCATACTTCTTCGCTGGAAAGCAAAAAAATATATATAAAGAGCGTCCATTTGCTCTTGGTCGGCCATGAAGAGTTTATATCGTCCCATAATCATTTTATATATATAATCATTCCTTTAATACTTTTCAAAAACAAAACACTCGTCAAAGTTGTTTGATAGTGGATATAATCACAATTGGTGGGGAGATCTTTGTTATAAAAAAAATCGTATACTAGTCCAAACATTTTGGTGTAATCAATCTTTATACCTAACCACTCCACTTGTTAATAGCACTCACAATCAATTCCATTACTTTCAAATTGGTCGACAAAAGAAATAAATATATAGCGAGTATTATATTATCATGTGGGTGATGTGGGGTTTGAGCAAAAAGAGAACAGAAAGACCAATATATAGAGTAATCATTGACTCATCTTCATCTCATTCCTATCAAAACAATAAAATGGGTGCAGTCGATTTCTTTGATGTTCATGGGTATTCCCGAAAAGAAAAAAAAAATATATATATATATATATATATATATATATATATATATATATATATATATATATATATATATATATATATATATTTAGAGAGAGAGTATAAAGAGAGAGCGGACATAGGGTTATGGATGATGAAGCTGCGATGATATTTTAATGGTGACCGTGGTATGTGTTGTCGCTGGAAACAGAAGTATAGCAGTTGCAGTTGCAGCGATTTCAAATCATTTAGAAACAGAAATAACAAAGGCGGGTTGCAGGTTCTCGAATGAAATAGAAAAATAGCGAGTGGTGTTCGTCAACACAGTGGCAGTGATGGCCGTGATTGTTTTGGAAATAAACAAAAAATAGATCACACTTTTGATGGTGGTTGATGGTAGTTATCATGGTGGTTTACAAAGGAAAAAGTCAAGAAGTAGAAGGAGAGGGATAATGGGTTAAATGGTGAGTTTTAGTTTACTAAATTTCTGTTTTTCTTTTTCCAATTGCAGTAGTAGCTTCATAAGGCGAAGTTGAATGGTTACTGTAGCAATAAGATTCGATTGAAATTGTCTCGTAGCTAAGATTTGGGTCGACAGGATATCACTCAGTAAAGGAAAGAAAAGAAAGAAAAAAAAATGAATAAAAATATATAGAAAGGGATTGTAAATTCTTTCGTACGATTTTTGATTTGGAAATTTAACAAACTGAAGACAAAAAAACAAAAATGAAGAAAGTTTGATGGTGATGTTACACGTAATTGATCCTTTATCTGATTTTTTAAATCTGTTTTGTTTGAGTAAATGAATGAGTTGTAGTACCTATAGTTGATCAAAATTGTTGTGTAGTGAATTGGGATGTGGACGTTTAACAATTCTTTGACACTAAATTGACAGAATCAAATGCTGAAGAAGAAAAAGAAATAAAAACAAAGTCGATGATGGCTGCATTTTAATCTGTCTGTACGATTTACCATTAATTAGTATTACTAATTCCTAATTATTCAATAACTATAATACTATTTTTAAAATGGTAATAATAGAATATATATATATATATATATATATATATATATATATATATATATATATATATCAAAATAATACTAATAATAATAATAATTATCTTAATAACTAAAATCATATTTATAATAATAATTATAATAATATTATTAATATTAATAATGACATAACAATTTAAATATATCAAATTTTATATCTTTATTATATTAAATTAATTTAATAATATTCATAATATTGATATTAATATTGAGATTTATTTTAAGGATAATAATGAAAGTATTAACAACAATATTAATATAATAACCATATTTTAACTTGTACTTACATTTAATATATTAATATTACAATTTATTAATTATGTATTATATAATATCCATAACTTTTATATATATCTCAATATACATATAATAATTATGTATAGAAATCGTATATCTTTATATCTATTCATTTCAATTACAACCTAAATATTTTTATATCATATTTTTTTTCATATTTAGTTTAAGCAATTAAATCATATATTATTATGTCAAATTATTATATATACGTATATTTATATTTATATTTATATTTATCTGTATACACATTTATTTATAATAATTGGTTTGTGAATTGTCGGTGATGGTCGAAGGTAAATTGATTACATGAATGTAGTTCCAAAAGTTTCGAGTCTCGACATTATAGACTTTGCTTATTGTGTCGAAATCACATTAAAATTAAGTTTAAATTTGGTCAAAAATTTCCGGGTCGTCACAGTACCTACCCGTTAAAGAAATTTTGTCCCGAAATTTGAGTGTGGTCGTCATGGTTAACAATAAAAATGTTTTCATGACGCATATGAGTTGATAAATAGAGTTTTATCACTATTGATTAATATAGATAAAACGATTTGATTACGCGAAGAGTATAGTTGAAGCTATCACAAAAGAGTGAGATGAGTAATTTCAAATTCGTCTTAACCGGTGACGTAGTCACGGTTGATTTCCGAAATTTAAGGAATTAACGAAACTTTTCGTAATAAGATGTGATTCTTCGAAATCTAAGGAAATTAAGATCCTCTTTGATTAAATGCGACGATCTGTCTCGATTGCTTTGTCTGATATTTCATTATAACTCCACCCTCTTCGTGTCCTTTATATTTTGGAGTTCCATTCTCTTGTTTTCTCTTCCCGGCTTTAAGTTAAGCGAATAATGGTCCAGAATTCGTAGGTATGAGGTTTCGAATGAACATGACTAATGTTCTAAAAGATATTGAAACGGCACGATCTTGATTGGTTAAATTACCAGAATTTAAGAGAAAGATAGAACTATCAGGGAGATACGTTCTTGATATGTTTAGAGATTTGATAGAATGTAAGATTCGTGTAATATGGTACATGATGACGTTATAATCTGTGAATCGTCACGTTCCATTAGAAACTCAGCGTGACTTACTGTAATATAATCACGTTGATCAAGTGTCATTATATTATACTAACCCATGCATCAATTTCCAACACTACTTCAAAATCATTCATAATTCAAACTCGAATTTTTAAAGAAATTTAGAAACTAAAGTAGTTTCCTTTATGATGTAATATAGATAGCACGAAAAGATAAATAATTTCGGACGAGAATATTTATGAAAATATCTTCAGAAATATCGAAAATATTTATAATGAAAGATACGATAATATTTTAGAATTTCTAATATCGAAGGATGATGAAGAAGATTTGTCTGTAAGGGTTTAGATTCAGAAGCAAGGTGTTCACTAAAGATTTCATCAGAAGCAGAATCATCTGGATTCTTTATGTACAATTTTAGTCCTTGTGATTTGTTCAGAGTCTCCTTCATGGTTTGCTCAATCTGTTTTCTAGTATAAATTTTCTATTGAGTGTTTCCATCACTCCATTCTTTATCATTAAACTTTTGACTGTTAAGGCAGTCTTCAGTTTTCACTACTTTCTCAGCTTTTTCGAAACTCAGAAAACTGATTTCATAGGTTAAAACGCTTTTCAGAAATTCAGAATTGAAGATCATAATTCTAGGAGATAAATGTTATATGTATACATATAACTGTTGATATAGATATGCGGCGAGATTTCAAAATATTGATTGCTGATTCTAGGTATTTAGTACGGCAATTCTCGTTATCATATGCAGATGAGTAGATGCTAGGGTTTTTATGAACATAATAACTCTTCAGAAAGTCAAAGATTAATGAAGTTGCTAGTAAGTTTACTGTTAATATGGTGGAATATAAACGGTTTCTCGGTAACGATGATGAAGGGTAAACTTATATATCGAGGTTATAATAAGGCTAATTCGAATGGAAGTCGAAGTTGATTTGCTGAAGCTGTGACAAAATTGGCTAATTTGAAAAAGAGTTGCAATGTTGTTTTCGGTAATAAAAATGCCGAAAGAATTAGCACAGCTACGTGTTAAACATTTACTCAGTTTCCGAGAGTTTTCAAGTGCATAACTATATGCATCAATTTCTTCTTCCGTAGATGAAGTGCGGGTGGTTCATCCTATCGATTGAAGTGTTTTCAAGAATTATGAAAGGTTTGAATCGCAGATTGTAATCGTCAAGATACAAATGAGGTTTAAGATGAAATCAAGTGGCAAACTTGAAGAATTGTTTAGTTTCATATGTTATAATCAATATTTTAATTCATTTTAATTGTCCAATGTTGACAGTCCACAGTTGATAGTCCACAGTTAACTGTCCAATAATTCATATATAGCTTAATATATAATATTTGAATTAATTAATACGTATCGTGACCCATGTACATGTCTCAGACTCGATCACAACTCAAAGTATATATATTATTGTAGAATCAACCTCAACCCTGTATAGCTAACTCTATCATTACTGCATATAGAGTGTCTATGGTTATTCCAAATAATATATATAGATGCGTCGATATGATATGTCAAAACATTGTATACTTGTCCCGATATTTAAAAAGCGTAAATAACAGTATTTAAATGACGATAAATAAAGTGCGTAAAATAAATAACAGAAATTAAATGACAATAAATAAAATTGCGAGAATTAAATTGCGATAAAATAAATTGCGATAAATAAAATGTAATCAGTTAGCTAGGAACAGTTAGCTGGAAACAGTTAGCGTGGATTCTTAATAGAATTTCTCATAGTTAATTTGTTTGTTTCTAACAAATTTTATTTTTGTCCAATGTTTTCTTCATTATGCCACTTGTTGGATTCTGATAGATCAAAATCCAAATATGAAATTGAATGAAAAGGGTTATTCTGCGGTGAACAGATACGTATATCGGTGGTTGTAAATAGGATAGTAAATGAATGTTGAATTAGATTTGAAAGAATGTACAGTGTACTTATTAATGTGAAATCTAAATATTCCTCGGGTATTACCTACCCGTTAAAATATTTTCACTATTAACAGTTTGTACGAAATAATTTTTAATTACAATCTTTATGAAAATATATATACATATATATTTTCTTCATATGTAATCATGGATTTAATGAATTAATATGATATTAAACTCATTTGATTTACTGCTAGAACAAGAATATATAATCTCTAAAATATTAGAGATTACATAATCATCATGAAGAACGAAGATAACCGATGTAGAACAAAATGTAGAACGAAGATTATGCTCGAGGTATAGATTGCGATGTTGAGGCATGTGATGTTGAAACTTGGGTTGTTGATGGTACTGTTGGTGCCGGTAGTGTTGTTGAAGCTGGTACATTTTGTACCACGTTTTCCGAATTGATTACTCGAGCGCGAAGCTCATTGACTTCTTCCATTATTCCGGGATGATTGTCGGTCGGGACGAGTGGATGAGTAAGGTATAGAATTGTGGATAGAATATAATCGTGGTGAGATATTCGAGAAATGAGGGTGAAAATGGTGTTTCGGACTGGTTCGCTGATAAGTGCATCAGGTTCATCGCCAAGAGGTAAATTCGGTTGGTGAAAAGGATCACCTTCTTCGCGTTTCCATTGATTAAGTCGACTACGAACTCATCAGATGAATTGGGGATGGATGATTGGTTGATTCATTCTGGTGACACTTATTTCAGAGCTTAGGTGAAACTCCATTTCGGAATAGTTGTCGGAATCCGAGGAATTCGAACTGGTTGAGGGATTCATCTCGTACGATCAGATGAAGGATTTTCGATAAGAAATAGATTATAGGATGTAGATTAGTACCCTGCAATACATAATTTACATATGCATATATAATACTAAAATCCCATAAGTTACAGAGGAATCTACGAAATATATTAGGCAAAGTTTACAGTAACAGATATGCTAAGATATGATTTAGCAGATAAGCTAAGATATGAATTTTTGTCTCTACACTATTCATGCAATCCAGGCAGTAAGATATGTCTAGATTAAGAATGATAAGCAAGTGATTCCCTAAGAATGATAAGCAGGAAATTTTTGACACGAAATGATAAGCAAAACTTTTGACATGCAGACACGGTCGAAGTCCAGACTCACTAATGCATCTAATCAACTATCAGTTAGACACACTAATGCAAGACCTAGTTCGCTAAGACCACCGCTCTTATACCACCTATAATATAGTTGGGGACAACCACCGTCCCACCCAGTGCCTTCCCAGCTAACCGCCTGGTGACCACTGAGTGTACCTCAGATCCTGATTTTAGGGCCTGCCTCTCGGCTACTGCCAACCCTCGTAAGGGATCGCAAGCAGTAAGAGCCAATGCTTCGTCACAGGTAACACTGTGAGAACCTCCTTTACGACTAACCCGCCACACATGGACGGCGTTATACCAGCTCTGATGCCACCTATAACGACCCGTCCTAATCCAACTGGACGAATACATTATATTTGGTTACATCGAGAGGTACTTGACCTCTATATGATACATTTTACAAACATTGCATTCGTTTTTAAAAGACAAACTTTTATTTCAATGAAAGTTGACGGCATGCATACCATTTCATAATACATCCAACTATAATTGACTTAATAATAATCTTGATGAACTCGAAGACTCGAATTCAACGTCTTTTGAAATATGTCATGAATGACTCCAAGTAATATCTCTAATATGAGCAAATGCACAGCGGAAGATTTCTTTAATACCTGAGAATAACATGCTTTCAAGTGTCAACCAAAAAGGTTGGTGAGTTCATTAGTTTATCATAAATAATCATTTCATAATTTGAATAGACCACAAGATTTCATATTTCCAATTCTCATAAACATACGTCCCATGCATAGAGACAAAAATCATTCATATGGATTGAACACCTGGTAACCGACATTAACAAGATGCATATAGAATATCCCCATCATTCCGGGACACCCATCGGACATGATAATTTCGAAGTACTAAAGCATTCCAAATTCCAGAATGGGGCTTGTTGGGCCCGATAGATCTATCTTTAGGATTCGCGTCAATTTGGGGGTCTGTTCCCAAATTCTTAGGCTACCAAGCTAAAAGGGGCATATTCGGCTTCGATCATTCAACCATATAATGTAGTTTCAATTACTTGTGTCTATTTCGTAAAACAGTTAAAAAAATAGCGCATGTATTCTCAGTCCCAAAAATATATATTGCAAAAGCATTTAAAAAGGGAGCAAATAAAACTCACCGTACTGTATTTTGTAGTAAAAATACATATGACGACATTGAACAAATATAAGGTTGGCCTTGGATTCACGAACCTATATCATTTATATATAAATTAACACATCTAATGGTAATCAAATAATTACATCTATTAATATATAATATTTGTATATTTAGTATTGTAGTTGATATAGAATTTGTACTATATTTTATCTATATATTATATCTTAAGTTATATACTATATATATATATATATATATATATATATATATATATATATATATATATATATATATATATATATATATATATATATATATATATATATATATATTTATTTTGTATATGTATAATAAAAATGTTAATATGTTTAATATATATATTTATAGGTAACATTAATATACTTATGGTATATGTAATAAATATATTTTATGTACAAAATCTTTATTTGTTTTAATATAACAATAATAATAATAATAATAATAATAATAATAATAATAATGATAATGATTATTTTAATAAAAATAATAGTTTTAATAAAAGTGACAAATTTTATAATAATGATACTACTAATAATATTCTTATTCATAATACTAATACTAATACTAATGTTAATAATAATAATAATAATAATAATAATAATAATAATAATAATAATAATAATAATAATAATAATAATAATAATAATAATAATAATAATAATAATAATAATAATAATAATAATAATAGTAATCTTAAAATCGTGTTGATACTAATGATAATAATAATTCTAATAATAATACTAACTATAAGAATAACAATTTTTCTACTAATGATAATAATACTAATATTTATATTAATAAATATAACGATAATAATATTACTAATAATAATACTAATAATTATGATAATAATAATAATAATAATAATAATAATAATAATAATAATAATAATAATAATAATAATAATAATAATAATAATAATAATAATAATAATAATAATAATAATAATAATAATAATAATAATAATAATAAAATTTGAATGACTACCTCAAAGGCTCTCTAAAAAGAACATATTTGCCCCGGCCCAGGCTTGAACCCGCGACCTCCCGCTAACCCGTTAATGTCTTTTACCATTCCTCTGTAACCTCATTTCTGATTTAATTCTGTTTCCAATTATATTTAATCAGTTACATTCCTATTTTGCTTTTCATCTTCTTCTTAATTCAAATCCCATTTACCTTTTCATCATCATCTAACTTACCATTTACATAACTTTATCATCACTTTCATTATCATGATCATAGTCATAATCATAACCAAGACATAATCACGATCATAATCGTGAACTAATTTTTATCATTATCATATCTTCGATGTATTATCATCACAGTTCCTTGATCAACTCGAATTATCCCACATTTACCATCTTATTTATCATCATCAACTATCAAAATCATATTGACATCAACATTAAACACGTCACCTACTTATCACTATCTTAATCCAATCATTATCATGTTCATAACTTAATCATCATTATGCCTATCATAATCGATATTTATATCATCAACTTGCCATCACCTTGCCTTTTACTTCTTCATTCTACTCGATGTTGCTAAACAGAAGCACAACCACAAATGCAGCTATAGCAGTCTCGAGAATCTATTTAGTGGTATAAACCCAAAATATAATTAACAAAGCCTATTAATAACCCACTCAAAAGTTGGCCTAACTAAAAAAAAATAAACCATGGTGGCCCCAAATTTTCCATACTTCTTCGCTGGAAAGCAAAAAAAAAAATATAAAGAGCGTCCATTTGCTCTTGGTCGGCCATGAAGAGTTTATACCGTCCCATAATCATTTCTTATATATAATCATTCCTTTAATACTTTTCAAAAACAAAACACTCGTCAAAGTTGTTTGATAGTGGATATAATCACGATTGGTGGGGAGATCTTTGTTATAAAAAAAATCGTATACTAGTCCAAACATTTTGGTGTAATCAATCTTTATACCTAACCACTCCACTTGTTAATAGCACTCACAATCAATTTCATTACTTTCGAATTGGTCGACAAAAGAAATAAATATATAGCGAGTATTATATTATCATGTGGGTGATGTGGGGTTTGAGCAAAAAGAGAACAGAAAGACCAATATATAGAGTAATCATTGACTCATCTTCATCTCATTCCTATCAAAACAATAAAATGGGTGCAGTCGATTTCTTTGATGTTCATGGGTGTTCCCGAAAAGAAAAAATATATATATTTAGAGAGAGAGTATAAAGAGAGAGCGGACATAGGGTTATGGATGATGAAGCTGCGATGATATTTTAATGGTGACCGTGGTATGTGTTGTCGCTGGAAACAGAAGAATAGCAGTTGCAGTTGCAGCGATTTCAACTCATTTAGAAACAGAAATAACAAAGGCGGGTTGCAGGTTCTCCAATGAAATAGAAAAATAGCGAGTGGTGTTCGTCAACACAGTGGCAGTGATGGCCGTGATTGTTTTGGAAATAAACAAAAAATAGATCACAGTTTTGATGGTAGTTATCATGGTGGTTTACAAAGGAAAAAGTCAAGAAGTAGAAAGAGAGGGACAATGGGTTAAATGGTGAGTTTTAGTTTACTAAATTTCTGTTTTTCTTTTCCCAATTGCAGTAGTAGCTTCATAAGGCGAAGTTGAATGGTCACTACAGCAATACGATTCGATTGAAATTGTCTCGTAGCTAAGATTTGGGTCGACAGGATATCACTCAGGAAAGGAAAAAAAAGAAAGAAAAAAAATGAATAAAAATATGTAGAAAGGGATTGTAAATTCTTTCGTACGATTTTTGATTTGGAAATTTAACAAACTGAAGACAAAAAAACAAAAATGAAGAAAGTTTGATGGTGATGTTACACGTAATTGATCCTTTATCTAATTTTGTAAATCTGTTTTGTTTGAGTAAATGAATGAGTTGTAGTACCTATAGTTGATCAAAATTGTTGTGTAGTGAATTGTGATGTGGACGTTTAACAATTCTCTGACACTAAATTGACATAATCAAATGCTGAAGAAGAAAAAGAAATAAAAACAAAGTCGATGGTGGCTGCATTTTATTATGTCTGTACGATTTACCATTAATTAGTATTACTAATTCCTAATTATTCAATAACTATAATACTGTTTTTAAAATGGTAATAATAGAAAAATATATATATTTATATATATAAATATATATATATATATATATATATATATATATATATATATATATATATATATATATATATATATATATACATATATATACATATATACATATACATATATACACATATATATATACACATATATATAATAATATTAAAATAATACTAATAATAATAATTATTATCTTAATAACTAAAATCATATTTATAATAATAATTATAATAATATTATTAATACTAATAATGACATAACAATTTAAATATATCAAATTTTATATCTTTATTATATTAAATTAATTTAATAATATTCATAATATTGAGATTAATATTGAGATTTATTTTAAGGATAATAATGAAAGAATTAACAACAATATTAATATAATAACCATATTTTAACTTGTACTTACATTTAATATATTAATATTATAATCTATTAATTATGTATTATATAATATCCATAACTTTTATATATATCTCAATATACATATAATAATTATGTATAGAAATCGTATATCTTTATATCTATTCATTTCAATTACAACCTAAATATTTTTGTATCATACTTTTTTCATATTTAGTTTAAGCAATTAAATCATATATTATTATGTCAAATTATTATATATACATATATTTATATTTATATTTATATTTATATTTATCTGTATACACATTTATTTACAATTAATGGTTCGTGAATCATCGGTGATGGTCGAAGGTAAATTGATTACATGAATGTAGTTCCAAAAGTTTTGAGTCTCAACATTATAGACTTTGCTTATTATGTCGAAATCACATTAAAATTAAGTTTAAATTTGGTCAGAAATTTCCGGATCGTCACAAGTTTATAGTCGGAAATACAGGTTACAAGTCGTTTTTGTAAAGGTAGTCATTTCAGTCGAAAGAACGACGTCTAGATGACCATTTTGGAAAACATACTTCCACTTTGAGTTTAACCATGATTTTTGGATATAGTTTCATGTTCATAAGAAAAATCATTTTCCCAGAAGAATATCTTTTAAATCAAAGTTTATCATAGTTTTTAATTATCCAAACCAAAACCGCCCCCGGTTTTACTACGACGGTGTATATCCGATTTTACGGTGTTCTTCGTGTTTCCAAGTTTTAAATCATTAAGTTAGCATATCATATAGATATAGAACATGTGTCTAGTTAATTTTAAAAGTTAAGTTAGAAGGATTAACTTTGTTTGCGAACAAGTTTAGAATATACTAAACTATGTTCTAGTGATTACAAGTTTAAATCTTAGAATAAGATAGTTATATATATATGAATCGAATGATGTTATGAACATCATTACTACCTCAAGTTTAGTAGGTAAACCTACTGGAAGTGAAAAGAAATGATCTAGCTTCAAAGGATCTTGGATGACTTGAAAGTTCTTGAAGTAGGATCATGACACAAAAACAAGTTCAAGTAAGATTTTTACTCGAATTAAGATAGTTTATAGTCATAGAAATCGAATCAAAGTTTGAATATGAATATTACCTTGAATAAGAAAGATAACCTACTGTAAATAACAAAGGTTTCTTGATCTTAGATGATTACTTGGAATGGATTAGAAAGCTTGGAAGTAAACTAGTAAACTTGAAAGGATTTTTGAAGTGTTCTTGAAGTGTTCTTCCTATGATGATTATAGCTTGATTCTTGAAGTAATTTTTGATGATGATGATGATTAGTTTACTAGAAAAATTCGTTCATAAGTGTGTGTAGGTGTTGAGAGAGAGTTAGAAAGAGAATTGGAAGTGAAATGGATTGATTGGTGAGTGGTGAATGATGAGTGGTGAGTGGGGTTAAAAGGAGTTCTAGTTAGTTGACTAGTTCATGGTAGAAGTTAAATTCGATTAGTCATGCATAACATAATCAAGAGTGGAATCCCATGCTATTTCCTATTGGTATATACTCATAGTAAGTACGTCTAGAAGCTGTGTATAATACGGATACGAATACTGAATGACTACGAGAAGAATGGTTGATGAAAATGAATGAGGATGTAATTGTAAGCATTTTTGTTAAGTAGAAGTACTTTTATAAGTGTCTTGAAGTCTTTCAAAAGTGTATTAATACATATTAAAACACTACATGTATATACATTTTAACTGAGTCGTTAAGTCATTGTTAGTCGTTACATGTAAGTGTTGTTTTGAAACCTTTAGGTTAACGATCTTGTTAAATGTTGTTAACCCATTGCTTATTATATCTAAAGAGATGTTAAATTATTACATTATCATGATATTATGATATATTAGTATATCTTAGTATGATATATATATATACAGTTAAATATTGTTACAATGATAATCGTTACATATATGTCTCGTTTCAAAATCATTTAGTAGTCTTGTTTTTACATATGTATTTTATTGTTAATACACTTAATGACATGTTTACTTATCATTTATCATGATTAACATAGTGTATCAATATCTTAATATGATTCATATGTATTTAGTAAGATGTTGTTATAACGATAATCGTTATATATATCGATTTCGAGTTTCTTAACTCAATAGTCTCATTTTTATGTATATAACTCATTGTTAAAATACCTAATGAGATACTTGCTTATCATAATATCATGTTAACTATATATATAACCATATATATGTCATCATATAGTTTTTACAAGTTTTAACGTTCGTGAATCACCGGTCAACTTGGGTGGTCAATTGTCTATATAAAACCTATTTCAATTAATCAAGTCTTAACAAGTTTGATTGCTTAACATGTTGGAAACACTTAATCATGTAAATATCAATTTCATTTAATATATAAACATGGAAAAGTTCGGGTCACTACAAGCTGTCCTCGTTAGTAACCTACAACTAGTTGTCCATAGTTAGATGTACAGAAATAATTCGATATATATTATCTTGAATCAATCCACGACCCAGTGTATACACATCTCAGGCTAGATCACAACTCAAAGTATATATATTTTTGGAATCAACCTCAACCCTGTATAGCTAACTCAAACATTACTGCATATAGAATGTCTACGGTTGTTCCAAATAATATATATACATGGGTCGATATGATATGTCAAAACATTTGTATACGTGTCTATGGTATCCCAAGATTACATAATATATTATAATGCATTTATAATACAATATGATTTAACTAGGATATGATTAATATAGATTTGTTACCAATTTTCACGTAGCTACAACAAGCAAAATTATCCAATCTTGTTTTACCCATAACTTCTTCGTTTTAAATCCGTTTTGAGTGATTCAAGTTGCTATGATTTCATATTGAACTTAAGTTTATGAATCTAAACAGAAAAAGTATAAGTTTATAGTCAAAAATACAGGTTATAAGTCATTTTTGTAAAGGTAGTCATTTCAGTCGAAAGAACGACGTCTAGATGACCATTTTGGAAAACATACTTCCACTTTGAGTTTAACCATGATTTTTTGATATAGTTTCATGTTCATAAGAAAAATCATTTTTCCAGAAGAATAGATTTTAAATCAAAGTTTATCATAGTTTTTAATTAACAAACCCAAAACAGCCCGCGGTGTTACTACGACGGCGTATATCCGGTTTTACGGTGTTTTTCGTGTTTTCAGGTTTTAAATCATTAAGTTAGCATATCATATAGATATAGAACATGTGTTTAGTTGATTTTAAAAGTCAATTTAGAAGGATTAACTTTTGTTTGCGACCAAGTTTAGAATTAACTAAACTATGTTCTAGTGATTACAAGTTTAAACCTTCGAATAAGGTAGTTTTATATATATGAATCGAATGATGTTATGAACATCATTACTACCTCAGGTTTTGTGGATAAACCTACTAGAAATGAGAAAAATAGATCTAGCTTCAAAGGATCTTTGGATGGTTTGAAAGTTCTTGAAGTAGAATCATGACACGAAAACAAGTTCAAGTAAGATTTCCACTCGAAATAAGATTGTTATAGTTATAGAAATTGAATCAAAGTTTGAATATGAGTATTACCTTGTATTAGAAAGATATCTTACTGTAAATAAGAAAGATTTATTGAGGTTGGATGATCACTCAAAGTGGATTTGCAAGATTGGAAGTAAGCTAGCAAACTTGGAAGTGTTGTTGGTGTGTTCACGAGTAGTTGTTTTATAACTTGGTTTATGTATGGATTTATGAACTAGATTGAGCTATATTTTGATGAAGATGATGAATAACACTTAGAACACCAAGAGAGAACTTGAGAGAGAGTAGTTTGATGCATAAAAATTGGAATTAAAATGTGTTTGTGATGAGTGATGGTGGACGTGATTTTAGAGTGTCCATATAGGCTCCATTAGTTTGTAATCTTGTGAGATATTTCATGCTAGATGTTAAATGATGGTTCCCACATGGTTAGGTGACTCACATGGGCTGCTAAGAGCTAATCATTGGAGTGTATATACCAATAGTAAATACATTTAGAAGCTAGGTATTGTACAAGTACGAATACGGGTGCATACGAGTAGAATTGTTGATGAAAATGAATGAGGATGTAATTGTAAGCATTTTTGTTAAGTAGAAGTACTTTGATAAGTGTCTTGAAGTCTTTCAAAAGTGTATGAATACATATTAAAACACTACATGTATATACATTTTAACTGAGTCGTTAAGTCATCGTTAGTCGTTACATGTAAGTGTTGTTTTGAAACCTTTAAGTTAACGATCTTGTTAAATGTTGTTAACTCATTGTTTATTATATCTAATGAGATGTTAAATTATTACATTATCATGATATCATGATGTATTAATATATCTTAATATGATATATATACATTTAAATGTCGTTACAACGATAATCGTTACATATATGTCTCGTTTCGAAATCATTAAGTTAGTAGTCTTGTTTTTACATATGTAGTTTATTGTTAATACACTTAATGATATATTTACTTATCATTTATCATGTTTATCATAGTGTAACAATATCTTAATATGATTCATATGTAATTAGTAAGACGTTGTTATAACGGTAATCGTTATATATATCGTTTCGAGTTTCTTAATTCAATAAACTCATTTTTATGTATATCACTCATTGTTAATATACCTAGTGAGATACTTACTTATCATACTATCATGTTAACTATATATATATATATATATATATATATATATATATATATATATATAGTTTTTACAAGTTTTAACGTTCGTGAATCGCCGGTCAACTTGGGTGGTCAAATGTCTATATGAAACCTATTTCAATTAATCAAGTCTTAACAAGTTTGATTGCTTAATATGTTGGAAATACTTAATCATATAAATATCAATTTCATTTAATATATATAAACATGGAAAAGTTCGGGTCACTACAGTGTCCCTGCTTGGAACACCTCTTACAAGTAACCGTAAAATAACCATCATGAGCCTTATAACATCGCGGACACACATGCTGATTACAGTTATTAGAACCAGAAGTATCTTGTTTCTTCTGCTGATTTTGGTTCTGGTTGCGGTTATTATCCCACTTCCTTTTTCCATTATCAGCCTTCTTAATAACCTCCTCACTGGCATCAGTCACAGCTGCCTTACTTCTCCTCAAAATCTTATCATTAAGCTTATATGCCATAGACATAGCAGCTTCAATAGTCTGGGGCTCACTAGACTCAACCCCATGCTCAATCCGCTCAGATAACCCATCAATATAAGCTTCAATCTTAAGGTTCTCATCAGCATAAGTATTTGGACACAACAATGTCAGTTCAAAGAACCTTTGCTCATAGGCATCTAACTCGGTGCCCTTCATTTTCAAGTTCTTAAGCTCAGCCTCTAACTTCTTAAGTTCACTCCGGGGACGATAACGGGTGATCATTCTTTCTTTAAAATTATTCCAAGTCAAACCATATGCCACATCATTACTGAAACTATTCACCAAGTTGTTCCACCAAGTTAATGCACTATCTTTAAGAGTGCAGCTTGCAAAACTAACCTTATCCTCCTCTCGGACTCGGCTAACCTAAAAATAGACTCAATCTTCTCAAACCAACGAGTAAGTTCAATGGGTCCTTCAGTGCCACTAAATTCTTGTGGACGACTTGCCATAAAAGTCTTGTGGGAGCATCCCATCTGGTTGTTGTTATTCGCATTGGCATTGGCATTAGCTGCCATAGCAGCCGCAATCCCTTCGGAAATCAGATGTTGCATGCGAGCTTCGTTGGACTCACGGGGAGGCATGATCTTCAAAACAGAATAACACAACTGTTAGTACTAAGAATAATACCAGTGCTATAAAGGAATAGATCGAACATGAAAGATTAACCATTAAAATAATAGTCAATAAACACTATGAGTAATAACATGACAGTTATGATAGTTATAGAAATAGACACCACATGCATACTTAGTTTATGATAGAAATCATACAACATACATAGCACCTAATATACATGAACTATATTACGCATAATATAACATGTCAAGAGTCACAACATCATAAATAAAATATGATAATGATAACCAGATGTTATAAAAGAAATAACCATCCATACATAAATGAAATATATCCCATAACAAAATCCTCGACAAAACGCCGTACATCACCCCCAAAATGAATGTACAAAAGGACATTAAGTCTTATGAAATAAATAATCAATCATGAATCATCACATCACATCTGCTTGGAGCGGGTGTGATAAGCTGGGCCGGTATGAGGCTCTTCAGGAGTCTCATACTTCCTCAACTTTGCCTTCACATCCTCCAACTCCGTCTTCAAATCACGAACCACGCTCTCAAGAGCCTCGAACTTAGCGTCCACCCCACGGTTACGCTTCCTAGTCTCGAACTCGATCCTATTCTTGAAGCTAACGAACGAATCCATAGCAGCTCCAATCTCATCCATCACCACGTTATGCGGCAAAACACGCATACAGTCGCTAAGAGCATCAATACGAGTCTCATTCGTATATGTCCTGGTCATGTGAGTGATGGTAGCCATGTAATAGTTAACCGGATCATCGATCAAAGGCTGACGTGCACGGCGTCTAGCAGCAGACGGAGAAACAGGGGCAGGAATGGAGTTGTTGCTTGAAGCCGACATCTGCAAACAGTAAAATCACAAACCACATACAAAATAGAAATAACATAAGCAATAACTTATAATTATTCCTCATAAGAAATGAAATGCATAATAATGCTATAGCAAGGAAGGTCGGGCTGTAGACTAGACTCTAATGAACCCTAAAAACCACGGGTTGGCCACATTAAGACCGCCTAGTTCCCTACAACCAGAGCTCTGATACCAACTGTGATGGCCCCGTCAATACACTTTACGGCTTCGTCACTTGGTCCCACAGCTTGATCGAACTTAAATGAATTTAATAAACAACGTTGCATTCTTTTTATTTCAAAAGTTTCCCAAAAAGAAAACATACCAAAATATGTAGTTTGAACAACCCAACATATTAATAACCAAAGTTGACATTAAAACATTGTCAACAAAACCCACAAGTTTAAATTATTCAAAAATCAAATGCAAGTTCAAAGTTTCATAAATGTTTAGCAAAATCTGCCCAAATGCATGCAGACTCTTCTAACACAGCGGAAGCATCAAACAAACTCAAGTACCTGTGAAAACATGCGAGTAAACTGTCAACAAAAATGTTGAGTGAATTATAGGTTTAAATAAACGTATAAGCTTTAGACCACAAGATTTAAAATGTTAGAAAATATAAAACATTATTCCATTATCAATAAGTGTAACATCCCGCCTTTTTCCGTCAACTTTTCCGTTTAACTATTTATGTTCCGTTATATGTTTATAACACGTCTCGTTGATACGTGTTTGAATTATCTTGTTTAGGTAATTCCCACACCCGTTTTAAAGTTAAGGGACCAAACTTGCCAAGGGTTGAAACTTTTGACTAGGTCAAAGAGTCAACCCTCATCCTCATCCATTCAATCTCATCTCTTTCACTCTTACTACTTCAACTTTTCTCTCAACTTCTATACAAAGATTCATCATTCAAAATCGAGCTAGCGGTCATCTTGCCAAACAAATTACATATTTGAACTCCTCGTGATCTCCTCTTCGATTCCATACCGATCTCATCAAATTTGGGTAACTTTCTAAAATCACTAATTTTATGTGTTCTTGAGTTTTTGAGTTAAAAGGGTTGTTAATTAGTGTCTATGGCTCAAGTCTAGTATGATTATGTGTTTTGTATGCTTGTTCTTGCTAGTTTGGTGTAACTAATTCATATTGAAAGAATGCTTGCTTAATCTTGAGTTTTAGGTGTTCATATGTTGTTTAAAGATGAAAGATCATGTTTTAATTGTGTTCCTAACATCACTAGCTTCAAATTGGTACGTAGGTTGACATGGATTAGTTCATAAACTTGATTATGAAATTTGGTGAATATGGGTTAGGGTTTCATGAACTTGAAATGGTTTTGTAATGCTTTGAATGACATGTAATGTTGTTTGTAAGTGTTTAGATACATTGTATGCGTGATTATCTACACAACGGCGTATTAAATGGGTGTATTAAATTTCCGAATCATTAAATTGCATTTATGAACTTGGAAGTAATAAATGTGAGCATTAATGGTGATTTTGATATGAGTTTGTTTGGTTTTGATTGAGTAAATGCATTTAGTTATCTTCCTTGTCAAATTACCTTTCTAATGATATATGATATGCGTTTTAAATGTTTTCGGTGCATGAAATGTGTTAAATTGTGTTTTGGGTCGTGACTTAGACCAATTTTCTGCAAACAACATGTTTCCCAGGTAGTGCGCGCCGCGCACATACCTGCGCGCCGCGCATAATCAAAAATCCCAGATGTCTGCCTTCTTGGTTGATTTCTGACCAGGATTTACACTTGGGTGCGCGCCGCGCAACCTACAGCGCGCCGCGCATTTGGGTCCAGCTCATTTTTGTCTTTGTTTTTCATATCACAAAATGTTCCCGCTTAACTATAATCCTGTTTACCATGAGACTTGACTATTATGCTCATATATGATTTCTCATCATGAGAAAATTGTCGGACACCCGACCCGACCCCGTTGACTTTGACTTTGACCAAGTTTGACTTAGGCAAACTTAACCAAACAATTATACAATCGTTCTAACATGTTTAACTACTTGTAACGTGCATGAAACTTGACAATTTGCTTCACATGCTATATTAATCGAGTCGTATTGAGCCATAGGACTAATTGAACATCTTTGACCTTTCGTGACTATCGATATTGATACAACCTAATTGTTTAGGTCAAGACTAGCATTGTTCTTTGCACACGTTACTTGTCGAAGTATTTTTTGTTCGTGCATACAAGGTGAGATCATAGTCCCACTTTTACTCTTTTATACTTATATTTGGGATGAGAAAACATAAACGTTTCATTTTACAAAGTGAACACAAGTACGAAAACAAACATTCTACGTACGAGTTAGAACAAAAAGCCTCAATTCAATTATCATTAGTTACACTTGCAGGGTGTAAGCGAGAACTTATGTTGTGTGGCCATACGGGTTTGACAAACCCTCATTCGGACGGTTCGCTACCGTTAATCGGATGAAATATATTTTCGGGGATAAGTGTATGTTCTGACACTATATTAATGGGGTTTCGTGATAGTTAAGCCTTGATAATTGAGTGCTCGTGATATCAACTTTTAGAATGGTTTATTATTATTTCAACGTGACAACACTTGTGGTTCAACTTACTCACTTACTTACTTACTAAACCTATGATTTCACCAACGTTTTCGTTGACAGATTCTCTATGTTTTTCTCAGGTCCTTGAACTTAGGTGATACATGCTTCCGCTCATACTTTTGATACTTGTATTGGATGTCGAGTATACTTGCATACGTGGAGCGTCTTTTTGGCTACTTTAAACTATGTCGCACGTGTTTCATATGAACTATAACTTTTGATATGTACTTGTCTTGGGAATTGCTTTTGTAAACATTGAAACATCCTTTTATGAATTGAATGCGACATATTTTCGGTCAAACTTTGTTATAAATGCTTATGACCATGTAATGGGACCGTAGGTGGCTGACGCCGTCATCTGACGATTTGTCGGGGTCGCTACAAGTGGTATCAGAGCTTTGGTTGTAGGGATTTAGAGTTCATTGGTGTCAACCCCGAGTCTTAGGGTACATTGGTGAGTCTAGACTACAACCGGCATATAGACTTGACATAAGAATTACTTGACTATTTGTGCATTTATACTCGAACTCTCTTACTCATATCTACTCTTATTCTATCTTACTCTTGCGTTGTATAATTTAATTGACACGCCACCTTGACTATATGTGGTGATGTCGAATGCACATATGAATTAGGGTAATATAATTCCCGGAAATTATATTACGGTGACTCATATGAACATACCGACATTATGACATAAAGAATTTAAGGCGAGTCAAGGATAATTTCCTCTTTATCTTTATTCCATATCACGGTTAGTATTATTTAGAATACTAACCAACGGTATTCTTGTGTTTTGAAGGAACAATGGCTCGTCGACGCACCCCTCCCGAAACTCCCGAACAAGCTTTGCAACGCATGATAGCCACCGCCGTGGATGCGGCCATGGCCGGTCACTCGTCCAACAACAACAATAACAACAACAACAACCAAGGAGCCGGTAACTCTAGCGAAGGGTGCTCCTACAAAGCTTTCATGGGGTGCAAACCTCACTCCTATGATGGAACCGGGGGACCGGTTGTGCTTACTCGTTGGTTTGAACAAACCGAGGCCGTCTTTAGCATAAGCGGTTGTCGGGATCAAGACAAGGTCAAATACTCCACCCACACTTTCTCCGGGATTGCTCTAACATGGTGGAACACCTATGTTCAATCGGTGGGTACCGATGAAGCTCATGCCCTCTCTTGGGCCGATCTAAGGGAAAAGATGATTGTTGAATATTTTCCGCGCGAGGAAACCCGAAAGCTTGAGGAAGAACTAAGAGCTTTGAAAGCGGTCGGAAACGATCTTAAAGCTTATAATCAACGCTTCGCCGAACTATCCTTAATGTGTCCTAATCTTGTTAACCCCGAATCTCAAAGGATTGAGCTCTACATGCTCGGTCTTCCAAAAAGCATCAAACAAGGGGTGATGTCATCCAAACCCACTACTCATCAAGCCGCTATGAACATGGCTCGCCAATTAATTTAAACGGTTGACGAAATCGTAGTGCCGGCTCCTAAGGCCGAGGACAAGTCGGGTGGCAACAAAAGGAAATGGGAAGCCACTCCATCAACCAATTACAACAACAACACCTTCACCAAAAAGTCTTTCAACAATGACGGCAAGAAAAGTTATGGTGGAAATAAACCCTTTTGCAACAAATGTCACAAACATCATTACGGGGAATGTGGCAATTTATTTTGTCACCGGTGCCAAAAGAATGGTCATGTGGCCAATGATTGTAGAAGTGCCGCCCCCGTCGCTCGAAAGGGGCCCAATCCTCCAAGGAAGGTCACTTGTTATGAATGTGGACAAACGGGCCATTATAAGAACGAATGCCCGCAAAAGAAAGCCAACCCCAACAACCGAGGCCGAGCCTTTAACATCAACACCGAGGAAGCCCGAGATGACAATGAACTAGTCACGGGTACGTTTCTTCTCAACAACACTTATGTTACTTGCTTATTTGATTCGGGTGCCGATAAATGTTTTGTGTCTAAGACTTTGGCTCCTACTCTTTCCGCTCCACCACACCCTTTAGATACTACTTACTCCATCGAGGTGGCCGATGGAAAACTCTTAAGTGCCGACACATATTACCGGGGGTGTACTTTAAATATTTTGGGTAATGAATTTGAAATTGACTTGATACCCATGGAACTAGGGAGTTTTGATGTAATAATCGGTATGAATTGGATGGTCAAAAATAAATCTCACATTCTTTGCGATCTTCACGCAATCCGAATTCCTATCGAGAATGGTGAACCATTGATTGTCTATGGCGACAAAAATTGCACCGGACTCAATCTCGTTTCGTGCCTTAAAGTTCGAAAGCTACTTCGCAAGGGTTGTTTCGCGATTCTTGCTCACGTTAAGAAAGTCGAGGCCGACGAAAAGCGCATCGATGATGTGCCAATTGTTAGTGACTTTTCCGATGTATTTCCCGACGAATTACCGGGTCTTCCACCTCATCGACCGGTTGAATTTCAAATCGATCTTATACCGGGAGCCGCACCCGTAGCGCGTGCACCATATAGACTCGCTCCATCCGAATTACAAGAATTGCAAAGTCAAATCCAAGAGTTACTCGACCGTGGTTTCATTCAACCTAGCCATTCACCATGGGGCGCTCCGATTTTGTTCGTCAAGAAGAAAGACGGATCCCTACGAATGTGCATTGATTATCGTGAACTAAACAAATTGACGGTTAAGAACCGATATCCTCTTCCTCGCATCGATGACCTCTTTGATCAACTACAAGGGTCTTGTGTATATTCAAAAATCGATCTCCGTTCGGGTTATCATCAACTAAGGGTTAAGGGGGAAGATGTCTCCAAAACCGCTTTCCGGACTCGTTACGGTAGTTACGAATTCCTTGTCATGCCTTTTGGTCTCACTAACGCACCGGCGGTGTTCATGGATCTCATGAACCGCGTTTGCAAACCTTACCTCGACAAATTTGTTATCGTGTTCATTGACGATATTTTGGTCTATTCTAAAAGCGAAGAGGAACACAAAGAACATCTCCGACTCGTGCTTGAACTCTTGAGGAAAGAACAACTCTATGCCAAGTTCTCCAAGTGTGAATTTTGGTTGAAGGAAGTTCAATTCCTCGGTCACGTTGTAAGTGATCAAGGCATTAAAGTCGATCCCGCAAAAATCGAAGCCATTAGTAAATGGGAGACTCCTACTACTCCTACTCAAATTCGTCAATTCTTGGGTCTCGCCGGATACTATCGTAAATTCATCAAGGATTTCTCCCTAATCGCTCGTCCTTTAACCGCGTTAACTCACAAGGAACGAAAATTCGTTTGGACATCCGAACAAGAAACCGCTTTCCAAATCTTGAAAACTAAACTAACCACCGCTCCTATCTTGTCACTTCCTGAAGGCAATGATGATTTTGTTGTATATTGTGATGCCTCGAAAAACGGTTATGGATGCGTATTAATGCAACGAAAGAAAGTCATTGCTTATGCCTCTCGACAACTCAAAGTTCACGAACGAAACTACACGACACATGATCTCGAACTCGGTGCTGTCATCTTTGCACTTAAGTTATGGAGACATCATCTTCTTGGTACCAAAAGTACTATCTTTACCGATCACAAAAGTCTCCAACACATCTTCGATCAAAAGCAACTAAACATGAGACAACGAAGGTGGATTGAAACCTTGAACGATTATAATTGCGAGCTTCGTTACCACCCCGGGAAGGCAAATGTAGTGGCCGATGCCTTAAGTAGAAAGGAAAGAGCGGTACCTCTTCATGTCCGAGCTTTAAACATCACTATCCACTCCAACCTTAATAGCCAAATTCGCGTAGCCCAAGAGGAGGCTCTTAAGGACAATCACATCGGACGTGAACTTTTAAACATCCTTGTCTCTCGATTCGAAGTTAAGGAGAACGGACTTCGATATTACGCCGGAAGAATTTGGGTGCCTAGATATGGCGACTTACGAAACCTCATCCTAGACGAAGCCCACAAATCACGATATTCGATTCATCCCGGCGCCAATAAGATGTACCATGACCTTAAAGAACAATATTGGTGGCCGAATATTAAAAAGGAGGTTGCTAGATACGTCGCCAATTGTTTGACTTGCGCTAAAGTCAAAGCCGAACACCAAAGACCGTCCGGGTTACTTCAACAACCCGAGATCCCGCAATGGAAGTGGGAAAGGATCACGATGGATTTTATCACCAAACTACCGAAAACGTCGGGCGGTTATGATACAATTTGGGTCATTGTTGACCGTCTCACCAAATCCGCGCACTTTCTCGCCATGAAAGAAACCGACAAAATGGAGAAACTTGCACGACTTTACATTAAAGAGATTGTAGCCCGACACGGAGTACCGTTATCGATTATCTCCGACCGAGATGGTCGTTTCGTTTCTAGATTTTGGCGTACGTTACAAGAAGCGTTGGGAACGCGTTTGGACATGAGCACCGCATATCATCCTCAAACCGATGGGCAAAGTGAACGTACGATACAAACCTTGGAGGACATGCTACGAGCTTGTGTTGTTGATTTTGGAAAAGCTTGGGACAAGCACTTACCTCTCGCCGAATTCTCTTACAACAATAGTTATCATGCGAGTATCCAGGCCGCACCTTTTGAAGCGTTGTATGGTCGAAAATGTCGCTCTCCTCTTTGTTGGGCCGAAGTGGGTGACGTGCAAATTTCCGGGCCCGAACTCATTCACGAAACAACCGAGAAGATTCTTCAAATCCGAGATAAGCTTCAGACGGCCCGGAGTCGTCAAAAATGCTATACCGACAAAAGACGCAAAGACCTCGAATTTCAAGTCGGTGACCGCGTCATGTTAAAAGTCGCACCTTGGAAAGGTGTCATCCGTTTTGGGAAACGTGGAAAACTAAATCCGCGGTACGTTGGTCCTTTCGAAATCTTAGAGCGTGTTGGAACCGTTGCGTATCGTTTGGATCTTCCGCCTCAACTAAGCTCCGTCCATCCTACTTTTCATGTATCTAATTTGAAGAAATGTCTTGCCGAGCCCGATATCGTCGTTCCTCTCGAGGAACTTACTATTAATGACAAACTCCATTTTGTGGAGGAACCGGTTGAAATTGTGGACTACGTCGAGAAGGAATTGAAACAAAGCCGGATCCCGATTGTTAAGGTCCGATGGAACGCCAAAAGAGGACCCGAGTTTACTTGGGAAAGGGAAGATCAAATGCGAAAGAAACACCCTCATCTATTCCCGGTTCCGGAATCGTCGGATTCCGAGGAGGAAACAACGACTACTACGCCTACCTAAATTTCGGGACGAAATTTCTTTTAAGGTGTAGGTAATGTAACATCCCGCCTTTTTCCGTCAACTTTTCCGTTTAACTATTTATGTTCCGTTATATGTTTATAACACGTCTCGTTGATACGTGTTTGAATTATCTTGTTTAGGTAATTCCCACACCCGTTTTAAAGTTAAGGGACCAAACTTGCCAAGGGTTGAAACTTTTGACTAGGTCAAAGAGTCAACCCTCATCCTCATCCATTCAATCTCATCTCTTTCACTCTTACTACTTCAACTTTTCTCTCAACTTCTATACAAAGATTCATCATCCAAAATCGAGCTAGCGGTCATCTTGCCAAACAAATTACATATTTGAACTCCTCGTGATCTCCTCTTCGATTCCATACCGATCTCATCAAATTTGGGTAACTTTCTAAAATCACTAATTTTATGTGTTCTTGAGTTTTTGAGTTAAAAGGGTTGTTAATTAGTGTCTATGGCTCAAGTCTAGTATGATTATGTGTTTTGTATGCTTGTTCTTGCTAGTTTGGTGTAACTAATTCATATTGAAAGAATGCTTGCTTAATCTTGAGTTTTAGGTGTTCATATGTTGTTTAAAGATGAAAGATCATGTTTTAATTGTGTTCCTAACATCACTAGCTTCAAATTGGTACGTAGGTTGACATGGATTAGTTCATAAACTTGATTATGAAATTTGGTGAATATGGGTTAGGGTTTCATGAACTTGAAATAGTTTTGTAATGCTTTGAATGACATGTAATGTTGTTTGTAAGTGTTTAGATACATTGTATGCGTGATTATCTACACAACGGCGTATTAAATGGGTGTATTAAATTTCCGAATCATTAAATTGCATTTATGAACTTGGAAGTAATAAATGTGAGCATTAATGGTGATTTTGATATGAGTTTGTTTGGTTTTGATTGAGTAAATGCATTTAGTTATCTTCCTTGTCAAATTACCTTTCTAATGATATATGATATGCGTTTTAAATGTTTTCGGTGCATGAAATGTGTTAAATTGTGTTTTGGGTCGTGACTTAGATCAATTTTCTGCAAACAACATGTTTCCCAGGTAGTGCGCGCCGCGCATAATCAAAAATCCCAGATGTCTGCCTTCTTGGTTGATTTCTGACCAGGATTTACACTTGGGTGCGCGCCGCGCAACCCACAGCGCGCCGCGCATTTGGGTCCAGCTCATTTTTGTCTTTGTTTTTCATATCACAAAATGTTCCCGCTTAACTATAATCCTGTTTACCATGAGACTTGACTATTATGCTCATATATGATTTCTCATCATGAGAAAATTGTCGGACACCCGACCCGACCCCGTTGACTTTGACTTTGACCAAGTTTGACTTTAGTCAAACTTAACCAAACAATTATACAATCGTTCTAACATGTTTAACTACTTGTAACGTGCATGAAACTTGACAATTTGCTTCACATGCTATATTAATCGAGTCGTATTGAGCCATAGGACTAATTGAACATCTTTGACCTTTCGTGACTATCGATATTGATACAACCTAATTGTTTAGGTCAAGACTAGCATTGTTCTTTGCACACGTTACTTGTCGAAGTATTTTTTGTTCGTGCATACAAGGTGAGATCATAGTCCCACTTTTACTCTTTTATACTTATATTTGGGATGAGAAAACATAAACGTTTCATTTTACAAAGTGAACACAAGTACGAAAACAAACATTCTACGTACGAGTTAGAACAAAAAGCCTCAATTCAATTATCATTAGTTACACTTGCAGGGTGTAAGCGAGAACTTATGTTGTGTGGCCATACGGGTTTGACAAACCCTCATTCGGACGGTTCGCTACCGTTAATCGGATGAAATATATTTTCGGGGATAAGTGTATGTTCTGACACTATATTAATGGGGTTTCGTGATAGTTAAGCCTTGATAATTGAGTGCTCGTGATATCAACTTTTAGAATGGTTTATTATTATTTCAACGTGACAACACTTGTGGTTCAACTTACTCACTTACGTACTTACTAAACCTATGATTTCACCAACGTTTTCGTTGACAGATTCTCTATGTTTTTCTCAGGTCCTTGAACTTAGGTGATACATGCTTCCGCTCATACTTTTGATACTTGTATTGGATGTCGAGTATACTTGCATACGTGGAGCGTCTTTTTGGCTACTTTAAACTATGTCGCACGTGTTTCATATGAACTATAACTTTTGATATGTACTTGTCTTGGGAATTGCTTTTGTAAACATTGAAACATCCTTTTATGAATTGAATGCGACATATTTTCGGTCAAACTTTGTTATAAATGCTTATGACCATGTAATGGGACCGTAGGTGGCTGACGCCGTCATCTGACGATTTGTCGGGGTCGCTACAAGTGGTATCAGAGCTTTGGTTGTAGGGATTTAGAGTTCATTGGTGTCAACCCCGAGTCTTAGGGTACATTGGTGAGTCTAGACTACAACCGGCATATAGACTTGACATAAGAATTACTTGACTATTTGTGCATTTATACTCGAACTCTCTTACTCATATCTACTCTTATTCTATCTTACTCTTGCGTTGTATAATTTAATTGACACGCCACCTTGACTATATGTGGTGATGTCGAATGCACATATGAATTAGGGTAATATAATTCCCGGAAATTATATTACGGTGACTCATATGAACATACCGACATTATGACATAAAGAATTTAAGGCGAGTCAAGGATAATTTCCTCTTTATCTTTATTCCATATCACGGTTAGTATTATTTAGAATACTAACCAACGGTATTCTTGTGTTTTGAAGGAACAATGGCTCGTCGACGCACCCCTCCCGAAACTCCCGAACAAGCTTTGCAACGCATGATAGCCACCGCCGTGGATGCGGCCATGGCCGGTCACTCGTCCAACAACAACAATAACAACAACAACAACCAAGGAGCCGGTAACTCTAGCGAAGGGTGCTCCTACAAAGCTTTCATGGGGTGCAAACCTCACTCCTATGATGGAACCGGGGGACCGGTTGTGCTTACTCGTTGGTTTGAACAAACCGAGGCCGTCTTTAGCATAAGCGGTTGTCGGGATCAAGACAAGGTCAAATACTCCACCCACACTTTCTCCGGGATTGCTCTAACATGGTGGAACACCTATGTTCAATCGGTGGGTACCGATGAAGCTCATGCCCTCTCTTGGGCCGATCTAAGGGAAAAGATGATTGTTGAATATTTTCCGCGCGAGGAAACCCGAAAGCTTGAGGAAGAACTAAGAGCTTTGAAAGCGGTCGGAAACGATCTTAAAGCTTATAATCAACGCTTCGCCGAACTATCCTTAATGTGTCCTAATCTTGTTAACCCCGAATCTCAAAGGATTGAGCTCTACATGCTCGGTCTTCCAAAAAGCATCAAACAAGGGGTGATGTCATCCAAACCCACTACTCATCAAGCCGCTATGAACATGGCTCGCCAATTAATTTAAACGGTTGACGAAATCGTAGTGCCGGCTCCTAAGGCCGAGGACAAGTCGGGTGGCAACAAAAGGAAATGGGAAGCCACTCCATCAACCAATTACAACAACAACACCTTCACCAAAAAGTCTTTCAACAATGACGGCAAGAAAAGTTATGGTGGAAATAAACCCTTTTGCAACAAATGTCACAAACATCATTACGGGGAATGTGGCAATTTATTTTGTCACCGGTGCCAAAAGAATGGTCATGTGGCCAATGATTGTAGAAGTGCCGCCCCCGTCGCTCGAAAGGGGCCCAATCCTCCAAGGAAGGTCACTTGTTATGAATGTGGACAAACGGGCCATTATAAGAACGAATGCCCGCAAAAGAAAGCCAACCCCAACAACCGAGGCCGAGCCTTTAACATCAACACCGAGGAAGCCCGAGATGACAATGAACTAGTCACGGGTACGTTTCTTCTCAACAACACTTATGTTACTTGCTTATTTGATTCGGGTGCCGATAAATGTTTTGTGTCTAAGACTTTGGCTCCTACTCTTTCCGCTCCACCACACCCTTTAGATACTACTTACTCCATCGAGGTGGCCGATGGAAAACTCTTAAGTGCCGACACATATTACCGGGGGTGTACTTTAAATATTTTGGGTAATGAATTTGAAATTGACTTGATACCCATGGAACTAGGGAGTTTTGATGTAATAATCGGTATGAATTGGATGGTCAAAAATAAATCTCACATTCTTTGCGATCTTCACGCAATCCGAATTCCTATCGAGAATGGTGAACCATTGATTGTCTATGGCGACAAAAATTGCACCGGACTCAATCTCGTTTCGTGCCTTAAAGTTCGAAAGCTACTTCGCAAGGGTTGTTTCGCGATTCTTGCTCACGTTAAGAAAGTCGAGGCCGACGAAAAGCGCATCGATGATGTGCCAATTGTTAGTGACTTTTCCGATGTATTTCCCGACGAATTACCGGGTCTTCCACCTCATCGACCGGTTGAATTTCAAATCGATCTTATACCGGGAGCCGCACCCGTAGCGCGTGCACCATATAGACTCGCTCCATCCGAATTACAAGAATTGCAAAGTCAAATCCAAGAGTTACTCGACCGTGGTTTCATTCAACCTAGCCATTCACCATGGGGCGCTCCGATTTTGTTCGTCAAGAAGAAAGACGGATCCCTACGAATGTGCATTGATTATCGTGAACTAAACAAATTGACGGTTAAGAACCGATATCCTCTTCCTCGCATCGATGACCTCTTTGATCAACTACAAGGGTCTTGTGTATATTCAAAAATCGATCTCCGTTCGGGTTATCATCAACTAAGGGTTAAGGGGGAAGATGTCTCCAAAACCGCTTTCCGGACTCGTTACGGTAGTTACGAATTCCTTGTCATGCCTTTTGGTCTCACTAATGCACCGGCGGTGTTCATGGATCTCATGAACCGCGTTTGCAAACCTTACCTCGACAAATTTGTTATCGTGTTCATTGACGATATTTTGGTCTATTCTAAAAGCGAAGAGGAACACAAAGAACATCTCCGACTCGTGCTTGAACTCTTGAGGAAAGAACAACTCTATGCCAAGTTCTCCAAGTGTGAATTTTGGTTGAAGGAAGTTCAATTCCTCGGTCACGTTGTAAGTGATCAAGGCATTAAAGTCGATCCCGCAAAAATCGAAGCCATTAGTAAATGGGAGACTCCTACTACTCCTACTCAAATTCGTCAATTCTTGGGTCTCGCCGGATACTATCGTAAATTCATCAAGGATTTCTCCCTAATCGCTCGTCCTTTAACCGCGTTAACTCACAAGGAACGAAAATTCGTTTGGACATCCGAACAAGAAACCGCTTTCCAAATCTTGAAAACTAAACTAACCACCGCTCCTATCTTGTCACTTCCTGAAGGCAATGATGATTTTGTTGTATATTGTGATGCCTCGAAAAACGGTTATGGATGCGTATTAATGCAACGAAAGAAAGTCATTGCTTATGCCTCTCGACAACTCAAAGTTCACGAACGAAACTACACGACACATGATCTCGAACTCGGTGCTGTCATCTTTGCACTTAAGTTATGGAGACATCATCTTCTTGGTACCAAAAGTACTATCTTTACCGATCACAAAAGTCTCCAACACATCTTCGATCAAAAGCAACTAAACATGAGACAACGAAGGTGGATTGAAACCTTGAACGATTATAATTGCGAGCTTCGTTACCACCCCGGGAAGGCAAATGTAGTGGCCGATGCCTTAAGTAGAAAGGAAAGAGCGGTACCTCTTCATGTCCGAGCTTTAAACATCACTATCCACTCCAACCTTAATAGCCAAATTCGCGTAGCCCAAGAGGAGGCTCTTAAGGACAATCACATCGGACGTGAACTTTTAAACATCCTTGTCTCTCGATTCGAAGTTAAGGAGAACGGACTTCGATATTACGCCGGAAGAATTTGGGTGCCTAGATATGGCGACTTACGAAACCTCATCCTAGACGAAGCCCACAAATCACGATATTCGATTCATCCCGGCGCCAATAAGATGTACCATGACCTTAAAGAACAATATTGGTGGCCGAATATTAAAAAGGAGGTTGCTAGATACGTCGCCAATTGTTTGACTTGCGCTAAAGTCAAAGCCGAACACCAAAGACCGTCCGGGTTACTTCAACAACCCGAGATCCCGCAATGGAAGTGGGAAAGGATCACGATGGATTTTATCACCAAACTACCGAAAACGTCGGGCGGTTATGATACAATTTGGGTCATTGTTGACCGTCTCACCAAATCCGCGCACTTTCTCGCCATGAAAGAAACCGACAAAATGGAGAAACTTGCACGACTTTACATTAAAGAGATTGTAGCCCGACACGGAGTACCGTTATCGATTATCTCCGACCGAGATGGTCGTTTCGTTTCTAGATTTTGGCGTACGTTACAAGAAGCGTTGGGAACGCGTTTGGACATGAGCACCGCATATCATCCTCAAACCGATGGGCAAAGTGAACGTACGATACAAACCTTGGAGGACATGCTACGAGCTTGTGTTGTTGATTTTGGAAAAGCTTGGGACAAGCACTTACCTCTCGCCGAATTCTCTTACAACAATAGTTATCATGCGAGTATCCAGGCCGCACCTTTTGAAGCGTTGTATGGTCGAAAATGTCGCTCTCCTCTTTGTTGGGCCGAAGTGGGTGACGTGCAAATTTCCGGGCCCGAACTCATTCACGAAACAACCGAGAAGATTCTTCAAATCCGAGATAAGCTTCAGACGGCCCGGAGTCGTCAAAAATGCTATACCGACAAAAGACGCAAAGACCTCGAATTTCAAGTCGGTGACCGCGTCATGTTAAAAGTCGCACCTTGGAAAGGTGTCATCCGTTTTGGGAAACGTGGAAAACTAAATCCGCGGTACGTTGGTCCTTTCGAAATCTTAGAGCGTGTTGGAACCGTTGCGTATCGTTTGGATCTTCCGCCTCAACTAAGCTCCGTCCATCCTACTTTTCATGTATCTAATTTGAAGAAATGTCTTGCCGAGCCCGATATCGTCGTTCCTCTCGAGGAACTTACTATTAATGACAAACTCCATTTTGTGGAGGAACCGGTTGAAATTGTGGACTACGTCGAGAAGGAATTGAAACAAAGCCGGATCCCGATTGTTAAGGTCCGATGGAACGCCAAAAGAGGACCCGAGTTTACTTGGGAAAGGGAAGATCAAATGCGAAAGAAACACCCTCATCTATTCCCGGTTCCGGAATCGTCGGATTCCGAGGAGGAAACAACGACTACTACGCCTACCTAAATTTCGGGACGAAATTTCTTTTAAGGTGTAGGTAATGTAACATCCCGCCTTTTTCCGTCAACTTTTCCGTTTAACTATTTATGTTCCGTTATATGTTTATAACACGTCTCGTTGATACGTGTTTGAATTATCTTGTTTAGGTAATTCCCACACCCGTTTTAAAGTTAAGGGACCAAACTTGCCAAGGGTTGAAACTTTTGACTAGGTCAAAGAGTCAACCCTCATCCTCATCCATTCAATCTCATCTCTTTCACTCTTACTACTTCAACTTTTCTCTCAACTTCTATACAAAGATTCATCATCCAAAATCGAGCTAGCGGTCATCTTGCCAAACAAATTACATATTTGAACTCCTCGTGATCTCCTCTTCGATTCCATACCGATCTCATCAAATTTGGGTAACTTTCTAAAATCACTAATTTTATGTGTTCTTGAGTTTTTGAGTTAAAAGGGTTGTTAATTAGTGTCTATGGCTCAAGTCTAGTATGATTATGTGTTTTGTATGCTTGTTCTTGCTAGTTTGGTGTAACTAATTCATATTGAAAGAATGCTTGCTTAATCTTGAGTTTTAGGTGTTCATATGTTGTTTAAAGATGAAAGATCATGTTTTAATTGTGTTCCTAACATCACTAGCTTCAAATTGGTACGTAGGTTGACATGGATTAGTTCATAAACTTGATTATGAAATTTGGTGAATATGGGTTAGGGTTTCATGAACTTGAAATAGTTTTGTAATGCTTTGAATGACATGTAATGTTGTTTGTAAGTGTTTAGATACATTGTATGCGTGATTATCTACACAACGGCGTATTAAATGGGTGTATTAAATTTCCGAATCATTAAATTGCATTTATGAACTTGGAAGTAATAAATGTGAGCATTAATGGTGATTTTGATATGAGTTTGTTTGGTTTTGATTGAGTAAATGCATTTAGTTATCTTCCTTGTCAAATTACCTTTCTAATGATATATGATATGCGTTTTAAATGTTTTCGGTGCATGAAATGTGTTAAATTGTGTTTTGGGTCGTGACTTAGATCAATTTTCTGCAAACAACATGTTTCCCAGGTAGTGCGCGCCGCGCATAATCAAAAATCCCAGATGTCTGCCTTCTTGGTTGATTTCTGACCAGGATTTACACTTGGGTGCGCGCCGCGCAACCCACAGCGCGCCGCGCATTTGGGTCCAGCTCATTTTTGTCTTTGTTTTTCATATCACAAAATGTTCCCGCTTAACTATAATCCTGTTTACCATGAGACTTGACTATTATGCTCATATATGATTTCTCATCATGAGAAAATTGTCGGACACCCGACCCGACCCCGTTGACTTTGACTTTGACCAAGTTTGACTTTAGTCAAACTTAACCAAACAATTATACAATCGTTCTAACATGTTTAACTACTTGTAACGTGCATGAAACTTGACAATTTGCTTCACATGCTATATTAATCGAGTCGTATTGAGCCATAGGACTAATTGAACATCTTTGACCTTTCGTGACTATCGATATTGATACAACCTAATTGTTTAGGTCAAGACTAGCATTGTTCTTTGCACACGTTACTTGTCGAAGTATTTTTTGTTCGTGCATACAAGGTGAGATCATAGTCCCACTTTTACTCTTTTATACTTATATTTGGGATGAGAAAACATAAACGTTTCATTTTACAAAGTGAACACAAGTACGAAAACAAACATTCTACGTACGAGTTAGAACAAAAAGCCTCAATTCAATTATCATTAGTTACACTTGCAGGGTGTAAGCGAGAACTTATGTTGTGTGGCCATACGGGTTTGACAAACCCTCATTCGGACGGTTCGCTACCGTTAATCGGATGAAATATATTTTCGGGGATAAGTGTATGTTCTGACACTATATTAATGGGGTTTCGTGATAGTTAAGCCTTGATAATTGAGTGCTCGTGATATCAACTTTTAGAATGGTTTATTATTATTTCAACGTGACAACACTTGTGGTTCAACTTACTCACTTACTTACTTACTAAACCTATGATTTCACCAACGTTTTCGTTGACAGATTCTCTATGTTTTTCTCAGGTCCTTGAACTTAGGTGATACATGCTTCCGCTCATACTTTTGATACTTGTATTGGATGTCGAGTATACTTGCATACGTGGAGCGTCTTTTTGGCTACTTTAAACTATGTCGCACGTGTTTCATATGAACTATAACTTTTGATATGTACTTGTCTTGGGAATTGCTTTTGTAAACATTGAAACATCCTTTTATGAATTGAATGCGACATATTTTCGGTCAAACTTTGTTATAAATGCTTATGACCATGTAATGGGACCGTAGGTAGCTGACGCCGTCATCTGACGATTTGTCGGGGTCGCTACAATAAGCCACCTGGTAACCACTTAACCCTTTATTTACCCTTGCCAAACACACTAAATAATATACACTGAACAAGTGTATCTTCAACTAAATATGAAGTACTAAACATTTCGATTATAAATTGCTAGCGCGACTAGCTCGAAATGGGGTTGTCAAACCCGATAGATCTATCCGTAGGATTCGCGTTCACCAGTAGAAACCAGTGATTACAGTTACCAGACTAAGGAATATTTTTGTTCAACTCATAATGAATAATTTAAATTTAATTGCCACTTGTGTCTAAACGTAAAATAAAATGCATGTAATCACATCCCAAAAATATACTTTGAAAAGTATGTAAAAACGGGACTACAACTCACCTTTAAGCAAAAGAAGTAACCACACAAAAATGCGAACACCGAATGAAGTAAGTGATCAAGAATGATCACAACGCTAGCCTATAAATAAAGCAGGTCGATATAAATAACTAACTTAGGTCAAGTCTTAGTATGATAGCTATTGCACTTGTTGCAAGTAAACATAGAACAACACTCAACATGCTTCGGTTTGATCAGAACAGCGTAAGGACACGTACGTTCTATTTTTAGAAAGTTTCTATTTTTAGCAGGTTTCCATTTTTGGAAAGTTTCTATTTTAGAAAAGTTTCTATTTTAGAAAGTTGCTATTTTTGGAAAGTTTATAAGTTAGGAAAGTTTCCTTAATTAGAAAGTCAACAAAAGTCAACTAAAAGTCAAAGTCAACCGAAAGTCAACTCAAAAGTCAACTTTGGTCAAACATAGTCAATATTAATTTTAAAAGTATAAGTTATATTAATAATATAAGTTATAATTTTATTTAAAGTCATATATGTATAATTATGTCATAACATAAGTTTAATTAAATTAAAATGAATTATTAAGGTTAACATAAGTTTAAATGATATAATTAATATATTGTAAGTATTTAATTAATTAATTAAATATTAATCATAATATAAGTATTATTAATTAATAATATATTTTAAGTCGTATCATAATTATTATTAATTAATAATGAATTATTAATCATATCATAAGTTTCTATTATAATTATTAAATCATAAGTATTTAATAATTAAATTATAATTAAGTAATAACTAAGCCTTATAATAATTAAATAATTAATTAATCTTTATTATAAGTCTTATTATAAATTATAATAACCTCATATCATAAGTTTAATACTTACCATAAGTATTTTTCATTAATAATAAAAGTATTATTAATCATAAGTTTAATTAAATGTTTAATTAAATCATAATGTAATTAATAAATGATATAATAAATATATATATCATAAGTATTAGTTTAAAATAATTACTTTTATATCATAAGTAGTTTAATAATAATGAAAATCATTATTTATATCATAAGTCTTATTTAATAACCATACGTTTTAATTAAAAGTTCATCGGGTCATAACTTGAGCCTCGGGAATCAGTTTTCGGCGAGTCTTATATATATCTTCACCTAAAAAACCCACCCGACACATTAGTGTGCTCAAGAACACCCCAAGAACAGCCACCAAGTCGTGACCTATAGCCATTAATCAACTTGGAGCTTTAATCCGTTCAAAAACATGTTTTAGTCATAACGGGTGATCCGTGGCTCGGATTTCGATGACCCGAACATGAAAGTTCATCCAATCATCAATCCTAACACACTAGTACACCCTAAAGACTAAAAAAGTGATCACAAAGTCGGACCATACCTGTACCAATTCGTTTTTACATTTTAATTTCAATTAAACACCATTTTAATCATATCTAGAGCTCTGGGAATCGAAATAACATGAATCCGGAGTCTAAATTCAATGTCTTGATGAGAGGAACACATCTAGACACTTTAATTTCACTTTTATATCAGTTATATTTACAGAAATGATCAAATAAACTGCTGTCCCAAAATAATCAAACCGAAAACATGAATTATCGAGTGAATCTACGCATACAGTCAACAATACAATAACATACAATCATCATACAATTAATATAACATATAAAATCAGTAAAATATATGAAAATCAAAAAGTTAGGGTTAGGGTTTATATCCTAATCGAGAATTGAAGGATATGAACGTGTAGAGGAGAACGAGATGAACGCGTTTATGTAATTGATTTGATGATCCAAGCTTTGTTTGATGAAGATGATGATGATGTTTGGTAGCTAGGGCGACGGCCAAAGGGGAAGAAAAAGGGAGAGGAGCAAAAATCTTTAGAGAAAATTAGAATTAGATTTTAATGGAAATGAAAATGAAATGTAAAAGTGAAAAACAAATGGGAGTATACTCCCTCCCTTGAAATCGGCCGAATGGGTGAGTAGGGTGGGCCCCACTTAGCCCAATTTGATGTTTAGAAGAAAAGCTTGTGGCCTGAACGCCCGATTCGTATAACGTACGATTTAAAATATGAATACAAATATTCACATATCACAAAATAATAATTAATATATTATTACTAAAATAATAATATAGGTCATAGAAATGACGTGTCATGAATAACAATTAACGGGCGTTAAATAATAAACGGTAAAAGATAACGGAAAAAGTAGGGTCGTTACACACATATTAGTAGCCATTTTTCGATTGCATGCAAAACAAATTAGGTACAATGTCGTCTAGAACACGTCAAAGGAAAGATATTGTTAATATGCCTTTGTCTCGGGGTGGGGGTTTACCTGTTGTGGTTTTGGGTTTTGGACTTTCTTCCGTGTCTATGCAAGATGGGAGTCGCCACTTGCTACAGCAGGTTGATAGCTTAGGGAGTCGCACGGGTTCTATTTCACCTGTCGTCGCTGAAGTTAGGGCTGCATTTGTTGAGCCTTATATATCGAATGTGTTCCCCCTTGCTTCTTATAACATTGGTGGTGTACTTGGTACCCTTAATGTTGCCCCTCCTGTTAATAAGAATGCATTTACCTCTTCGATTGCCTTCAAGACAAGCGCTGCTGTTACTCGGCCTGCACGGATAAATAAGAAGTAAGTTTGTTTGCGTTATCTAATTGTTATTGTTAGTGTTTGTAACTTGGTTTAATAAATTGTGTTGACTGTTGTTATTTTTAGGTACATCTGCCTTTCAGGTTGCTTCGTCTATCAAGACCTTTTGCTTTCGCTTTTCGACTGATGTTGTTACTTAGTTTTTGGTGATGTTTTTTTGTGGGGGGGGGGGGGGGGGGGGGGGTGGGGGGTTGTCTTTTGATTATTCTTACTATATAAGTAGGTTATTTGATTTCGTATGGAAAATCGAAAAAGACAACTTAATCCTGGAGGTTTTGAAGATGTTCATGACGATTTTAAGATTGTCATTCCTCCGAAAGATTGTATTACTGATGTGTTCACTAATATGTATGTTAAAATACTTTGTAAAGTAAACAGCTACAATTCCTGTAATGATTCTTTTGTTAATTACAATCACTTGCAAAAAGATAGTACCAAACGTGCCGCAGCAACGCGCGGCCGATTTTTTTCTAGTTATATACAATATGTAAATATGTAAAGATTGTTCATCTAGTTGCTCATGTTTAAACACAAAATGAGTTAATTTACAAAAACTTCAACCCATATTTACATAGCTTGAAATCAACAACCTTCTCCACAACATACAAATGGAGACATATGGATGCATGTAGATGTTTTGTCATCCCTAACCTTCAATCAAATATATATATTACAGTGCATTAAAAATTATAAATAAATGGCCAACATCCTCTAGTTATAAATTTTAACATCCCCTATTTTTTATATTGACATTATTTCTCGAAAAATGTCGTAGTTATTTGTAAATTCTGGCTTCGCCTCTGCCTTAACAGTTGGCTTGTAGTTAAGTAGCCAAGTACATCCTACCTTAAAACTTTTCAGTTTCACGGTATATGTTTCTATTGCACCAACTTTAGTACATCAACATACAAATATGATTCTAGAAGAAAGTACACGAACAAACGGAATCTGGAATGCATATGTACTCTTACCTGATGGTACAGTGTAACCAAATACGGTGTAAAGAGAATGAGAGATGTAAACTAAAATTGTGAACATCACTTAGTTGTGATATTGACGTCATTATATCCTAACTCTAAGTCTTTGATGTGTAGTTCAAATTTGGAGTTACTTCACTAGAAGATGGCTATTACAAGGAGTTTGTCTCGAAATCTGTTCTAATGCTATCGGGGCAAAATAACAGCTACCAGTACGCTTGAAATTAAGTGCCCAAATGCATAATAGTTGTTTCTTGTAAAGAGCTTGCTTACAGCTGTTGCAATACAAGGAAGTCACCAAATTTCTATTTAGTGAAAGCTTGAATATAGCCACTTTTGATCGACAAAATAAAATAGTTCTGTTTCATCTACTATTATATGCTTCCAATACATAGATAAAAATATGATGACTGTTGCCATTAACAAAACGTGAATATAATGGTATTGTTACCTTAAGGGTGTTTATTGTTTTTTTATGATTTGATTTTCCTCGTATGAGTGGATTGTGGCAGTTTGATGTTAGATCTACTCAGTCGTGTTCGATCATTTTGTGTATACGGAGGAACTTCTAATGGACCTCATATATCTGCCCTGAATAATAAGATTGACTACGTAATTGTTTTTGTTAGAGAGTTAGTTTAATAATTATATATGGTTCGATACTATCAAAAGGCTCTTTATCAAATATGAGTGTTAATGCTGTACTATTAGTTATATTATGCAATGACATCTATTAGATAAATTTTGTTAGATTTAGTTTCAGTAGCTCAGAGCCATTGAAAGGTTAGGATATTTGATTTTAACTCAAAGTTTGACTTATAGTTTGTTAGTTGTATAATTGTATATTTTTACTCCGACTTTTTTATAACGGTGGTTAGAGTCACTGTCAGAGGTCTAAACGCGATGTCAGAACCCACACAACACACTCAATCATTTTCCTGCCGAACCAATACATTTCTACCGCCCCTCAAGAGGAAGTCCCCACGACGAATTCATATGGCATCGTGTGTACTAAAACCCCCTCGATTGAGGCTCAAACACATAGACCTCTGAAACCTTAGAGGCCCGTGAAATTGTCGGGTAACCACAAGAGAAATATTTTTACAATATATGAGAGTCAAACCCCTGACCTTATTTTTGTTGATAGAATCTTTTTTCACACATTTGTAACAAGAAGTGAGCTTTAATCCGGCTTAATGTCAAAAACTCGCAAATTTTGTGGGTGTTAAACTAGTTTGTATAATAATAATAATAATAATAATAATAATAATAATAATAATAATAATAATAAGTAATTAATAATTAATAATAATAATAATAATAATAAATTATATGCCATATGCAAAAAATCAAAATACTACTGTTCATAGCTGTGGGGCACTGTGCAGGGCTCGAAGAACGAGCCGAGCCGTGCAAGGACGCGGCTTAGTCAGTTATTCTCGCAGTTCACATAACATTCGGATCGCCACTTCTCTTACTTCGTTTTTCCCTTAATAAGTTATCAAATTTGGTGCTTTTTGATCCCCAATTGCTATGGGTAATGTTTAATACTTCGAATTGAAAAATCCAATCAAAAAGCGTGATATAAATAAATAAATCAAGATTATAATTTGCATAAAGAAACCCAATTAAAACCCCAAATTTAAATAAAAACTTACCTTGTTTTCCTGATTTCAAGGCTATGAATACGTCGTAAGCGATCATGTATTGAACAATGAAAACTTCATATACATCGCAGGATTGATTATCGGGATAATGGAATGACGATCATATTAGGGTTTTTTATTTTCCAATTGAAAATAAAAAACGGTAAAGCATTAAACTTGTGTATTTGAGAATGGATTTCATCGTGACTTTCCAGTATCTCAGGGTTTCTTCGTCAAGGGATTAGGGTTTCAGCATGGTTATGTGGGAACTGCTATTGAAATGCAATTTGAGATTGGGATAAGGTATCTGAATGTTATAGGTTTGTAGAATTTTGGGATTAGGGTTATGAGCGTAATTTGTCTGTTTGCGTGATGTAATATTGGTGAAGATACATATCAAATTAATTCAACGGGTCACATTATGGATATTTTTGCATCCAAAGATGGAGACTTTGGCATGTAGGATTTTAAAAAAAAGAGTGATGTATTAAAAGTTTGACAAAATTGCTAAAATAGTCCCTATATTTTTACATTCTTGCTTAAATAGTCACTCTCAAATATGACCTGCAAAATTAGCCACTAAAATCACATTTTAGTCCTAGATTCATCCTTCAACCTAACAATACTTAACAGTTCGTTAAATTCTGTTAATTACTCACAAGTTCTACTCACACGAGGGTAATTTCGTCATTTACTTTCTTCTTCTCCATCCCTTCACCTCTTTCTTCCCCTTTTCTAACAGTAACCTACAATTTTTTTTTTTCCTTCATCTTTTACTTACCATTTCAAATAAAACAAATCTATTTTTCTAACCACAACCTACAGCCTGCTTGATTGGAAACATATACCAAATGACTTTCATGAATTACATACTCGTGGGCTCATGGCAAGAGCTGGTTCTAACATCGAATTGCATCTACTCGATGTACTAAGTATAAAAGATACCCACCATCTGTTAGCAAAAGCCATTAATACAACACGACTTAAAGGTGGAAGTATTAAGGGGTTCATAAACGAGCTGTTACAATATGCTTTAGGACCTATTGATTTGCTACAACATGTAAGTATGCATATTGTTATTTTCCCTTATTTTCTTCGTAGTTTGATCCTCAATGTATTTGTATCGTCAATGTAACATTTTCCAATCTATGGTGCAATAGAAAACTAGGATGTGATTCTAGGTTATGTTTCCTATGTTACAGTCAATATGGAATCAGTGGCGATTCTAGAACTACGATTGAATGGGGTCCCGAATTTTTTTTCTAGTACTAATGATATTTAAATGTTATTTTAGTGGTAGTTTACCTTAAAAAATTACAAATTCGTATGATATATGAGCTCCAAGCAGTTAAATTTAGTAGTGTCCTACACAATTTAAAAGAATATCTATAAATTTGAAAAATAAATGGGGTCCTTAAATTAAATTTAATGGTGTCCTATACAATTTAACGTGTATTTTCTACTAAAAATTTTCGAACTAGCGGGGTCCCGTGACCCCACGGGTGTCTATGTAAACTCGCCCTTGTATGGAACTACTCTTAGTACTTTGTTGCTATATTAAAATTTTAAGTCTTTGTTCCTTTTTATATACTACGTATTGGGCCTCTCGATGTAGCTACGTGACTATTTCATACATTTTCTGGGTAGATCATTTTTTGGATTTGTTTAATTTGAAATGGTAAGAAAAGAAGGAAGAATTTATAGGTTGTGGATAGAAAATGGGAAGAAAGAGGTGAAGGAGATGGGAAAGACGAAAGTAAGTGACGAAATTACCTTCACGTGAGTAGAACTTGTGAGTATTTAACGGAATTTAACGAACTAATAGTATTGTTAGGTTAATGGATGAATTTGAGACTAAAACGTGAATTTAGGGACTAATTTTGTAGGTTATAATTGAGAGTGACTATTTAACTAAAAATATAAAAACACAAGAACTATTTTAGCAATTATATTTTTGTTATAATAGATAAAAATAAATAAAAATAATAAAAAAGATAAGAGATGCAAATGTATGTAAATTGTAAAAGTCAACATTATCTAGGTTGTAAACATATACTCCGTATTTTTTTTCGGGGAAATAAAAAAGAATTTCGCTGAATAAAATTAATTTAATTTAATATTTACTTAACATATTTATAAATCGGACTATTAGCTGTTCAAATAAAGTGGGGTTTGTTATAATTCAGTAGGCTTATAACTACCTTTAGTGGTTTGATTCTTGATGTTATAATTCAGTAGGCTTATAACTACCTTTAGTGATTTGATTCTTGATTAAGAATACTAATAATGAAGTGTAAGAACAAAGATGATAATGGAGAGAAAGAAAGAAACACTTTGTAAGTGTGAGAAATGGTGCAAGTTTAATGCTTGCATTCATGGCTATTTATAGCAAAAATATCACAAGTTTAGGTAATACAATAATATTACTTTTGTGTATCAATAATTGACTATCCATTTATATATATATATTTATATATTATAACACTCCCCCTTGGATAGCAATTTTGTTTGTTGAAGATCAACTGTAAGTTACTGCCTCGTTAAAAACCTTGCTAAAGAAAACCCAGTGGGAAAAACTTTAGCTAAGGGAAAAAGAGTGCAGCATGGAGTTGACTCCCCCTCAAGTAGACATCGCTTCGGTTGTTACATCTTTTGAACATGTCCCATGCCAATGTTATGAACGTGTGTTCTGAAAATAGCAGTTGGAAGTGCTTTCGTGAAAAGATCAGCAGAGTTTTTGCTAGATTGAACATATCTCATTTCAATCTCGTTGTCCTTAATGAGATTTTGAGTGTATGAGAAGAATCTAGGAGGTATGTGTTTGGTTCGGTCACTTTTGATATACCCTTCTTTCATCTGTGCTATGCAAGCTGCATTATCTTCATAGATAATTGTTGGACTTTTATCGCGTTCTAGTCCACAAGAATCAGTAATGATTTGTGTCATTGATCTCAACCAAAAACATTCCCGAGTAGCTTCATGTAATGCAATCACTTCGGCATGATTTGATGATGTAGCAACAAGTGTTTGTTTTTGAGAACGCCATGATATTGCAGTACCTCCATTTAGGAATACATATCCAGTTTGAGATTTAGCTTTATGTGGATCAGATAAATAACCTGCATCAGCATAACCAACCAAATCTTGTTTTGATTCGTTAGAATAAAATAATCCTAAATCAGTAGTTCCTCGAAGGTATCGAAATATGTGTTTGATCCCATTCCAGTGTCTTTTGGTAGGAGCAGAGCTGAACCTTGCCAACAAATTAACTGCAAAAGAAATGTCAGGTCTTGTACAATTTGTAAGATACATAAGAGCTCCAATTGCACTAACATATGGTACTTCTGGTCCAAGAATATCTTCATGATCTTCACATGGACGAAATGGATCAGTTTCAACATTGAGTGATCTAACAACCATAGGAGTACTTAATGGTTTTGCCTTGTCCATATTGAAGCGTTTCAAAATCTTTTCAGTATATGTTGTTTGATGTACAAGTAAACCATTAGGCATATGCTCAATTTGTAAACCAAGGCAATACTTGGTTTTTCCGAGATCTTTCATTTCAAATTCTTTCTTTAGAAGTTGAATGGCTTCATAGATCTCTTTATTTGTACCTATGATGTTAAGATCATCAACATAAACAGCTATGATCACATATCCGGATGTTGTTTTCTTAATGAAAACACAAGGGCAAGTAAGGTTATTTGTATACCCTTTGCTTATCAAGTAATCACTTAATCGGTTATACCACATACGTCCCGATTGTTTTAACCCATATAAAGATCTTTGTAATTTAATCGAATACATTTCTTTGGGTTTTGCATTTGATGCTTCTGGTACCTTAAATCCTTCAGGTATCTTCATATATATATCACTATCAAGTGATCCATATAGGTAAGCAGTCACAACATCCATGAGATGCATTTCTAAATTTTTAGAAACTGCCAGGCTGATTAAGTACCTAAAAGTAATTGCATCCATAACAGGGGAATAAGTTTCTTCATAATCAATTCCCGGTCTTTGAGAAAAACCTTGAGCTACAAGTCTAGCTTTATACCTTGTAACTTCATTTTTCTCATTTCTTTTTCGGACAAAAATCCATCTGTATCCTACAGGTTTCACATCTTTAGGAGTGAGAATGATGGATCCGAAAACTTTTTTTTTATTGAGTGATTCTAATTCAGCTCGTATTGCTTCTTTCCATTGAGTCCAATCATGTCTATTTTGACATTCAACCATAGATGTTGGTTCTGGATCATCATCATTATTCATGATGTCATATGCAACATTAAATGAAAATTTCTCATCAAGATTTTTCATTTCATTTCGGTTCCATAATATTTTTGAATATGCATAATTGATTGCAATTTCTGTATTGACATCATCAATCTCCTCTGCAGTAGGAGTACTGATTTGTGGTTCTTCTTGAACACTTTCTTTTACTTCATTATCAGCTGATTTTCTTTTTCGAGGATTTGTATCCTTTGAACCAATTGGTCTTCCACGTTTCTGACGTGGCAAAGATTCATGAGTGACGTTATTGCCAGCTTTTGGAATTTCAATTCGAGCTGGAGTATTTACTGCTGGTATATATGATTTTGTCACCGTTTTTGTATCTGTAAATGCATCAGGCAATTGATTTGCAAGTTCTTGTATATGCATTATCTTTTGAACTTCTGTCTCGCATTCTTTTGTGCGAGGATCAAGATACTTTAATTGAGGTTCACACCATGAAACATCATTTTCTTTATTTTTCATTTCTCCCCCTAATCTAGGGAACAATGTTTCATTAAAATGACAATCAGCAAAACGTGCTGTAAAAACGTCACCTGTCATAGGTTCAATATACCTTAATATTGAAGATGTTTCATATCCAACATATATTCCCAACCTCCTTTGAGGACCCATTTTTGTACGTTGTGGTGTCGCAATTGGAACATACACTGCACAACCAAATGTTCTAAGATGGGAAATATTTGGCTCTTGACCAAAAGCAAGTTGTAGGGGGGAATATTTATGACTTGCACTTGGTCTGATGCGAATCAATGCAGCAGCATGTAAAATTGCATGACCCCATATAGATACAGGGAGTTTTGTTCTCATTATCAATGGTCTAGCGATTAACTGTAAACGTTTAATCAATGACTCGGCTAAACCATTTTGTGTATGCACATGAGCAACAGAATGTTCAACAACAATTCCTATAGACATGCAATAGTCATTAAATGCTTGAGATGTAAATTCACCAGCATTATCAAGTCTCACCCTTTTAATGGTGTAATCAGGAAAATGAGCTCTCAATTTAATAATTTGGGCAAGAAATTTTGCAAATGCCACATTACGGCTTGATAACAGACAAACATGAGACCATCTGCTAGATGCGTCTATTAGAACCATGAAATATCTAAATGGTCCACATGGTGGATGAATTGGTCCACATATATCACCTTGAATTCTTTCAAGAAACATTGGTGATTCTTTCTCAACCTTAAGTGGTGAGGGTCTAGTTATCAATTTTCCAAGAGAGCAAGATGTACATGGAACCATTGTATCATGATGGATTTTTCTATCCTTTAGTGGATGTCCATGAGTACATTCAATAATCCTTTTCATCATTGTTGATCCTGGATGGCCTAATCTGTTATGCCATAAACTGAATACACCAGGATCAATATATTTTTCGTTAACTACCATATGTATTTCTGGTACATTTATATGTGTATAATGTAATCCAGAACTAAGTCTTGGTAGTTTTTCAACCACATGACTCTTGTCAGTGATACTTAAATATTTCTCATTTTCTGTTGTCACTGACTGATAATTATACCCGTTAAGGTATATGTCGGAGAAACTCAATAAATTTCTGCTTGACTTGGGAGAAAATAAGGCATCATTTATTACAAATTTTGTACCATTTGGTAGTATGAAATTTGCCTTTCCTATCCCTTTTATCAAGTTAGCAGGTCCTGATATTGTATGTATAGTTCCTTCCGTTGGTTTTAGATCAATAAAATATTTCTCGGATTTAAGTATAGTGTGTGTAGTTCCACTGTCTGCTATACAGAGATCTCCACCACTTGATTGATGTTGTATTCCAGCAAAATTCATATTGAACTTCATATATAAGAAATAAATAGTGAGTACACAATATTTTAAACGCAAATAGATAGTACTGAAACATTTAGCAAACATAATGACAAAGACAGACGATATTAAATCGTTTATTTTTCGAAAGACACACAACTTAAACATTCAAGAAATCTTCATATAAATCAGATGGTTTCTCAGTGACTGTTGGATCGACGTTATCCACAAAGTTTACTTCCTTTTCTTTATCTTTCAGCGAATCCTGATACATCTTAACAAGATGTTTAGATGTTCGGCAAGTATTAGCCCAGTGGCCCATTCTACCACATCTGTAGCAAGATTCTTCAGAATTTTTAGAAGAATTTTCTTCAACATCTTGTTTAGTGGGCTTGTTTTGTGGTTGATATTTATATTTTCGTGGATTATTATTTCTTTGACCACCACAGCCACGACCACGACCACGTCCTCGCCCATTACCATTACCATAAGGATGGTTTCTACCATAGTTATGGCTTTTGGCATGATGATGGTGATGGTTATTATAACCACGACCTTGCCCACGTCCTTGTCCCTGTTTATAATTATTTGCAGTATTTGCTTCAGGGATTGCAAGTGTACCAGTAGGACGGGATTGCTGATTTTTCATTAATAGCTCATCATTTTGCTCTGCAACTAAGAGATATGAATTAAGTTCAGGATATGTTTTGAACTTTAGCATTCTCAAATTTCTTTGCACTGTGATGTTTGCAGCATTCATTGTGGAGAAAGTTTTCTCCATCATGTCTGCATCACTTATTTCATGTCCACAGAATTTAAGTTGTGAACATGTATTATACAGAGCTGAGCTATATTCATTTACTTTCTTAAAGTCTTGGAACCTTAATGTTCTCCATTGTTCCATAGCAGCTGGAAGTAAAGTTTCTCTTTGATTATTGAATCTGCTTTTGAGACCTTCCCATAAAACATGGGGATCTTCTACAGTCACATAATTATTTTGTAAGCATTCATCAATATGTTGATGAATAAAGCAACATGCCGTTGCTTGTTCTTTTTCAGAACAATTGTTGTTTTCATTTATGGCTTCAAGAATGCCCATTGATTTAAGATGCATTTTTACTTTTATAACCCATGGCATGTAGTTGTTTCCAGTTGATTCTAAAGGAGTAAATTTAAGCTTTTCCAGATTCGACATTTTCTATTAAAACAAACAACATGATAAATTATAATCACTTTATATTCATAAGTATATAAACATTAAACATAAATTTAATATAACATAAATGATAAGTAGGTGACAGTGTCGACCATATGTAAGCAATCATTAATAAATGTTATATAACATAAATATAAATATTAGTAAACATAAATGATAATTAGGCGACAGTGTCGGCCATATAAATGTTAGATAATAGAAATATAAATGTTAGTAACATAAATGATAATTAGGCGACAGTGTCGGCCATATAAATGTTAGATAATTGAAATATAAATGTTAGTAACATAAATGATAATTAGACGACAGTGTCGACCATATATTATTCAGGTGGTATAACCGACCATATATCATTTAGGTGGCAGAGCCAACCATAATTAGTATTAAGATTATCGTGCTGATAACGTGTTATAATTCAGTAGGCTTATAACTACCTTTAGTGGTTTGATTCTTGATGTTATAATTCAGTAGGCTTATAACTAACTTTAGTGATTTGATTCTTGATTAAGAATACTAATAATGAAGTGTAAGAACAAAGATGATAATGGAGAGAAAGAAAGAAACACTTTGTAAGTGTGAGAAATGGTGCAAGTTTAATGCTTGCATTCATGGCTATTTATAGCAAAAATATCACAAGTTTAGGTAATACAATAATATTACTTTTGTGTATCAATAATTGACTATCCATTTATATATATATATTTATATATTATAACAGGGTTTTATTTATTAAGTAGATGAATAACACTCGCAATTTTCTAGCATAGATTTTAGTATTCGATTTTCTTTTATGTTATCGTATTTATTTTTTTATTTTTTTTTCTTTTTGATTTTTCGAGTTTGATTCAATCTTTATTACCTAGGGTTTAATATCTGGTATCTTTCTGGTTGTCCGGAACCCTAACTTCATCTAATGAATTTAATTTAATCACTTATCTCCAAGAAATCGGACGTTTATTAGCTGTTCAAATAAAGTGGGGTTTATTTCCCCTTTTCAAAAATAATTAGGGTTTTGAATTCTGCAGATAACAAGATTACATACAAAATTAATTATTAATGTATATATACATACACTTACATAATCATTAGATCCGGATAAAATAACTAAAGAGAAAGAGTAAGTGAGAAGTCGATAGTAAAGTATATACGCTGGGAATACACAAGAAACATATTTTCACCGGCACCGCCATCACCACCACCGCCGCCGCCGCCGCAGCAGCAGCAAATACGATAAAACCCTAATTGAAAAACATACAAAGTTGCAAACTTGCAGCGATTTCATCTCGAATTCTTCCATAATTTCAGGTAACCTAATTACTGTGTTTAATTCTTTAATTTCACGTTTCTTTATCTCATCTCAGTCCTCTATTTATATGAAATCGATTTGAAGTTACTTCTCTTTGGTTTCTAGATTTTTTTCTTTTTTCCTTGGACGAACTGTAACGTTTATCATGATACGTTTTGACTTGGTTTATGTGTATCTTTTAGTATAAAATTGATGCCTAACTTGATATTTGACTCGTAAATTGGTGTTTTATAATATTTAAATTGTTGTTTGTAACCAGAAAATTGCTTTCTGCTGACTCGTAATTTGCTGTTTTTGCCCAGTAGTTGTTGCTTGTGACCCATAAACTGATGTTTTGATTTGTAACTTGCTGTTTGTGACTTGTACGTTGTTGTTTTTTACACTTAACTTGCTGTTTTGGCCTGTAAGCTGCCGTTTTTACATGGAATTTACTGTTTTTGACCCCTAAGATGCTATTTTAGACTCGTAAATCGTTGTTTATGACTTGTACATTGTTCGAAACTCTAGTGGGCGTCTAATGAGTTCGATTTCTTCCCAAGAAATTGGACGTATAGTGGTTGTTATTCTAAAGTTGAGATTTTTATTTCCTTTTACAAATAATAATTAGGCTTTCGAATTGTGTAGGATATAGGACTACATATATAATCCACATATATGTGTATGGCTTCGGTAACATTAGATCCGGACAAGATAAACAAAGAGAAGAGTAAGTGGGATGTTGATAGTAAAGTCTATACGCGGAGAAGACACAAGAAACTTATTTCCACCGACACCCCCATCACCACCGCTTCTCCGATACCCGCAACGAATAACGATCAAACCGTCACAGAAAAAGATACCAACTTGCAAACGGTAAGAGATGTATTAGATGATTCGGCTGACCTAAATCTTCATGTGGATGTGGAAAACTGTGAACCGAGACCGCTTGTTACCTTTGTTGATGATAAGGTCTGGATTCGTTTGGAAGCTTCAACTTCCAGGAATGAAATTCACGACCTTAAGAAGACACTAAAAGGGGAGTTGGATCAAGTTAGAAGTGTTTATCAAAAGCTCCTAGAAAAAGAAGATGAAATTAAACATTATTTTACGTCTTTAGGCACTACCATCAACCATGATGAAATTACGCACCATCCGGCTAATTTAATCACTTCTAACCATCATGATGAGATCACTCACTATTCAACGCCTTTAGATACTGCTACCAACCATCGTGAAATCGCTCACTATTCGACTGCTTTAGGTACAGCCAATGCCAATGAAACTTATAGTCAATCGCAGTATCAAGGTGGTGTTATGGTAGACAGAAGATCACTGGTTAGAGCTAATTCGGAAATGGGTACTGATTACATGGACCGAAGAGCTTTATCGAGAGTTCATACCGAAATGGATTCTGACTTGATTGATAGGAGAGCGTTGATGAGAGTCAATTCTGAAGTGAATCCGATCGCAAATCAAGAAATATCTAGATTTAGACAGTTAAATGTTTCGGTTGGTGAATATGTTGAGAAAGAGAAAAGGACACCAAAGGCAAATCAATATTACAGAAATACTGATTTTCTTCTTGGTAAGGATAGATTGCCTCCCGAGAGTAATAAGAGGCTGAAATCGAATGGAGGTAGAAAATCAGATTATTCAGTTAGTCTTGAAAGACACAAGAATCAGACTTTTAGGAGTTGTTGCAATTTGTTGATGAGGTTGATGAAGCACAAACACGGTTGGGTGTTTAACGAACCTGTTAATGCTAAGCTACTCGGACTTCACGACTACCATGACATCATCAAACATCCTATGGATTTGGGCACTGTTAAAAGTCGGTTAGCCCAGAACTTTTACAAGACTCCTGGTGAATTCGCAGATGATGTCAGACTCACGTTTTACAATGCTATGACTTATAATCCTAAAGGGCAAGATGTTCATGTTATGGCGGAAACATTATTGAATATATTCGAAGAACGATGGGTCGTGATCGAGTCTGACTGGAAACACGGAATGACTTATGATGCTGGCACTCCTACACCGACTTCTAAAAAGACGCATCAGTTTAGGACGCTCGATAGGTCCCAGTCGATGGCTTTACCGTTTATGGCCAAGCCAAAACCGGCTACTTTTGCACCGGTGACTAGGACACCCGTACCGAAAAAACCGAAAGCCAAGGATTTGAATAAAAGGGACATGACTTACGAGGAGAAGCAAAAGCTCAGTGCAAACCTTCTGAGCTTATCGTCTGAAAAGCTTGATAACATTGTGCAGATAATAAACAAGGGTAATACGACGCTTTCTCAAAATGATGATGAAATTGAAGTTGACATTGACAGTGTTGATGTTGAAACGCTATGGGAGCTTGATAGGTTTGTTACGAATTACAAGAAGAGTTTGAGTAAGCATAAAAGGAAAGCTGAACTTGCTCAACAAGCAAGAGAACGGGCTGGAGATGCTAATAACCAGACCATGTTACAAGTAATAATAATTATATTTCTGACTTTTAATAATACTTTTTTATATTTATTATTTTTTAAGATTCTAGACATGATATCTTGTGATATTTTTGCAGAACGCTATTGCATCCAAGCCAGAGGCACCACAAGAAAAGAGAACAGGTAACTTTAATGAATCTGTGTATTCCATCTTGTTTCCTTTTATTCTTGCTGCTGTTTATTTATATCGTTTTGTATGCTTTTTTTTTAACGAACAAATGTGATTGTTAGATGCTAATGATATTTTCCGAACGTGTGTGTATGTGTGTGAAGCAGATGAGACGAACAGTGGTCCAACTCCACCTAACCAAAGAGAGATGAGGGTAGATAATGCTAGTCGGTCCAGTAGCTCAAGCAGTTCAAGCAGCGATTCATCATCAAGCGGTATCTATCTGTCTTATATTTTTTTTATATATTTTGTATTATTTGTCACGTTCACATTACTGCGTGTTATAGACTTGTTGTATATATGTCAGGTGTTGTATTCTCTGAATTTGAAATGTTTGAAATGTTTAACCATTCATATCTTGCCATCCATGCAGATTCAGATAGTGACAGTTCCTCTGAATCAGATGTAAGGCAGTAACATAGGGTTTGAAAGGAACAGCATATTTAGGTAGTTACAAGACTTCCAATATGTAGTCTTATTTACACAAGTTATATATTCGTGTTAGTTTATATAGTTGTATAACATATTTTAACCTTATTTTACAGATCTTTGGAGATATTCATTTTGTTGATGCGACTATGTGAAACTTGAAATATGCTTCTTATATGCTGTACCAAACTTGGTGGTAATTTGGGTTGAATATGAGGTTTGGTGAGGTGGTAGCTTTTGCTAGATATTAGTACTACGGATTAGTTAGGATGTATGGAATAGATTCTTTTTTAGGGATATTTGGGCCTCCTTTGTGTAGCAAATGTAGTTTGCTTGCTAAATTTTAGTTGTGAGGGGCTCATTGTAGGTTTTGAATTATCATGTTCTCAAGTAAGTGGGGTGACCAGATACTAGATTGTTTTCATAAGTTGAAGGAGTTGTGTTTTGTTCTTCATTGCCAGGCGTTCGAATCTTCGTAATGCTCATGAGATGCGCCAAGTGAAATATATAACTCAGGTAGATTGTACAGTAACGATTCCCCTTTGATTTATCTGGTTTTGTCTTTTCTGATGCTTTTCGCTTCAAGTTGTTTATAACTATATTTTAATAACATTAGAGTGATTAGTGAATTATTGGTAATTAGTGTGGTTGGTAATGTTCATTCAAGTGTTGGTAACTAAATGTAGATAAGTAGCTTTAGATATAAGTTGTTTGTCCACTGTTCAGAATCACAATAATACAAGCTTAAAGAAAAACATCTGCTAATGCTACATAATTGATAATGAGAGGCAAAATACTGAATTTGTTCCTGATTAGATTGTAGCATTAGCAATACTAGTTCTTTTATTCGGTTACACTCACACAATATAAATTATCCATCCATTTTGATGACACTGGTTTTAAACTCCTGCTGTATCACCTGATTATGCATCTGATCCTGAGTTCAAGTTTATCGATGTAAAAGAATAAACAATTTTGTTAGTTTTTACTTCATGAAAAGAGTAGGTGAATCCTTAACATGCTACGTGCTTGTTTATATACTTTGCCCGAGTACCTTCTTCGACAACCATATTTGTATGTTGATGGTACTACTGGTGTCGGTGCAATAGAAACGTTGGTGCAATAGAAACGTATACCACAAAACTGGAAGTTTTAAGGTAGGATGCGCTTGGCTATTTGATTACAACTACAAGCCAACTTTAAATCGTTTTGTTTATGAACGGACTAAGATCATAAAGTAACAAAATGATTCAAGTGGTGGACGAACAAATTATTACACACGTTTACCTTGAAATACATTAAGTTATATTACTAACTAGGTTTTGAGCCCGTGCATTGCACGGTTGCACAAAACCCTTTCAAATTAGATATATATATAAAGTGGTAAGTTTTATATTGTATGAGGAAGTGCAATACTAAAAGCCTATATATTACTAAGGAAACATTATAGTTTACAAAAAAAATATTATATAAATAATCGTTCAAATACAAGTATTTATTTATATCCAATTATATATGTAAACGGCACAATAGTTTTTTTTTTTTTTTTTTTTTTGGCAAAAAAAACCGTAACTTATATATAACCACGAAGCTTCATCAAAAAAATGAAGCCTCGGAACAAGATAACAAACAAAGGCATCGGGGCCAACCAAACTACAAACCTCAACAAAAACACAAACACAAACTAACCAAATAACAAAAGGAGACAAAAAACCAAAAGAATCAACGAACGAAACAAATTAACCATCAAACTTGGATCTACGAACGACCACCCCTTTACTTTTCCTTGACCGCGCCTTTGTTTTCTCATTAAACTTTGGAAATGTCTTCGACCCGATCAACTTTCCTTCCACCCGAACCAAACCTTCCAAATCTTTCACCGCCTCTTCAAAGAAACTAAACTTTCCACCCGACCCTCCTCCTTTGTCCAACCCACTAGCCGCCTCATGTCTCAGCCCAGGCCCATCTACAGTCCCGTTCACGTTCCCAGAAACAGAACCCAACCCGGACCCACAACCAAACCCGTCATCATGCCCGTTAGCCTTCCCAAACCCGCCACGATCCATACCAAACAGACTCTCCACTCGACCCGTTGTCGCCTCGTCCCTTGTGTTACTCGATTGTCCAATTTCAAAACCTACACTAACCGGATTAAATCCCGTCTCCCTAACACCATTCCCCTTAAACCCACTCCCTAAGATCACACCACTCTCTAAAGAACCTGGGCCGGAATTGCGAACCCGCTTACGTTTTCGAAAACCATGAGATTCTAATGCCACTTGAACCTTATCTAAAGAGTACGTAACCAACGAAGGTGTGTCAAAACCGCCTCCAGAATTCACATCGTTAGAAACGTTTACACCAACCTTGGAACCATTAGTGACCGGAGATAAAAAAACCAATCCCATCCTCTCCACCCCCATCCAATCCTTCCTCCCTACCTGCACCCACAACCTCACCACCGAACTCATTAACACCCAGATGACCAGTATCGTCTCCATTACTCCCTCCTGTCCTCACACTCTTCACAACCAAATCATTAACATCTTGCACAAAACCAATCGACACATTGGCAGCCTGAATTCTATCAACAACAGAAAACTCAGAGACTTCATTAACCCAAATGTGTCCATTTATCACAGAATCAGCAATCAAAGACATAAGCACAAGCTCGTGAATATGCTTAACCTGACAGGTTTCAACAAAAACAAAAACAGAGCCAAAACCTAACGATTCCGGCGAAGAATTCGCCACTCTCACCACCGTCCCAACCCTATTAGCTATATCTCTGACATTGTCCAATGACGAAAATTTCGCTGGAAAACCCCTTAACTCGACCCAGACATACCTGAAAAAGGCCTCAGCCTTTGGAGAAAATGGAATCACCAAATAAAAGCCAGACCCATGACCCTTAGCAAGCACATTTGAATATGAGACCAAATCACCACATTCTACCACCCCTGCATACGGCCCGATTCTTCTGAAATTTGAAATCGAAGCTTCACAATTAAGCAAGAAGGTTTTCAGATTGTCTTCCCTCAAAGAAGACGAATCAACACATAGCACGCTCCTTTCCAAACCATCGACAATAAGCCGATTCGGAGCTAGAGAAACAGGAGACCGAGAAGACAAACCTGAAATGTCCCGTTCTTATTGATTAAAAACGTTCCATATTAATTGATTTCGTTGCGAGGTCTTGACCTCTATATGAGACGTTTTTCAAAGACTGCATTCATTTTTAAAACAAACCATAACCTTTATTTCATAAATAAAGGTTTAAAAAGCTTTACGTAGATTATCAAATAATGATAATCTAAAATATCCTGTTTACACACGACCATTACATAATGGTTTACAATACAAATATGTTACATCGAAATCAGTTTCTTGAATGCAGTTTTTACACAATATCATACAAACATGGACTCCAAATCTTGTCCTTATTTTAGTATGCAACAGCGGAAGCTCTTAGTATTCACCTGAGAATAAACATGCTTTAAACGTCAACAAAAATGTTGGTGAGTTATAGGTTTAACCTATATATATCAAATCGTAACAATAGACCACAAGATTTCATATTTCAATACACATCCCATACATAGAGATAAAAATCATTCATATGGTGAACACCTGGTAACCGACATTAACAAGATGCATATATATAAGAATATCCCCATCATTCCGGGACACCCTTCGGATATGATATAAATTTCGAAGTACTAAAGCATCCGGTACTTTGGATGGGGTTTGTTAGGCCCAATAGATCTATCTTTAGAATTCGCGTCAATTAGGGTGTCTGTTCCCTAATTCTTAGATTACCAGACTTAATAAAAAGGGGCATATTCGATTTCGATAATTCAACCATAGAATGTAGTTTCACGTACTTGTGTCTATTTTGTAAATCATTTATAAAACCTGCATGTATTCTCATCCCAAAAATATTTGATTTTAAAAGTGGGACTATAACTCACTTTCACAGATTTTTACTTCGTCGGGAAGTAAGACTTGGCCACTGGTTGATTCACGAAACTATAACAATATATACATATATATCAAAGTATGTTTAAAATATATTTACAACACTTTTAATATATTTTGATGTTTTAAGTTTATTAAGTCAGCTGTCCTCGTTAGTAACCTACAACTAGTTGTCCACAGTTAGATGTACAGAAATAAATCGATAAATATTATCTTGAATCAATCCACGACCCAGTGTATACGTATCTCAGTATTGATCACAACTCAAACTATATATATTTTGGAATCAACCTCAACCCTGTATAGCTAACTCCAACATTCACATATAGAGTGTCTATGGTTGTTCCGAAATATATATAGATGTGTCGACATGATAGGTCGAAACATTGTATACGTGTCTATGGTATCTCAAGATTACATAATATACAATACAAGTTGATTAAGTTATGGTTGGAATAGATTTGTTACCAATTTTCACGTAGCTAAAATGAGAAAAATTATCCAATCTTGTTTTACCCATAACTTCTTCATTTTAAATCCGTTTTGAGTGAATCAAATTGCTATGGTTTCATATTGAACTCTATTTTATGAATCTAAAAGATAGTCATTTCAGTCGAAAGAACGACGTCTAGATGACCATTTTAGAAAACATACTTCCACTTTGAGTTTAACCATAATTTTTGGATATAGTTTCATGTTCATAATAAAAATCATTTTCTCAGAATAACAACTTTTAAATCAAAGTTTATCATAGTTTTTAATTAACTAACCCAAAACAGCCCGCGGTGTTACTACGACGGCGTAAATCCGGTTTTACGGTGTTTTTCGTGTTTCCAGGTTTTAAATCATTAAGTTAGCATATCATATAGATATAGAACATGTGTGTAGTTAATTTTAAAAGTCAAGTTAGAAGGATTAACTTTTTTTTGCGAACAAGTTTATAATTAACTAAACTATGTTCTAGTGATTACGAGTTTAAACCTTCGAATAAGATAGTTTTATATATATGAATCGAATGATGTTATGAACATCATTACTACCTCAAGTTTAGTAGGTAAACCTACTGAAAGTGACAAGAAATGATCTAGCTTCAAAGGATCTTGGATGGCTTGAAAGTTCTTGAAGTAGGATCATGACACAAAAACAAGTTCAAGTAAGATTTTTACTCGAATTAAGATAGTTTATAGTTATAGAAATTGAATCAAAGTTTGAATATGAATATTACCTTGAATAAGAAAGATAACCTACTGTATATAACAAAGGTTTCTTGATCTTAGATGATTACTTGGAATGGATTAGAAAGCTTGGAAGTAAATTAGTAAACTTGAAGGGATTTTTGAAGTGTTCTTGAAGTGTTCTTCCTATGATGATTATAGCTTGATTCTTGAAGTGATTTTTGATGAAGATGATGATTAACTACTGGAAAAATACGTTCATAATAGTGTGTGTGTGTTGAGAGAGAATTAGAAAGAGAATTGGAAGTGAAATGGAGTGAATGATGAGTGGTAATTGGTGAGTGGTGAGTGGGGTTAAAAGGAGTTCTAGTTAGTTGACTAGCTCATAGTAGAAGTTAAAATTGATTAGTCATACATGACATAATCAAGAGTGGAATCCCATGCTAGTTCCTATTGGTATATACTCATAGTAAGTACGTTTTGAAGCTGTGTATAATACGGGTAAGAATACGACTAGAATTCTTGATGAAAGAAAAGAATGAAAAAGTAACTGTAACCATTTTTGTTAAGTATGAGTGTTTTGATATATGTTGTAACGACCCGCACTTTTTCGATCATTCTATACTTATAAGATTAATATTTACATAAATTAAACCTTGCCAACATGATAAGCAATCCAAATTGTCGAGACTGATATTTCCGAAAAGAGTTTTACACAACGTTTGACCGTCTAGTTTGACCGATGATATCACGAACTATACAATATATGATAATTATACGTTTGTGTATATATATGTATATATACATATTTAACATGATTAAAGAATGTTTTAATACCTCATTTTATATTAATAACAACAAGTTATATGTGTATTTTGAAACTACTAACTTAAGTTTTCAAAACGATAACTATACGTAACGTTATTTGACATAAATACTTAAGACATATAATGTTTATACATATATTGTATAAGTAATGTATTTAATCACTTTTAAGAACTTAAATACATAAAATCATATAAGTGTATTCACAAAAGATAGCTATATTTGAATCCTCATTCCATTTTTCACAAAATTTCTATACGTATACCTAGAGTATTTGTACTCGTATTATACCAAGCTTCTATATGTATTTACTATTGGTATATACACATCAAATCACCACCTAACCAGCCCTTATTCATGCCTTATGTATAAGGTAATTACTTTTGAATCATTGCAAGACTAATTACAAAAATACAAACTAAAATTTTGTCATGTTATCCTTAAAGATCACATTTTTAGGAGTATATATGTATCATCATTTTTGATTCATTTTTACTTCAATCTCTTAACTAAAAACACACACTCTTTCTTACTCTCTAAACTCCATAACAATCCAGCAAAGTTCCATAAAGATCTAGCTTCAAAAACCATACTAAAACACCATAAGAAAACCATACAAAAACACATCAAGAAAACCCTCCAAGAACACCAACTTACTTCCAAACTTTCATCCACTTCTATCACCCTTTTGATTCTAGCTTCTTACTCCTCTTTTACAGCAACTTCATCCAAGGAACTTGAGGTAGAATCTATGTTCATAACCTTATTCGATTCATATATATATAGCTATTTTATTTTGTGGTACAAAAGTTTAACAACAAGAACATAGTTTGAATGTTTTCAAACTTGTTTGCAAACTAAATAGATCCTTCTAACTTAACTTTTAAAATACTTCAAGACCTGTAATATAACTTATGTATATGCTAATTTAACAAGGTAAAACTTGGTTTTTCAAAGTATAAGTATTTTTAGAAAAATGGTCATTAAATGATTTTGTTGTAACAAAAATGTTTAACTTCATATGTTTCACTAATGTTTCACTTATGCCGTATGATTTTGAATACAAACCAAGGTATTTACAGTTCATAGTCTTAAAGAAGAACTCGATCCAAGAAGATGGCAATTTGAATCAACGAAAATGGACTTGTAACGAAGAAACTATGACCGAAACAAAATTGGCTATCCTAGACATTTTCAACTACGGGATCAATTGGAAAAAAATGATATAAATCACATATTTCTAAGATAACATGATATTTTATATATATGTACTTATAATTCAATTTTATATGGTTCAGGATCACCCGTAAACAACACGAGAAGATTAATCATAAGATCCCATGATTGTACGCAACACGTCATTTGACAACACCGGTACTTTATGTACGCAACACGTCATTTGACAACACCGGTACCATGGGTCAAGATTAATCTCGACCAATACATATACGATGGGGTTTTATTTATTTCGTTGGGGGTTTTATTTATTTCATTGCGGGTATATTAAACATCTAAAAATGAACCATTAAAATTGAATTACTAACAACGAACTGCTAACTACGGACTAAGGAAATATTCAAAATATTAAAAGTATAACAAGTATATATATATATAACGTTTGTTTTAAAATGAAAACATATTGATATATTATATATGGATAGGTTCGTGATATCAACCGGAAGACCGAGTCAAATTATATATATCATCAAGACAAGAGTGAGTATATAGTCCCACTTTTAAACTCTAAATATTTCGGGATGAGAATACATGTATTTTATGTTTACGATATGGACACAAGTAACTGAAAAATATGTTCTACGTTGAGTTGTACCACTGGCATACTTCCCTGTAGCTTGGTAACTAATATTTACAGCGGTATTGTAAACGCGAATCCTGTTGATAGATCTATCGGGCCTGACAACCCCAACCGGACTGGACGACCAGTATTCAACGGTTGCACAGTACTTCGTTTTGTGACTACACTTGGTACGGTGTAGTAAGATTTCATATTAAAGGGAATATGCGACGTGAAAATGTTAAGTATGGTTACCAAGTGCTCAACCACTTAGAATATTTTTATTGAAATGTTTATATACGAAATCTTGTGGTCTATATATATATATTGCTGCGCACTAAACCTATAACTCACCAACTTTATGTTGACGTTTTTAAACATGTTTATTCTCAGGTGATAATTAAAGCTTCCGCTGCATTATGTTGAATCTAAGCAGGATCATGCGTACTCATATTTGTGTCAAAAATAAAACTGCATATCCGAGGACGTGTGTTGTAAAATATGCTAGAAATCGTGTTGTTATTATCATTTGTAAAGTTTGTAAATCGAAGATTATCGTTAAACGATAATCATCTTTTTATTGTCTAAAGCTTGTAACAAAAATAATGGTTTGGTTTGTAATGTATAATATATGCAGTTTTCTTTTTTAAAAAATGTCGCATATAGAGGTCAATACCTCGCAATGAAATCATACGTTATCTAACACGTTCTTATGGTTAAGGACGGGTTATGACATGTGGTATCAGAGCGTTGGTCTTAGCGAACCAGGTCTGCATTAGTGTGTCTAACCGAGAAGCCGTTAGGATACATTAGTAAGTCTGGACTTTGACCGGGTCTGATTTAAAAAAAAAAAAACCATTGCTTATCACTGTTGGTTAAAATTTATATGTAAATATTATATAAGTACTAATGGGTTAGTTGTTGTGTGATAGATGTCGAGCTCAAAAATTGTTATCACAATCAACGACTCCGAATCAGAATCTTCAGATGGCGTTCCAGTCATTAACCTGTCCGATGACGAAAATGATATCCTTGGGGAAGACTCACAAATTCCGGATGAACCAACTATAGAAATATCGGAAAGTGAACCCGAGGAGGAAAGTGAACCCGAGGAGGAAAGTGAACCCGAGGAGGAAAGTGAACCCGAGGAAGAAATGCAGGAAATTACAAAAGACGAGTTCGAACTAGGAAAGAAACGAAAGGCTAATGAATTAGAAAATCCAAATCCCGAGTTTAATGAGAATGATGTGGCACCAATTCCACTCAACACTACCACCCCTATCCCCGCTATTCCTATTCGTTCTGTCCCGGCATCCAGTTCTTCAGTCCCACAGCCAAAATATAGGCAGACAGTTAGGATAAGCGTTAAGCAAATCTTTGTGTCTAAACGTCCTAGAAAATAGATCAAACGATGCGCTGCTGTGTCAAACCATGGAACCGAATAATGTTTTGTATAATATTAATAGTGTGGTTTGCTTAATGTTCGATGTAAGATAAGCATATGTAAAATATTGAAGTATGAAATGCAATAATTTTCCATGGTTAAGTATTATTTAGATTGTAGTAATTGATTCTGTACTAAGCTATTAAGTATGAACATTAACGGGTAGGTACTACCCAAGATATAATTATAAAACGCTAATAAGAAGAAAAGGCTTTTATAATAATACCTGGTTCATATTATTAACAAGCTATAAATGTACTATAAATACACACTACATCTATAATAATCCATGTGAATAATTATTTTCTTCCATTAGGAAATGGCGCGATTGAATCGAATGACGGAACAAGAACTCGAGGAACTCATCAATCAACGAGTGAACGATAGAATGTTATGGGTCGAAGCTGCAAGAGCTGCTGCAGTTAATCCAAATCCTCGTGTAGGATGTACTTACAAGACTTTCCAAGCTTGCAAACCTTCATCATTCAGTGGAACGGAAGGACCGATCGGTTTAACCCGATGGATAGAAAAGATGGAGACTGTGTTCAAAATCAGCGGTTGTGATGAAAAAGACATGACCAAGTTTGCATCGTGCACTTTACAAGATAGTGCACTCACATGGTGGAAGAATTATGTGAAGGCGGTAGGAGGAGATGTAGCTTATGATACTCCATGGGAAGAATTCAAAGCAATGATAATCACCGAGTATTGTCCAAGGAATGAGGTTATTAAGTTAGAAGATGAGTTACGAAGTTTGAAGGTGGTTGGTACTGAAATCACCAACTACAACCAGCGATTCATGGAATTAGTTTTGCTATGTCCTGAATTGGTTCCAACCGAAGAACGGAAGATTGAAATGTACAAAGCTGGTTTGCCCAAAAAGGTCAAGGCAAATGTTACAGCATCGAAACCTAAGACAATTCATGAAGCTATAACCATGGCGAACGAGCTAATGGATCAGATCATTTTGGACAAGAAAGCATTCAATACTGAGGTGAAGGTATTGGGAAACAAGAAAAAGTGGAATGGAAGTTATGATCAAAGTAACCAACAACAACCTTATAAGAAACAAGAAACCACAAAAGGTGCGAGTAGTGGTTCAGGTTTTGGTTATAAAGGACAAAGTCCTTTATGCAACCGTTGCCACAAACATCACTTTGGTTACTGTAGTGTGTTATGCACCAAGTGTAATCGACAAGGTCATCTTGCGGAAGATTGTAAGGCTCTCGTTACAAATGGCAACAAGACTCCTGCCACCAACGCAAATAGAACTGCTTTGGCTACCATTACTTGTTTTGGTTGTGGAAAACAAGGTCACTATAAGAGTCAGTGCCCGAATCAGAATGGCGGACCTGCACGTGGAAGAGCGTTTGTTATTAATGCTAGAGAGGCACGAGAAGACCCGGAGCTTGTTACGGGTACGTTTACCATTAATAACTTATCAGCATCTATTTTATTTGATACTGGCGCCGATAGAAGCTACGTGTGTATAAATTTTTACACTAAATTGAATTGTTCATCATTACCTCTAGATGCTAAGTACTTGATTGAGCTAGCTAATGGTAAGCTAATTAAAGCCGATAAAATTTGTCGTGATTGTGAAATAAATTTAGCCGGAGAAACGTTTAAAATCGACTTAATACCCGTGGAATTAGGAGGTTTTGATGTAATAGTCGGCATGGACTGGATGTCCAAAGTAGGAGCGGAAGTTGTGTGTGCCAAGAAGGCAATTCGTATTCCTGGTAAGGATAAAATACCGGTGATGATTTATGGAGAGAAGGGTAATTCAAAGCTAAAACTCATTAGCAGTTTGAAAGCCAAGAAGTGTTTAGAAAAGGGATGTTACGCTATTTTAGCACATGTTAATAAAGTCGAAAAGAAAGAAAAGTGCATCAACGACGTGCCTGTGGCAAGAGATTTTCCTGAAGTTTTTCCGGAAGAATTGCCGGGATTACCTCCATTTAGATCGGTAGAATTTCAAATAGATTTAGTACCAGGAGCTGCACCAGTGGCTCGTGCTCCATATAGACTTGCACCGTCCGAGTTAAAAGAACTTCAAAGTCAGTTAAAAGAATTACTGGACCGTGGATTCATACGACCGAGTACTTCACCGTGGGGAGCTCCAATTTTGTTTGTTAAGAAGAAAGATGGATCTTTTAGGATGTGTATAGACTATCGTGAATTAAATAAGTTAACTATCAAGAATCGGTATCCACTACCGAGAATTGATGACTTATTTGATCAATTGCAAGGATCATGTGTTTATTCGAAAATCGACTTAAGATCGGGCTATCATCAACTACGCGTCAAAGAAGAAGATATACCAAAAACTGCTTTTCGGACACGCTACGGTCATTACGAATTTTTGGTCATGCCGTTTGGGTTGACAAATGCGCCAGCTGTATTCATGGACCTCATGAATCGAGTTTGTAGTCCGTATTTAGATAAGTTTGTTATCGTTTTCATTGATGATATTCTTATCTATTCCAAGAGTGAGCAAGAGCATGAAGAGCATTTAAGGTTGATACTGGAGTTGTTGAGAAAAGAACAACTTTATGCTAAATTTTCTAAGTGTGCTTTCTGGTTGAAAGAAGTAAAATTTCTTGGCCACGTTGTTAGTAGCAAAGGAATTCAGGTTGATCCAGCAAAAATTGAAGCCATTGAAAAATGGGAGACTCCTAAGACACCAATGCAGATACGCCAATTTTTGGGTTTAGCCGGTTATTATAGAAGGTTTATTCAAGATTTTTCCCGAATAGCTAAACCGTTGACAGCGTTAACGCAAAAAGGGAAGAAATATGAATGGACCTCGGAGCAGGAGAACGCATTTCAATTACTGAAAAAGAAGTTAACTACGGCGCCTATTTTATCGTTACCAGAAGGGAACGATGATTTTGAAATATATTGTGACGCTTCGCGACAAGGTTTTGGTTGTGTTCTTATGCAACGGAAGAAAGTTATTGCATTTGCATCCCGACAATTGAAGATTCACGAGCGAAATTATACGACGCATGATCTAGAATTGGGAGCAGTCGTGTTTGCATTGAAGATGTGGAGACACTACTTGTATGGGGTTAAATTCACTGTGTTTACTGATCATAAAAGCCTTCAACATATTTTTGATCAGAAACAATTGAACATGAGGCAACGTAGGTGGGTCGAGTTAATAAACGACTATGATTGTGAAATTCGTTATCATCCCGGGAAAGCGAATGTGGTGGCTGACGCACTAAGCAGAAAGGAACGAGAACCAATTCGAGTACGAGCAATGAACATAAAAATTCGCATGAATCTCAACTCACAAATCAAAGAAGTTCAACGAGAAGCACTTACTAAAGAAAATATAGGAAATGAAATAATGAAGAAGTATGAGAAGCAACTCGTTATACGGGAAGATGGAATTCGATATTTTGTAAACCGTATTTGGGTACCAAAGTTGGGTGGATTAAGGAAGTTGATATTGAACGAGGCACATAAGACAAGATACTCGATACATCCTGGAGTTGGAAAGATGTATCAAGATCTTAAGACACGTTATTGGTGGCCTAATTTAAAAACAGACGTTGCAACATATGTTGGGGAGTGTTTAACTTGTTCCAAGGTTAAAGCAGAACACCAAAAGCCGTCAGGGTTACTTCAACAACCAGAAATCCCAGAATGGAAATGGGATGGTATTACCATGGATTTCATCACGAAGTTACCAAAGACTGCCTGGGGATACGACACCATTTGGGTGATTGTTGATCGTCTCACCAAGTCTGCACATTTCTTGCCTATAAAGGAAACAGATAGAATGGAGAAACTATTACGATTGTATATAAAGGAAGTTGTTTCAAGGCATGGAATACCTATTTCCATTATATCCGATCGTGACAGTAGATTTACCTCAAAGTTTTGGCAATCACTACAGGAGGCACTAGGAACTCGTTTGGATATGAGCACCGCATATCATCCGCAAACCGACGGGCAGAGTGAAAGGACAATTCAGACTCTCGAGGACATGCTCAGGGCATGTGTGATTGATTTTGGAAACGGATGGGATAAATATCTACCGTTAGCAGAATTCTCGTATAATAATAGTTATCATGCGAGCATTGGAGCTGCGCCATTCGAAGCATTGTACGGAAGGAAGTGTAGATCTCCTATCTGTTGGAATGAAGTAGGAGATCGACATTTAACTGGTCCCGAGATCATACACGAAACGACCGAGAAGATAGTACAAATCAAGGAGAGATTGAAAACAGCCCGTAGTCGCCAAAAGAGCTACGCCGATGTCCGAAGGAAACCATTAGAGTTTCAGGTCGGGGACATGGTTATGCTAAAGGTGTCACCTTGGAAAGGTGTAATACGTTTCGGCAAAAGGGGTAAACTGAACCCAAGGTACGTAGGCCCGTTCAAGATCATCGAACGCATTGGACCGGTAGCTTATCGACTCGAGTTACCGCAACAACTCGCCGGAGTACATAATACCTTTCACGTCTCAAACCTTAAGAAGTGTCTTGCAAAGGAAGACCTCACCATTCCTCTTGAAGAAATCCATGTCGACGAGAAACTACAATTCGTCGAAGAACCAATTGAAATCATGGACCGTGAAGTTAAACAGCTCAAACAGAGCAATATACCGATTGTTAAGGTTCGTTGGAATGCTAGAAGAGGTCCCGAGTTTACTTGGGAACGAGAGGATCAGATGAAACGAAAGTATCCGCATTTGTTTCTCGATGACGCAAAATAGGTACAATTTTAAAATTTCGGGACGAAATTTATTTAACGGGGAGGTAATGTAACGACCCGCACTTTTTCGATCATTCTATACTTATAAGATTAATATTTACATAAATTAAACCTTGCCAACATGATAAGCAATCCAAATTGTCGAGACTGATATTTCCGAAAAGAGTTTTACACAACGTTTGACCGTCTAGTTTGACCGATGATATCACGAACTATACAATATATGATAATTATACGTTTGTGTATATATATGTATATATACATATTTAACATGATTAAAGAATGTTTTAATACCTCATTTTATATTAATAACAACAAGTTATATGTGTATTTTGAAACTACTAACTTAAGTTTTCAAAACGATAACTATACGTAACGTTATTTGACATAAATACTTAAGACATATAATGTTTATACATATATTGTATAAGTAATGTATTTAATCACTTTTAAGAACTTAAATACATAAAATCATATAAGTGTATTCACAAAAGATAGCTATATTTGAATCCTCATTCCATTTTTCACAAAATTTCTATACGTATACCTAGAGTATTTGTACTCGTATTATACCAAGCTTCTATACGTATTTACTATTGGTATATACACATCAAATCACCACCTAACCAGCCCTTATTCATGCCTTATGTATAAGGTAATTACTTTTGAATCATTGCAAGACTAATTACAAAAATACAAACTAAAATTTTGTCATGTTATCCTTAAAGATCACATTTTTAGGAGTATATATGTATCATCATTTTTGATTCATTTTTACTTCAATCTCTTAACTAAAAACACACACTCTTTCTTACTCTCTAAACTCCATAACAATCCAGCAAAGTTCCATAAAGATCTAGCTTCAAAAACCATACTAAAACACCATAAGAAAACCATACAAAAACACATCAAGAAAACCCTCCAAGAACACCAACTTACTTCCAAACTTTCATCCACTTCTATCACCCTTTTGATTCTAGCTTCTTACTCCTCTTTTACAGCAACTTCATCCAAGGAACTTGAGGTAGAATCTATGTTCATAACCTTATTCGATTCATATATATATAGCTATTTTATTTTGTGGTACAAAAGTTTAACAACAAGAACATAGTTTGAATGTTTTCAAACTTGTTTGCAAACTAAATAGATCCTTCTAACTTAACTTTTAAAATACTTCAAGACCTGTAATATAACTTATGTATATGCTAATTTAACAAGGTAAAACTTGGTTTTTCAAAGTATAAGTATTTTTAGAAAAATGGTCATTAAATGATTTTGTTGTAACAAAAATGTTTAACTTCATATGTTTCACTAATGTTTCACTTATGCCGTATGATTTTGAATACAAACCAAGGTATTTACAGTTCATAGTCTTAAAGAAGAACTCGATCCAAGAAGATGGCAATTTGAATCAACGAAAACGGACTTGTAACGAAGAAACTATGACCGAAACAAAATTGGCTATCCTAGACATTTTCAACTACGGGATCAATTGGAAAAAAATGATATAAATCACATATTTCTAAGATAACATGATATTTTATATATATGTACTTATAATTCAATTTTATATGGTTCAGGATCACCCGTAAACAACACGAGAAGATTAATCATAAGATCCCATGATTGTACGCAACACGTCATTTGACAACACCGGTACTTTATGTACGCAACACGTCATTTGACAACACCGGTACCATGGGTCAAGATTAATCTCGACCAATACATATACGATGGGGTTTTATTTATTTCGTTGGGGGTTTTATTTATTTCATTGCGGGTATATTAAACATCTAAAAATGAACCATTAAAATTGAATTACTAACAACGAACTGCTAACTACGGACTAAGGAAATATTCAAAATATTAAAAGTATAACAAGTATATATATATATAACGTTTGTTTTAAAATGAAAACATATTGATATATTATATATGGATAGGTTCGTGATATCAACCGGAAGACCGAGTCAAATTATATATATCATCAAGACAAGAGTGAGTATATAGTCCCACTTTTAAACTCTAAATATTTCGGGATGAGAATACATGTATTTTATGTTTACGATATGGACACAAGTAACTGAAAAATATGTTCTACGTTGAGTTGTACCACTGGCATACTTCCCTGTAGCTTGGTAACTAATATTTACAGCGGTATTGTAAACGCGAATCCTGTTGATAGATCTATCGGGCCTGACAACCCCAACCGGACTGGACGACCAGTATTCAACGGTTGCACAGTACTTCGTTTTGTGACTACACTTGGTACGGTGTAGTAAGATTTCATATTAAAGGGAATATGCGACGTGAAAATGTTAAGTATGGTTACCAAGTGCTCAACCACTTAGAATATTTTTATTGAAATGTTTATATACGAAATCTTGTGGTCTATATATATATATTGCTGCGCACTAAACCTATAACTCACCAACTTTATGTTGACGTTTTTAAACATGTTTATTCTCAGGTGATAATTAAAGCTTCCGCTGCATTATGTTGAATCTAAGCAGGATCATGCGTACTCATATTTGTGTCAAAAATAAAACTGCATATCCGAGGACGTGTGTTGTAAAATATGCTAGAAATCGTGTTGTTATTATCATTTGTAAAGTTTGTAAATCGAAGATTATCGTTAAACGATAATCATCTTTTTATTGTCTAAAGCTTGTAACAAAAATAATGGTTTGGTTTGTAATGTATAATATATGCAGTTTTCTTTTTTAAAAAATGTCGCATATAGAGGTCAATACCTCGCAATGAAATCATACGTTATCTAACACGTTCTTATGGTTAAGGACGGGTTATGACATATGTCTTGAAGTCTTCCAAAAGTATTTTAATACATCTAAATACACTACATGTATATACATTTTAACTGAGTCGTTAAGTCATCGTTAGTCGTTACATGTAAGTGTTGTTTTGAAACCTTTAAGTTAACGATCTCAATTAATGTTGTTAACCCATTGTTTATTATATCTAATGAGATGTTAAATTATTATATTATCATGATATTATGATATATTAATATATCTTAATATGATATATATACATTTAAATGTCGTTACAACGATAATTGTTACATATATGTCTCGTTTCGAAATCCTTAAGTTAGTAGTCTTGTTTATATGTATATAACTCATTGTTAATATACTTATGGAGATACTTACTTATCATAATCTCATGTTAACCATATGTATATCCATATATATATCGTCATGTCGTTTTTACAAGTTTTAACGTTCGTGAATCGCCGGTCAACTTGGGTGGTCAATTGTCTATATGAAACATATTTCAATTAATCAAGTCTTAACAAGTTTGATTGCTTAACATGTTAGAAACATTTAATCATGTAAATATCAATCTCAATTAATATATATAAACATGGAAAAGTTCGGGTCACTACAGTACCTACCCGTTAAATAAATTTCGTCCCGAAATTTTAAGCTGTTGAAGGTGTTGACGAATCTTCTGGAAATAGATGCGGGTATTTCTTCTTCATCTGATCTTCACGCTCCCAGGTGAACTCGGGTCCTCTACGAGCATTCCATCGAACCTTAACAATTGGTATCTTGTTTTACTTAAGTCTTTTAACCTCACGATCCATTATTTTGACGGGTTCTTCGATGAATTGGAGTTTTTCGTTGATTTGGATTTCATCTAACGGAATAGTGAGATCTTCTTTAGCAAAACATTTCTTCAAATTCGAAACGTGGAAAGTGTTATGTACAGCCGCGAGTTGTTGAGGTAACTCAAGTCGGTAAGCTACTGGTCCGACACGATCAACAATCTTGAATGGTCCAATATACCTTGGATTTAATTTCCCTCGTTTACCAAATCGAACAACGCCTTTCCAAGGTGCAACTTTAAGCATGACCATCTCTCCAATTTCAAATTCTATATCTTTTCTTTTAATGTCAGCGTAGCTCTTTTGTCGACTTTGGGCGGTTTTCAACCGTTGTTGAATTTGGATGATCTTCTCGGTAGTTTCTTGTATAATCTCCGGAACCGTAATCTGTCTATCCCCCACTTCACTCCAAAAAATCGGAGACCTGCACTTTCTACCATAAAGTGCTTCAAACGGCGCCATCTCAATGCTTGAATGGTAGCTGTTGTTGTAGGAAAATTCTGCTAATGGTATATGTCGATCCCAACTGTTTCCGAAATCAATAACACATGCTCGTAGCATGTCTTCAAGCTTTTGTATCATCCTTTCGCTCTGCCCATCAATTTGTGGATGATAGGCAGTACTCATGTCTAGACGAGTTCCTAATGCTTGCTGTAATGTCTGCCAGAATCTTGAAATAAATCTGCCATCCCTATCAGAGATAATAGAGATTAGTATTCCATGTCTGGAGACGACTTCCTTCAAATACAGTCGTGCTAACTTCTCCATCTTGTCATCTTCTCTTATTGGCAGGAAATGTGCTGATTTGGTGAGACGATCAACTATTACCCAAATAGTATCAAAACCACTTGCAGTCCTTGGCAATTTAGTGATGAAATCCATGGTAATGTTTTCCCATTTCCATTCCGGGATTTCGGGTTGTTGAAGTAGACCTGATGGTTTCTGATGCTCAGCTTTGACCTTAGAACACGTCAAACATTCTCCTACGTATTTAACAACATCGGCTTTCATACCCGGCCACCAAAAATATTTCCTGAGATCCTTGTACATCTTCCCCGTTCCAGGATGTATTGAGTATCTGGTTTTATGAGCTTCTCTAAGTACCATTTCTCTCATATCTCCAAATTTTGGTACCCAAATCCTTTCAGCCCTATACCGGGTTCCGTCTTCCCGAATATTAAGATGTTTCTCCGATCCTTTGGGTATTTCATCCTTTAAATTTCCCTCTTTTAAAACTCCTTGTTGCGCCTCCTTTATTTGAGTAGTAAGGTTATTATGAATCATTATATTCATAGATTTTACTCGAATGGGTTCTCTGTCCTTCCTGCTCAAGGCATCGGCTACCACATTTGCCTTCCCCGGGTGGTAACGAATCTCAAAGTCGTAATCATTCAATAATTCAATCCACCTACGCTGCCTCATATTCAGTTGTTTCTGATTAAATATGTGTTGAAGACTTTTGTGGTCGGTATATATAATACTTTTGACCCCATATAAGTAGTGCCTCCAAGTCTTTAATGTAAAAACAACCACGCCTAATTCCAAATCATGCGTCGGATAATTTTGTTCGTGAATCTTCAATTGTCTAGACGCATAAGCAATCACCTTCGTTCGTTGCATTAATACACAACCGAGACCTTGCTTTGATGCGTCACAATAAATCACAAAATCATCATTCCCTTCAGGCAATGACAATATAGGTGCCGTAGTTAGCTTTTTCTTCAATAACTGAAACGCTTTCTCTTGTTCATCATTCCATTCAAATTTATTCCCTTTATGCGTTAATGCAGTCAAGGGTTTTGCTATTCTGGAAAAGTCTTGGATGAACCTTCTGTAGTAACCAGCTAGTCCTAAAAACTGGCGTATGTGTTTCGGAGTTTTCGGGGTTTCCCACTTTTCAACAGTTTCTATCTTTGCCGGATCCACCTTAATACCTTCTTTGTTCACTATGTGACCGAGGAATTGAACTTCTTCCAACCAAAATGCACACTTTGAAAACTTAGCGTACAATTCTTCCTTCCTCAATACTTCTAACACCTTTCTCAAATGTTCACCGTGTTCTTGGTCATTCTTTGAGTAAATAAGTATGTCATCAATGAAAACAATGACAAACTTGTCAAGGTATGGTCCACACACTCGGTTCATAAGGTCCATGAACACAGCTGGTGCATTAGTTAAACCAAATGGCATGACCATAAACTCGTAATGACCGTAACGTGTTCTGAAAGCAGTCTTTGGAATATCATCTTCTTTCACCCGCATTTGATGATACCTGGAACGTAAGTCAATCTTTGAATAAACAGACGAGCCTTGTAGTTGATCAAATAAGTCTTCCATTCTCGATAGTGGGTAGCGGTTCTTGATGGTAAGTTTGTTCAACTCTCGGTAGTCGATACACAACCTGAATGTACCATCTTTCTTCTTGACAAACAAAACAGGAGCTCCCCACGGTGATGTGCTTGGTCAAATGAAACCACGCTCTAAAAGTTCTTGTAATTGGCTTTGCAGTTCTTTCATCTCGCTGGGTGCGAGTCTGTAAGGAGCACGAGCTATTGGTGCAGCTCCTGGTACAAGATCTATTTGAAATTCAACGGATCGATGTGGGGGTAATCCCGGTAATTCTTTCGGAAATACATCGGGAAATTCTTTTGCGACGGGAACATCATTGATGCTCTTTTCTTCAGTTTGTACTTTCTCGACGTGTGCTAGAACAGCATAGCAACCTTTTCTTATTAGTTTTTGTGCCTTCAAATTACTAATAAGATGTAGCTTCGTGTTGCCCTTTTCTCCGTACACCATTAAGGGTTTTCCTTTTTCTCGTATAATGCGAATTGCATTTTTGTAACAAACGATCTCTGCTTTCACTTCTTTCAACCAGTCCATACCGATTATCACATCAAAACTCCCTAACTCTACTGGGATCAAGTCAATCTTAAATGTTTCGCTAACCAGTTTAATTTCTCGATTCCAACATATATTATCTGCTGAAATTAATTTACCATTTGCTAATTCGAGTAAAAATTTACTATCCAAAGGCGTCAATGGACAACTTAATTTAGCACAAAAATCTCTACTCATATAGCTTCTATCCGCACCCGAATCAAATAAAACGCAAGCAGATTTATTGTCAATAAGAAACGTACCCGTAACAAGCTCCGGGTCTTCCTGTGCCTCTGCCGCATTAATATTGAAAACTCTTCCGCGGCCTTGTCCATTCGTGTTCTCCTGGTTCGGGCAATTTCTAATAATGTGGCCCGGTTTTCCACATTTATAACAAACTACATTGGCATAACTTGCTCCGACACTACTTGCTCCGCCATTACTCGTTCCGACACCATTTGTTCCTTTCGTTCTATTAACCCCTGGTCCGTAGACCTCACACTTCGCCGCGCTATGACCATTTCTTTTACACTTGTTGCAAAATTTGGTGCAGAACCCCGAGTGATACTTTTCACACCTTTGGCATAGCTGCTTCTTGTAGCGACCCCGACAAATCGTCAAGTGACGGCGTCGGCTACGTGGGTCCCGTTACCTGATTATAAGTCTTTAAGATAACGTTTGACCAAAATATGTCGCCTTCATTTCAAAATAAAGATTGTTTCAAAGTTTACAAGGATTGTTCAACCAAAAGTTAAGTTACAACGTTATAAGTACGATTGAAATCTAGGCGACACGGTTTAAAGTAAAGTCAAAAGACGCTCCATGAAAAGCATGTATACTCGACATCCAAAGCAAGTATCAAATAATGAGCGGAAGCATGTATCACATATCGTGCAAGACCTGAGAAAAACATAGAAATCTGTCAACGAAAAACGTTGGTGAAATCATAGGTTTAGTAAGTAAATTGTATTGAACCACAAGGTTCTTTAAGAATTGCTCAACCAGAATCATTCACATTCCAAAATAGTATTTGTATCACGAGCACCCAATTATCAAGGCTTAACCGAATCTTCCCTCTGAATTTTGAATTTAGTGTTAGAACTTACACTATACATTGTTGAAATTATATTTCATTCACTAACGGTAGCGAACCGTCTGAATGAGGGTTTGTTAAACCCGTATGGCCACACAACATAATTACACGCTTACACTTACACCCTGCAAGTGGAACTAATGATAATTGGATTGAGGACTTTTGTTCAAACTCGTATGCATCTTTGTATTCGTATTTGTTCACAATGTAAAAGCATGAAAAGTAAATAAGTATGAAATGTATGTGTTTCTCAGCCCACGATGTAAAGAATAAAAGTGATTGAAAAAGTGGGACTATGATCTCACCTCGAGTGCACGAGTATAAAGGTACTTCAACAAGTAAACGTGTGCATGAAAGTTGCTTAGCCTTGACCTAAACAAGTAAGTTATATCAATTAACCGGTTACGACACAAGGTCGGGTGAAATGTGTTCAATTAGTCCTATGGCTCAATACGACTCGATTAAATATAGCATGTGAATCACGTTGTCAAGTTTCATACAAGAAACAAGTATAAAAGCATGTTAGAATGATTGTATAAAAGTTTGGTTAAGTTTGACTAAAAGTCAAACTTGGTCAAAGTCAACGAAAAAGTCAACGCGTTCGGGTCGGGTCCCGAACTATTTTTCTATGCTAAATATTCATATACAAGTATATTAGAACAAGTTTCATGTGAATCGGAGGTCGATAGCTAGTCAAACATTTCGCGTGAAATGCGCCAAACAAAGCAGAATCTGGCCAGGCCAATCCGCGCGCCGCGCGGGGATGGGGCGCGCCGCGCCACCATCTGGGCAGAGATTTCTGGTCAGTTTTTCAAAGTATGCACGAACCAAACATCAAACATTCACCATTTATGATCCGCAAACAACCAAAACATGTATCTTATATCCTCGGAAAGGTATTTTGACGAGCAATACAACTAACCACATATCATCAAACAAAAACATCATTTACAATAGCCGAAATCTCATCAAGTGATCAATAAAAGTCCATTTTCCAAGTTTCAAGTTCGTAAAACGTATTTTATGATTCGGGAATCCAATTTACACATACGATATGCCGTTTCGAAGGTAATTAAGTATACATTGCATCTAAACACTTATCAACAACAATTCATAGCATTTGATGCACCAAAAGTTCATATAAAGCTTATCAACCCTAATCCAAAATCACCAAAATCACTAATCAAGTTTATGAAGTTTTACAAATCAACCTACGCATCAAAACGAAGCTAGTGATACTAGTAACACAATTAAAACATGAACTTTAACAATCAAACAACATTTAATCTTCCAAAATGCAAGATTAAGCAAACCCATTTCAAATGTTCAAACTAGTTACTCAAAACAACAAATCGAGCAAGTAAATCATATATTCATGCTAGACACGAGCCATAGACACTAACTAACACCATTTCAAATCAAAAACACGAATTTAGAGAAATCTAGAGTTTTAGAAATGTTACCCAAAATCGATGAAGTTAGTATCAAATCGTAGAGAATGAAGAGAGGATCACGAAAATGTAATTTGTTTTGTTGTAAGCCTCCTAGATCGAATTTAGATGATGATTTTATGAAGTTGGGGTTTGTGTGTGTGTTCTTGCTAGAGAGAAAGAGAGAGAGAGGGAGATGGTTGAATGGTGGTGATAGGGGTGGACTAGTTGACCTAGTCAACTAGTTTGCCCCGTGTCAATTTTAGTCCCTCGAGTTTAGAAGCGGGTGCGGGATTTAACCGATCGAATATTTTTAAAACGCAAGTTAACGAGAGATGTTATAATTAAATAACGAGAATATTATGAACGTTCGTCAACGGAGTCGACGAATTTAAATACGAAAGATATTATTTTAAAAAAAAAAGACGGTGTTAAAATAAATTTAACGGAAAAACGCGGGATGTTACATTATCCACACCTCAAAAGAAATTTCGTCCCGAAATTTAGTTGGAAGTAGTAGTCGATATCTCTTACTCGAGACTTTACGTTGTCAATGCTATGAATAAGTGAAAGTACGTTCTTGAGGGTTCTCATGAATTTGGATAGTCAGGGTTTTACGTTGTATTAAAGTTTGGTTTTTACGATCCCCGGTTTCAACTGGTTTTCCTATGAAGAGAAGTTTGTCATCGATAGTTGATGTATCCAGCAGGATTGCACGTTCCTGTTCCGCAGGACACGTTTCTAAGTTTGTTACACGAAATGTAGGGTAAACGGAAACTTAATTGAGTCGGAAGTTCTAAACGGTAGGGAGCGGTTCCAATACGCCCCAAGGTTTCAAAAGGGTAAACATGTCGCGGGTTTAACTTTCCCTGATTCCCGAAACGGATTACACCCTTCCAAGGTGCGGGTTCTCAATATTACGCGGTTACACACTGGGATTTGTGAGGTTTTCATCTAAGTTTGGTATAACTCTTTTGGCGACTACGGATCGTCTCGAGCCCTCCTCGGATTTGAATGATTTCAATTGTTGTTTCTTGATGGAGTTCAGATTTCGGTGGTTGATGCTTTGGTTAAATGAACAGGGGTATGACATTAGCGGTCATATAGGGTTTCGGAAAGTGCGCGTGAACACACGAGTGGTAACTACTGTTGTAAGAGTGATCTACTAAAGGTGACAATACGAGTTTGTGACATGTCTTTCCAAGACGTAATTCGTTCGTTTGCTCGGTTCGTCAGTTTGTGGGTGGTACGCGGTACTCATGTCTAAGCGGGTTCACAAGGTTCCTTGTAAAACTAGAAGTGGAACGAGTATTTCGATACGGAATAATTGACAAAGATACACCGTGTTGGAATAGAATCTCTTAAGATACGTTTGAACAAGTTAGTTAGGGTTCGAAAAATGTTCGTTAGGACTATTCACCCTCGTGGCGAATACTTATGTAATATGAGGAGTTTCTCTATCCATGGAGAAATGTTACAAGGAGTTTCTTTAAACGGAAATGCGAACGGTAAAGATAGTAGTGAAATGAGGACTTAGAATAGGATGAGTTTACATCTCGAGGTTGCCATAACGTGCCTCTAGTTGTCAAAAGTTGAAGTCTGAAAGAGAAACGAGGTAGTACACGTAGTTGTATAGTTCGGGGTTGAATAATAGTTGACCGATTATCAGAAACACAAGGGCGTTAAGTCAAAGAAGAGTGAAGTATCGTTGGATTGTATGTTATCTTAATTTCCAGTAATATCAGACGGTAACGGTGAAATAACAGAGGTATGTAGTGTGGTACGTGATGACGAGAATATTGATCGGATCCACAATTTAGTATTTGAATTCTTCGTGCAAAATAACGAATTTTAGTTATGTTGATTTTTGAGTCGAGAGAGTATGCCTTTCGGCGTTCAAGTAGAAATATTTCCATGTTTGAGTTCCATCTGTTGCTATACGATTTTAACTAGAAATGTTGGTGTGAAGAATCACGCTCAAGGTTCGAACACGGAGAGGTTTAAAGTTTTCCCTTAGTGAGTTAACGAGTGTAAAAGTCGGGTAACACGAGAAAAGTCAGAAATGAATCTTCGGTGATAACAGGCGAGATCTAAGATTTTACGAATACAAGTCTGAGTTGGGAGAGTTTCCTGATTACATGTGGCTTGATTTCGAGATTGATTGTAATGCCTTGACCATTAACATCATGGTCTAGAAAATTGGACTTCGTTCAACAGAAATTCTCACTCGGAGAATTTGGTATAAAGTTGCTCTTTTCTCAAAAGTTCGAGCGTAAGATGGTGATGTTGTTCGTTTTCCTTCTTTACTTAAATAAGTTAAGATGTCATCTATAAATACGATAACAGATTAGTCTATATGAATTTGCATACGCGGTTCAAGAGGTTTATGGATACGGGCGAGCCCTAAATAAATCAAACGGTACTAAGAGAGTTTTACAACTAACGTTGCGAGTTCGGAAAGTGGCTTAGGAGACATCGTCTCACTTAACCCCCAATTGATGATAACCGGAACGGAGGTCGATTTGGAACATACGGGATTCGTGCAAATAATCATAAGGTCATGGATGCGAGGGAGAGGGTATCGGTTTCCAACCGAAAATTACTCAGTTCACAATAATCTATACAAAATGATGGGGAAACATTTTTTTTTTTTTTTTTTTTTTTTTTTTTTTTACGAATAGGTTTCGAGCTCCCTAGTTCTATAGGTGTCAAGTCAAAAGTCTTAACGTATATCCTCCAATAAAATTTTATAGGCACACAATATTTTCCGTTGGTCACTTAAATCGTCTAAGTAATATCTAGGGGGAAAAAGTGGAATGTAAAGAGCACGAGTCAAAGACTTGGTTAATAAACATCTAGCGGTAATCGAATCGAATAAGTATGAAATATACTGTTTGTTGTGAAGAAACGTACCCGTGACTAGTCCATCGTCGTCTCGGGCATCCTAGGTGTCGATGTTGAAAGTTCAACGGCGTGCGTTGGGGTTGATTTTCTTGTTTGGGCACGCACTCCTAAAATGACCCGGTTGGCCACATTCAAAACAAACACCCGTCTTGGGTGCATTGTGCTCCTTTTGGGCGACGGGAGCGGTATTCCTACAATCGTGGGCTACATGGCCACTTCTTTGACACTTCAAGCAAAATGGTTTGCCACACTCACCTAAATGATGTTTGTAGCACTCGTTACAATACGGTAGGTGTCCGGTATAACCTTTCTTGCCGTTGGGGATGAAGGGCTTCTTGGCGGGGTTGTTGTAATTGCTTGATTGGGGGGCTTCCCATTTTCTTTTGTTGTCACCCGACTTATCCTCGGCTTTACGTGCCGGCACTTCAATCTCGTCCACTGTTTCAATCAGTTGGCGGGCCATATTCAAAGCCTCTTGGTGGTTAGCGGGTTTGGATGACATTACTCCTTGTTTGATGCTCTTGGGGAGACCATCCATGTAAAGTTCAACCCTTAAAGATTCGGGGTTCACAAGATTTGGGCACATCAAAGCAAGTTCGGAGAATCGTTGATTATAGGCCTTAAGGTCGTTCCCGACCGCTTTCAGAGCTCTTAGTTCTTGTTCGAGCCTTCGGGTTTCTTCGCGAGGAAAATATTCGGTGATCATCTTTCCTCTTAAGTCGGCCCAAGAGAGAGCGTGGGCTTCGTGGATACCCACCGATTGTACATACGAATTCCACCATGTGAGAGCGATACCGGCGAAGGTGTGAGTGGAATATCTAACCTTGTCTTGGTCTCGACAACCGCTTATGCTAAAGACGGCTTCCGTTTGCTCAAACCATCGGGTGAGCACAACCGGTCCCCCGGTTCCATCGAAAGTGTGAGGTTTGCACCCTATGAAATTCTTATAGGAGCATCCTTCGTTGGAATTTCTGGCTCCATTGTTGTTGTTATGATGATTGTTGTTATTGTTGTTGTTGGAGGAGTGACCGGCCATGGCCGCATCCACGGCAGTGGCTATCATACGTTGGAGGGCTTGTTCGGGAGTTTCGGGAGGAGCGCGTCGACGAGCCATTGTTCCTTCATGACACGAGAATATCGTTGGTTAGTATTTTCAACAATACTAACCGGAGTATGGATTAAGGATAGAGAGAAAATTTTCCTTGACTCGCCCTAAATTCTTTATGTCATAATGTCGGAACGTCCATGTGAATCACCGTAATATAATCCCGGAAATTATATTACCCGGATTCTCATGTGCATTTAACATTACTTCATAAAGTCAAGGTGGCGCATCAACAAAATTTATCAACGTAAGATCAAGATCGAATACGAGTTAGATATGATAGAAGAGTTCGAGTATAAATGCACAAATAGTCAAGTAATTCCTACTTCAGTCTATATGCCGGTTGTAGTCTAGATTCACCTATGTACCTTATGACTCGGGGTGGACACAAATGAACTCTAAATCCCTACAACCAAGGCTCTGATACCACTTGTAGCGACCCCGACAAATCGTCAAGTGACGGCGTCGGCTACGTGGGTCCCGTTACCTGATTATAAGTCTTTAAGATAACGTTTGACCAAAATATGTCGCCTTCATTTCAAAATAAAGATTGTTTCAAAGTTTACAAGGATTGTTCAACCAAAAGTTAAGTTACAACGTTATAAGTACGATTGAAATCTAGGCGACACGGTTTAAAGTAAAGTCAAAAGACGCTCCATGAAAAGCATGTATACTCGACATCCAAAGCAAGTATCAAATAATGAGCGGAAGCATGTATCACATATCGTGCAAGACCTGAGAAAAACATAGAAATCTGTCAACGAAAAACGTTGGTGAAATCATAGGTTTAGTAAGTAAATTGTATTGAACCACAAGGTTCTTTAAGAATTGCTCAACCAGAATCATTCACATTCCAAAATAGTATTTGTATCACGAGCACCCAATTATCAAGGCTTAACCGAATCTTCCCTCTGAATTTTGAATTTAGTGTTAGAACTTACACTATACATTGTTGAAATTATATTTCATTCACTAACGGTAGCGAACCGTCTGAATGAGGGTTTGTTAAACCCGTATGGCCACACAACATAATTACACGCTTACACTTACACCCTGCAAGTGGAACTAATGATAATTGGATTGAGGACTTTTGTTCAAACTCGTATGCATCTTTGTATTCGTATTTGTTCACAATGTAAAAGCATGAAAAGTAAATAAGTATGAAATGTATGTGTTTCTCAGCCCACGATGTAAAGAATAAAAGTGATTGAAAAAGTGGGACTATGATCTCACCTCGAGTGCACGAGTATAAAGGTACTTCAACAAGTAAACGTGTGCATGAAAGTTGCTTAGCCTTGACCTAAACAAGTAAGTTATATCAATTAACCGGTTACGACACAAGGTCGGGTGAAATGTGTTCAATTAGTCCTATGGCTCAATACGACTCGATTAAATATAGCATGTGAATCACGTTGTCAAGTTTCATACAAGAAACAAGTATAAAAGCATGTTAGAATGATTGTATAAAAGTTTGGTTAAGTTTGACTAAAAGTCAAACTTGGTCAAAGTCAACGAAAAAGTCAACGCGTTCGGGTCGGGTCCCGAACTATTTTTCTATGCTAAATATTCATATACAAGTATATTAGAACAAGTTTCATGTGAATCGGAGGTCGATAGCTAGTCAAACATTTCGCGTGAAATGCGCCAAACAAAGCAGAATCTGGCCAGGCCAATCCGCGCGCCGCGCGGGGATGGGGCGCGCCGCGCCACCATCTGGGCAGAGATTTCTGGTCAGTTTTTCAAAGTATGCACGAACCAAACATCAAACATTCACCATTTATGATCCGCAAACAACCAAAACATGTATCTTATATCCTCAGAAAGGTATTTTGACGAGCAATACAACTAACCACATATCATCAAACAAAAACATCATTTACAATAGCCGAAATCTCATCAAGTGATCAATAAAAGTCCATTTTCCAAGTTTCAAGTTCGTAAAACGTATTTTATGATTCGGGAATCCAATTTACACATACGATATGCCGTTTCGAAGGTAATTAAGTATACATTGCATCTAAACACTTATCAACAACAATTCATAGCATTTGATGCACCAAAAGTTCATATAAAGCTTATCAACCCTAATCCAAAATCACCAAAATCACTAATCAAGTTTATGAAGTTTTACAAATCAACCTACGCATCAAAACGAAGCTAGTGATACTAGTAACACAATTAAAACATGAACTTTAACAATCAAACAACATTTAATCTTCCAAAATGCAAGATTAAGCAAACCCATTTCAAATGTTCAAACTAGTTACTCAAAACAACAAATCGAGCAAGTAAATCATATATTCATGCTAGACACGAGCCATAGACACTAACTAACACCATTTCAAATCAAAAACACGAATTTAGAGAAATCTAGAGTTTTAGAAATGTTACCCAAAATCGATGAAGTTAGTATCAAATCGTAGAGAATGAAGAGAGGATCACGAAAATGTAATTTGTTTTGTTGTAAGCCTCCTAGATCGAATTTAGATGATGATTTTATGAAGTTGGGGTTTGTGTGTGTGTTCTTGCTAGAGAGAAAGAGAGAGAGAGGGAGATGGTTGAATGGTGGTGATAGGGGTGGACTAGTTGACCTAGTCAACTAGTTTGCCCCGTGTCAATTTTAGTCCCTCGAGTTTAGAAGCGGGTGCGGGATTTAACCGATCGAATATTTTTAAAACGCAAGTTAACGAGAGATGTTATAATTAAATAACGAGAATATTATGAACGTTCGTTAACGGAGTCGACGAATTTAAATACGAAAGATATTATTTTAAAAAAAAAAGACGGTGTTAAAATAAATTTAACGGAAAAACGCGGGATGTTACACTTCTGGTTGTTGTTGTTGTTGCGGTTATTATTGTTGTTGGGATGATTGTTGTAGTTGATGTTGTTGTTGTTGTTGTTGTTGTTGTTGTTGTTGTTGTCGTTGTTGTTGTTGGGCCGTTTATTGTAGTTGCGATTGATGTTGCGATTGTTGGGATAATTGTTGCGATTATTGTTATAATTGCTGTTGTTGTTGTATTGGTGATTCTTATCACCGTTTTCCTCCCACTTTCTTTTGACTTGCTTCACATTGGCCTCTTAGCAGTCTGTTCTTTAATTCTTTCTTCAATCTGGTTCACTAGTTTGTGAGCCATTCTACATGCCTGTTGTATGGAGGCGGGCTCGTGTGAACTTATATCTTCTTGGATTATTTCCGGTAATCCTTTCATAAACGCGTCTATCTTCTCTTCCTCATCTTCGAATGCTCCCGGACACAATAGGCACAATTCTGTGAATCGTCTTTCGTACGTGGTAATATCAAATCCTTGGGTTCGTAACCCTCTAAGTTCTGTCTTGAGCTTATTGACCTCAGTTCTGGGATGGTACTTCTCGTTCATCAAGTGCTTGAATGCTGACCACGGTAGTGCGTACGCATCGTCTTGTCCCACTTGCTCTAGATAGGTATTCCACCATGTTAACGCAGAACCTGTGAAGGTATGCGTAGCGTACTTCACTTTGTCCTCTTCAGTACACTTACTTATGGCAAACACCGATTCGACCTTCTCGGTCCACCGTTTCAATCCGATCGGTCCTTCGGTTCCATCAAATTCCAAAGGTTTGCAGGCAGTGAATTCTTTGTAGGTGCATCCTACACGATTTCATGTACTGCTAGATCCAAGGTTATTGTTGGTATGTAGCGCAGCCTGTACTGCGGCTATGTTTGAAGCTAGAAAAGTACGGAATTCCTCTTCATTCATATTCACGGTGTATCGAGTAGTCGGTGCGATTTCCTTCAAAATAGTCAAATGGAACAAGTTAATCATACAGAATATTAAGAGTAGTTAATAGTATTTCGTAGCATAATATGAACTCATTTATAAAAGCTTTTTCTTCATATTAGCGTTTTATAAGTTTAAATTCGGGTAGTACCTACCCGTTAAGTTCATACTTAGTAGCTAATATACAATTCAACTACTACAATTCTATATGAAAAACTGATTATAATAATATTCCGCGTTCAAACTTTTACACAATATTTTACAAACTTACAATACCGCTTATTTTACATATAGCATGAAATATAGCACACAATAAATTTGATACAAGATGGTTGTGAAGATAATTCTAGCTAGTACACAAGTCGTTCAGCAAAGACAATAAAGACACGTAATTCATACGTCCAGAAACAAGTCATGCATTCTGGTTTTACTAGGATTACTTCCCATCCTTGGTCTTGTGGAACATAACCGTTATGGCCGTTGATAAGACAGCGTGTTGTAACGTCGTCAAAGGGACGAGGGTTACGTAATGTCCAACAGTCCCGTAACAATCTAAAAACCTCATTTCTTACCCTAATTACCGACTCCGTCACTTGTGGGAACGTTTTGTTTAATAGTTGTAGCCCGATGTTCTTGTTCTCACTTTGGTGAGAAGCGAACATTACTAATCCGTAAGCATAACATGCTTCTTTATGTTGCATGTTAGCCGCTTTTTCTAAATCACGAAGTCCAATATTCGGATATATTGAGTCAAAATAATTTCTTAACCCATTGCGTAAAATAGCATTTGGGTTCCCCGCAATATATGCGTCAAAGTAAACACATCGTAACTTATGGATTTCCCAATGTGATATCCCCCATCTTTCGAACGAAAGCCTTTTATAAACCAAGGCATTCTTGGAACGTTCTTCGAATGTCTTACAAACTGATCTCGCCTTAAATAGTTGTGCCGAGGAATTCTGACCGACTCTAGACAAGATTTCATCAATCATGTCTCCGGGTAGGTCTCTTAAAATATTGAGTTGTCTATCCATTTTGTGTTTTTATACTGTAAAATAGACAAGAGTTAGATTCATAAAAAAAATACTTATTAATACAAGCAATTTTTACATATATCATAAAGCATAAGCACACTATATTACATATATTACACCACACGAATACAACTATCTTATTCCGACTCGCTCGTTTCTTCTTGTTCGGTTTTGGTTCGTGTTGCCAAGTTTCTAGGGATATATGATGTTCCCCTAATACGAGCCGTCGTTTTCCACATTGGTTTAGAAAAACCTGGTGGTTTAGAGGTTCTCGGGTCATTGTTACAACTTAAGGACTTCGGGGGTTGACGATACATATAAAGTTCATCGGGGTTGGAATTAGATTTCTCTATTTTTATGCCCTTTCCCTTATTATTTTCTTTTGCCTTTTTAAATTCAGTTGGGGTAATTTCTATAACATCATCGGAATTCTCGTCAGAATCCGATTCATCGGAGAATTGGTAATCCTCCCAATATTTTGCTTCCTTAGCGAAAACACCATTGACCATAATTAACCTTGGTCGGTTGATTGAGGATTTTCTTTTACTTAACCGTTTTATTATTTCCCCCACCGGTTCTATTTCTTCATCCGGTTCCGATTCTTCTTCCGGTTCCGATTCTTCTTCTGGTTCCGACTCTTCTTCCGGTTCCTCTTCGGGAACTTGTGAATCAGTCCACGAATCATTCCAATTTACATTTGACTCTTCATTATTATTAGGTGAGTCAATGGGACTTGTTCTAGAGGTAGACATCTATCACATAATATCTAACGCGTTAAGAGATTAATATATCACATAATATTCACATGTTAAAAATATATAGTTTCCAACAAAATTTGTTAAGCAATCATTTTTCAAGTAAACACGGTCGAAGTCCAGACTCACTAATGCATCCTAACAAACTCGATAAGACACACTAATGCAAAATTCTGGTTCTCTAAGACCAACGCTCGGATACCAACTGAAATGTCCCGTTCTTATTGATTAAAAACGTTCCATATTAATTGATTTCGTTGCGAGGTCTTGACCTCTATATGAGACGTTTTTCAAAGACTGCATTCATTTTTAAAACAAACCATAACCTTTATTTCATAAATAAAGGTTTAAAAAGCTTTACGTAGATTATCAAATAATGATAATCTAAAATGTCCTGTTTACACACGACCATTACATAATGGTTTACAATACAAATATGTTACATCGAAATCAGTTTCTTGAATGCAGTTTTTACACAATATCATACAAACATGGACTCCAAATCTTGTCCTTATTTTAGTATGCAACAGCGGAAGCTCTTAGTATTCACCTGAGAATAAACATGCTTTAAACGTCAACAAAAATGTTGGTGAGTTATAGGTTTAACCTATATATATCAAATCGTAACAATAGACCACAAGATTTCATATTTCAATACACATCCCATACATAGAGATAAAAATCATTCATATGGTGAACACCTGGTAACCGACATTAACAAGATGCATATATATAAGAATATCCCCATCATTCCGGGACACCCTTCGGATATGATATAAATTTCGAAGTACTAAAGCATCCGGTACTTTGGATGGGGTTTGTTAGGCCCAATAGATCTATCTTTAGGATTCGAGTCAATTAGGGTGTCTGTTCCCTAATTCTTAGATTACCAGACTTAATAAAAAGGGGCATATTCGATTTCGATAATTCAACCATAGAATGTAGTTTCACGTACTTGTGTCTATTTTGTAAATCATTTATAAAACCTGCATGTATTCTCATCCCAAAAATATTTGATTTTAAAAGTGGGACTATAACTCACTTTCACAGATTTTTACTTCGTCGGGAAGTAAGACTTGGCCACTGGTTGATTCACGAACCTATAACAATATATACATATATATCAAAGTATGTTTAAAATATATTTACAACACTTTTAATATATTTTGATGTTTTAAGTTTATTAAGTCAGCTGTCCTCGTTAGTAACCTACAACTAGTTGTCCACAGTTAGATGTACAGAAATAAATCGATAAATATTATCTTGAATCAATCCACGACCCAGTGTATACGTATCTCAGTATTGATCACAACTCAAACTATATATATTTTGGAATCAACCTCAACCCTGTATAGCTAACTCCAACATTCACATATAGAGTGTCTATGGTTGTTCCGAAATATATATAGATGTGTCGACGTGATAGGTCGAAACATTGTATACTTGTCTATGGTATCTCAAGATTACATAATATACACTACAAGTTGATTAAGTTATGGTTGGAATAGATTTGTTACCAATTTTCACGTAGCTAAAATGAGAAAAATTATCCAATCTTGTTTTACCCATAACTTCTTCATTTTAAATCCGTTTTGAGTGAATCAAATTGATATGGTTTCATATTGAACTCTATTTTATGAATCTAAACAGAAAAGTATAGGTTTATAGTCGGAAAAATAAGTTACAAGTCGTTTTTGTAAAGGTAGTCATTTCAGTCGAAAGAACGACGTCTAGATGACCATTTTAGAAAACATACTTCCACTTTGAGTTTAACCATAATTTTTGGATATAGTTTCATGTTCATAATAAAAATCATTTTCTCAGAATAACAACTTTTAAATCAAAGTTTATCATAGTTTTTAATTAACTAACCCAAAACAGCCCGCGGTGTTACTACGACGGCGTAAATCCGGTTTTACGGTGTTTTTCGTGTTTCCAGGTTTTAAATCATTAAGTTAGCATATCATATAGATATAGAACATGTATGTAGTTAATTTTAAAAGTCAAGTTAGAAGGATTAACTTTTTTTTGCGAACAAGTTTAGAATTAACTAAACTATGTTATAGTGATTACGAGTTTAAACCTTCGAATAAGATAGTTTTATATATATGAATCGAATGATGTTATGAACATCATTACTACCTCAAGTTTAGTAGGTAAACCTACTGGAAGTGACAAGAAATGATCTAGCTTCAAAGGATCTTGGATGGCTTGAAAGTTCTTGAAGTAGGATCATGACACAAAAACAAGTTCAAGTAAGATTTTTACTCGAATTAAGATAGTTTATAGTTATAGAAATTGAATCAAAGTTTGAATATGAATATTACCTTGAATAAGAAAGATAACCTACTGTATATAACAAAGGTTTCTTGATCTTAGATGATTACTTGGAATGGATTAGAAAGCTTGGAAGTAAATTAGTAAACTTGAAGGGATTTTTGAAGTGTTCTTGAAGTGTTCTTCCTATAATGATTATAGCTTGATTCTTGAAGTGATTTTTGATGAAGATGATGATTAACTACTGGAAAAATACGTTTATAATAGTGTGTGTGTTGAGAGAGAATTAGAAAGAGAATTGGAAGTGAAATGGAGTGAATGATGAGTGGTAATTGGTGAGTGGTGAGTGGGGTTAAAAGGAGTTCTAGTTAGTTGACTAGCTCATGGTAGAAGTTAAAATTGATTAGTCATACATGACATAATCAAGAGTGGAATCCCATGCTAGTTCCTATTGGTATATACTCATAGTAAGTACGTTTTGAAGCTGTGTATAATACGGGTAAGAATACGACTAGAATTCTTGATGAAAGAAAAGAATGGAAAAGTAACTGTAACCATTTTCGTTAAGTATGAGTGTTTTGATATATGTCTTGAAGTCTTTCAAAAGTATTTTAATACATCTAAATACACTACATGTATATACATTTTAACTGAGTCGTTAAGTCATCGTTAGTCGTTACATGTAAGTGTTGTTTTGAAACCTTTAAGTTAACGATCTCAATTAATGTTGTTAACCCATTGTTTATTATATCTAATGAGATGTTAAATTATTATATTATCATGATATTATGATATATTAATATATCTTAATATGATATATATACATTTAAATGTCGTTACAACGATAATTGTTACATATATGTCTCGTTTCGAAATCCTTAAGTTAGTAGTCTTGTTTATATGTATATAACTCATTGTTAATATACTTATGGAGATAATTACTTATCATAATCTCATGTTAACCATATGTATATCCATATATATATCGTCATGTCGTTTTTACAAGTTTTAACGTTCGTGAATCGCCGATCAACTTGGGTGGTCAATTGTCTATATGAAACATATTTCAATTAATCAAGTCTTAACAAGTTTGATTGCTTAACATGTTGGAAACATTTAATCATGTAAATATCAATCTCAATTAATATATATAAACATGGAAAAGTTCGGATCACTACAAAACCACGACTAGAAGGACTAACACCTTGTCTGCAAGGCCTACCGACATAGATAGGAGACCCAAAGATCGACGAACCATTCATCACATCAATCGCCAATGTTGCGTGATCCGATTGTTCGAAGGAGATAAAAGCAAACCGCCTAAACGACCAAGATTTAATTTCCTTAATCGGCCCAATTTTGGAAAATTCATCATTAAGAAGATTGTGAGAAACCCTATTAAGTCTCCCAACGAAGATAGAATCCCCCAAACTGAAAGAATCAACAGCAGCCATAGAAAGAATCGAAAAGAGATGAAGAAATAAGGAAGAATCGAAGAAAATTGGCCGGAAAATGGCTGAAAAAAGCACCGGGAAGAGAAAGAGCCGTTGGGCTCAAAACCCAAATCAGAGAGAAATAAAGATTTATGAACTCAATAAAAGGATTAGTTGATGTAAAAATTAAAAAGGCATAAAAGAGGTAAAGATGGATGAATAAAAATCACCGGAAGTAAAAAGCTAATCGGGAAAAAAAGGAAAGACCTTACCAGCGAAGTAGGGGTTGGGCATGCAAATTTTGGAGCTTTTAAAGTGGTCATAATAGGTAATGGTTGGTGCAGATTGAAAGTGGAAATAAATGTAAGTAAACGGAAGAAAGAAGTTACCGGAGACGAGAGATTGGGTGGGAGGATTTGAAAAATACCGGTGGGCACATCTCCCAAGTCAGAGAGAAAAACCCTTTCAATCTAGCGGCTCTTTTTTGGGCAGTTACTTTAATGAAAAGTCATTCATTTCCCAAGAATTGTTTAACGGCACAATAGTTAGTTCATGCATATCATAGGCTCTTTAAGGCCTCAACTTTTCAAACCCAAAATAGATAGTAATGGTTGCTCAAATTTATTACAACAATAGATAAACTGAGAACTTTAAGCAAGTATATAAAATTAATGGATCTAAATAAATACTTCACCACTCTAGGATGTTTGGTTTATGCAATACCATAAACTAAATTTGTCTATTCTTTCTTCTAAAAGGGTAGCTTCACTTACTTTGATATGGGTTCAGATTCCAGATTGATGTGTGTAAAATTTCATATAGGTCCAATACTTACTACTACGTTTAAGAATGTGTCATACATCATGTGATGACCCTTCCTAATCCATCCGAACGAAGTCCATATCGATTATAAACGATTCATAACAGTTGATTACATCGCGAGGTACTTGACCTCTATATGATACATTATACAAACATTGCATTCGCTTTTGAAAAGACAATCTTTCATTACATCGAAAGTTGACAGTATGCATATCACTTCTTCATATATATCCGACTATAAATGACTTGATAATAATCTTGATGAACTCAATGACTCGAATGCAACGTCTTTTGAAATATGTCATGAATGACTCCAAGTAATATCTCTAAAATGAGCAAATGCATAGCGGAAGATTTTTTTCATACCTGAGAATAAACATGCTTTAAAGTGTCAACCAAAAGGTTGGTGAGTTCATAGGTTTAATTTCTATATGATAATCATAATATTTAATAAGCCACAAGATTTCATTTAATTAAATGTGCAGGATCATTACAACTGCAAAAAAATCATTCATACGATGAGTCGCCTGGGAACCGACCTTAACATAGAGCGCTTAAGATATCTGGCATCATACATTCCACTATTCAAATGTATGACAAGAACCCTTCGAAGTACTAAAGCATTTCCACTATTCGAAAATGGGGGTGGTTGGTGCCCGTAGATCTACCTTTAGGATTCGCGTCAATTAGTGTTTTTCACTAATTCTTAGGTTACCAAGCATAATAATAATAAGTACAGATATCCGGTATAACAAAACAATCGTAGAATGTAGTTTCATGAATTTGTGCTTATTTTGTAAAATATTTATAAATTTGCATGTATTCTCAGTCCCAAAAATATAAAGAGAAAAATGGAGCAAATGAAACTCACCATACTGTATTTTGTAGTAAAAATACATATGACAATATTGAACAACGCAGGGTTGGCCTTGGATTCACGAACCTATATCATTTATATGTATATATTAAAACACATAATCGTAACTGAACCAATTTATTTGTTATATCCTTAATTTATATCTTATGTATATTTAATTTGTGGATATATTCCAAATGGTTAATATTTATTTAGTTATATTAATATATTTATATACATATACTTGTTTAATATTGTATGTAAAAATCGATGATTTGTTATTTATAAGTATTTATATAAATAATCTTAGTAAGTTTGATATATATATAGTTATATGAAATTTTAATATAAGTATAGTATATATAATAAGATATTTCATGTACAAAATATTTATCTGATTAAAAGTAATAGTGTTGATATTAATGATTTACTAATAATAATAATATCTTTATAAAAAAAATGATAATAATAATGATCCTAATCATAATAATAATAATAATACAACTGTTAGTGGTAATAATAATAATAATAATAATAATAGTCATACTTGTATTTATAATCATAATAAATGAAAGTTTTATCATAATATTTATATTAGTGGTAATAATAGTATTAATAATTATAATACTTGTAATAATAACGTTAATTAATAATGATAATGATAATTCTAAAAATGATAATAATACTAAAAAAAATTTTTTTATATAAATAATACTTGTACTAATACTAACGATGATAATAATCATAACAATAATATTTCTAATATTTAATAATAACAATAATACTAATACTTAATAATAATAATAACAATACTACTAATAATAATAATAACAATAATGAAAATGATAATAATAAAAATAATAATAATTTTTGGTAATAAATTATACCTTCCAAAGTCCTTTTTTAAAAAAATTGCCCGCAACGGAGCTCGAACCCGTGACCACTCGCTCATACTCTAACACCCTTAACCATCCGTCCAAATTTGTGTTTCTGTTATTAATCCCACTCGAAAATTATTTAAACCATTTTTCCTATATTCCCTTTGCCTCTCCTTCTTCTCCAAAACCTAGTCGACTATAATCACACTTGTGGTATAAACAAGTTCTTAAATTCGAACTATATCAGAAATTTAAACAGAAATGTATGTCTAAGGTTGAATCAATTTAATCAGAAACAAAAACTAACAAAATTTAACGATGAACAAAATTAAGGAGATTTTAGACCTTGATTATAGCATGAAAGATGTTTCAATTCCCTCATAGAAACTATAGAAATCGTTAGTTTTAACAGAAATGTCAAAACTTTTACGAATTTTACGATGAACACAATGTTGACTTTTTAAAAAAAATAAACTTTGACTCCACAATTTGTTTTCAATTCGAAAAATTAGAATCTGAAACTTCCCAGAAAGATTAAAAGAGAGATTTATAACAAAACTGCATTAACACTTTTTGAAATTGATTGAAAAATCGAGCTTTTGATTAAATCATCCAAGAACAGAGGTACGTTCTTTATTTTTTTATAAAACTTTCTGGTTAATATATAATTGCAGTTGTAATTATTGGTTGATAATAATAGAGAAATTAATCGGATGGGTTTTATGTTCCAAATAACAGAAATCAAATGGTTTGATTTATAGCTTAAGAAGTCGACATAATTTGAACAAGGATAAACGAATTGAAAAAAAAAATAATAATAAAGCTGGATAAAATTTGCTAACAGATTTCGTTTTTATTGTGATTCTTATTTCTACCCGTGGCCTGATCAGAGACAAGGAAATGATATTCGATAGGGACGTTATACTGACTTCAATTATATATCTGATTCTATATTTAATAACTTAATATTTGTAATTAATTTTTAACATTTATAATACTTGTTTAAATAATAATTAGTAATAATAATAATAGAGTTAATGATAAGGATATTTATAATAATAACAAAATAATAATAATAATAATTGTAGCGACCCCGACAAATCGTCAAGTGACGGCGTCGGCTACGTGGGTCCCATTACCTGATTATAAGTCTTTAAGATAACGTTTGACCAAAATATGTCGCCTTCATTTCAAAATAAAGATTGTTTCAAAGTTTACAAGAATTGTTCAACCAAAAGTTAAGTTACAACGTTATAAGTACGATTGAAATCTAGGCGACACGGTTTAAAGTAAAGTCAAAAGACGCTCCATGAAATGCATGTATACTCGACATCGGATGCAAGTATCAAATAGTAAGCGGAAGCATGTTTCACATATCGTGCATGACCTGAGAAAAACATAGAAATCTGTCAACGAAAACGTTGGTGAAATCATAGGTTTAAGTAAGTAAGTACAAGTGAACCACAAGATTTGCATCAATGAAATAATAGTAATACATTCCAAAAGTTTGTTTCACGAGCACCCAATTATCAAAGCTTAACATTCCTTCCATTGTATACCCCATCACTTAGTGCTAGAACAAACACTGATTCTCGAAAACATATTTCATCCGTAGACGGTAGCGAACCGTCAAAGATGAGGGTTGTCAACCCATATGGCCATATAACATAAGTTCTCGCTTACACCCGGCAAGTGTAACTAATGATAATCGAATTGAGGATTTTTGTTCTAAACTCGTATGTAGAATGTTTGTTTTCCCGTTCTTGTGTTCACTTAGTTCAAAAGAATCGTTTATGTTTTCTCATCCCAAATATAAGTTCAAAAAGAGTAAAAGTGGGACTATGATCTCACCTCGAGTGCACGAGTATAAAAGTACTTCAACAAGTAAACGTGTGCATGAAAGTTGCTTAGCCTTGACCTAAACAAGTAAGTTATATCAATTAACCGGTTACGACACAAGGTCGGGTGAAATGTGTTCAATTAGTCCTATGGCTCGTTACGACTCGAATAGTATAGCATGTGAATCACGTTGTCAAGTTTCATGCAAGAATCAAGTATAAAAGCATGTTAGAACGATTGTAATAAAGTTTGAGTTGACATTTCAAAACCTTACCATTAGAAAGGAAATCTTATTACGTTTCCAACGATATTTGATTCATCGAAAACGGAGTTACGGTCAAAAAGTTATGGCCAAAACAAGTTTGCTGAAGTTCGGATGAAACAGGCAATTGTCACGGCGCGACAAATTGCTCCGCGGCGCGACAAATGCCTATGTTGAAGGTCAGAAAGCTTGAAAAACATGTTCTAAAATCACCCTTTGGGCCACGGCGCGACAAATTGCTCCGCGGCGCGACAATGGCCGTGGCCTGGTCCCTGGCCTGTTTCACTTGTTCAAGGCTTGGTAAAATTTCAAACAAACGCAAAACTCAAACCGTAAACAATTAGGAAGCGTATCTTATACCGTTGGAAAGCTCTTTTGACAAGGAACACAACTAAACATGTTTCATCAAACAAAAACAACATTTTCCATAACCGATTTCTCGTCAAGTGATCGTTTAAAAGTCCATTTTCAAAGTTTCAAGTTCATCAATTGCATTTTAAGTTTCGGGAATCCAATTTACACATACGATATGCCGTTTCGAAGGTAATTAAGCATACATTACAACTAATCACTAACAATTAACATTCCATGGCATTCAAGCATCAAAAGTTCATGTCAAGAACTATCAAACCCTAGTCAAACATCACAAAATCAATATTCATGTTTTTGAAGTTTTCTTAATCAACCTACGCATCAAAACGAAGCTAGTGATACTAGTAACACAATTAAAACATGCACTTTAACAATCTAACAACATTAACTCATCCAAAATCAAGGATTAAGCAAACCCATTTCAAGTTCATGCTAGTTACTCCAAAAACAACAAATCGAGCAAACCAAACATATATTCATGTTAGACTTGAGCCATAGACACTAACTAACACCATTTCAAATCAAAAACACGAATTTAGAGAAATCTAGAGTTTTAGAAATGTTACCCAAACGAGATGAAGTTGGTATCAAATTGTAGAGGATGAAGAGAGGATTCCAAATATGTAATTTGTTTTGTTGTAAGCCTCCTAAATCGAATTTAGATGATGAATGATTGAATTGGGTGTTGTGTGTGTGTGTTCTTGCTAGAGAGAAAGAGAGATGAGGGAGATGGATGGAAATGGATGGAGGAGGTGAAGTGGTTGACTAGTTGACCTAGTCACCACTTTGCCCACTTGTCAACTTAAGTCCCTCATGTTTGTAGTCGGGTGCGGGAATTAACCAAACGAATATTTTTAAAACGCTCGAGTAAACGGGTGATGTCAAAATTAAATAGCGGGAATATAATGAACGTTACTCACGGAAACTATTAATTTAAATACGAAAGATTATGTTTTAAAAAAAAAGACGGTGTTAAAATTAAATTTAACGGAAAAACGCGGGATGTTACATTATCCACACCTCAAAAGAAATTTCGTCCCGAAATTTAGTTGGAAGTAGTAGTTGTTGAATCTTCCTCGAGATCTTGCGTTGCCAATTCTACGAGTGAGGGAGAAGTACGTTCTAGGGTATTTCAACGAATTTTGACGGTCGGGATCATACGATGTTTTAAGGTTTGGCTTCACGATTTATGGTTTCAACCGGTCCTCCTAGGAAGTGAGGGTTATCGTCGATAGTGAGTTCATCAAAGGAGATAACAAGTTCTCGTTTCGCAAAACACGTCTTTGAGTTGATACATCGAATGTAGGATAAACGGAGACCCAAAATGAGTCGGAAAAGTCTAAACGGCTAGCGACGGGTCCAAAACACCCCAAGAATTTAAAGGATCAAAATATCGCGGATTTAGCTTCCTACGTTTCCCGAAACGGATTGCACCTTTCCAAGGTGCGACTCTTAACGTGACGCGGTTTCCCACGTGGAATTTGAAATGTTTACGTCTAACATCGGCGTAGCTCTTGGTGATTACGAGTCGCGTAGGGTTTTACCTGAATATGAATAAATTTTCTCGGTTGCTCATGAACAACCTCGGCCCCGGTGAATTGATCATCGTTTACTTGGTTCGACAAGGGAGAATGACGTTTCCGGTCACATGTGGTTTCAAAAGGAGTGACGTTAAAACTTGAATGAAAATCATTGTAGTACGAGGATTCGGTTAAAGGAAAATACTTTTCTCAAGTAAATTTGAAGTTGGTAATACAAACTTGTATTATGGTTTCCAAGGTTTAAATCACATGTTTGTTCGGTCCGTCGGGTTGTGGATGGTACGCGGTACTCATGTCTAAACGCGGTCCCGAGGCTTCTTGTAAAACTAGAAGTGAAACGAGTATTTCGATACGGGATAATTAACAAAGATACACCGTGTTGGAATAGAATCTCTTAAGATATGTTTGAACGAGTCAGTTAGGGTTCGAAAAAAATGTTCGTTAGGACTATTCACCCTCGTGGCGAATACTTATGTAATATGAGGAGTTTCTCTATCCATGGAGAAATGTTACAAGGAGTTTCTTTAAACGGAAATGCGAACGGTAAAGATAGTAGTGAAATGAGGACTTAGAATAGGATGAGTTTACATCTCGAGGTTGCCATAACGTGCCTCTAGTTGTCAAAAGTTGAAGTCTGAAAGAGAAACGAGGTAGTACACGTAGTTGTATAGTTCGGGGTTGAATAATAGTTGACCGATTATCAGAAACACAAGGGCGTTACGTCAAAGAAGAGTGAAGTATCGTTGGATTGTGTGTTATCTTAAATCCCAGTAATATCAGACGGTGACGGTGAAATAACAGAGGTAGGTAGTGTGGTACGGGATGACGAGAAAATTGATCGGATCCACAATTTAGTATTCGAATTCTTCGTGCAAAATAACGAATTTTAGTTATGTTGATTTTTGAGACGAGAGAGTATGCCTTTCGGCGTTCAAGTAGAAATATTTCCATGTTTGAGTTCCATCTAGTGCTATACGCATTTAGCTAGGAAGGTTGGTGTGAAGAATCACATTCAAGGCTCAGACATGAAGAGGTTTAAAGTTTTCCTTAGTGAGTTAACGAGTTTAAAAGTCGTGTAACACGAGAAAAGTCAGGAATGAATCTTCGGTAAAAATAGACGAGATCTAGGATTTTACGAATACAAGTCTGAGTTGAGAGAGTTTCATGATTACGTGTGGCTTGATTTCGAGATTGATTGTAATGCCTTGACCATTAACATCATGGTCTAGAAAATTTGACTTCGTTTAACAGAAATTCTCACTCGGAGAATTTGGTATAGAGTTGCTCTTTTCTCAAAAGTTCGAGACTAAGATGGTGATGTTGTTCGTTTTCCTTCTTTACTTGAATGAGTTAAGATGTCATCTATAAATACGATAACAGATTTGTCTAGATAAGTTTGCATACGTGGTTTAGGAGGTTCATGAATACGGACAGAGTCCTAAATAAATCGAATGGTACTAAGAGAGATTTACAACTAACGTTGCGAGTTCGGAAAACTCGTCTCCCTTAACCCCCAATTGTGGATACGAGGAAGAGGGTATCGGTTTCCAACCGAAAATTACTTAGTTCACAATATTCTATACATAATTGTAGGGGAAAAATTTCTCCTTAACAAATAGGTTTCGAGCTCCCTAGTTCTATAGGCGTCAAGTCATAATTCTTAACGTATATCCTCCAATAAAATTTATAGGCTCACAATATTTATCCATTGGTCGCTTAAATTGCCTAAGTAGTATCTAGGGGAAAAAGGTGGAATGTAAAGAGTACAAGTCAAAGCCTCGGTTGTAATACGTCTAGCGGTAACCGAATCGAATAAGTATGAAATATATGGTTTGTTGTGAAGGAACGTACCCGTGACTAGTCCATCGTCGTCTCGGGCATCCTAGGTGTCGATGTTGAAAGTTCAATGGCGTGCGTTGGGGTTGATTTTCTTATTTGGGCACACATTCCTAAAATGACCCGGTTGGCCACATTCGAAGCAAGCACCCGTTCTGTGTGCGTTGGGCATCTTTCGAGCGACGGGTCCTTGGCGCCGGTGGCGAAACCTGCCACATCCTTCAAAGTGATGCTTGTGGCATTCGTTACAAAAAGGTAGTTTTCCGGTATAGCCTTTCTTGTCGTTGGAGGCGAAAGGCTTCTTGGCGGGGTTGTTGTTATTGTTGTGGTTGCTTGATTGAGAGGCTTCCCATGTTCTTTTATTGCCGCTCGATTGGTTCTCGATCATGGGTGCCGGTGCTTCCATTTCAGTTACCGTTTCTAAAGTTTGGTGGGCCTTTGCTAAAGCTTCTTGTAGGTTAGTGGGTTGGGATGCCATTACCCCGTGTTGAATGCCCTTAGGGAGGCCATCCATGTAAAGTTCGACTCTTAGTGATTCGGGAGCCATGAGATTCGGACACATTGAGACTAGTTCGGTAAACCGTTGATTATAAGCTCCGAGGTCATTCCCGACCGTTTTCAAATTCCTTAGCCCTTGCTCGAGCCTTCGAGTCTCGTCGCGCGGGAAGTATTCGGTGATCATTCTTTCTCTTAATTCGGCCCAAGAGAGTGTAAGGGCTTCATCGATACCCACTGATTGTACGTACTTGTTCCACCACGAGAGAGCAATGCCGGTGAAAGTGAGGGTGGAAAACTTGACCTTATCTTGGTCTCGACAGCCGCTTGTGTTAAAAACGGTCTCTATTTGTTCAAACCATCGGGTGAGAGTAACCGGTCCTCCGGTTCCATCGAAAGTGGGAGGGTTGTACTTCATGAAGTTCTTGTAGGAGCAACCTTCGCTTGAATTACCGGCTCCATGATTGTTGTTGTTAGAAAAGTGATCGGCCACGGCCGTACCCACGGCGGTGGTTATCATTCGTTGAAGAGCTTGTTCAAGAGTTTCGAGAGGAGTGTTGTGTTGACCTTGGTGAGCCATTGTTCCTTCATGACACAAGAATATCGTTGGTTAGTATTTTCAACAATACTAACCACAGTATGGAATAAGGATAGAGAGAAAATTTTCCTTGACTCGCCTTAAATTCTTTACGTCATAATGTCGGAACGTCCATGTGAATCACCGTAATATAATCCCGGAAATTATATTACCCTGATTCTCATGTGCATTTAACATTACTTCATAAAGTCAAGGTGGCGCATCAACAAAATTTATCAACGTAAGATCAAGATCGAATACGAGTTAGATATGATAGAAGAGTTCGAGTATAAATGCACAATCTGTCAAATAATTCCTACTTCAGTCTATATGCCGGTTGTAGTCTAGATTCACCTATGTACCCTATGACTCGGGGTGGACACAAATGAACTCTAAATCCCTACAACCAAGGCTCTGATACCACCTGTAGCGACAGATGGGGTAGAAACCCACTCAGTGCCTTTCCAGCTAACCGCTTGGTGACCACTGAGTGTACCTCAGACACTGATTTTACGGCCCGCATTTCTGCCAAACTGCCAACCCTCAAATTCCAAGGGATCGCAAGGGGTAAGAGCCAATGCTTCGTCACAGGTAACACTGTGAGAACCCCCTCTACGATTAACCCGCCAAAAAGCATAGTCCGTATGAGTGCCCGGCCTGACAGCCGGCGCGCGTGACTACCTTTACGGCTAAGGTTAAACCAGCTCTGATACCAACTGTAGCGACCCCGACAAATCGTCAAGTGACGGCGTCGGCTACGTGGGTCCCATTACCTGATTATAAGTCTTTAAGATAACGTTTGACCAAAATATGTCGCCTTCATTTCAAAATAAAGATTGTTTCAAAGTTTACAAGAATTGTTCAACCAAAAGTTAAGTTACAACGTTATAAGTACGATTGAAATCTAGGCGACACGGTTTAAAGTAAAGTCAAAAGACGCTCCATGAAATGCATGTATACTCGACATCGGATGCAAGTATCAAATAGTAAGCGGAAGCATGTTTCACATATCGTGCATGACCTGAGAAAAACATAGAAATCTGTCAACGAAAACGTTGGTGAAATCATAGGTTTAAGTAAGTAAGTACAAGTGAACCACAAGATTTGCATCAATGAAATAATAGTAATACATTCCAAAAGTTTGTTTCACGAGCACCCAATTATCAAAGCTTAACATTCCTTCCATTGTATACCCCATCACTTAGTGCTAGAACAAACACTGATTCTCGAAAACATATTTCATCCGTAGACGGTAGCGAACCGTCAAAGATGAGGGTTGTCAACCCATATGGCCATATAACATAAGTTCTCGCTTACACCCGGCAAGTGTAACTAATGATAATCGAATTGAGGATTTTTGTTCTAAACTCGTATGTAGAATGTTTGTTTTCCCGTTCTTGTGTTCACTTAGTTCAAAAGAATCGTTTATGTTTTCTCATCCCAAATATAAGTTCAAAAAGAGTAAAAGTGGGACTATGATCTCACCTCGAGTGCACGAGTATAAAAGTACTTCAACAAGTAAACGTGTGCATGAAAGTTGCTTAGCCTTGACCTAAACAAGTAAGTTATATCAATTAACCGGTTACGACACAAGGTCGGGTGAAATGTGTTCAATTAGTCCTATGGCTCGTTACGACTCGAATAGTATAGCATGTGAATCACGTTGTCAAGTTTCATGCAAGAATCAAGTATAAAAGCATGTTAGAACGATTGTAATAAAGTTTGAGTTGACATTTCAAAACCTTACCATTAGAAAGGAAATCTTATTACGTTTCCAACGATATTTGATTCATCGAAAACGGAGTTACGGTCAAAAAGTTATGGCCAAAACAAGTTTGCTGAAGTTCGGATGAAACAGGCAATTGTCACGGCGCGACAAATTGCTCCGCGGCGCGACAAATGCCTATGTTGAAGGTCAGAAAGCTTGAAAAACATGTTCTAAAATCACCCTTTGGGCCACGGCGCGACAAATTGCTCCGCGGCGCGACAATGGCCGTGGCCTGGTCCCTGGCCTGTTTCACTTGTTCAAGGCTTGGTAAAATTTCAAACAAACGCAAAACTCAAACCGTAAACAATTAGGAAGCGTATCTTATACCGTTGGAAAGCTCTTTTGACAAGGAACACAACTAAACATGTTTCATCAAACAAAAACAACATTTTCCATAACCGATTTCTCGTCAAGTGATCGTTTAAAAGTCCATTTTCAAAGTTTCAAGTTCATCAATTGCATTTTAAGTTTCGGGAATCCAATTTACACATACGATATGCCGTTTCGAAGGTAATTAAGCATACATTACAACTAATCACTAACAATTAACATTCCATGGCATTCAAGCATCAAAAGTTCATGTCAAGAACTATCAAACCCTAGTCAAACATCACAAAATCAATATTCATGTTTTTGAAGTTTTCTTAATCAACCTACGCATCAAAACGAAGCTAGTGATACTAGTAACACAATTAAAACATGCACTTTAACAATCTAACAACATTAACTCATCCAAAATCAAGGATTAAGCAAACCCATTTCAAGTTCATGCTAGTTACTCCAAAAACAACAAATCGAGCAAACCAAACATATATTCATGTTAGACTTGAGCCATAGACACTAACTAACACCATTTCAAATCAAAAACACGAATTTAGAGAAATCTAGAGTTTTAGAAATGTTACCCAAACGAGATGAAGTTGGTATCAAATTGTAGAGGATGAAGAGAGGATTCCAAATATGTAATTTGTTTTGTTGTAAGCCTCCTAAATCGAATTTAGATGATGAATGATTGAATTGGGTGTTGTGTGTGTGTGTTCTTGCTAGAGAGAAAGAGAGATGAGGGAGATGGATGGAAATGGATGGAGGAGGTGAAGTGGTTGACTAGTTGACCTAGTCACCACTTTGCCCACTTGTCAACTTAAGTCCCTCATGTTTGTAGTCGGGTGCGGGAATTAACCAAACGAATATTTTTAAAACGCTCGAGTAAACGGGTGATGTCAAAATTAAATAGCGGGAATATAATGAACGTTACTCACGGAAACTATTAATTTAAATACGAAAGATTATGTTTTAAAAAAAAAGACGGTGTTAAAATTAAATTTAACGGAAAAACGCGGGATGTTACAATAATAATAATAATAATAATAATAATAATAATAATAATAATAATAATAATAAAATCATATTAATACCATACTCTTATTTATAATAATGATATTATTTATAACTATGTTAATAATGATATTAATAATAATATTAATAATAATATCAAAATACTACTAATTAGAATAAATGTAATAAAAAAAATAATAATATCAATAATTTAAAAAAAATAGTTTCTAGTTATTTATAACAATAATAATCATGATAATAACTAAAATTATAATTTTACTACTAATTATAATAATATGACAAGTCAAATGTATTAAATTTCATACATATACAAATATTGATAATACTGATATTAATATCATTATTAATGTTTATGAATGTAATATAACAATTATATCTTAACTTGTATATATAATATGATAACATTTATTGAATATTTATAGTTTATACATTGTGTATATATATATATTTTATAATATAATCTTGGTTAGAAATCATATGTAAATTTATATTATATATATATATATATATATATATATATATATATATATATATATATATATATATATATATATAATATATATATAAACTACTATATATATACAATTATGTTTTAAATGTTAAGTAGATAATTAATTATATATATTAAACAATTAACCACAAAGTATAACATTATACATTTAATATTTTGATAACTTTGGCAAAATATGTTCGAACCATTTATATACAATATACTATATATATATATTCAAAATAAAAATCTTTAGTTATTTAAAATTAGCTTTCATAATAACTAAATTACTTAATAGTTTATTAATATTAATATAATTATTTACATATATAATTATTTATATTTACATTCCTAGTTACAATTAAAGATTCGTGAATCGTCGGAAAAAGTCAAAGGTCAAATGCATTCATGTAAACTGTTCCAAAGTTTTAGAGACTTAACATTACAGTCTTTGCTTATCGTGTCGAGATCATATGAAATTAAGTTTAAATTTGGTCGGAAATTTCCGGGTCGTCACACATCATTACATAATTGATGATAATTTTGTTTTGTACTTGCAAGCCGTTTTTGTCTATCAATATATCAATTACCACCCCTTATAAATTATATTATATTTATATTTTCTTTACCTAAAATGCGTTTGACTTTACTAATATTTGTTGACTTCCAAATTTTAATGGGATAAGGTTTACATTGTGGTATGAACATGTGGAATTAACACTTGTCATAATATTCTATAATTAAGCACCTAACTAGTGTGAGGGTCTGCGCTTAGCAGCGGATATTTGTAGGTGTTTGTGTAACCATGAGGTAATATTGTTGACCACAACTATTACATATAAAACTGAAGTCACGAATGTCTTGATACAATTCCGAAACATCTGCAACATTAATCATAAAGTTGTATACTAATTCATTTAATCAATCTAAATCTAAATACATACATTTGAAATCAACAAAGCTCACGTACCTCCCCGGTGAATTGCACAGTGGTGAATTTGTTGTCCATTCAATACATTCCTTGGAAGATCTGGCCGATGAAAAAAATGTATTAATTAACATATTGTTCAGTGAGTTCTTACTATATTTCAGGGTTCTGTGCTAGTAGATGACCTATTTGTTTTAAATAAAAGAACTTTATTCAGGTAAGGAACACACATGTAGCACGTTAACAAAGTAAAAAATACTTCTTCTAGTGTTATACTAAAGCAGGAGCATATTCACCATCAGACATAGGTGGACAACAAAAAACAGTACCATTTTTCAACCATAAAATTCAACAATGAAACACAATGAACGAAGACCAATCGCAAAACATATTAATACAATTAGTTGACAATCAATTTCCATCAAACCCACATATTTAAACATAAATCATACTCAAAAGAATTACCTATGAATTTTCAAATCTAACATCCAACAAACAGCTTACCTCATAAAGTGCATCGAAAATAAGATCCCTTCATGACCAACAAAAGTCAAATAAACTCATACAAAAACTCAACGAATAACTTCATAGAATCTGAAAAACAAATCAAGAACATCATTACCCAAATTAAATTATATAAACCGCGTTTGAATTAGCATACAACAATTAAAAGATTCAAACTTTAATTGTAAATATTTACCTCTTAGTTTACTTGCACCGAAACGCACAAAATCCAGATTAATACTTTAGTACCAAATCATCATTGGTGGCTCAAGAGGACATCGACCTGCAATTTGAATATCAGACAGACAACTTTAATTAAACCATCTACCTTACACTCAAATTTAGATCGATCACACACATATAGATGTATAAATAGAGAAGTTAAGCAAGTTATTCAAAAATCATAATCATGCATATTATAAATTGAAAACAATCTATAAGTTGCATTACTTTTAGAAGCTGAACTACTCATCAAATCTACATTATTGATTCTTCTAAACAAAATAGAAACAAACACATAAGGATAAAGTTGATATCAATTAAACGCACATAAGAAAATTGATACTTATAATTCATCAAATTTATATACCAACTGCCTTCAATCAAGAAAATGGACCACAACATCACACCTGCAAAATTGTTGTTAAAATCTAAGCAATAGAAACTATTGACACATATAAACATTATAACTAAGTTTAAAAAAAGGATATTACCATCAAGTCTTTTTGTCTCCCAAATGTAGTCGAAATTTTTTTGTTGAATCATCTTCATATAATATAATGATCTAAATACCTTCCAGATTGGTTTGATTATACACAAAGCTCTAAAGAGAAGGGCCTGCCAGTTCCCAAGTTCTCTTTTCGCTCTCTTTCTTTTTTATTTTTATGCTTAGCCACACACTTGAAACGTATTGTGTAGATAAAATATCCAATAGGCTCAGATATGGAGTTGCTGGTTTCGGACAAAAGAAGATTACAAACTCGTAATGGCTGCAAACACACACAGTTGCACACATGGTATGCCGTCTTAGGTGTTGCCTTGCCAGAATACGACTCAAATCTTTTATAGCCGGTAATAGCAATGATCATCATAGCCTTTGTTTTCCATTCACCATCACTAATAACAACACACAAAAAAGTACACATGTTTGTACCAAAGACAGCTGCCGAAATTGTTCCAGAGATTAAGTGGGCATACTAAAGGTGCTAAAAGACAGCTTTATTAGTAAGGTGCTAAAAGACCATTTCCTTTATTAAGGTGCTAAAAGACCAGATTTGTGTATAAAATCAAGTAACTGATTATGAATTGCCATGACTGCAACCTGTACGTTGCCATGCCAAGATACGGACTCATTTTCTCATAGCTTGACCCAACTCCCACATATTCATCACAACCTGTTTTTGTTAAACCTTCATTATAAAAACCTGGCTGATCTTTATTAGGAGATGTGAGTAGCTTCATAAATATACTTCGATCGTCTACACACAGAGACGTTGCCATGTCCAAGGACTGGAGCCAAGCTACGCGTAGTGGCTACCATATCCTAAGACGGTAACGAAACTGCTCGAAACAATCTGAAGACATTCAGCAGAACCGACGATCGTCACCCTCCACATTCATCGTCAACCTGCATTACGTACAATAATATATAGTTTTAGAAGTCTGAGTAAAGGACAGTAACTTTATGCAACTCTTTAATTCGTTTTATCATGTGGTCTCGTTTCCAAGTTAAACATCCTGACTTCCTAAAATAACAGTTAGACCAAAAAAATGCATGTACAAATTAAAACAGTGTCATTAAAATTCCAAAACAGTCCTATTATAAAAGTATTAATTACTTCACTTCTAACCTATAAAACTCAAATCTCCACATCTAATCAAACAGTTGGTATTAAACTTAAATAAATAAGATAAGCTGCTTACCACCGCCCAATATAAGCAGCAGGTATCAAATAATGCATGAAAACCACAAAAGCTAATCATACATGGAAAACTAACTTATGTAGCCTATATATATTATCAAACAACGGCAATACATTCATAAAATGACCAACAACAGCAACACATTCACAATATATTATGACATCAATATATTATATTATGTAGCCTATATTATCAACCAAAAAATGACCAACAAAACATTCACAAACGGCAGTATAAACATACACATACTATAATCTAAAGAAGCATAACAACATGGAAACAAAAGAGGAACCAAAAACACGTATCACCTTTGATGACACTAACAGCAACTCAATTCTAATTTCCATTAATTCTTATCATCACAATACCATCAAACATTGCAATTATCAGAAAAATACTTTTACCACAAATATTACCCTAAGTTTTCCTTAAACAACAAACTTTGGATGGAAATAATGCAAAAAAGAACAAAGCATCACCTTCTTTAAACATAAACTAACTGAACATGTAAGCAATTAATGGATTAGTTGATACAATTAATGGGTCACCTTTAAAAACTATGAATGAATGGGTCAGTTTCAATTTGCAGATCCGCACCTTCGATTTTCAACTCGAGACCTTCAATTTTCAGATCCACACCTTCGGGAAATTAGGGGAAGAAGATCACCAGAAGTGCAGACCATGTGATTGATTTTTGGTCACCCAGAAGCCCTGAATTTGCAGTTGATTTTTTATGAGGGAGAAAAGGAGGGCGAAGGGAGCGGCTGCGATAGTGGCGACGTTGAAAACGGCGTTTGGTGGTGTTGGTGACGACGGATGATGGTGACGGTGACGACCGTGCCGGCGGTACGGGTAGAAGTCGCCAGAGACTTCTCTGGGAGTGAGAAGCAGATGGGGTGAGTTGTAAAAGGCATTTGAAGGGGAAAATAAAATTTCGGCTACAGTGTAACAGTGATTGGGGTCTGGTGACCAGTGGGGTTGCAGGATAATTTATGGTGATTAGTATATTTAGTAATGATGGTGACGGTAATTTGGTGGTGTTGGTGACGACGGATGATGGTGACGGTGACGACCGTGCCGGCGGTACGGGTAGAAGTCGCCAGAGACTTCTCTGGGAGTGAGAAGCAGATGGGGTGAGTAGTAAAAGGCATTTGAAGGGGGAAAAAAAAATTCGGCTACAGTGTGACAGTGATTGGGTTCTGCTGATCAGTGGGATTGCAGGATAATTTACGGTAATTAGTATATTTAGTAACGACAAGTCACCTAATTTAAACTCTCTTTTATATAAGTATAAACTGTTATAATTTTTCACACGCTTATTCAGACGCTTACTTTTGTGAATTGGTTTTTAGAAAGAACTATATTATTCGCATAATAAAGAGAGGAATGACCTTCTCTACTCTTGAGAGTGTTTCACTCTGGGTGGAGAAAAATGACTTGTCTTTATTGTCGGATAGGGGAAGGATTGTCTACATCTCACCTCCCCATACACCACTCATGTGGTATTGGATTTTGTTGTTGTTTTAGGGTGTAAAAATGATCAAAAGTGTATACCATAGACCACATACATATTCTTTTTAAATGCAAACTCAGTCCACTCTTGAACTTGAACCCACAACCTCTTAGTTAAATGAGTTCACTCCATACCGCCGCTAGGCCGATGGCCTTTTGGTCATAAAAACACAGATATATACGTTATCGAAACTTATTACATACATAGTTTTATAATGCATCTTATAAAACAGTAAGCATGTCAAATTTTATTTACTCCGAAACAATAAACAATCTCAGCGATGTGTGGGCCACTCCTATTCAAAATATTAATAGGAAGGATTGCGTGTTTAGGAATAAGCTAAAGTGTGTGAAAAACGCGTTGCGAAATTGGAGTAAATCATACAACAACTTGGATGGTGATATTGAGGTGCTTAAAGACACGGTTACCAATTTGGAGCTTAAAGCCGAAACATGCAACTTAAGTGATAGTGAGAAGATACTATGGAGGGAGTCTAGAAAAAAGTGGATTGAAAAGGAAAGGGTCAAATCTTGCATGCTCAAACAAAAGGCTCGGGTAAAGTGGACTCTAGATGGTGATGAAAATACGAATTTTTTTTATTCGGTGATCAAGAGAAATAATAATGTATGTAACATTAGGGGATTGATGATCAATGGAATTTGGAATGACTCTCCGACCGACATAAAAAATGAAGTTTTCCGACACTTCAAAAGTGTCTTTGAGGAACCGAATGGGGTAAGACCGAGTATGGAGGATTTAAACTACCCGTGTTTATCTCATGAGGATGCAACAATTCTTGAAGTCCCTTTTGACGAGAAAGAAATTAGAGATGCGGTGTTTGATTGTGGAAGCTCAAAGGCCCCGGGCCCGGATGGTTTTAATTTAGGTTTCTACAAAAAAAATTTGGGATTCGATAAAGGATGACTTAATTAGTGCTATCGAGTGGTTTTGGAGTAATGGAGAATTCTCGCGGGGATGTAATGCTTCCTTTGTCACACTTATCCCAAAAAAACCAAACCCACAAGGTTTAAGTGATTTCCGACCCATTAGCTTGATTGGTAGCTCTTATAAAATAATTGCCAAGATCCTTTCTAATAGGTTAAGAAAGCATATTCCTTCTCTTGTAGGCATTGAACAAAGTGCATTTCTTAAAGGTAGGTTTATTTTGGATAGCGCTTTAATTGTAAATGAAAGTGTTGATTACCTAAGGTCGAAGAAGCAAAAAGGTATCCTTTTTAAAGTCGATTTCGAGAAGGCTTTTGATTGCATAAATTGAGATTTTCTATTGGATGTTATGAAAAGTATGGGATTTGGATCCAAATGGAGAAAGTGGATTAGTTCATGTTTAAAATCCGTTTCTATTTCTATCTTAGTGAATGGCTCCCCCACTAAGGAGTTCTCACTAGGGAGAGGTATTCGCCAAGGAGACCCGCTCTGTGACGCCCCGTACTAAATCAACGTGTACGGACCATCAACAACAGGATCATTACAAGGTTAAGTACTATATGCGATTTCAAAAAGAGTTTGCATTCATAATAAAAGTGATGGCTTAACCAACATCAAATGTTTAACAACCCAAAAGTATGCTTCTACGAATAGCAATCATAAGTAATAGTACGTGACCCATAGGTCGTTACAAATACATCGTTTCAAAAGTATCATGTTTGAATGCAAAATAACGTTTCATGCGGTGACATCTCTAATAAGCGCAGCGGGTGTATACAAAGCATGACTAATACAGCGGAAGCAAGCAAACCTTAAGCACCTGAGAAAAACATGCTTAAAAACGTCAACACAAAGGTTGGTGAGCTATAGTTTAAGTATAACAGTAATGTAAGGTAGGCCACGAGATTTCAGTGCTACAAAGAGCGTTTCAAAACAGTAATCCAAATCAGTATGTTTAAGTATATGCTCAACCGTGGGCACTCGGTAACTAACTTAACGTTTAATAATATATCACCCCCTGAAAGTACACTTGGCAAGTGCGTATGTTTATGAAGTATTAAACACTCGTTAAATGCTAGCGCGACTAGCCCGAGTGGGGATGTCAAACCCTATGGATCCATATCTAAGATTCGCGTTCAATTTTCAAAAACCAATGATTAAACGTTACCGAGCTAAAGGGAATGTTTATGCCGTTGTATAACCCACACATATATAAGTTTAAGTACTCGTGCCTAGTATGTAAAACGTAAAATGCGCATGTATTCTCAGTTCCCAAAATAATTAAAGTAAAAAGGGAATGCTATAACTCACAATGATAAAGTAGCGGTAAAGTCGAGTCGGGAAATAAGCAAGTACGTAGGTCCGGAAAGTCCTCAACCTAAGTCAAATAGTACTAAGTCAGTAAATCATCTCAATAGGTTTAAAAGTATGTAAATTAGGTCTTAAAGGTCGTCATCATTCATCATCAAACAAAAGGTGTAAATTAAGTTTCGTTCATGAAAGAAGTTTAAAACAAAGGCTGACTTCGGTCAGTCACTACGGCCTCAATACCTACTGAAATAAGGTGAGACTAGTGGCCATGGATCCGTATATGAGTTCTTTAGTTGTGGTAAAAATTACAGAATCAAACTCATCTTCGTTTGACCGTGGCGACGGTCTAAGTGCGAGTAGGTCAGAATTTTCAGCACAACGTTAAATGGACATAGTGACGATCGGAGAGCCATAAATCCTAAACCGTAACTCGGATTAAGACGAGTCCTATATGAAAAGTTATCTACTCGAACAGAGATATCTGAAAATCATAATTACAGTAGCCCAGATCATACTTATCAGACCTAGAGACAGTAAAACTGTAGGTTCCGGGGTTTCTTGGTACTCGATGCTTATCACGGTTCTCATCCTTAATGCATATAGCTTCAAGTGTACAACTCGTTGATGTGTTTACATCATCTTTACCAAGTTTTGACCATCACAACCCAAGTGTAAGTCCAAGATAAGTAGCACAACTCAATTAAGTGCTGCAAGTGTTTTGATGAACCAAAGTTACATCAAAGTCTTAGATTTAACACATACATGAACTATAAAAGTAATATTAACCAAGTTTTGACTATTATGACACAAGTGTAGGTCTAAGACATGTAGCACAACTCACTTAAGAGTTGTATGAAGTTTGATGAACCGAAGTTACATCAAGGTCTTAGTTCTAACACATACATGAACTTTAAAACTAATAATAAGTTACAAACTTGAAAGTAAACTTATAAAATCAAGATCTTAAGTTGTAGAACATAGCTCTTAGTTAGATCTTGAAGATCCTAGACCCAAAAGTCTAGATCTAACATAAGTGTACCAAGTTATAATTAAAGAAAGCTTACTTACATGTCCTTGAACTTTTAAAGTTAATTTTAGTTCAAGAAAGTATGAGATCAAAGTTAACTTGTAACACTTGACCATTAAAACCAACAAACATGAAATTAAAGTGCATAATATAAAGAAACAAGCTAAGTAAACAAGTAACTAGTTCATGGGTTGTTCATACTTTAAAGATTCAAACCAAAGTTTGATCTTTAAGAATGTAAACTTTAAGTTTACAAACATGACTTACAAGTAATGATTCTACAACCATGAACTTAAAATCTTTTAACATATTAAGTGTAGAACATAAACTAGAAAGTTTATGTTCTTGTGTGTTCTTGTAAATACAAGATAAATGAAGAACAAACTAACAAGTTTGATTCTTGAAAACTAGTAAGTAACTAACTAACAAATACATGTAACTAAACAACAACCAAGAACAAGTGATTAAAACAAACAATGATGATGATAAGAGAGTGTTGTTAGGCCACGGTTTTGGCCAAAGAAAAGGAAGAAAAAAAAAGAAGTTCTTGCTACTTACAATTTAGAGAGAAAAGGAGAGAAAAGTTGAGAGGAATTAAGTGTGTGTTTTTGGAATGAGAGATTGCAAATGAATGCTAGTGAACAAGTAGTCAAAAAAAAAAAAATTTGAACTCCCTTATTCCAAGGGATGGCCGAAGGTTGGAGGGGAATCAAGAGGGAAAGAAATGTCCACAAGGTTCTTGTATGTAAAGCATTAAAAAGTTGGTTACAAGAGGTAGTTTCATGGGGATTATGGTGTGACTAGATTCCTTAAGTCTTTAACTAACTAGTTAAGTTCAAATAGATTACTTACATGTAAGTATGGGCTAATGAGTCCACTAAAGAAGTAGGGTGGGCTTCTAAAGTCCAATAACACTAATGAAAGCCCAAGTTTAAGTAACTCACAAGTTAATCCAATTAAAGCCCAAGTAATTAACTAATAACCTTAGTATATTAAAATGATTAATAAAATCAATCATGAATGCAAATAATATCTAAAAATATTATTCGTGAAAGTTTCGTGTGTCACAAAGACGTTTCGGGCATTCAAAAGTCATGTATGGTTAATCATGGTAACAAGTAAATGTAATAACATACATTCGTTAAATCACAAGTATTAATAATAACCATTATTAATTAAAGATGGTAAAGTCAGGGTCGTTACATTACCCACCTGTTAAAGAAAATTTCGTCCCGAAATTTTAAGGAGTGACCAAACAAAGGTACCGTTTTCGGATAAGAAGGGCGTATCAAAGTTCCATGAGGCTCGTGGGCTCAGAAGTAAGTTATCTACCTTGAAAGGTACTTCGGCGTATGAAAGTGAGAATAGGTATATGCCGTTAATTAAACCTCTTGTCCTAAGAGATCAACAAATTGATTTCTTTTTTGATTAACAGGAGTATGTCATCTGAATATATATCCACAAAAGGAAAGATGGTGTGTTTAGCCTTACAGGCACCTTCAGTAAGCTGGATGCGTGAAATGCATCCTGAATATTTCTAAGCTCATCTAAAACATCGAGCGTTTATGTCGTGATACAAAGCTGACAGGTATAATGGAAAACATGGTGATCACAACCATGCGATTTGATGTCTGGATAGTGTTAGCCACGGATTTTACTAACCCCCTTGATTTCGAAAGGAGATCATAGGCATAAGGAACCCAATATTTAAGAATGTTTCATTTGAACAAGTGAATTGAAATTTAGCTAAAAGTGATCAATCGGACTGGCAAGCCATAATTATTCATAGTGTCTTCAGAACGGTCTGAACGAACAATGAGGGATATCACCTAGTTTACCATACTGCAGGTGAACCTATCCTTGGATGAAATGAAAACACAGTTCCGCAATGTAACTTCATCCTTTCAGTTACATGTTGAAGTTAGGGTTAACGTTAACTAGAGCAATCATACAGTTGCAACCAATGAAGGAAGGAACATATAGGGTATCCACTTCAGTGTCGTAAATGTTTTAAGCAGTCCCCTCCCACGGGATAACAAGATTCATAGGTTCTCAAAGTATCTTATATTACATTTCCGAAAGAAAGTCGCACGAAAGGTGTGGTATTGAACGTGGGTGAACTCTTCGAGTGGTTCGTTTTGAATTTATCCGTGTACTTAAGGGGATGTGCGGATGAGAAGATACGTGAACCCTTGGTCCTAACGAATGGTTTACTCCGAGTGAAAAGAATCTCCAAAATTGATTCTTGTGTCTCAACATACTGATTCATAGAGATGAGGTTTACGAGGGGGTTGTGATTTGCCGTGAAGTATTGAGAACAGTAACCCACCTAGTACCTTTCCTACAATAGGATGACCAATGAGTGTACCTCAGAAAACTGATTTATCGGCCCGCGTTCTTGTCATGTCTAGCTTTAAAAAGAACATTTTATGGGTGCAAAAATTTTCTAACAAATTTTATAAAACCGCCATCCAAAGTGGCTCAAGAGTTTTTAACAAAGATCTTAATAGTAAGTTTCATCTCTAACAGAGGGCGAGAAAAAGTGTGATCCATACATGGTGTAGTCTAATACGAAAACCTTTAATAAAATCAACTAAGGGAGTTTTTTTTTTTTTTTTTGAAAAAAAACAATACCTTTAAACGTTTGTTGTGATAACGTAAACGGAACGAAGTTCCTAGTAAATTTAGAAGTAGGTACAACGTGTACCATTTTGCACAAAACTATTTGACTTAAGTTGAATAACTCGGTAAAGGAGCGTTTTTTAAATAATTTGAAGATATAACTTATTATCAAAATAAGTAAGTATAAATTTATACATATATGATTTTATAAATCGTATAAGTGACAGATAAGTTTTTAGTACTTTCATTGTCTGTAAATCTTGTGAGGATTGCACAATTAAACAACGTGTAAAATTCTTGATAAACATAGTTTTTCATATTTTAAGGGTTACGAGTTGGAAAAGATTGAGTGGAAAAGCTTTGAATCATCGGGTGACCAGTTACTAGGTAATGAAGACTAATGACATAAATGTAGTTTTGGTAATTATCTGGACACAAGTCTTTGGGCCAAAAATATATATATATATACGTGCGAAGCCATTGCTAAAAGTGAGGTACGAAGGATAGAGCACGAGGATGGGAAGTTAATTGCTTCTTGAATTTGCAAAGTGCCAAACAGGTTATGACTAGTATTAAAGTCGGAATGATGATGGTGTTAATACCACTAAATGAAAATCCCTTGGAATGAGTCAGAACTTAGAGTTATGTAAGAAAGGGCATTGTCTCAACAGACATGGCAAATAAGATCCTTGGGGTAACGCAATCCAAAGGCTCTGAACGACGTGGCAGAAGTGTCTTCAACACATACACAATGAATCTCTCGATTTCGACGGTTATAAGGCCTTTATGATGACTTGGATACGAATAACACGAAAAGTTTTATATAATAAGCAACGAAAGTTTTATAGAGACTGTTTATGGTGACAATGTAAGAGAATAAACGAAGTTCTTGGTAAATTAGGGTTAAGTACAACACGTACCGTTCAAAGTATAATATCCGTTGAATGAAGGATTTGATTTGTAAAAGTGAAAGTAAAGTTTTATATGTATTTGTCAAAAATAAGTAATCATTTACTCTATTTTATATAACGGGTACGATTTCAAAAATTTGCATGAATGGCAAACAAAATAAATTTATTTTTATAAAGCTCTGAGAGGATAGCACAGTAAAAATAATGTGTGTAAAATTTTGGCAAACAAAATTTTCATATTTCGGAGGTTACCAGTTGGAAAAGATTGATGAGAATCGAGTAAAAGACTTTTGAAAATTTCGAGTGATATTTGAGGTAATAAAAACCATTGAATTTATATGTGATTGATGACTATTAGTAGGGCATAAGTCTTTTGACCAAAAATGCTTAAGTGTGAAGTTGTTGCTTATAAGTGAGTTACGAATGGGAGTGTATGAGGTTGAGAGTTAACCACTCATTGATTTTAGGAAAAAAAATTTCGAACTAGTACGACTAATATCGAGGTAAGAAGGATGATGGTGTAGTTATCATCGAATAAGAAATTCCTCGTAATAAGTTAGGACTTAGAGTTGCGTAAGAATGAGTATCAAATGAGATTCTTGGGAAATCTTCAATACAGAATTTGAATTGCTGAAGTGGCGGAATACAATTTCCTTTAAGTATCGTTGTGCAAGTTTGTCCATTGTATCGATTTCTTCCATGGCTAGAAAGTGAGCAGTTTTTGTGAGATGGTCAATAATAACCCGGATGATGTCCTAACTGTCTATCGTTTTCAGTAGCTTCGTGATGAAATCCATTGTTATTCCTTCCCACTTCCATTGTGGGCTTTCGGTTTGTTGAAGTAACCCAGGTGGCTTTTGGCTTGCCATTCTCGTGCGGTATACTAAAAATTTTCTCACTATCAACATCCTTCGCTTTCATCCTTGAAAGTCAGTTTGTTCCAACTATTTCATCAAAGCTTCCTAACTTGATGAATATTAGGTTATTCTTATAGTTCATCCCAACTATTGCATCCAATTTCCCTTATTGATGGGTGTTAGGTTAATCCTAAGGTTCATTCCATCCAATCTTATTATACTGCCGTGAAAATTTTATCAATCTTCTCAAATAACATATGTCTGCGTGTAGGTAACTAATCCCTTTCAACTACTACATTAAAACTTCCAAGTTTGGTTAATATGAGGTCATCTCCAAATGACCCACCTGTTAATCTTGAAGTACTACCTTAAATTATTTCTCTATCTTTCTCTGCTTACCATTTGCTTGTCCTATAGAATACTTAACCCTCATAGTTGTTATTGGCTTATTAGTCATGACACTAAGGTTCTTAGATATAAGGTTTCTATCGCTCCGGTATTAAACAACCTTGAGATAGTAAAACGTTGTGATGAAACGTACCCTAACTGAAATCAGGATCCATGCGAGTTTCCATAACTGAGATAACGATTGCTCAACCGCAAGTCAGTACAAGGTTTTTCCTATTTGAGAACTTTTTCCTTAAATGACCAGGGTGTCGGTATCTATAACAAATTTTTGGGTTATCAATTTTACAATCAAGGCCCTTCTTGTACAGTATCTGGGCTGTGTGGTTATTCTTTCCCTACCTTTAACAGGCTACAATGTGTATGCTCAAATGATCCCTGCCAAAATTTTCCCTGGATCACCCCATATTCCTCATGTAGTAACATTGGAACTTCTGCATGATTTACTTCAATATAATCACGCTGGCCTGGCGTCATTATATTGTACTAAATCGTACGTTCATTCCAATATCATTTCATATGGTCAATGTAACGTGATCACTTCCAATTATACACAATTTCATCTAACGGTGCTTTATCTATGCCATCTCAAAACGGAATCGACATAACTAATCTCATAGTTTCTCGATGTGGGTGCGTAGGTTCCGTAGGTCATGTATTAATGCCTAAGTGTCCCGAAGTTTCTTCAAAGGTTCGGATTCAGGTAACGTTGTTAGGTTCCTTCTAGATATTCATTCCGGGTCTCGCGTCGGGTTGTACGTGTAGCAAGTAGTGATACGATATGTCTCGAGGCGACTCGTAAGTCCTTGGGTATGGCTGAGTATTAGTAGAAGACACTATGACCTCATTAAAGGGAGTGCCTTCCCGACTTCTCCAATGTCTAGGAGTGGTAGGGACCTAAGTGCAGAAGTGTCGTTAGATCGTTGAGCAGTCGTGAAGAATGAAAGAGTTAAGTGACGGTCATGAAAGCGTACAGTGTATGTGTCAACTGAACAATCTTCTAAATTGCGTGAAGTAATGTTTCGATCTCTGGAACGGTGGAACAGTAGTAACAGGTGTATTACACTACTAGTTCTTAGGGTTAGACGAGTGGGAAAGTAGTTCAGGAAAACATCTGAACTGGTAAGGATAAGTTCTCCAAGTCGGTATAGCGGATAGTGGACAGGTAGCAAGAGCGTAATCAGGCATAACAACTACAGCAGCCTAGGTCATTTACAGCAGCACGTAGCATGGCAATAGTAACAGTATCATACCGAGGTAACATGCTAAAGGCAGATAGTGGCATGCAGTAATGTAACACAGTAGCATGCAATCGAAAGTAGGTAATATCATTAGCGTAAACAAGTAGCAGCATACGATATATAGTAGTAAAAGCAAGCAGCAGTATGCAGTAAGTTTAGCGAAAACAAGTAAACTAGCAAGTTGTAGATTAGTCCTATTAGTGAATCCTACTTGGGTCGGTCTTAGACTCACTAATGCAACCTAATTCCCTATAACCAATGCTCTGATACCAAATGTGACGCCCCGTACTAAATCAACATGTACGGACCATCAACAACAGGATCATTACAAGGTTAAGTACTATATGCGATTTCAAAAAGAGTTTGCATTCATAATAAAAGTGATGGCTTAACCAACATCAAATGTTTAACAACCCAAAAGTATGCTTCTAGGAATAGCAATCATAAGTAATAGTACGTGACCCCTAGGTCGTTACAAATACATCGTTTCAAAAGTATCATGTTTGAATGCAAAATAACGTTTCATGCGGTGACATCTCTAATAAGTGCAGCGGGTGTCTACAAAGCATGACTAATACAGCGGAAGCAAGCAAACCTTAAGCACCTGAGAAAAACATGCTTAAAAACGTCAACACAAAGGTTGGTGAGCTATAGTTTAAGTATAACAGTAATGTAAGGTAGGCCACGAGATTTCAGTGCTACAAGCGTTTCAAAACAGTAATCCAAATCAGTATGTTTAAGTATATGCTCAATCGTGGGCACTCGGTAACTAACTTAACGTTTAATAATATATCTGATGTGTGCAGCGGGGTGTACGAAATAGTATTAATTTAAATACGAAATACGACGAAATATTACACAAGTTTTAATTATTTATTTACAAAATGGATATACTTAAACCTTGCTACAACACTATAGGCAGTGTACCTAATCGTAGAGTAGTATAGTTTTTAGTAAGTCCGGTTCGTTCCACAGGGAGACGACTTATTTTACACTATATTTTAAACAACTATATTTGTACAAAATATATATTTTTATATATAATAATAAAAAAAAGGGGGTTTACCGTTTAATGACCGGTTTGTCGATTTTAAAACTTTAGTCGCAGTTAAAACCTAATGTAAAATATTAAAAATAAATACAACTTAATTTAAAGCGTAAAGTAAATAACGATAATGAAATTGCGATAAATAAAATTGCGATAATTAAAAAGTACGATAATTAAAAGTGCAATTAAATATGAAAATAAAGGAATTATGCTTATTTAAACTTCCGTAATCATGATGTTTGACGTGTTGATTTTTAGTTTATTCCCATGGGTTAATTGTTCTTTGTCCTGGATTATTTAATATGCCCGTCTGGTTTTTGTCCATAACAGTCCATCAGTCATAAATATAAAGTGCGAGTGTCCTCGTCAAATTATCCTTATATCTGAAGTCAAATATTCCAACTAATTGGGGACTTAAACTGTAACAAGGTTTTAATACTTTGTTTAATAATTACACCAGGATATCGACTGCGTGTAAACCAAGGTTTAATACTTTGTTAACAATTACGCCAAGTTTCCTTGTACATAATTTCACCCCTGTTTTAATAATTCCATAGACTATTAATCCATTCCCGTGTCCGGTTAAATGAACGATTATTCGTACATATAAATATCCCGCCCATCGTGTCCGATCGAGTGTATGTGGTTATTTATAGGTACGTCCAATTGTAAATCTTCATATTAAATTAACAAACTATCATTTAGTTAAACAAATATAAAGCCCATTAATAGCCCATAGTCTAATTTCCACAAGTGTCGTTCTTTTGTCCAAACCCCAATTATGGTACAAAGCCCAATTACCCAATTTTAATATTTTTAGCCCAACATCATGATTACTTCGTCTTAAATAAGCATAATAATAACTTAAATACGAGACATTAATTTAAAAAGGAGAACATAGCTTACATTGATTATTTATCGCGTAGTGTTACACGGACAGAGCTCCGACTTTAAAACCCGTAAAATAACCTTTGCATAACCCAAAACTAATCTAATATAAAACTAACCTATATTATATATATATATATATATTATATATATATTATACTAAACAGAGGGAGTAATATATATTTTTGTGTGTATAAATTCGTTGCCCAAACTTGCAATTTATAGGAATGTGGCCAGAAAAAGTAGGCCATGCGATCGCATGAGATTTGTGCTTCCAGGCCATGCGATCGCATGGCCAGCTGGATCCAGCCACATTTGCTTGTTTTCTTCTTTGTCGACATAATATATAAATATATATAATATATATATATAATTTATATAATTATATATATATATATTATATTATATTCTTGTGCATAGTAGACTTGTAATTTTTGGTCCGTTGCGTCGGGCGTTGATAGTTGACTCTGGTCCCAGTTCCGGATTTTCGAACGTCCTTTCGTATAATTTAATATCTTGTACTTTGCGTTCCGCAACTTGTACTCTTGTCATTTTTAGACGTTTCTCATCAATAATTTGAACCACTTGGATTGTATATTGTACATTTGAGCTTTTTGGACGTTTGCATCTTCAAATCTTCGTTTTCGCCTTTTGTCTTCGCACTTATTTATTTAAACGATTACAACTTAAAAATAGAATAATTACAACTAAAAACTTTACATATTGGAAGGATATTGATACTAAATATATGTTCATTTGGTGCACTATCAAATATCCCCACATGATCATGCATATTTTAACCGTGGGGTTTAATATGCCTGCTCAATACATAAGGAGGGGTTTAAGGATCTTAGAACGTGGCTCTCCGGTCCGGCTACCGTGAATAACCCTGGCCGACATGATGATGTCGGCGGGGTGGCCAAGTGATTAAGTCCACCTTCGATAGCGGTCGCTGATCAGAAGGCCCCAAATAAGGTCGTAGATACTAGCTTACAAAAGACTAACCTGTTAACCTTGAAAAGATGTTGAATGATGCTGTTTTACGTAATGTGTATCGTATGCGATGGTTACGTAATGTGCTGTGTCCGGTAAACGATGATTAGGGTTTGTATTTATAGGCAAACCCTAATTCTAGAACCGTCCCAGATCATGATAATCTCATCCATAACTGACTCCCCCGAATCACGGATATAATTATGGAAAAGATATTTACTTGACAGCTAAGCAACCACCGTACCGGGAACAAAGGCATTCGCACACCGCATACCGCATACAAGAACACGCATACGCACAATAGTGATTGTCCGCATACTCTTGAGGTGCGCCTGCGGGTGGCGGTATCATTATGTCCCCCCAGTTTGATGTTATATGGCGCGAGGCGTATGATATCAAACTATTAAGCGAAAGAAAAAACAAGAAAACGGCTAGCATTTAATATTCCGCGTGCGCCTCGATGCCATTAAATGCCTGTCACGATCGCAGAAGCCCATTCGGTGGACATGACATAAAGTGGCAATGTGTCAGGCGCGTGCCAACCACGCGCGTTCATGTAATCATACCCAACTGGCATCCACGCGCATAAAAAAGTGCTGGCCGTCGATTGCGTAACACGTGTACAGCCACGATCACACTACTCCATCCAATCTTCCCTATAAATACCCCATTTTGCAACTCATTTCCACTTTCCTGCTTCAAGCTTCCTCGTTACGCTGCCAATTTGAATTCCGATCAAAAATCGAACATTTCGGCCACCATTTAAAGGTTAGTATTCATCCGATTACTCCTGGAAAATGACTAAATCTAACGAGACGTATGTAGATAGCGTAGAGTCTGTTATAGAGCAGAAGCGCATAGATTACTTAGTGAAACAGTATCCTCCCTTAGCCAAGTACAATCCGGTGCCCCCTTTGTCCAATCAGCGAGCCCACGAGCCACCGAAGAAGAAGGTGGCGATTTACGAACATGCTTTTAAGCATGGCAACTTTAGGGTTCCTCCCACTGATTTCTTCCTGGGCGTGCTAGATCACTTTAAGGTCGGATTAGGTCAGTTACACCCTTACGCTATAGGAAAAATAGTCTTGTTCGAGATGTGGTGCGTTGCACTCAAGAAAGTGCCCCTGGTGAAGGTGTTTTGCCATTTATACCGACTAGCCCACCACCACAAATCGTGGTTCACCTTCTTCGCTCGTCAAAACTTCACCAAGACCCCAAAATCGAATGCGGGGAATTGGAAAGAAACATTCTTTTTCGTCGACCAAACTGTGGTGAGTGCGAACTTCCCGCAAATGCTGATATGGTTCGAGAAGGTGGAGAAGGATGTAAACAAGACCCCCGCCCTGGACGAGGATGAAAGGAAACTATTAGCTGAGTGTGCAAACGCACAGCTAGTGCATCGATCATATGGGAACGTAATGCTGCGGCTAAGGAAGATATCCACACACTGGCCATGGGAGGATGTGCGCCCAGCCATAGTCGGACCGGATGGAAAGGGTAGGAATAGTATAATCGCGTACTAAACTATTTTTATATGTATATTATCTAACGCATGTGTGTATCTTTGTAGAAATGAGGATGAAGAAGGTGCTGACTGCGGAAGAGATTGCGGGAATCTCCTTCCGCAAGCAAGATGTGAAAGTACAGCTAGAGCAGGAGAAAGCTAGCGAAAACGTGGAGCAATCGCCGGCGGCATCTGGAAACAAACGCAAAGCCGCTGAGACCTCTGCGGTTCAGCAGAAGAAGAAGAAGATGACTCCCAAACAAAGGGAGGACATGCGGAATGATAACTTTGTTCCAATCGAGCCACGCTCCGCAGAACTACTTCCCCCCATTACTGGTAAGCGTTCATTCCTTGCGCCTTTACCGCATACTAAAGTTCACGTTATAACTGTTTACTGATATGCAGAGCATGTGGAGGAGACGCAGCCGTCCACCCCGCAGGTCAACCCAGATCTCCAAGCTACCGCCACATCAAAGGATAAGACAATACACGTGGATTCCGATTCCACACCAACTCCTCCGCAAGGTAGCTTCCGCGTTGCCAACCTCAGCCAACTCACACAGTCTTCCGCGGAAAATGCCGCAGAGCAGTCTGCGTTCCTGCAGCAAATCTTTCCGGACGAATTCCGCGAGCAACTGGCCGCTCTACCGTTTAACCAGGCGCACAATGCCTTCATTCAAAACGGCCTTGTATTTTTCGGCATGTTTGCGGATCAGGCCCGCCGCTCTTCCAGCATATACCAGCTAGCTTTGTGCAAAGAGGTAGAGCTAGGACTACTGCAGGCGGGTGTAGATCAGGTCAAGAAGGATAGGGATGCTGCTGAGGAGGCGCGTAAGGCGGTTGAGTCGACCGCGAATGAAACCAAAGCCGCGCTGATTGAGGAAAGAAAAAAGAGCCGTGAGCTGGTTGGTGCGGTTGAGCAGGCGAAGGGGGATGCAGAACGTTTGCGGTCGGAGCTTGAGAAAGTTACGAGGGAAAGGGATGACGCGGTAACCAACAGCGAGCTGGCAGAGGCGGATCTAGCGAAGCTGCGCACCGCACTCCCTACCATTGCGCAAAAGGTGATGGACTCAGAGCCTGTGTCCGACAAGTTCAATGCCTACGTTGATGCGGTCAGGGACCATGAAATCAACAAGGCTGTGCAGGAGGTAATCCAAGCTTGCGGTCTAACACCGCCGTTCCCCGACATCGTTCAAAAGAAGCTAAAAGAGGGAACGGCTGCAGCGTTAATGGAGGCGGAAGAAGCCATCAAGTCCATCCCTATCCCCCTAATCAACGCATTCGCTGCGGACCCGAACATGTCGATCGATGGGTTTTTAAAGGAGGATTATTAGTGTTGGATTGCGCCGTAAGTCCTATGCTTAGGCAGGTATTTGTATTTTTGCAGCCCTAAGTCCCGTGTTGGGCAGGCGTTACAAACAATTACCTCTTATGTAACAACTTAATTTGATGTATATATATTCCTAATATGCATGCGTAGTGTGTTTATTTGTTTATATATCGCGAATCAAAACAAAATGTGAACCGCATGCCCATGCGCATAGTTAACCAAAACTCATGCGTATGCGGGTAGTACTGCGTAAAATAAACCAATATTTTAACAATTACCCTTTAATAACTTAGACTCGAAAGCTACTGCGTTGTCGCTTTGTCATGTACTAGAGGTGCACTATAGCTGTATGGTAAGCAACGCAACTAAAAACAATCCAATGTTTTCATGCTTTGAGTTCCTCAAGCAAACCAATGCTTGTAATTTTTTAAGTCGACTTTGCAGCCATCTAGTCTGCGTGGCGCTTGGCTAGGGGAAAACCAATTCCCTTTGCCTGCCGTTTGCGTCTAGCCTTGTAACCAAACAGGCTTCTGCCGCACGGGGGCTAGAGGACACCCCTTAAGTAGGCAGGAACCGCATACAAAAAAGATTTAAACAACAAAAGTATGCGCGAGTAAATATTTAATTGGCATTAATCACAATTACAACCGCGACACATCCAAACGGACGGAAAATACATAGAAAAAATAATGTGCTACAATAAATTGGAGTGATCAGGTCCACCTAGCTACATATAACATTTTTTCAATAACGTCGCATGCCAAGTGCGTTTCACAGGTTTTCCATTTAGTGTCTCGAGATGGTACGCCCCGGTATTGTTTGCCTTCGCTACCCTGTATGGACCTTCCCAACGGGGGCCCAGTTTCCCAGTATCCTCCGCATGACTTGCGTCGTTCTGACGCCAAACCAAGTCACCGCACTTGTAAGAGCGCGAACGCACACGCTGATTATAGTACTTTGCGATTTTTTGCTTGTTATTTGCTTCGTTGACAGCCGCAGAGAGTCTGCGTTCTTCCAGCAAATTGAGATTTTCCCGCAAAGCTTCAGAGTTATTTTGCTCATCAAAATTTTGTATGCGGAACGTTGGTACCCCAATTTCTGCAGGTACAACAGCTTCTGATCCATAGACCAAACTGAACGGGGTCTCACCAGTGCTTGCTTTGGGTGTTGTTCTATGCGCCCATAAAACCTTCGGTAGTTCATCCACCCAACCAACACGACTGATGTTATGCGAGGTGTATATAAAATAGCTTTATATTTTACTAGGAAAAACTATTAAATACGATACAATTTTACACAAGATATTTATTTATTTATAGAATGGATATACTTAAACCTTGCTACAACACTTATAGGCAGTGTACCTAATCGTACAGTAGTGTAGTTTTTAGTAAGTCCGGTTCGTTCCACAGGGAAATCTTTAAACAAAGCTCAACGCTATATTAGTTTACTTTTATTAAAAATACAAATATATATATAAGTAATATTATTATTATAAAGGGGGGTTTTTTACCGTTTAATGACCGGTTTGTCGATTTTAAGACTTTAGTCGCAGTTAAAACTTAATGTAAAATATAGAATAAATACAAGACTTAAATTAAAGCGTAAAGTAAATAACGATAATGAAATTGCGAATAATAAAAGTGCGATAAAATAAACTTGCGATAATTAAAAAGTATGATAATTAAAAGTGCGATTAAATAAAATAACAATAAATAAAAGTGCGATAATTAGAAGTGCAATTAAATATAAAATAAAGGAAATTAAATATGAAATAAAAGAATTATGCTTATTTAAACTTCCGTAATCATGATGTTTGACGTGTTGATTTTAGTTTTATGCCCATGGGTTAATTGTCCTTTGTCCTGGATTATTTAATATGTCCGTCTGGTTTTTGTCCATAACAGTCCATCAGTCATAAATATAAAGTGCGAGTGTCCTCATCAAATTATTCTTATACCCGAAGTTAAATATTCCAACTAATTGGGGATTCGAATTGTAACAAGGTTTTAATACTTTGTTTAATGAATACACCAGGTTATCGACTGCGTGTAAACCAAGGTTTTACTACTTTGTTAACAATTACACCAATTACCCTTGAATGTAATTTCACCCCTGTTTTAATTATTCTAGTGGCTATTAATCCATTCCCGTGTCCGGTTAAATGAACGATTATTCGTACATATAAATACCCCGCCCATCGTGTCCGATCGAGTGTATATGGTAATTTATAGGGACGCCCAATTGTAAATCTTTATATTAACATTAACAAACTTTCATTTAGTTAAACAAATATAAAGCCCATTAATAGCCCATAGTCTAATTTCCACAAGTGTCGTTCTTTTGTCCAAACCCCAATTATGGTACAAAGCCCAATTACCCAATTTTAGTAATTAGCCCAACATCATGATTACTTCGTTTTAAATAAGCATAATAATAACTTAGCTACGAGACATTAATATAAAAAGGTTGAACATAACTTACAATGATTAAAAATAGCGTAGCGTTACACGGACAGAATTTCGACTTATACCCTTACAACATTCGCTAACATACCCTTATTATTAGAATTATAATTAAAATTAAAATTAAAATATAAATTATATATATATATATCGTATATATTGAGAGAAGAGAGAAAATAGAATATGAAATTTGATCAGAATTCGGTTTGCTTTATAGCCAGAGTTGAATTTTGGGGCTCCGCGACTCGCGGCAAAATCCCCTTCAAACTCCGCGAGTCGCGGAGGTTAATTTTACAGCTCAGTCCTTGGAGTTTTCTCTGCCGACGGTTTTATATATATAAATATAATATATATATAATTAATATAATTAATTATATATTATATTATATTTATATACATAGTTAACTTGTAATTTTTAGTCCATTGCGTCGAGCGTTAAGAGTTGACTCTGGTCCCGGTTCCGGATTTTCGAACGTCCTTGCGTACAATTTTATATTTTGTACTTTGCGTTTTGAATCTTGTACTCTTGTAATTTCGAGACGTTTCTTATCAATAATTGGAACCTTTTTGATTGTCTTTTGTACTTTTGAGCTTTTTGGTCGTTTGCGTCTTCAATTCGTCGAATCTGTCTTTTGTCTTCACCTTTTATTATTTAAACGAATATCACTTGTAAATAGAACAATTGCAACTAAAAGCTTGTCTTTCTTGAGGAATAATGCTATGAAATATATGTTCGTTTTTAGCATTATCAAATATTCCCACACTTGAGCGTTACTTGTCCTCAAGCAATATTGTCTTGAAATACTAGAATCACTTCTTTATTCTTCACACTTTGTACATCAGTGATTTCTATACGGCGGTATAAACAATGGTAGTAACGATATGGTTTACAGTCCCACATGACTATAAAAATTTAGATCCATTAAGGAAATTGGATCTTTATGAAAACATTTGATCTTTTGAAAATTAAATCTAGTTTTTACCCTAGATAAGTTTTCCGGAATAACCCTTTACCGGTGTTTGCAAAATATTTTTGTGGGTTTGGTGGGTTTCAGATTTGAAAATTTTAGCTCAAAACTTGCGGTTTTGTGTCACCCACTTGCTAACCTTGTATTTGGAAAGCAACACGTCCAGTTTACTTGTCCCGTATATTACCTTTCGGCAAACTACCGTCCGGTTATAAAGGAAAGCGTTGAACAAGCAACTGTTAAGGCAATGTCCCGTGACATGCTTTTGATTATGGTCTATAACGTGTCGGACGCAATTACTATCCTTAAAGCTCACCCTTATAATTTTTCGGTCTGGCACAAGGTCCTGTCTTTGACCATGCTATGCAACCACCGTTCTTACGGTTGACACCCGATTTAGTTCAGGTGACCTAATGAATTCCAGGTGAATTCCTAGGATTTTACGTTCAATGGTAATGAACGCATTGAAAATAGGGTTTTCAGAAAACAAATTGGTTTGTAATTTTGATCAAAATATTTTCTCGTTTAAGCTCGAGTTTAGATATCATTGAATTCCATGAGTTTGAATTCTCAATCTTTAAGGTCAATCTCTAGGATTGAGTAATATCAGTCTTAAAAGCTGATTTTTAATCTTTAAGGAGATTATCCTTTCTGGGGATCTGATTCATTAGTCTTATCCAGCTAATTTGCATGGTGCCCCCCCATTGTACGAGATAAATCCTTCTCATGGTTAGGATAAATCTGACCACTTGGCGACCCTGTTTAATGCTGAGGTCCGTGGATTTCCTGCTGATTTTAGTGATGACTTTTCTAGATTTTTCGTCAACCTACAGCTGGTCTGGACGACAACTTCATGACCTAAATCAAGAAGCGCGTTTCTTTTTCGGAAGACTTTACTTCCTTTTAATGATGGAATTGATTCATCGTGTAGATCCATCTTTTCTTTTCTTTCATCGGGTAAAACAGTTTAGTGTAGTCCAAAGCAAAAGTATTTTCAGTTATTTGTTACAGATATATGTGACATATGTTTAAGATAACTTGGTAAATTTTCCCACACTTGGCTTTTATTTTCCTTTTTATCGTCCTCTATTCCATTTTTAAATGAATTTTAACATTTTAGTTTGTTTCTCAATTTATGTCCTTTCCGAGGTAACAATAATTTCGGTGTTAAAACCTAGTTTTATCGTTCATAAATATGTATAAACATGATTTTGAATTCATTTAATTGAAAATTTTGAAAAATTTTACTAGAATTGGGTAGTCAGTATATAAGACTATGGCTGTTCTTTTTTATCAGAGAGCACTAGATTCTAATACAACTACTGCTTTACTAGTATTTTTAATGGTAACCAAGTGTTTAATATAAAAATTTTAAAATCCGAAAGAATTTAACCCCTTCCCACACTTAAGATCTTGCAATGCCCTCATTTGCAAGAAATTAGTAACAATTTAAATTATTGAGGGTTATTTGTGTGAAAATGATTAAATTTTTACCAAAGTTTCCAAATATATTGGCGTTTGTTTGCTGAATGATAAATGGTGCACATCATTTGTTCATTCCGTCTTGTTGTTATTTCACATATATTTTGCATCTTGTCGTCAAAATTAGTTGCTTTTGCTGAACTTAATGCCAGTCTTTGAAAATGCGTTGTTTTACCCTGTTGTGTACATAAGATAAACTGCAAACATATATACATATTTTTGAAGTTTGGTATATTACCCCACATTCAAAAATTATTAAAATCTAAGAATAAAAGTTAGATAATTATAAAAATGATTACAATATTAACAAAAATATTAAATGTATCAATAATTACAAATTACAAAATAAAAAAAAAAATAAGTAAACTAAGGATGATATTGGTACCAATAGGGGTTCCAGGCATAACCATAAGTGCTATAGAATGCTTCGGCAGGGTCATACGTAGGATATGGTGGCTGCATCTCTATCGACCAAAGAGGGAAGACGGGTTTCGGTGTAGGAATATAGTTTCTACCTATATGTTGGCAATGAGTTATGATCTGGTTCTGATGAACTTGCCAATCTTCAAATGCTCTCTGTCTAGCATTTTCGTATTCCTGAGAAGCTATAAACCTATGCATTTCTTGCATCTCATTCCCCCCTCCTACATTACCTTGTTGCTGGTTTCTCTCTACCTGTGGATGTCTACCATGGTATCGTACTGCGGCGTTATTTCGCCTCTTCAAAACTTTCGCACCATGGTATACATTTAAACCTATAGTATCGCGGGGTTCCGGCTCTTCTAGTAATAATCCCCCCCGACTTATATCCACACCGAGATATTCACCAATCAAAGTAATAAAAATTCCACCTCCTATTATGCTATGTGGTCGCATCCCCCGAACCATAGCTGATAAATAATAACCCACACAATATGGTATACTTACAGCGCTCTGTGGGTCTCGAATACACATATGGTAAAACAAATCTTGTTCATTTACTTTTTCTTTGTTCTTACCCCTTTGTGTAATCGAATTAGCTAAAAACCTATGTATCACTCTTAATTCGGCTCTATCTATATCCAAATAAGAGTAGTTTCCCCCTTTGAAACGGTGATGGCTTGTCATTTGACTCCACACACCGTGTGTATCAAAATTCTCATCTATCTTTCTACCGTTTAGTATCAATCCTCTACAATCGGCAGACGCTAACTCCTCAGGCGTATATATACGTAAAGCCTGAGCCATGTCCAGTAAAGACATGTGTCGCATCGAACCGCCTAACAAAAATCTAATAAAAGAACGATCGGTTAAACTAGCTACCCGATCATTCAACTCTATACTACATAACAACTCTTCACACCATACTTTATATACAGGTCTGCGTATGGTGAATAAACATATCCAGTCATTAAAAGAAGAATTACCATACCTCTGTACAAGTAATTCCCTAATTGGCCCGGCCAATTCTACAGCTTCTAAGGGTCCCCATTCTATGACCCTCGGTACCTCAACAACCTTAGAGTGAAGAGTATGCAAACCCCGTTGATATTTTGGATAATCTATCCAAAGTCTGTCAAATCTCAGGTTCGGGTGCAACTCTTCCAAATGCATATCGGAAAAGGTCATGACTGGATGAGGTACATCCTGCTTGTAGTAGTTATCCACCTCCTGTTGTTCCAAATTCTCAGCAGGAGCATTGCGGGCTTGGGATGAAGATTCACCCCTTTCATTCTGCAAAACACATCAAACACAAATTTTGTGCATCCAAATATGCATTAGTGTCAGCAAAATCATCAATCAAAATAATTACAATGACATTATCAATTTATATCAAACTTAAGCTCATTTTCACATTTTTATCAAATCTACACTTTTTCAAATAAGCATATACGAAAATTTTCGCCAAGTTCATAAGCATTCAACTCAAATAACATGTCAAAATAATCATTACTAGCAAATAAACAAGTCTCAAATGGCATTATCTTTCAAAAATCAAGTTCATGAATTTTAGACTTGAAAAAGTCCACTTTAATTCTCTAAATCATGTTTAGGCTCAAAGTTTGGATCATTTAATTACCTAGACATGTTACACTACTCAATTTAGCAACAATTCATGACAAAAATCGGCCATAACCTGTTTATATCAAAAAGCCCCAAATTTGCTCAAGAACACAAACCCTAGATTACTCAAAATTTGAAGTTTAAGGCTTCTAATCATGTTAAACAGCATCAATCTAGGTTATACAAGCATAATACATAAACAATTTAAGTCTAATTACACTAAAAAGCATCAAAATCAAATTGGGGAAAAAATAGCTCAAGAACACCTAATTTCGAATTAAATGGTGTTTAGGTGTAGAAATTTACCGTTTTTCTTGAGTAATTCTTAGATAGCATCCTTCTCAACATGATTTTAGCAAAAGATTTGGTGATTAACGGTTAAAAATTGGGATTTTTGGGGTTTTTTCTCGGGTTTTTCGGGTCTTTTTTCGCTGTGTTTCGCAGTGTTTTTGTGTGTGGGGGAGTGAAACTGATCAGTTCTTACGTTATATTTTTTTTCTGTAAATTGGTCCCTCCGCGACTCGTGGAGATTTAAGCTCCAAACTCCGCGAGTCGCGGAGTTTGGTAATTTTTTTTTTTTTTTTTTTTTATAATAATTAACTTTTGAAAACAATTAAGAAATTAATTTTAAAATTTTGTTTCCCTTGTTATTTAGGACGAGGTCGTTTCGGATCGATGTCCTAGTCCGTCCCTCGACAAAATTTTAAAATTTGTCTTTTAGTAGCGATTGTTTTAAAAGCTAAGATTTTTGGGTTTTTTAATTTTTTTGGCATACTTTAAATCAATAAGATTAAAAATAATGATAATAAAAGTTCTCGTCCCTCCCTCGGGTAAAGCAATTTCGGTTCAAAGACCTAGTCTTCAACTTACGACGAATTTTAAAAATCATATTCTTAACTTAATGAGATAAAGTAAATTTTTGTTTTAAATTCACACAACTTAAATATAAAATTCAAAATTATTATTAAAAATTCACACCAAACTTAAAATTTGAAATGCATAAAATTAAAAATTAATATTTTAAAAATTAAAAATTCACACCAAACTTAATTTAAAAATTTATAAATTCATATCAAACTTATATTAATTTTTCAAATATTTACAATTTTAAATATATTGTTTTTACAAAGTTTACAATATTAATTTAAGATTTAATTATTAATTTTAAAAATATGGTAAAAATAAAATTAAAAATCTTTTTGTCTTTTTATCCCACTTTAATCAATCAAATATTATCAAAAATATGCGCCCCTCTTTTCGGTAAAGTAATTTCGGTTCCAAGACCTAATTTAACTCATGACGAATTTTTGAAATATTTTGGGTTGATTGATTAAAGATATTTATACCTTAAGAATAAACGTTAAATTTCGCAGTGATGTAATAAATTTTTGAATGATATCAATAATTTCGGTCGCCAAACCTAATTTTATTTAATACCAATTTAATACTTTTTAGCGAACAAATTAGCGTTTATTATCAAAAGGTTAAAAATAAAAATAAAAATAAAAACTGTACAGACATACCTGTGAAATAGATTTCTTAGTTATATGATCTATCCGATTCATAAGATAGTCGGTTTAATTGATTTTCCATGGCTACATAGGCGTAACCTCGAGCATTCAGTGTCTTTTCTTCTAAACATATGAACGGCCCGTCTCTGCATAAAGTAACAAATTCGGTATTTGAATAGGTTTGATTATTTGAACATTTACCTCCATGTGACCATTTTCCGCATTTGTGACATCGTTCTAGGTGTCGTGCTCTTCTTTTCGCTGCGGATTTTGATTTTCCTTTACCAAATTGTAACTTATTATCTTCGCATCTGGATTCTTTTCTAACTCCGTCCATTCTTTCTCTGATTACTGATACTATTTCACTCGGTAGTATGTCATTATTACGTTTAGTGATCAAAGCGTGTAGCATTAGACCATGGTTTAGTTCACAGGCAGTCTTCATTTCGTAAAAACCTAAAAAAATAAAAATTCAGAATGGGGGGAGAAGACTAGTTCTTTAGGGTCTGCTAGGGAAAGACCATACGTGTTCCATTTTCGAGAACTACAAGAAAACAGACAATCTAACTCTAACAGAAATACATATTATCCTTTAAAGACTTGATTCTCCCCACACTTAGTTAGCTGTGGTGTCGAAATTGTGATTAACTTCGTTGTCGACTTCCATCGGACCATGTATGTAATGTTTAACTCTGTGACCATTAACTTTAAATTCAATCCCATTTGAATTTATTAATTCTATCGTTCCGTATGGGAAAACTCTTTTGACTATGAATGGTCCAGACCATCTTGATTTCAATTTTCCAGGAAATAGCTTGAATCGTGAATTGAAAAGAAGAACTCTGTCTCCTTCTTTAAATTCTTTTGAACTTCTGATTCTTTTATCATGCCATTTCTTCGTTCTTTCTTTATAGATTAACGAATTTTCGTATGCTTCATGTCTTAATTCTTCTAATTCGTTTAGTTGACTTAATCGTAGACGTCCGGCTTCATGTAAATCAAGATTACATGTCTTCAAAGCCCAAAATGCTTTGTGTTCAATTTCTACTGGAAGATGACATGCTTTTCCATAAACAAGTCTAAAAGGTGTGGTTCCAATTGGAGTTTTGTAGGCTGTTCTAAAAGCCCAGAGTGCATCCTCCAATTTAATGGACCATTCCTTCGGATTTGATCCTACGGTTTTCTCTAGAATACGTTTTAAAGCTCGGTTGGTATTTTCAACTTGTCCACTTGTTTGTGGATGATATGCGGTGGAGATTTTATGAGTTACTCCATATCTTTTAAGAACTTTCTCAAGTTGATTATTACAGAAATGAGTACCTCGATCACTTATTAAAGCTTTCGGTGTTCCAAACCTTGCAAAAAGACGTTTTAAAAAGTTGACTACAACTTGTGCATCGTTAGTTGGGAGAGCTTGTGCTTCCGCCCATTTAGATACATAATCAATGGCTACGAGTATATATAGATTATTATGAGATTTTGGAAATGGACCCATAAAGTCAATACCCCAAATGTCAAATACTTCACATACTTGGATGACATTTTGTGGCATTTCATCACGTTGACTTATTTTTCCGGCCCTTTGACATGCATCACAGGATTTGCAAAGAAGGTGTGCGTCTTTGTAAATTGTAGGCCAATAGAATCCAGCTTCATAAACTTTTCTTGCTGTTAGTTGAGGCCCATAATGCCCTCCTGTTGGTCCTGTGTGACAATGGTTTAAAATTTTACTAGCTTCATCTCCAAATACACATCGGCGTATTATTCCATCGGGACAACTTTTAAACAGATGTGGATCTTCCCAGAAATAGTGTTTTATATCACTGAAGAATTTCTTTCGTCTTTGGTACGATAATCCTTTTTCAAGGAATCCACAAACTAAGTAGTTTGCATAGTCTGCAAACCATGGGATTTCTTTATAATCTATCTTCAATAGATATTCATCAGGAAAGTTGTCTTGTATGGCCGATTCATTTAGAACTTCTAACTCAGGATTTTCAAGACGAGAAAGATGATCAGCGGCGAGATTTTCTGCTCCTCTTTTATCTCGGATTTCAATATCAAACTCTTGTAAGAGTAAGATCCAACGGATTAATCTTGGTTTAGCATCTTGTTTTGAAAATAGGTATCTAAGAGCAGAATGGTCGGTATAGACCACCGTTTTTGCTAGAACGAGATATGATCGAAATTTGTCAAAAGCAAAGACAATAGCAAGGAGTTCTTTTTCAGTAGTTGTATAGTTTGTTTGTGCTCCTTGTAATGTCTTACTAGCATAATATATAGGTTGAAATCGTTTTTCAATCCTTTGTCCTAAAACGGCTCCCATTGCAAAATCACTTGCATCGCACATTAGTTCAAATGGTAGATTCCAATTTAGTGTTATCATGATTGGTGCATTAGTGAGTTTTTCTTTAAGAATATTAAAAGATTTGATACATTCATCTGAAAAGATGAATGGCGCATCCTTTTCTAGGAGTTTATTCATAGGAGTGGCAATTTTAGAAAAATCTTTTATGAAACGTCGGTAAAAACCGGCATGCCCTAGAAAACTCCTAACTCCTCTAACATTGGTGGGATGTGGAAGTTTAGCAATTACATCTACTTTAGCTCTATCCACTTCAATTCCTTCTTTTGAAATTTTATGTCCAAGAACGATGCCTTCTTTAATCATGAAATGGCATTTCTCCCAATTAAGTACTAGATTTGATTTTTCGCATCTAATTAGCATTCGTTCCAGATTAACTAGACATGATTTAAATGTATCACCGAAAACTGAAAAGTCATCCATGAATACTTCCATGCATTCTTCTATCATGTCGTGAAAAATCGCCATCATGCACCTTTGAAAGGTTGCAGGGGCGTTACAAAGTCCAAATGGCATGCGTTTGTAAGCAAAAGTACCATAAGGGCACGTGAATGTGGTTTTCTCTTGATCTTCGGGTGCTATTGGAATTTGAAAATATCCGGAAAATCCATCTAGAAAACAATAGTAACTATTTTCGGCTAATCTTTCCAACATTTGATCTATGAAAGGTAAGGGAAAGTGATCTTTTCTGGTGGCGTCATTTAATTTTCTATAATCAATACATACACGCCATCCTGTTACAGTCCTAGTAGGAATAAGCTCATTTTTCTCATTTGTAATGACAGTCATGCCACCCTTCTTAGGCACGCATTGAACTGGGCTTACCCATGGACTATCAGAAATTGGATATATCAAACCTGCATCTAGCAGTTTAATAATCTCTTTCTTAACTACATCTTGCATATTAGGATTTAGTCTTCGTTGGCGTTGCACATACGTTTTATGACCTTCTTCCATAAGGATTTTATGTGTGCAATACGAAGGACTTATTCCTTTAATATCATGAATCTTCCATGCAATGGCTGGTTTATGAGCTTTCAACACAGAAATGAGTTGTGATTTCTCATTTTCAGTAAGAGAAGACGATATTATTACAGGTAATTCAGATTCACCATGTAAATAAGCGTATTCCAAATGGTTTGGAAGTGGCTTTAACTCTAATTTCGGAGGTTCTTCTATCGATGATTTATATCGATATCTGTCTTCTTCTTTTAGCATTTGAATTTCTTCTGTTGTTGGTTCATATCCATTAGCTATAAGTGTAGCTAACATTTCAGCTTCATCAATTGGTTCATTACCTTCTCCTAAAGAACATTCTCCTGTTCCTTGTAATTCTGGAAATTCTTCTAATAATTCTGCATGTGCATCTATAGTTTGAATATAATAACATGTATCATCTGCAGATTGTGGTTGTTGCATTGCTCTATCAACTGAAAAGGTAACACTCTCATCCTCTATACTTAGGGTCAGTTTCTTACCGAACACGTCTATCATTGCTTTAGCCGTGTTTAAGAATGGTCTTCCTAATATGAGAGGAACTTGAGAATCTTCTTCCATGTCCAAAACAACAAAATCTACTGGAAATACTAAAGTACCAACTTTAACTAGCATATTCTCCATTATCCCTCTAGGATATTTTATTGATCTATCGGCTAGTTGTATGCTTATTCTTGTTGGTTTCAATTCTCCAAGGTCTAGTTTAGCGTATAGTGAATACGGCATTAGATTTATACTAGCACCTAAGTCTGCCAATGCTTCTATTGAACTAAGACTACCCAGAAAACATGGAATTGTGAAACTTCCTGGATCAGATAATTTTTCTGGTATCTTATTCAACAGCACTGCTGAACAATTAGCATTCATAGTAACAGCCGAGAGTTCTTCCATTTTCTTTCTATTTGAGATTAGATCTTTCAAGAATTTAGCATATCTTGGCATTCCTGAAATCACATCAATGAAAGGAAGATTTACATTTATCTGTTTAAACATATCCAAGAATTTGGATTGCTCGGCTTCAAGTTTTTCTTTCTTCATTTTACTCGGGTAAGGAAGTGGTGGTTGGTATGGTTTAACATAAGGTTTATCCTTAACTGTGTTATCTTCATTAACCTTTTCAACTACCGGTTCTTTTTCCTTATCTTGATCAGGTTGTGGTTCTTGTGGAGTAGGAATAGTTTCATCAGAAGTTACAGGTATTTCAGGTGGTTTAAGTGTTGTACCACTTCTTGTGGTAATGGCTTTAGCTGTTTCATTCCGGGGGTTAGCATTTGTATCGCTAGGTAGACTTCCCGGTTTTCTTTCACCTATTAACCTTGCTAGGTTACTCACTTCTTGTTCCAGATTTTGAATAGAAGCTTGTTGGTTTCTAAATGCTTGAGCATTTTGTTCATTGGTCTGTTTCTGAGATGTGAAAAACTGCGTTTGAGTTTCAACTAGCTTCGTCATCATATCTTCTAAATTCGGCTTTTTATCATCGGTTTGTTGTGGTGGTTTGTTTTGAAAATTAGGTCTTTGCTGATTGTAAGTATTATTGGATACTTGTTGATTGCTAGGACCTTGTTGGTTGTTGTATGGAATATTTCGGTTATAATTCTGGTTTTGATTGTAAATCGGTCTTGGCGGTTGATAATTATTCTGATAATTATTTCCAGGCCTTTGGTTTATGTATGAAATATTCTCTCTTTGTTCCATTGTTAATTCAATACTGAGACAATCTTTTGTCAAATGTGGTCCTCCACACTGCTCACAACTAATTCGTATTGAGTGAATATCTTTAGTCATCTTTTCCATTCGTCGTTCCACAGCATCTATCTTTGCGGAAATGGAATCTAAGTCATGGCTAGAATCGGCTCTAGCTGCTTTAGATGATCTAATGATATCTTTTTCTTGGTGCCACTCATGTGAGTGGGAAGCAGTATTATCAATAATTTTGTAAGCATCAGTTTCGGTTTTCTTCATAATAGAACCACCAGCTGCTATATCTATATCTTTCCTTGTAGTGATGTCGCATCCTTGGTAGAATATTTGTACTATTTGACAGGTGTCTAAACCATGTTGCGGACATCCTCTTAACAACTTTCCATATCTTGTCCACGCCTCATATAGAGTTTCATTTGGCTTTTGTGTGAACGTAACAATTTCTGCTTGAAGTCTTACGGCTTTAGATGCAGGAAAGAATTGTTTAAGAAATTTGTCAATTAAAACATCCCATGTATCGATCGCCCCTTCAGGTAATGATTCCAACCAATCTTTGGCTTCTCCCTTTAAAGTCCAGGGAAATAACATGAGATATATCTGTTCATCCTCCACTTCTAGGATTTTAAATAGTGTGCAGATCCTATTAAAGGTACGTAGATGTTCATTTGGATCTTCCTTCGGCGCACCACTAAATTGGCATTGATTAGTCACCATGTGTAGAATTTGTCCTTTGATTTCATAATCTGGCGCATTAATGTCTGGATGAGTAATTGCGTGACCTTGGCCAGTGCGTTTAGCTCTCATTCGGTCTTCCATACTTAGAGGTTCTAGATTCTCCATAATTGAATTTGTTGAATCGGTATCACTAGATGATTCTGATTTAATGGTTCGTTCCTCAACAATCTCTGTTTGAATGATTGGTGGCTCCGGAGGAAAGTTTAATGGTTCAGGATCTATGAACCGTTCCTGAATATTTTCCGGATTCTCAATTGTGAGGTCGGGTTCAAAAAATGGATTATCGGAAATTTGAACTGAAGTACTTGGTCGACTGGATGATGATTCTAAAGAAAAATCAACGGCGGTTATATTTGTTAAACGATGTCTTGATCGAGTTACAGGTGGTGAACGTACAAAAGGTGATGAACGTCTTGCTCGGTGCATTCACTGAATATCCTATTAGTTTTAAAAAGGAAAGAAAAATTATAATAAGTTATCCAATCAATAGACTTTTCTGATTTTGCCCACGTTTCGAATAGCCAAAAGATGCAGCAGAGGGGCAGGATTCGTTTGGTCTCAATATAATTGAGGACTGTTTGGCTCCAATAACCCGGTCCACGTACAAATCCAACTATTACTACGAACCAGAAAATTTTGATGTCTATTAATTTAACCACTTAAAATAAATTTTCGTAATTTTAAGAAATTTAGATAAGAAGTAGAAAAAAAATTCTAAGTCCTAAAAACTAGAATGGCGAGAAATAAGAGAGAAAAAGAGTTCGTAGCAAAAGGTCGAAAAAGAAAAAAAATGGTTGAAAAATAAAAAGTGACGGAAAAATAAAAGAAACTTATAAAAACTTAAAAATACTTGACTAACCTAACCTTATTACTACAACTAACTTAAAATTATAATCGCAAATTGAGATTACTAATTGGAATGATAATTGATACATAGTAAAAGGTCTAAAAATATTAAAGCTTACAGGAAAAACTAAATCCCAAATGGAAATAACTTAAAAAGAAACTAAAACTTAAAAAGGCGTCGCAAAATTCTAAAGCACCTAAATCTTAGTCTAAAGAAAAAGCACTTAAGAAATTCTACGGCAAAGCCTAAAAATCTAGAAATAACTATAGCAAAAACTAAGTTTAAAATTAAATATGAGCTAAAAAAATACAAATATTACGCTACAACGATTAAAAAGGGACAAAATATAAAAATATACAAAAAGTTGTAAAAAGTACAATTTTTATAAAAATATTATTTTTATATTATTTATTTAATAAAACTACTAATTTTACAATTTAATAAAACTAATTAATACTAAATACATAAATTAAATAAAAAGTAAAAATAAAAATAAAACTAATAATAATAATAATAATAATTAGGTTTAAATAATAATAATAATTAATTAAATCCCGTAATTAATGCAGATTTAGGGTTCTTTGTCCGTGTGTCAGATGGTCTCCGCGAGTTGCGGCAATTAAAGAAGAAAACCCCGCGAGTCGCGGGGTTCAGAAATTCAGTTGACAGCTTTCAATTTTTACGCGTTTTTCTTTATTTTATTTTTTTTATTTATTTTATTTTCTGTTTTTTTTGTTTTTAAATAAATAAAAGATTTTAAAATAAAACTTATATTTTTATAAACTAAAATAAAAATAAAGAAACTTATAAAACTTAAATATTTAACAAAATCTTAAAAATACTTATATTTTTGTTTTTTTCTTTTTATATTAAAACGTATTTTTACAAAAACGAATTTTTAATGAAAGTAACTAAAAATCTTTTTTTTTTTTTTATATTAGCGTTGCGCTTCCGGCTTTTAAGATAATTCCCCGGCAGCGGCGCCAAAAATACTTGATGTTATGCGAGGTGTATATAAAATAGCTTTATATTTTACTAGGAAAAACTATTAAATACGATACAATTTTACACAAGATATTTATTTATTTATAGAATGGATATACTTAAACCTTGCTACAACAATTATAGGCAGTGTACCTAATCGTACAGTAGTGTAGTTTTTAGTAAGTCCGGTTCGTTCCACAGGGAAATCTTTAAACAAAGCTCAACGCTATATTAGTTTACTTTTATTAAAAATACAAATATATATATATAAGTAATATTATTATTATAAAGGGGGGTTTTTTACCGTTTAATGACCGGTTTGTCGATTTTAAGACTTTAGTCGCAGTTAAAACTTAATGTAAAATATAGAATAAATACAAGACTTAAATTAAAGCGTAAAGTAAATAACGATAATGAAATTGCGAATAATAAAAGTGCGATAAAATAAACTTGCGATAATTAAAAAGTATGATAATTAAAAGTGCGATTAAATAAAATAACAATAAATAAAAGTGCGATAATTAGAAGTGCAATTAAATATAAAATAAAGGAAATTAAATATGAAATAAAAGAATTATGCTTATTTAAACTTTCGTAATCATGATGTTTGACGTGTTGATTTTAGTTTTATGCCCATGGGTTAATTGTCCTTTGTCCTGGATTATTTAATATGTCCGTCTGGTTTTTGTCCATAACAGTCCATCAGTCATAAATATAAAGTGCGAGTGTCCTCATCAAATTATTCGTATACCCGAAGTTAAATATTCCAACTAATTGGGGATTCGAATTGTAACAAGGTTTTAATACTTTGTTTAATGAATACACCAGGTTATCGACTGCGTGTAAACCAAGGTTTTACTACTTTGTTAACAATTACACCAATTACCCTTGAATGTAATTTCACCCCTGTTTTAATTATTCTAGTGGCTATTAATCCATTCCCATGTCCGGTTAAATGAACGATTATTCGTACATATAAATACCCCGCCCATCGTGTCCGATCGAGTGTATATGGTAATTTATAGGTACGCCCAATTGTAAATCTTTATATTAACATTAACAAACTTTCATTTAGTTAAACAAATATAAAGCCCATTAATAGCCCATAGTCTAATTTCCACAAGTGTCGTTCTTTTGTCCAAACCCCAATTATGGTACAAAGCCCAATTACCCAATTTTAGTAATTAGCCCAACATCATGATTACTTCGTTTTAAATAAGCATAATAATAACTTAGCTACGAGACATTAATATAAAAAGGTTGAACATAACTTACAATGATTAAAAATAGCGTAGCGTTACACGGACAGAATTTCGACTTATACCCTTACAACATTCGCTAACATACCCTTATTATTAGAATTATAATTAAAATTAAAATTAAAATATAAATTATATATATATATATATATATATCGTATATATTGAGAGAAGAGAGAAAATAGAATATGAAATTTGATCAGAATTCGGTTTGCTTTATAGCCAGAGTTGAATTTTGAGGCTCCGCGACTCGCGGCAAAATCCCCTTCAAACTCCGCGAGTCGCGGAGGTTAATTTTACAGCTCAGTCCTTGGAGTTTTCTCTGCCGACGGTTTTATATATATAAATATAATATATATATAATTAATATAATTAATTATATATTATATTATATTTATATACATAGTTAACTTGTAATTTTTAGTCCGTTGCGTCGAGCGTTAAGAGTTGACTCTGGTCCCGGTTCCGGATTTTCGAACGTCCTTGCGTACAATTTTATATTTTGTACTTTGCGTTTTGAATCTTGTACTATTGTAATTTCGAGACGTTTCTTATCAATAATTGGAACCTTTTTGATTGTCTTTTGTACTTTTGAGCTTTTTGGTCGTTTGCGTCTTTAATTCGTCGAATCTGTCTTTTGTCTTCACCTTTTATTATTTAAACGAATATCACTTGTAAATAGAACAATTGCAACTAAAAGCTTGTCTTTCTTGAGGAATAATGCTATGAAATATATGTTCGTTTTTAGCATTATCAATGACCATGACCCAACCTAGCTTTGATTCCAGCTACTATATCGTGGTTGGTGACTTCGCACTGGCCATTCGCCTGCGGATGCGTGACAGATGTAAAAGTTTGCTTAATATTAAGCTCCGCGCACCAGCAGCGGAAAGGGTCACCCGCAAACTGCGTACCGTTATCGCTAACAATTTCGTTTGGTATACCAAATCGACAGACGATGTCTTCCCATACAAAATTTCGCACCCTTTTTCCTGAGATTGCTGCCAGCGGTCTCGCTTCGACCCACTTTGTGAAATAGTCGATTGCAACAATCAAGAATTTGATGTTTCCTGCGTGTGCAGAATGTGCGTAAGGTACTGATGTGAGTAACATGTTAAGAAAATAAATGATAAAATTACCTCGGCCTTTTGGGAATGGTCCGACTATGTCGATTGCCCATTTGCAGAATGGCCACGGTGAGGAGACTGGTATCATTGGATGCGCAGGTGCTCTGCTAATAGGTGCATGTATTTGGCATGATTCACATTGCTTAACTATGCGCGCAGTATCCGCGTACATGGTGGGCCAATAATATCCTAGCCGCATTATTTTTGACACAATGGACCTGTGCCCCGAATGGAGTGCGCATGCACCCTCATGCACCTCGCGTACAACTTCTTCTGCCTCTTTCGGGCCAATGCACCTTAAGTGCGGTCCCAAATAATTCTTTCGATATAGGACGTTACCCTCAAGGGCATACAGCGGTGCCTTAACGCGGACTTTCTTTGCGTCAGCAGAATCTGCAGGAGAAGTGCCATCCCGCAGAAAAGCCACAATTGGCGTCATCCATGTTTAGCTTGATTCCTCAACTGGTGCCACTAAAGGCATCAAAACAATGGATTTTGCATTGAGTTCTTCTATTAGAACTTTCTTCCCCATATGATCAAAAGCCAAGGCAGCCAGTTTGCTTAGCGCATCCGCTTTCTTATTTTGCCCCCGCATTACGTGAAAGCACCACTTGATCATGCATATTTTAACCGTGGGGTTTAATATGCCTGCTCAATACATAAGGAGGGGTTTAAGGATCTTAGAACGTGGCTCTCCGGTCCGGCTACCGTGAATAACCCTGGCCGACATGATGATGTCGGCGGGGTGGCCAAGTGATTAAGTCCACCTTCGATAGCGGTCGCTGATCGGAAGGCCCCAAATAAGGTCGTAGATACTAGCTTACAAAAGACTAACCTGTTAACCTTGAAAAGATGCTGAATGATGTTGTTTTACGTAATGTGTATCGTATGCGATGGTTACGTAATGTGCTGTGTCCGGTAAACGATGATTAGGGTTTGTATTTATAGGCAAACCCTAATTCTAGAACCGTCCCAGATCATGATAATCTCATCCATAACTGACTCCCCCGAATCACGGATATAATTATGGAAAAGATATTTACTTGACAGCTAAGCAACCGCCGTACCGGGAACAAAGGCATTCGCACGCCGCATACCGCATACAAGAACACGCATACGCACAATAGTGATTGTCCGCATACTCTTGAGGTGCGCCTGCGGGTGGCGGTATCATTACCACACTTGAACGTTGCTTGTCCTCAAGCAATACAGAACTTGAAATAATACATCACACAAATCACTTCTTTATTCTTTACACTTTGTACATCAGTGATTTTGATACGGCGGTATAAACAATGGTAGTAACGATGTGGTTTACAGTCCCACATGACTATGAAAATTTAGATCCTTTAAGGAAATTGGATCTTTATGAAAACATTTGATCTTTTGACAATTCAATCTAGCTTTTACCCTAGATAAGTTTTTCGGAATAACCCTTCACCGGTGTTTGCAAAATATTTTTGTGGGTTTGGTGGGTTTCAGATTTGAAAATTTTAGCTCAAAACTTCCGGTTTTGTGTCACCCACTTGCTAACCTTGTATTAGGAAACACATCCAGTATACTTGCTCCGTATTTTACCTTTCGGTAAACTACCGTCCGGTTGTAAAGGAAAGCGTTGAACAAGCAACTGTTAAGGCGATGTCTAATGACATGCAGATGTTCATGGTCTACAACGTGTCTGATGCAATTACTATCCTTTGTAGGAGCAATAGTAAAGATCACCCTATAATTTTTTGGTCTGGCACAAGGTCCTGTCTTCGACCATGCTATGCAACCACCGTTCTTACGGTTGACACCCGATTTGGTTCAGGTGACCTAATGAATTCCAGGTGAATTCCTAGGATTTTACGTTCAATGGTAATGAACGCATTGAAAATAGGTTTTCAGAAAACAAATCGGTTTTAATTTGATTAAAATATTTTCTCGTTCAAGCTCGAGTTTAGATTTCATCGAATTCCATGAGTTTGTAATTCTCAATCTTTAAAGTCAATCTCAAGGATTGAGTAATATCAGGCTTAAATGCTGATTTTTAATCTTTAAGAGGAGATTATCCTTTCTAGGGGTCTGATTCATTAGTCTTATCAAGCTAATTTGCACGGTGTCCTCCCCATTTTACGAGACAGATCCTCTCATGGTTAGAATAAGTCTGACCACTTGGCGACCCTGTTTGATGCTGAGGTTCGTGGATTTCCTGCTGATTTTAGAGATGACTTTTCTAGATTTTTCGTCAACCTACAGCTGGTCTGGACGACAACTTCATGACCTAAATCAAGAAGCGCGTTTCTTTTTCGGAAGACTTTACTTCCTTTTAATGATGGAATTGATTCATCGTGTAGATCCATCTTTTCTTTCAAATGTATTACAATAAACCGGGTAAAACAGTTAATTTAGTCCAAAACAAAAGCACCTGCAATAACTTTACAGAAACATGTGATAGATAGTTTTTAATTGAATAACTTGGTACATTCTCCCCACACTTGGCTTGTTTTTCATGCGTCTTTTTATATCTTAATAAATAAATTCAAGCGTTTTAGTTGTTTATCAATTTATGTCCTTTCCGAGGTAACAATAATTTTGGCATTAACACCTAATTTTATCGTTCATAAATATGTATAAACATGATTTTGAATTCATTTAGTTGAAAAATTTTAAAATTTTCACAATATTTAGAAAATAAGCCAAGTATAAACCCGAGAGAATTTATAACCCTTCCCCACACTTGAGATCATGCAATGCCCTCATTTGCATGAAATCAGACTCTAATTATAAATTCATGAGGGTGATTAGTGTAGAAAAGTGATTAAAAATACCCAGTTTGTAATTACAAAGCTCGTCGAATGATAGATGGCGCGCCTCATCGTTAATTCCTTCTAGTTTTATCACACATGTTTTTCTTGAAAAACGGTTGCTTTTCTGAACTGTTTGCTAATCTTTGAAAATGCGTCTTTTACCCTAACTTATTATGCATGTTTATTAACGAGTTATACACTAACCCGAACCCCGAATTTAATGTTAAGTGGGTTAGACTTCCCCAAACTTAGCTGACGACATGTGAAGTCGGTAGAATAAGTTCCACGAATTAGAATAGTGAGCCAGTTATTTACATCTCGGATGGTATAAAATATATCAATGGGTTTAAAGTTTAGACCCACCCGATCGTCACTACTTAATTCTTTTTTAAGTGTAGCTTTTAGTAAATGGATATGTCGCTTTTCTGGTTCTTGGTCAAATGGATCGATATATACCGACATACATATTTTTATAGGGTGGACAATTCCTAACATTTCCTTTCGTTCATTCTCGGGATCAAGGTTTTCACCTCTATTACCCAATTGGGTGAAATTCGAGGTGTCAATATCTATTATAGCTTGTAGTTCATCTTTGGTAGATGACTCGTCTATTGAGAATATTGGGTTAGAAGGTTGTGGAATGGTGAATTTCGGGATCGAAGCAAATTCTTCTTCATTAATGGTACTTATCGGTCCCACAATTTTGGTCTCGGGGGTAAAATTTTCAACGTTATCATTTTCCCAAGAGTACCAATTTGTCACCCTTACTTCTTCTTCATCCATTGATGGATCGATGATTTCGTTGGTAGAGGCTAATGTATCGATATGTTGTGAAATTGGTAAGACTGAATAAAAAGTATCATCGGGATAGTTGGTGATTTCAGAGCTCTCAAATTCATCAAAATTCGATGATATGAGATTTTCTTACACACGACTCCTCAGATCAACAGGTGTGTAATCTGATAGAGTTTCAGCTTGCCGATTTACAAACTCTCTCATTTGTTCATTTTGAGCATCAAGTTCTTCGAGTTTGATTTTCATATTGTCTAAAAGATTTTCAGACACATAATTTTTCTCGTCTTCTGGTTGTTGAGTTTGGATATATTCTTGGAAATAATCCCAATTTGAATTGTATTCTTCATAATCATTCCATTCAGGTTCCATGGGTGCATAATTTTCCATAGGAACGTAATAAAAACATTCCCAAGTTGAGTGATAATCTCCACAGATTTCACAACCGGTTATTGTTTCGTCATTCGTGATCCAAGATTGACCGAACGAATTGTCATCAACATCCGTTTGAGAGTATTGATTAAATTGATTTCGTATGTCATAAAGAGTTTCCAAAATATTCTCGAGATTTTCCATAATGCGCTTATTACCAAATTTTAGCTACAATGTGGTGCATTTACTTAATTATCCTATTAGTTATAAAAATAAAAATTATATAAGTTATCAAATTAATAGACTTTTCTGCTTTTGCCCACGTTTCGAATAGCCAATAGATGCAGCAGGGAGCCAGAACCCTTTAAATCGGAAGCTCAAAACTCAGCCACTAACAAATCCAACTATTACTACGAAGCAGAAAATTTGGATGTCTATTAATTTAACCGCTTAAAATAATTTTTCGTAATTTAAAGAAATATTAGATAAGAAATAGAAAATTCGATGTCCTAAAAACTAGAATGGCGAGAAATAAGAAAGAAAAAGAGCGCGTCGAAAAACGTCGAAAAAGAAAAGGGTTGAAAAATAAAAGGCGTCGAAAAATAAAAATAAGAAAGTAGCGCGTCGAAACTTAAAAATGAACTAAAAACTAAAAATTAAAAGTTGCGTCTAAAAATATTAAAGCTTAAAAGAAAAACTATATCCCAAATGGCAATATCTTAAAAAGGTACTAAAACTTAAAAGGGGCGTCGCAAAATTCTAAAGCACCTAAATCTTAGTCTAAAGAAAAAGCACTTAAGGGATTTTACGGCAAAGCCTAAAAATCTAGAAATAAAAATAAGCTACGGCAAAAACTAAATTTAAAACTAAATATGAGCAAAAAAATACAAATATTACACTAAAACAAATAAAAAGATACAAAATATAAAAATAAATTTAAAGTTGTAAAAAGTACAATTTTTATAAAAATATTATTTTTATATTATTTATTTTATAAAACTATTAATTTTATAATTTATTAAAACTAATTAAACTAAAAATACAAATTAATTAAATAAAACTAAAACTAATAATTAAATAAACTAACCTAATTAGGGTTATAATAATAATAATTATAAATTAATTAAAACCCTAAACTGTCGGCTGAAGTTACCAGGCCTGTCAACTCAAGCCATGCGATCGCATGGTTTGGAAGTTAAAATCTCATGCGATCGCATGAGGTAGGGTTTCGGGCCAGGAGCTGGGCTGCTACAGTGTTCGGGCCCGAGAGTTTTAAAATTTTTTTTTTTTCTGTTTTCTAATTTTCTGTTTTTATATAAATACAAAATATTTAAATAAAACTTATATTTTTATCAACTAAAATAAAAATAAAGAAACTTTATAAAACTTTTAACAAACTCTTAAAAATATATAATTTTTAGTTTTTCTTTTTATATTTTTGGTTTTTTTTTAAAAAAAAATATACAAATATATTTATAAAATATAGTGTTTCGCCGAATCCCCGGCAGCGGCGCCAAAAACTTGATGTGTGCAGCGGGGTGTACGAAATAGTATTAATTTAAATACGAAATACGACGAAATATTACACAAGTTTTAATTATTTATTTACAAAATGGATATACTTAAACCTTGCTACAACACTATAGGCAGTGTACCTAATCGTAGAGTAGTATAGTTTTTAGTAAGTCCGAGACGACTTATTTTACACTATATTTTAAACAACTATATTTGTACAAAATATATATTTTTATATATAATAATAAAAAAAGGGGGTTTACCGTTTAATGACCGGTTTGTCGATTTTAAAACTTTAGTCGCAGTTAAAACCTAATGTAAAATATTAAAAATAAATACAACTTAATTTAAAGCGTAAAGTAAATAACGATAATGAAATTGCGATAAATAAAATTGCGATAATTAAAAAGTACGATAATTAAAAGTGCAATTAAATATGAAAATAAAAGAATTATGCTTATTTAAACTTCCGTAATCATGATGTTTGACGTGTTGATTTTTAGTTTATTCCCATGGGTTAATTGTTCTTTGTCCTGGATTATTTAATATGCCCGTCTGGTTTTTGTCCATAACAGTCCATCAGTCATAAATATAAAGTGCGAGTGTCCTCGTCAAATTATCCTTATATCCGAAGTCAAATATTCCAACTAATTGGGGACTTAAACTGTAACAAGGTTTTAATACTTTGTTTAATAATTACACCAGGATATCGACTGCGTGTAAACCAAGGTTTAATACTTTGTTAACAATTACGCCAAGTTTCCTTGTACATAATTTCACCCCTGTTTTAATAATTCCATAGACTATTAATCCATTCCCGTGTCCGGTTAAATGAACGATTATTCGTACATATAAATATCCCGCCCATCGTGTCCGATCGAGTGTATGTGGTTATTTATAGGTACGTCCAATTGTAAATCTTCATATTAAATTAACAAACTATCATTTAGTTAAACAAATATAAAGCCCATTAATAGCCCATAGTCTAATTTCCACAAGTGTCGTTCTTTTGTCCAAACCCCAATTATGGTACAAAGCCCAATTACCCAATTTTAATATTTTTAGCCCAACATCATGATTACTTCGTCTTAAATAAGCATAATAATAACTTAAATACGAGACATTAATTTAAAAAGGAGAACATAGCTTACATTGATTATTTATCGCGTAGTGTTACACGGACAGAGCTCCGACTTTAAAACCCGTAAAATAACCTTTGCATAACTCAAAACTAATCTAATATAAAACTAACCTATATTATATATATATATATATATATATATATATATATATATATATATATATATATATATATATATATATATATATATATATATATATATATATATATTATATATTATATATATTATACTAAACAGATGGAGTAATATATATTTTTATGTGTATAAATTCGTTGCCCAAACTTGCAATTTATAGGAATGTGGCCAGAAAAAGTAGGCCATGCGATCGCATGAGATTTGTGCTTCCAGGCCATGCGATCGCATGGCCAGCTGGATCCAGCCACATTTGCTTGTTTTCTTCTTTGTCGACATAATATATAAATATATATAATATATATATAATTTATATAATTATATATATATTATATTATATTCTTATGCATAGTAGACTTGTAATTTTTGGTCCGTTGCGTCGGGCGTTGATAGTTGACTCTGGTCCCGGTTCCGGATTTTCGAACGCCCTTTCGTATAATTTAATATCTTGTACTTTGCGTTCCGCAACTTGTACTCTTGTCATTTTTAGACGTTTCTCATCAATAATTTGAACCACTTGGATTGTATCTTGTACATTTGAGCTTTTTGGACGTTTGCGTCTTCAAATCTTCGTTTTCGCCTTTTGTCTTGGCACTTATTTATTTAAACGATTACAACTTAAAAATAGAATAATTACAACTAAAAACTTTACATATTGGAAGGATATTGATACTAAATATATGTTCATTTGGTGCACTATCAATATCACCCCCTGAAAGTACACTTGGCAAGTGCGTATGTTTACGAAGTATTAGACACTCGTTAAATGCTAGCGCGACTAGCCCGAGTGGGGATGTCAAACCCTATGGATCCATATCTAAGATTCGCGTTCACGGTTCAAAAACCAATGATTAAACGTTACCGAGCTAAAGGGAATGTTTATGCCGTTGTATAACCCACACATATATAAGTTTAAGTACTCGTGCCTAGTATGTAAAATGTAAAATGCGCATGTATTCTCAGTTCCCAAAATAATTAAAGTAAAAAGGGAATGCTATAACTCACAATGATAAAGTAGCGGTAAAGTCGAGTCGGGAAATAAGCAAGTACGTAGGTCCGGAAAGTCCTCAACCTAAATCAAATAGTACTAAGTCAGTAAATCGTCCCAATAGGTTTAAAAGTATGTAAATTAGGTCTTAAAGGTCGTCATCATTCATCATCAAACAAAAGGTGTAAAGTAAGTTTCGTTCATGAAAGAAGTTTAAAACAAAGGCTGACTTCGGTCAGTCACCACGGCCTCAATACCTACTGAAATAAGGTGAGACCAGTGGCCATGGCTCCGTATATGAGTCCTTTAGTTGTGGTAAAAATTACAGAATCAAACTCGTCTTCGTTTGACCATGGCGACGGTCTAAGTGCGAGTAGGTCAGAATTTTCAGCACAACGTTAAATGGACATAGTGACGATCGGAGAGCCATAAATCCTAAACCGTAACTCGAATTAAGACGAGTTCTATATGAAAAGTTATCTAATCGAACAGAGATATCTGAAAATCATAATTACAGTAGCCCAGGTCGTACTGATCAGACCTATAAACAGTAAAACAGTAGGTTCCGGGGTTTCTTGGTACTCGATGCTTATCACGGTTCTCATCCTTGATGCATATAGCTTCAAGTGTACAACTCGTTGATGTGTTTACATCATCTTTACCAAGTTTTGACCATCACAACCCAAGTGTAAGTCAAAGATAAGTAGCACAACTCAATTAAGTGTTGCAAGTGTTTTGATGAACCAAAGTTACATTAAAGTCTTAGATTTAACACATACATGAACTATAAAGGTAATATTAACCAAGTTTTGACTATTATGACACAAGTGTAGGTCTAAGACATGTAGCACAACTTACTTAAGAGTTGTATGAAGTTTGATGAACCAAAGTTACATCAAGGTCTTAGTTCTAACATATACATGAACTTTAAAACTAATAATAAGTTACAAACTTGAAAGTAAACTTATAAAATCAAGATCTTAAGTTGTAGAACATAGCTCTTAGTTAGATCTTGAAGATCCTAGACCTAAAAGTCTAGATCTAACATAAGTGTACCAAGTTATAATTAAAGAAAGCTTACTTACATGTCCTTGAACTTTTAAAGTTAATTTTAGTTTAAGAAAGTATGAGATCAAAGTTAACTTGTAACATTTGACCATTAAAACCAACAAACATGAAATTAAAGTGCATAATATAAAGAAACAAGCTAAGTAAACAAGTAACTAGTTCATGGGTTGTTCATAATTTAAAGATTCAAACCAAAGTTTGATCTTTAAGAATGTAAACTTTAAGTTTACAAAAATGACTTACAAGTAATGATTCTACAACCATGAACTTAAAATCTTTTAATATATTAAGTGTAGAACATAAACTAGAAAGTTTATGTTCTTGTGTGTTCTTGTAAATACAAGATAAATGAAGAACAAACTAACAAGTTTGATTCTTGAAAACTAGTAAGTAACTAACTAACAAATACATGTAACTAAACAACAACCAAGAACAAGTGATTAAAACAAACAATGATGATGATAAGAGAGTGTTGTTAGGCCACGGTTTTGGCCAAAGAAAAGGAAGAAAAAAAAAGAAGTTCTTGCTACTTACAATTTAGAGAGAAAAGGAGAGAAAAGTTGAGAGGAATTAAGTGTGTGTTTTTGGAATGAGAGATTGCAAATGAATGCTAGTGAACAAGTAGTCAAAAAAAAAAAATTTGAACTCCCTTATTCCAAGGGATGGCCGACGGTTGGAGGGGAATCAAGAGGAAAAGAAATGTCCACAAGGTTCTTGTATGTAAAGCATTAAAAAGTTGGTTACAAGAGGTAGTTTCATGGGGTTATGGTGTGACTAGATTCCTTAAGTCTTTAACTAACTAGTTAAGTTCAAATGGATTACTTACATGTAAGTATGGGCTAATGAGTCCACTAAAGAAGTAGGGTGGGCTTCTAAAGTCCAATAACACTAATGAAAGCCCAAGTTTAAGTAACTCACAAGTTAATCCAATTAAAGCCCAAGTAATTAACTAATAACCTTAGTTAATTAAAATGATTAATAAAATCAATCATGAATGCAAATAATATCTAAAAATATTATTCTTGAAAGTTTCGTGTGTCACAAAGACGTTTCGGGCATTCAAAAGTCATGTACGGTTAATCATGGTAACAAGTAAATGTAATAACATACATTCGTTAAATCACAAGTATTAATAATAACCATTATTAATTAAAGATGGAAAAGTCAGGGTCGTTACACGCTCTCTCCATTCCTCTTCATTTTGGCGGCGGAAGGTTTGAACATTTTGACAAAAGTGGCCATTGATAAGGGGCTTTTCAAAGGGGTTGGTATTGGTCATGACAATGTGCAAGTGTCACACTTGCATTATGCGGATGACACAATTTTTCTTGGTGAATAGAGCCGGTGAAACGCCCTTAGTTTACATAATCTTCTCAAGTGCTTTGAATTGGTGTCGGGTTTGAAAGTCAACTTCCATAAAAGTTGCTTATATGGTATTGGAGTGAGTGAAGATGAAATCAACTATGTTGCTAATAGATTGGGGTGCAAAGTCGGTTCTTTCCCATTTACATATCTCGGGTTACCTATCGGTGAAAAAATGAACAAGCTAAAAAATTGGAACCCGGTGATCGATAAAGTAAAAGCTAGATTATCGAGTTGGAAAATGAAAACGTTGTCTTTCGGTGGAAGAAGTGTCCTCATCAAATCGATATTGAATAGCCTCCCATTGTATTATTTCTCGCTTTTTCGTGCTCCTCCGTGTGTGTTGAAAATACTAGAGAGTGTGAGAAGAGTGTTCTTTTGGGGTGGGTCGGATATAGATTCCAAATTACCTTGGGTAAAGTGGGTAAACGTCGTGTCGTCTTACGAAAATGGGGGTTTAAATTTTGGCCTATTAAAAAATAAAAATATGGCCTTATTGGGGAAGTGGTGGTGGAGGTTTTATACCGAAACCGAGTCACTTTGGGGTAAAATTATTCGAAGCATTTATGGTTCTCATGGGGGCTTGGATTTAGAGATCAATGCCGTTAAATCTCTAAAACCAAGTGTTTGGCGTAACATTATTTTGACAGGTTTTGATATTACAGCATTGGACGTTCCATTCAGAAGCTCTTTCGTGCATCAGGTGGGCGACGGCTCTTCTACAAAGTTTTGGGAGGATAACTGGACTGGCAAAGGCAAGTTGAAGCATGTTTTTCCGAGGCTTTTCCGACTTGAAACTGCACCAGGCAGCCTTGTTGCTGACAGAATCCTCTCGAGCGAAAATGGGGCTGTTTTGTTCGCGGATTGGGGACGCACGCCTACGGGCAGAACCGAGGCTGAACTTGTGGATCTAACGAATTTAATTGTAGGCTTTAATTTCAATACCACTCGTGATACATATAGATGGTCACTTGCAAATGATGGGAGATTTGCTGTCAAACGTCTTGCCTCTATTATCGATGCACAATCCTTCCCGGGTAACCTTCCTGCTCATGAAACTCTTCGTAATCATTTGGTTCCTAAAAAACTTGAACTTTTCGTTTGGCGAGCTAATCTAAGAAGATTGCCCGTAAGAGTTGAGCTAGATCGTAGAGGCATAGACCTTGATAGTATTCGATGTCCAATATGTGATGAAGATTTAGAATCCGTTGAGCACGTTTTCGTCTTTTGCAATCAAGTAATGGATATTTGGAATCGTGTTTTCTCATGGTGGGGATTTGGTAACATGTCAAATTTCACCATTAATGAAATAGTTGATGACAATGCTCCGAGAAATGCAAACAAACGTGGGAAGCAAATATGGCAAGCGGTCAAATGGGTCGCTTCATACTTGATTTGGTCAAATCGAAACAAGGTCGTCTTTCGTGGAAAAGGATGGAATCCTCTGGTCGCGTTGAACGAAATACAAACAAAATCCTTCGAATGGATTTCCCGAAGATCGCGTGGTAGGAAGCTAGAGTGGATGTCGTGGCTTAATGATCCGAGTGTGTATTTAAATTGCTTGTAATCTTATTAGTTAGTTCCATTAGTTTGCCTCCTCTGCAAACTCTCGTGTAGGTATACGGGTGTGTGTTTTTGTATCGTTCGAGCTTTCAAGCTCCTCTCATGTACTATCGTTTTATCATTGTTTGAATGAAATCTTGCTTGCTTTTCAAAAAAAAAAAAAAAAAAAAATGTCAACGGTGATTAAAATATCACTTGTACCGTGGCCAGTGTGTTCACAAAACTAGAAGCAACAGTTCCGTTTAGGTGTCAGCTGGCTCGTTTGATACGACAATAATGCACCTTAATGCATACAAACTCCTATTTTTTATACTACTACTAATAATAATAATAAAATAACATATACTATATTTGAGCACCTGCAGCATGAAGAAATGTCAAACAGTGAAACAAAATGAAACCACTATTACAAATATAAAGATAATAAAAAACTAAACTCAAATTACAGACATAAAAATCAAGAAATTGGCTTTTTTTCCTTAAATTGCAGATGTTTCACCCAAATATCAAAACACTAAATTAACATTCAAGAACCGTCATTTAGAACACACAAAATTAAGCATATGAGTTACAGAATCAATCAAACTTGAACCTGAAGATATAATAGTAGCGGTTCCACAAATCAAAATTGTATGACTGACCTTAAGCATGGCTATAAAAAAACCCTAGAACCCCCAGTCTTCCGTTACATACCAACCATTACATCAATCGTCGCAAGTGACTTAAATCCGTAACCTTCTCCATAGCCTTCATCATGTAACGATTTAAGGAATAAACCACCATTCAAAACCCTAACGGAAAAACCCTAGATTACCGGCGACGAAAGGAAAAAAAAAAAAAAAATTAACCGTGGAAGAAGCTGATGGCGATGACAATGAAGAAGAGACATTGTATTCACTGAACGAATTGAGAAATTACCGTAGCACGCGATAACGGTTGAGAAAGAGGTGTGTGTTTTTGTGTCAATTTTGGTTGTGACGTTCAACAAATACAGAGAAAAAGGAAAGAGAGGTAAGGAAGGAACAGTGTTTCCATACCTAATTCCATGCCTAGTAAGCCAATAGAACCCCAACAAATCATCTTAAACGACAAAGAAAAGTCTAAAAACCACAACCCCTTGTTGGGCTGATATACTTTATGTAAATTTGGATTTATAATAGATTAGATTATTAAATTATTAATGTAACGGGCAAAAAAGTTGTATGGTAAAACCAGCGAACAGTTCGATGGTCTAAAGATTACCTGTTTTGACCCAAACTTGTTTTAACCGTTTACCCACCTACCCATTAGGTCCCCTGTAGTTCCTGAGTTATTCAACATTAAACAGAGTGAACCAGGCACGGTCCACTTAGCGTTTCCAAAGCATCATCAAGAAGACAAGAATAAGTTAATTTGTGCAATTGTATCGATTAAAATTCCAAGAAATCTCAAAAATAAAAGATACAACATGAGAGTAACTTATCTCAAAAGACAAGAGTAAACAACGTTCAATTATCATCCAGGAACTAGCAGCAATGGGAACATAACTTTTTTTCCCAGTTGCTGAAATTTCCTAACCGTAATTTAGCATCAATGTCAAAATTATACAAGTAAATTTCTTGGGGCAACATAGTGACCAGTGGTGCGCGAACCTGTCTTAAGTGCCACTGGCATACAAATGGGTCCATTCTTTTGCTGCAGGTTTCATAGACAACGTATGAGACGATCTTTACACAACAGAAAGAATCAATCAATGATATGAACAAAACCATGGCTACTGAACAATAAACATACCTGTTTCAACAGCTTCAGCTTCATTAGTTTTCCAGTGTTTGGCTACGTTCTCAGATAACGGATCATCTGGATTTGGAGCACTCAAAAGTGCTTGAATGCTACCACAAACAGATCAACAATGTAAATATCAGTTTTTTGGTGGTGGACGAGTAGCGTCTGAATTAGTATTTTAGCTAGGACTATAAAGGAGTCGAGCTTTAATGAAAATGAAGAAACAGAAAATATGATTGTTTAAAAATATTTGTCTTATACGTCGCGTTTTTTTTGGAACAGGTATCTAAATTTTATTTTATATGAAAAATATAAGGGCGATAGGAAAAAGTTCGGTATTCCTATAACAGATATCGAAACTCATTTTGTTACCTCAAAAGTACAGTACGAATCTGGAGAGCTGGGCTCCATTTGTCTTTAAGTATATCGAGACATATCCGGCCAAGCTGCATATAAAGCTAAAATATAAGAAAAAGGGAACTTGAAACAATCCAAAACTCATATTCTCACACAATAATTTATAATTTGGATATGGCAAACACGAACCTTATCGATGTTTGGATGGTATATTTTTGTAAGAAACCGAACCTGTAAGGCAAGTTAGCCTATCAGAAATAAATACTCACAACCATGCAGACATCAATGTCAAACAAACAAGCACTAATAACGTAAAAAATACATGTTCAGTCCCACAAAGCCAAAAATAAAAGTACGTGACTTATAACAACTAGATGGAAATGCATAGGTTATAAGAGTACAGTGTCATACTATCACATACAAAATACCACAAAAGTAAATGTGTACTTTGGTATTTTCTTTGCTCAGTAGTATTGTTAAATGCCCCACAAACAATAAATGAAATATCTAAAACACTAATTAAGCATGATCGGTTTATTTCTAGTAAAGAATCATCAACAAAGCTTTCCAAATTTAGCACGCAGTTTCACAATAGACAAGAGGTCAACGAGAATCACATATAATTCAACTAAATAGCTCTCAGTACTAATGTTAAACCTTGTAAATGGAATGTTTCGATAGGCCTAAAAAATGTATGCTTGTTAACACATATAATCGCGTACCTTAGGGGCAGCCATTGGGTATTCTTCAGGCAAAAATAACTCCAGTTTAAAGACTCCTCCTATAGAACAACCAGACAATGTAACAAGTGAACGAACGTGTAAGTATTTTACTGTGATTGGAATGACAGGAAACAATATTTTATAAAAACAATAGATAAGTTTAAGATACTTTTAACAAAAAATACATATAAACAGTCACAAATACATAGTTTGTTTTGTAAGATACCATGTTTGAAACTTAAATAACCTCCATTACCGAAACTAGCTTCATATAAGTTACAACTTTTCAAACAGCTTTAAGCTACACTTTAACTTATGTAGATATAAATGAAACGTCATATTTCTATCTGCTAAGTAAAATGTTTCATATCACAAAGTCAAATAGTATTTGACAACTGCACTGATCTTCAGGAAACATAATATATACACTTAATAGCTAAACAGAGTCTTACACAAAATACTACTATTGAAAGCAAAACAAACCATTATTATTAGTGAGTTAAAATCACCTTCATAAGGAGACTGTGATGGACCAAGAATCATGACATTAAAATACCGCATATTCTCTTCCGATGGCGACGCACTTATACCAGGAGCTACACACCAAAATCATAAAAATATTAATCTCAATAAGTAGGCACAAACCTACTTATCTTGAACTCTCTTATTTTGCTTTAAAAGTAAGTAAACACACGCCTACTTATTTAAGTGTTTATTCATTATACATAGTTTTCAAAATAGTTTAGGTAATAAAATAATTAATCACAATCAAAAATAAAATTAATTTACAATTGCAATTATGAACACTTTTAAAAATAAAAATGTTTCTCTTAATCGTTCAAATTTTCATAATCGAATCTCAGAATAATTAATAAGTAAAATAACAGATCGAGTTGAAGGTGAGGTTTACCTGGTTCGCTGAGTAACCGCTGTGTCTCCTGAATGAAATAATCGTGAATATATAATAGTTAGGGTTTTTTAGATATAATAAAAAAATTGATGGCGGTATCATTGAATATATACAAAATTGTGTATTATGATAGATAGATGGATATATATGGATATAGATAGGTGATATGGTAAGTAGTACCTTGATAATTCGTCGAGGTAGATTGCTATTCGCCATGGAAGAAAGGGGAAGACGAAATGGTGTAGAGGTTACGCGTAAATGGATCTTCTTTAATTTTCTTTTTCGATTCAGAGAGAGACGGTATGGCTCATACGGTGACTTTATTGGAGCAGCTTATTTTTATATTTTATTATAATTTTATATTTATAATTTAAATTTATTATATTATATTATATTTACTTATAATATTATATTATTTTAAATTTAATAATTAATATTTATATTTATTTATTTAAATTATTCATATGTAGTATATATTTATTCATTTATACTTGCCTTATATTTTGATTTATAATTTATAATTATTATTATATTATAATAATTATAATTATAATTATATCTATTATATCATATATTACTTGTTTATATTATAATTATAATTTTTATATTTTATTTATATTTATTATCATTATCATTATAACTAGATCCAGATCGGCCCGCGCGATGCTGCGGTGTTCTCCGAGTTGAATATTCATATTTAACGTAACGTTATGTATTTACAGAATTAAAAACACGTTGTTGCGGGTGTGTAGGGATACACGTCGTTCGTACCTAGTGCATGTAATGGGTCTGCGTGTTTTTAACACCCGGAAAATTGAGTGAAAAAGGGGGACGAAACCAACGATATGAAGTAGTTAGTTTGGGCTGTTTATTATACGTGTTTATATATGTATGAATGATAGCCCGAAATATTTAGTATTTTTTAGAAAATGTCCGTCTCGCATATAGTTAGTTGCGTTGTGTTCGTAAAATTATTTCGAGTTGAAGGGTGATGGCGTAGAAATTTTAGTTGCGGCGAGCGGGAAGATACGGCCTGTTAAAAATGTGAGTGGAGTTTGTTTAAGTTTTTTAATAAAACAATATTTTTACAGTTTTTACTCTTGAGAAATTTACAAATCTAACCCTATTTGAGGGGGATTTTTTAAAATCTGAGATCAACCTTCTCATATACCTTCATATTGATGTCAACCAAATCGAAAGAGTCAAGTATACTTTTGATAGAGGAGAATGAAACGTAAATAAGGCATGATGATAAGTAGGCGTTTACAATAATCGTAGAACTGAAAACCCTACAAAGGATATTCGTATGGATCTCCAAACAAACACCATAATATTAACAAATTACATACTATAATTAAGAAACAAAACCAATCAATTAAAAAGTGACAGAATTTTTTAACTGGAAATCTAACCTTCTAATTTCCGATGCGTTGATGGAACATGTACTGATAATATCGACTTTTGTAGGAACCCTAGATTTGGTTAAAATTGATGTTTGATATGCGAACAACGACATAAGTATCATTGTTAAATCGAAGATGAGATGCCATAGAATACCTAATTTTACACAATACAGTAGACATCATAGTAGTAAAACATGTAAATCATTAAAAATAAAATAAAAATAAGAACAACTAACCTTTGATCTTCACATGACGATTAAAACAACAAATATTGATCAACAAAACCTACCCGGTAACGTTCTTCGATACTGATTTTGAACCCTAAATCAAAAAACACGAAAAATCTGAGATATACTAACCTTTGATTCTGAAATAGGCAATGATGATTTAATAATGGATTGTTCAGCACAAATCAACCCGTTATCCTTGATTGATACACGTTTTTGGGATAGATGTTTGAAGAAGATGGAAGTAGAATAAAGGTAGTATAGAGTTCTTGCCCCAACTAAACATCGACTCTGTTTACCTAAAGGAAATTATATTATGAACATAAAAAAATATCAGTATACCTTTAATGCTGCAACCATTACCCAAAAAACTGATGAACCAGATTCAACTTCACTGCAGGGATCATTAACAATACGTTTCAAGTCTTAACCTGGGGTTTAAGATAATTCAGAAGTTATACAAATACGAATATATTAATCTTAAATAACAATATTTAAGATTGAGTTTCTTGTCAATTAATTCACCAATTCCAAACAATATTAGGGTAATCAATTGACCCTAATTCTTCGTCAATTATCTGCTTTCAATTTTGTGATTCATAAAGATATGAGGAAATCGATTCAACATGTGCGAACCCTAATCCTTCGTGAACTCTAATTTTCGAATTCTAATGGAACAGATAGATGTTGAAGTCTGATTCTTACTTGAATTACGAACCCTAATGCTTCATCAAATCTCTCTGTTCTCGATTTGCTCTTTCAATTATGGATGTCGACCAAGAAGCGATTGTCACGAGGTTTTGCATTCGTGGTTTTCCCTAGGTATGTTTATATTGATGACTGTGATTTGAAAGGGGTATTGTTGGTATAGTATGTGATTAACAATAGTTATAAGGTTATATTTAAATCTAATGGTTATTAAGCAAGCGTAATGGATGTCATTTTTTTGATCTAATGTTCCAGATTCAAAGTTATTGATTAAATGTATCTCAATTTAGCTTTTCTTTTAATGTATAATATAGATATAGAATATAGATATAGATAGAATATAGATAATATAGAATATAGATATAGATATAGATAGATATAGATTAGTGTATCTATTATAGTCATAGATTATTAATTATACATATCTATAGTATCTATTAAATCTCTAATTTGATGACATCATAAATAAGTTATTTCTTTTGTTAAAAAAAATCAAAAGAAAAAATTAGAGGACATCTAGGTGATGTCATTAAACAATTTAATTACAATTAAAAAAAATATGTGTGATTGTTTATTATTTGTTTTTTATATATATTAAATACGGAGTAATAAATAATATTACATGTTAATTGTATAATATATGAAGCATTATGACCTTATAATAAAATACATTCATGACTATATGTACAATATTTGAAGCATTATATACAACCTTATGGTAAAACACTCTCATGACTATATGTACAATATTTGAAGCATTATGTAACACCCCGCCAAATTCCCATCTGACGCCCTGTTAATCATAGGTCCCACAGTTCACAGTTACGCCCTCTATATGAGACGTTTCAAAACAATCGCATTTAATTTTATTAAAAGGTTGACTCTCAAAACATTAGTCAACAAACTCAAAATAGTAACACTATTGTGATCGTAACCACAAGCCAATAGTATTAAACATGTGCAAAAGTTTAAATGCGAAAGTAATAATTGTCTTTATTAAAACATGCTGACTCCTCGGCCAGACCATAACATCAAACACAGCGGAAGCAAATACCTCTTAACGACCTGAGAATACAAAAACGCAAAACAGATCAACAATAATGTAGTGACCCGAACTTTTCCATGTTTATATATATTAAATGAAATTGTTATTTACATGATTAAATGTTTCCAACATGTTAAGCAATCAAACTTGTTAAGACTTGATTAATTGAAATAGGTTTCATATAGACAACTGACCACCCAAGTTGACCGGTGATTCACGAACGTTAAAACTTGTAAAAACTATATGATGACATATATATGGTTATATATATAGTTAACATGATATTATGATAAGTAAGTATCTCATTAGGTATTTTAACAATGAGTTATATACATAAAAATGAGAATATTGAATTAAGAAACTCGAAAACGATATATATAACGATTATCGTTATAACAACGTCTTACTAAGTACATATGAATCATATTAAGATATTGATACACTTGGTTAATTATGTTAAATGATAAGTAATTATATCATTAAGTGTATTAACAATGAACTACATATGTAAAAATAAGACTACTAACTTAATGATTTCGAAACGAGGCATATATGTAACGATTATCGTTGTAACGACATTTAACTGTATATATATCATACTAAGATATATTATATATCATAATATCATGATAATATAACAATTTAACATCTCTTTAGATATAATAAACAATGGGTTAACAACATTTAACAAGATCGTTAACCTAAAGGTTTCAAAACAACATTTACATGTAACGACTAACGATGACTTAACGACTCAGTTAAAATGTATTTACATGTAGTGTTTTAATATGTATTCATACACTTTTTAAAGACTTCAAGACACTTATCAAAGTACTTCTACTTAACAAAAATGCTTACAATTACATCCTCATTCATTTTCATCAACAATTCTACTCGTATGCACCCGTATTCGTACTCGTACAATACCTAGCTTCTAAATGTATTTACTATTGGTATATACACTCCGATGATCAGCTCTTATCAGCCCATGTGAGTCACCTAACCATGTGGGAATCATCATTTAACATCTAGTATGAAATATCACACAAAATAACAAACTAATAGAGCCTATATGACACCTCCAAATTCACGTAAAGTAGAGGTACCACAAACACTTTCATTTTACAATTTTCTTGAATCAAACTACTCTCTCTCAAGTGTTCTTACTTTATTCTAAGTTATAAAACAACTACTCAAGAACACACCAACAACACTTCCAAGTTTGCTAGCTTACTTCCAATCTTGCATATTGATGTTATGCGAGGGGTATATGAAATAGTATTAAATTTTACAAGGAAATACTATTAAATACGATACAATTTTACACAAGATATTTATTTATTTATAGAATGGATATACCTAAACCTTGCTACAACACTTATAGGCAGTGTACCTAATCGTACAGTAGTGTAGGTTTTAGTAAGTCCGGTTCGTTCCACAGGGATCTTAGCCAAGTTTAACGCTATATTTTTAAAACTATATTTGTAAATAAATATATATATATATATATATATATATATATATATATATATATATATATATATATATATATATAAATATAAGTAGTATTATTATTATAAAAGGGGGTTTTTACCGTTTAATGACCGGTTTGTCGATTTTAAAACTTTAGTCGCAGTTAAAACCTAATGTAAAATATTAAAAATAAATATAACTTAATTTAAAGCGTAAAGTAAATAACGATAATGAAATTTCGATAAATAAAAGTGCGATAAATAAAATGACAATAAATAAAAGTGAAATAACAGTAAATAATAGTGCAATAATTAAAAGTGCAATTAAATATGAAATAAAGGAATTATGCTTATTTAAACTTCCGTAATCATGATGTTTGATGTGTTGATTTTAGTTTATTACCATGGGTTAATTTTCCTTTGTCCTGGATTATTCAATATGTCTGTCTGGTTTTTGTCCATAACAGTCCATCAGTCATAAATATAAAGTGCGAGTGTCCTCGTCAAATTATCCTTATATCCGAAGTCAAATATTCCAACTAATTGGGGACTTAAACTGTAACAAGGTCTTAATACTTTGTTTAATAATTACACCAGGATATCGACTGCGTGTAACCCAAGGTTTTAATAATTTGTTAACAATTACGCCAAGTGTCCTTGTACATAATTCACCCCTGTTTTAATAAATCCATTAACTATTAATCCATTCATGCGTCCGGTTAAATGAACGATTATTTGTACTTATAAATATCCTGCCCATCGTGTCGGATCGAGTGTATATGGTTATTTATAGGTACGTCCAATTGTAAATCTTTATATTAAATTAACAAACTATCATTTAATTAAATAAATATAAAGCCCATTAATAGCCCATAGTCTAATTTCCACAAGTGTCGTTATTTTGTCCAAACCCCAATTATGGTACAAAGCCTAATTACCCAATTTTAATATTTTAGCCCAACATCATGATTACTTCGGCTTAAATAAGCATAATAATAACTTAGCTACGAGACATTAATTTAAAAAGGTTGAACATAACTTACAATGATTAATAATAGCGTAGCGTTACACGGACAGAATTTCGACTTATACCCTTACAACATTCGCTAACATACCCTTATTATTAAAATTAAAATTAAAATTAAAATTAAAATTATAATATATATATATATATATATATATATATATATATATATATATATATATATATATATATATATATATATATATATATACGTTTGAGAGATGAGAAGAGAAAAAGATGTTGTATTTGTTCGATCACCAAACTGCTTTTTATAGGGATGTGGCTAGATACTGTTCACCATGCGATCGCATGGGATTTAGGCCTCCAGGCCATGCGATCGCATGGCCTCTTTTTTCAGCTCACATGAGTTTGTTTGCTTCTTGCCGACGATTTTATAAATATAATATAATATATATATAATTTTAAGAATTAATTATATATTATATTATATTCATGTGCATAGTTGACTTGTAATTTTTAGTCCGTTGCGTCGAGCGTTGAGAGTTGACTCTGGTCCCGGTTCCGGATTTTCGAACGTCCTTGCGTACAATTTAATATCTTGTATTTTGCGTTTCGCATCTTGTACTCTTGTAATTTTGAGACGTTTCTCATCAATAATTTGAACCACTTTGATTGTACTTTGTACTTTTGAGATTTTTGGTCGTTTGCGTCTTCAATTCATCGAATCTGTCTTTTGTCTTCACCTTTTATTATTTAAACGAATATCACTTGTAAATAGAACAATTGCAACTAAAAGCTTGTCTTTCTTGAGGGATAATGCTATGAAATATATGTTCATTTTTAGCATTATCAAATATTCCCACACTTGAGCTTTGCTTGTCCTCAAGCAATATAGTCTTGAAATAAAAATACTAGAATCACTTCTTTATTCTTCACACTTTGTACATCAGTGATTTCTATACGGCGGTATGAACAATGATAGTAACGTTGTGGTTTACAGTCCCACATGACTATGAAAATTTAGATCCTTAAGGAAATTGGATCTTTATGAAAACATTTGATCTTTTGAAAATCTAGCTTTTACCCTAGATAAGTTTTCCGGAATAACCCTTCACCGGTGTTTGCAAAATGTTTTTGTGGGTTTGGTGGGTTTCAAATTTGAAAATTTTAGCTCAAAACTTATGGTTTTGTGTCACCCACTTGCTAATCTTGTATTAGGAAAGCAACACGTCCAGTATACTTGTCCCGTATATTACATTTCGGTAAACTACCGTCCAGTTGTAAAGGAAAGTGTTGAACAAGTAACTGTTAAGGCAATGTCCCATGACATGCTTTTAATTATGGTCTTTAACGTGTCGGATGCAATTACTATCCTTTGTAGGAGCAATAGTAAAGATCACCCTATAGTTTTTCGGTCTGGCACAAGGTCCTGTCTTTGACCATGCTATGCAACCACCGTTTTACGGTTGACACCCGATTTGGTTCAGGTGACCTAATGAATTCCAGGTGAATTCTTAGGATTTTACGTTTAATGGTAATGAACGCATTGAAAATAGGGTTTTCAGAAAACAAATCGGTTTGTAATTTGATCAAAATATTTTCTCGTTCAAGCTCAAGTTTAGATATCATCGAATTCCATGAGTTTGTAATTCTCAATCTTTAAAAATCAATCTCAAGTATTGAGTAATATCAGTCTTAAAAGCTGATTTTTTGATCTTTAAGGAGATTATCCTTTCTGGGGATCTGATTCATTAGTCTTATCAAGCTAATTTGCACGGCGCCCTCCCCATTTTACGAGATAGATCCTCTCATGGTTAGGATAAGTCTGACCACTTGGCGACCCTGTTTGATGCTAAGGTCCGTGGATTTCCAGCTGATTTTCGAGAAAACTTTTCAAGGTTTTTCGTAGACTCTACAACTGGTCTGGACGACAACTTCCTAACCTAAATCAAGAAGCGCGTGTCTTTTTCGGAAGACTTTACTTCCTTTTAATGATGGAATTGATTCATCGTGTAGATCCATCTTTTCTTTCAAATATATTATAAGAAATTGGGTAAAACTGATAAAATTGTCCAAAACAAAAGTATCTTCAGTTATTTGTACAAAAATATGTGATATATGTTTTAAATAACTTGGTAAATTTTTCCCACACTTGGCTTTTATTTTCCTTTCTTTGCCTTTTTATTGTCCTCTATTCCATTTTAAATGAATTCTAACATTTTGGGTTGTTTCTCAATTTATGTCCTTTCCGAGGTAACAATAATTTCGGTGTTAACACCTAGTTTTACCGTTCATAAATATGTATAAACATGATTTTGAATTCATTTATTTGAAAATTTTGAAAAATTTTACTAGAATTAGGTAGTCAGTATATAAGACTAGGGCTGTTCTTTATTATCAGAGAGCACTAGATTCTAATACAACTACTGCGTTACTAGTATTTTTAATGGTAACCAAGTGTTCAAATTAAAATTTTAAAAATCCGAAATAATTTAACCCCTTCCCACACTTAAGGTCTTGAAATGCCCTCATTTGCAAGAAATCAGTAACAATTTAAATTATTGAGGGTAATTAGCATAGAAAAATGATTAAAGTTTACCAAAGGTTCCAAACATATTGGCGTTTGTTTGCTGAATGATAAATGGTGCACATCATTTGTTCATTCCGTCTTGTTGTTACATCACATTTGTTTTTCATTTTGTCGTCAAAATTAGTAGCTTTTGCTGAACTTAATGCCAGTCTTTGAAAATGCGATGTTTTACCCTGTTGTATACAATTGACAATATACATACATACAAATATAAACATGCATGGTAATTTGAAATGGGACTTAACATCCCACTTTCAAATCAAATATGAAATATTAGTACAACATAATAAATATATTAAACATTACAATAAAAGTATCACAATATCATAGGTTTAAACATAAATAAATAGAAATAATAATAAAAAAAATCATAGAAATCACCAACGGGAACTATATCAATCTGGATAGGGGTTCCAGTTCATGTCGTCGATCGAGTTCCATGGTCGGTGATAGGTGTACTGGTAGGCCTGGTTAGGGTCGTAGAGAGTAAATGGTGGTCTCATCTCGGGCTGGTGTGGAGGATAGTAAGCGGGTCGGGTCGGTATGTAGTGATCCTGAGGTGATAGCCGACTCATGATCTGACGCTGATGATAGTCCCATCTATCATGCTGTCGTTGCCTAGAATGCTCGTACTCATTCCGGGCTTGCCACTGCTCGTACCGTCTATGTCTCTCCTCGTTTGTCATTTCTACCTCATCTACACGCTGGTAGACGTCAGTCATAGCCTCCCTAATGACATCCCTAATGTCATCCGCTTCCTTCATTTCCTCATCTGAACCTCTCTCTACCTGTGGATGATTGCCATCATAGGGTACTGCCTGATTGCGTCTGCTCTTTAATACCTTAGCACCCTGATAGACCCTCAATCCTAAAGGCTCAACTTGTTCCCTACATACCATAAGTGGACCTCCTTGATCCCTATCTACACTCAAATACTCTCCAATGAGAGTAACAAAAATACCTCATCCTATTACTCCCCCTTCCTATATTCCTTCCACCATCTTAGACAAATAAAAACCAACACAGTAAGGGATATTAATAAAGCCTCTTGGGTCTCGAATACACTTTAGGTAAAATAAATCATGTAAGGTCATTTTCTCCTTGTTGTGACCTCTCTGTGTAATCGAGTTAGCCAGAAATCTATGAATTATACGAAGTTCGGCTTTGTTAATATGTAAGTAGGTATGTGTTCTTGCCCGTCCAAAAACATTAAAATCTGACATACACCTCCAGACGGCGTTAGCATCAAAATTCCTATCTACCCTTTCACCATGATAAATCAAATTTGTACAATCGGGTAATAGTAATTCAGCGGGCGTATATATCTGTAAAGCCCTGACCATGTCCAGCATGGACATCCTGTACATCCTACGGCCAAGTATAAATCTAAGAAAACTTCTATCATCTATCCTATCTACATCCGCATTAAGTGAAATAGTACTCATAAGCTCAACGCACCATTCCTTATATACAGGCCTACGAATGGTGAATAAACGTTCCCAATCGGGAAAAGAAGAGCTGCCATACCTTTGGATCAAATGCTGTCTAACTGAGTTAACTAGTTGAACCTTTTTCAAAGGCTCCCAATCGATTACCCTTGGCACTTCTACAGTTTTCGGTACCAGTTTGAATTTGTTACTTTGATATGTTGGGTAATCTTTCCAGCTTCGATCAAATCTCAAATTGGGATGCAACTGTTCTTCATGAATCGTTGGGTGTTGTACTATTGGATGCATCGAAAATACTACGTAGGCATCAATATATTCTTGATGCGGATCATAATAAGGTACGTGTTGATCAGATTGTTGTTGTTGTTCCTGTTGTTGCTCCGGTTCATATTGCATTTCTGGTTCAGGTTCGGGAGCAGGTTGTCTAGATGATGATGATGCACCATCAGTATTAGTAAATCTCTGCAAAACACATTAAACACAAATTTGTGCATCCAAATATGCATTAGTGTTAGTAAAATAACAAATTAACACAATTACAATAACATGTTTAATCAAAATTAAACTTATACACATTTTCACAATTTTAACAATTCTACACTTTTTTAAATAAGCATATATGAAAATGGTTACAAAGTTCATAAGCATTCAACTCAAATAACATGTTAAAATAACCATTACTAGCAATTAAACAAGTTTCAAATGGCATTTACATCAATTTAATCAAGTTCATGAATGTTATACCTAAAAAGTCCACTTTAATTCTCAAAAATCATGTTTAGGATCAAAGTTTGGATCATTTAGCTACCTAAACATGTTACACTACTTAATTTAGCAATAATTCATGAAAAAAATCGCCCATAACCTATTTATATCAAAAAGCCCCAAATTGCTCAAGAACACAAACCCTAGATTTCTAAAAATTTTGAAGTTTTTAGCTTCAAATCATGTTAAATAGCATTAATCTAGGTTATACATGCATAATATACTAACAATTTAACTCTAATTACACTAGAAATTGACAAAATCAAATTAGGAATATTATAGCTCAAGAACACAAAAAATCAAATTTAAAGAGGTTTAGGGGTGTAATTGTTACCCTTCTTGATAAACTTCTTATCAAATTCATGACTAGAGCGGATTATAGCAAGAAATTTGGTTGATTTTGGTGAAAAATTGATGAAAATTGAGAGGTTTTGGGTGTATGTTCGTATGTGTTTGTGTGTGTGAAGTGAGACAGAAGCAGCAGCTCGATGAACTTGTAACCTGACCAGTTTTTTGACACCATGCGATCGCATGGTTTTACTGGCCAAACCCCATGCGATCGCATGGGGGTTTGAATTTTTTTTTTTATATATAAAAACCTTATACTTTTAAAATATAGATTAATAAATTAAAAAAAATTTGTCTTTTTAGGAGTGAGGGCGTTTCGGATCATTGTCCTAGTCCGTCCCTCAACAAATTTTTAAAACTTGTTATTTTTAAGCGCGGTTTTAAAAGCAAAGATTTTCGGGTTTTTTAAATGTTTTTGGCATACTTTAATTCAATAAGATTAAAAATAATGATAATAAAAGTTCTCGTCCCTCCCTTGGGTAGAGCAATTTCGGTTCAATGACCTAGTTTTCAACTCACGACGAATTTTAAAAATCATATTTTTAACTTAGTGAAATAAAGTAAAAAAATTTTGTTTTTAAATTCACACCAAACTTATATTTAAAATGCATAAAATTAAAAATTAAAAATTCATACCAAATTTATATTATATTTTTTTTATACATAAAAACTTATATTAAAAATATTAATTTCAAATATTTACAAACTTAAATATATTGATTTTAAAAAGTTTATAATATTAATTTAATATTTATATATTAATTTTAAAAACATGGTAAAAATTTAAAATTAAAAATCTTTTTGCTCTTTTATCCCACTTTAATCAATCAAATATTATCAAAAATATACGCCCCTCTTTTCCGTAAAGTAATTTCGGTTCCATAACCTAGTTTTACTCCTGACGAATTTTTGAAATATTTTGGTTTGATTGATTAAAGATATTTATACCTTAAGAATAAACGGTAAATTTCACAGTGATGTAATAAATTTTTGTATGATATCAATAATTTCGGTTACGCATACCTAATTTTATTGAATACCAATTTAATACTTTATAGCGAACGATTCAGCGTTTATTATCAAAAGGTTAAAAGCAATAAAAAAAATAAAAACTGTACATACTTACCTGTGAGAAATAATTCTCAGAGACCTGCTTTAGCCGACTCATAAGAGAGTCATGTGATTTGGTTTTTCATAGCTACATAAGCATAACCTCGAATCTTCAATATCTTTTCTTCTAAACATATGAACGGTCCTTCTCTGCATAGAGTAACAAATTTGGTATTTGAATATGTTTGATTATTTGAACATTTACCTTCGTGTGACCATTTTCCGCATTTATAACATCTTTCAAGGTGTCGTGCTCTTCTTTTTATTGCGGATTTTGATTTTCCTTTACCAAAATGTATCTCATGATGATCTTTTCTGAGTTCTTTCCTTACTTCGTCACATCTTCTTCTTATTACTGACACAAGGTCACTCGGAAGTGTGTCATTATTACGTTTAGTAATCAAAGCGTGTAGCATTAGACCATGGTTCAGATCAAAGGAATTCTTCATCTCGTAAAACCTAAAAAAAAAAAAATTCAGAATGGGGGGAGAAGACTAGTTCTTTAGGGTCTGCTAGGGAAAGACCATTTGGATTCCATTCTCGAGAACTACACGAAAACAGAATATCTAACTCTAACAGAAATATATACTACCCTAAAAAGATTCGAACTTTCTCACACTTAGTTAGCTATGGTGTCGAAATTGTGATTAACTTCATCTTCAACTTCCATTGGATTATCTATATAATGTTTAACTCTGTGACCATTAACCTTAAATTCAATCCCATTTGAATTTATTAACTCTACTGTTCCGTATGGGAAAACTCTTTTGACTATGAATGGTCCAGACCATCTTGATTTCAATTTTCCAGGAAATAGCTTGAATTGTGACATGAAAAGAAGAACTCTGTCTCCTTCTTTAAATTCTTTTGAACTTCTGATTCTTTTATCATGCCATTTCTTCGTTCTTTCTTTATAGATTAACGAATTTTCGTATGCTTCATGTCTTAATTCTTCTAATTCGTTTAGTTGACTTAACCGTAGACGTCCAGCTTCATGTAAATCAAGATTATATGTTTTCAAAGCCCAAAATGCTTTGTGTTCAATTTCTACTGGAAGATGACATGCTTTTCCATAAACGAATTTAAAAGGTGTGGTTCCAATTGGAGTTTTATAGGCTGTTCTAAAAGCCCAGAGTGCATCCTCCAATTTTATGGACCATTCCTTAGGATTTGATCCTACGGTTTTCTCTAGAATACGTTTTAAAGCTCGGTTGGTATTTTCAACTTGTCCACTTGTCTGTAGATGATAAGCGGTTGAGATTTTATGAGTTACTCCATATCTTTTGAGAACTTTCTCAAGTTGATTGTTACAAAAATGAGTACCCCGATCACTTATTAAAGCTTTCGGTGTTCCGAACCTTGCAAAAAGATGTTTTAAAAAGTTGACTACAACTCGTGTATCGTTAGTTGGGAGAGCTTGTGCTTCCGCCCATTTAGATACATAATCAATGGCAACGAGAATGTAGAGATTATTATGAGATTTTAGAAATGGACCCATAAAGTCAATACCCCAAATGTCAAATACTTCACATACTTGAATGACATTTTGTGGCATTTTATCACGTTGACTAATTTTTCCGGCCCTTTGACAAGCATCACAGGATTTGCAAAGAAGGTGTGCGTCTTTGAAAATTGTAGGCCAATAGAATACAGCATCGTAAACTTTTCTTGCTGTGAGTTGAGGCCCATAATGCCCTCCTATTGGTCATGTGTGACAATGATTTAAGATTTGACTGGCTTCATCTCCGAATACACAACGGCGTATTATTCCATCGGGACAACTTTTAAACAAATGTGGATCTTCCCAGAAATAGTGTTTTATATCACTAAAGAATTTCTTTCGTTTTTGGTACGACAACCCCTTTTCAAGGAATCCACATTCTAAGTAGTTTGCATAGTCTGCAAACCATGGAATTTCACTATAATCTATCTTCAATAGATATTCATCAGGAAAGTTATCTTGTATGGCCGATTCATTCAGAACTTCTAATTCAGGATTTTCAAGACGAGAAAGATGATCAGCGGCGAGATTTTCTGCTCCCTTTTTATCTCGGATTTCAATATCGAATTCTTGTAAGAGTACGATCCAACGGATTAATCGTGGTTTGGCATCTTGTTTTGAAAATAGGTATCTAAGAGTAGAATGGTCGGTATAGATCACCGTTTTAGCTAGAACGAGATATGAACGAAATTTGTCAAAAGCAAAGACAATGGCAAGGAGTTCTTTTTCAGTAGTTGTGTAGTTCGTTTGTTCTCCTTGTAACATCTTACTAGCATAATATATAGGTTGAAATCGTTTTTCAATCCGTTGTCCTAAAACGGTTTCCATTGCAAAATCACTTGCATCGCACATTAGTTCAAACGGTAGATTCCAATTTGGAGTTATCATAATCGGTGCATTAGTGAGTTTTTCTTTAAGAATATTAAAAGATTTAATGCATTCATCTGAAAAGATGAATGGAGCATCCTTTTCTAGGAGTTTATTCATAGGAGTGACAATTTTAGAAAAATCTTTTATGAAACGTCGGTAAAAACCGGCATGCCCTAGAAAACTCCTAACTCCTCTAACATTGGTGGGATGTGGAAGTTTAGCAATTAAATCTACTTTAGCTCTATTCACTTCAATTCCTTCTTTTGAAACCTTATGACCAAGAACAATGCCTTCTTTAACCATGAAATGGCATTTCTCCCAATTAAGTACTAGATTTGAATGTCCGCATCTAACAAGCATTCATTCAAGATTGACTAGACATGATTCAAATGTATCACCGAAGACTGAAAAGTCATCCATGAAAACTTCCATGCATTCTTCTATCATGTCGTGAAAAATCGCCATCATGCACCTTTGAAAGGTCGCAGGGGCGTTGCAAAGTCCAAATGGCATGCGTTTATAAGCAAAAGTACCATAAGGGCACGTGAACGTGGTTTTCTCTTGATCCTCGGGTGCTATTGGAATTTGAAAATATCCAGAAAAACTGTCAAGAAAACAATAGTAACTATTTTCGGCTAATCTTTCCAACATTTGATCAATGAAAGGTAAGGGAAAGTGATCTTTTCTGGTAGCGTCATTTAATTTTCTATAATCAATACAAACACGCTATCCTGTTACAGTCCTAGTAGGAATAAGCTCATTTTTTTCATTTGTGATGACAGTCATGCCACCCTTCTTAGGTACGCATTGAACTGGGCTTACCCATGGACTATCAGAGATTGGATAAATTAAACCTGCATCAAGCAGTTTAATAATTTCTTTCTTAACAACATCTTGCATATTAGGATTTAGTCTTCGTTGGCGTTGCACATACATTTTATGACCTTCTTCCATAAGAATTTTATGTGTGCAATACGAAGGACTTATGCCTTTAATATCATGAATCTTCCATGCAATAGCTGGTTTATGAGCTTTTAGCACAGAAATAAGTTGAGATTTTTCATTGTCAGTAAGAGAAGAAGATATTATTACAAGTAATTCAGATTCACCATGTAAATAAGCATATTCCAAATGGTTTGGAAGTGGCTTTAACTCTAATGTTGGTGGTTCTTCTATCGATGATTTATATCGATATCTGTCTTCATCTTTTAGCATTTGAATTTCTTCTGTTGTTGGTTCATATCCATTAGCCATAAGTGTAGCTAACATTTCAGTTTCATCAATTGGTTCAGTTCCTTCTCCTAAAGAACATTCTCCTGTTCCTTGTAATTCTGAAAATTCTTCTAACAATTCTGCATGTGAATCTATAGTTTGAATATAATAACATGTATCATCTGCAGATTGCAGTTGTTGCATGGCTCTATCAACAGAAAAGGTAACACTCTCGTCCTCTATACTTAGGGTCAGTTTTTTACCAAACACGTCAATTATTGCTTTAGCCGTGTTTAAGAATGGTCTTCCTAATATTAGAGGAACTCGAGAATCTTCTTCCATGTCCAGAATAACAAAATCTACTGGAAATACTAAAGTACCAACTTTAACTAGCATGTTTTCCATTATCCCTCTAGGATATTTTACTGATCGATCGGCTAGTTGTATACTTATTCGTGTTGGTTTCAATTCTCCGAGGTCTAGTTTAGCGTATAGTGAATACGACATTAGATTTATACTAGCACCTAAGTCTGCCAATGCTTCTATTGAACTAAGACTACCCAGAAAACATGGAATTGTGAAACTTCCTGGATCAGATAATTTTTCTGGTCTCTTATTCAACAGCACTGCAGAACAATTAGCATTTATAGTAACAGCCGAGAGTTCTTCCATTTTCTTTCTATTTGTGATTAGATCTTTCAAGAATTTAGCATATCTAGGCATTCCTGAAATTACATCAATGAAAGGAAGATTGACATTTATTTGTTTAAGCATATCCAAGAATTTGAATTACTCGGCTTCAAGTCTTTCTTTTCTCATTTTACTTGGGTAAGGAAGTGGTGGTTGGTATGATTTAACATAAGGTTTAGCCTTAACTATGTTTTCTTCATTAACCTTTTCAATTATCGGTTCTGTTTCCTTATCTTGCTCAGATTGTGGTTCTTGTGGAGTAGGAATAGCTTCATCAGAAATTACAGGTATTTCAGGTGGTTTAAGTGTAATACCACTTCTTGTGGTAATGGCTTTAGCTGTTTCATTCCGGGGGTTAGCATTTGTATCACTAGGTAGACTTCCCGGTTTTCTTTCACCTATCAACCTTGCTAGGTTACTTACTTCTTGTTCCAAATTTTGAATAGAAGCTTGTTTATTTCTAAATGCTTGAGCATTTTGTTCATTGGTTTGTTTCTGAGATGTGAAAAACTGCGTTTGAGATTCAACTAACTTCGACATCATATCTTCAAAATTTGGCTTTTTATCATCGGTTTGTGGTGGTTTGTTTTGAAAAATAGGTCATTGCTGATTGTAAGTATTATTAGATATGGAACATTTCGGTTATAATTCTGATTTTGATTGTAGATTGGTCTTGGCGGTTGATAATTATTCTGATAATTATTTCCAGGCCTTTGGTTTATGTATGAAACATTCTCTCTTTGTTCCATTGTTTGTTCAATACCGAGACAATCTTTTGTCAAATGTGGTCCTCCACACTGCTCACAACTAATTCGTATTGAGTGGATATCTTTAGTCATCTTTTCCATTCGTCTCTCGACAGCATCTATCTTTGCGGAAATAGAATCAAAGTCATGGCTAGAATCGGCTCCAGCCGCTTTAGATGATCTAACGATATCTTTTTCTTGGTGCCACTCATGTGAGTGGGAAGCAGTGTTATCAATAATTTTGTAAGCTTCAGTTGTGGTTTTCTTCATAATGGAACCACCAGCTGCTATATCGATGTCTTTTCTTGTAGTGATGTCGCATCCTTGGTAGAATATTTGTACTATTTGATAAGTGTCTAAACCATGTTGCGGACATCCTCTCAATAACTTTTCAAATCTTGTCCATGTTTCATATAGAGTTTCATTTGGCTTTTGTGTGAACGTAACAATTTCCCCTTAAAGTCTCACGGCTTTAGATGCCGGAAAGAATTGTTTAAGAAAATTTTCAACTAAAACATCCCATGTATCAATCGCCCCTTCAGGTAACGATTCTAACCAATCTTTGGCTTCTCCCTTTAAAGTCCAGGGAAATAACATGAGATATATCTGTTCATCCTCCGCTTCTCTTATTTTTAATAGAGTACAGATCCTACTAAAGGTTCGAAGATGTTCATTTGGATCTTCCTTCGGCGCACCACTAAATTGGCATTGATTAGTTACCATGTGTAGAATTTGTCCTTTGATTTCATAATCTGGTGCATTAATGTCTGGTTGAGTAATTACGTGACCTTGGCCAGTGCGTTTAGCTCTCATTCGGTCTTCCATACTTAGAGGTTCCAGATTTTCCATGATTGAATTTGTTGAATCTGAATCACTAGAGGATTCTGATTTAATGGGTTGTTCCTCGACAATCTCTGTTTGAATGATTGGTGGTTCAGGATCTCTGAATTGTCCCTGAATATCCTCCGGATTCTCAATTGTGAGGTCGGGTTCAAAAAATGGATTATCAGAAATTTGAATTGGAGTACTTGGTCGACTGGATGACGATTCTAAAGAAAAATCAACGGCGACAATATTGGCTAGATGTCTTGATCTGGTTACAGGTAGTAAACGTATAAAAGGTGGTGAACGTTTTGCTCGGTGCATTCACTGAATATCCTATTAGTTATAAAAGATAAAAATTATTAAAGTTATCAAATTAATAGACTTTTCTGATTTTGCCCATGTTTCGAATAGCCAATAGATGCAGCAGGTAGCCAGGACCCTTTAAATCGGAAGCCCACAACTCGCCACTAACAAATCTAACTATTACTACGAACCAGAAAATTTTGGATGTCTATCAATTTAACCACTTAAAATAATTTTTCGTTGAAATTTAAAGAAATTTTAGAGAAGAAATAGAAAAAAAATTCTAAGTCCTAAAAACTAGAGCGTCGAAAAAATAAGAAAGAAAAAGAGCGCGTCGAAAAACGTCGAAAAATAAAAGGTCGAAAAATAATAAAAAGAACGTAGCGCATCGAAACTTAAAAGTCTAAAAACTAAAAATTAAAAGTTATGTCTAAAGATATTAAAGCTTAAAGAAATTCTATATCCAAAACGGTAATAACTTAAAAAGTACTAAAATCTTAGAACGGCGTCGCAAAATTCTAAAACACCTAAATCTTAGTCTAAAGAAAAAGCACTTAAGGGATTTTACAGCAACACCTAAAAATCAAGAAATAAAAATAACTATGGTAAAAACTATGACTTAAAACTAATTACGAACGAAAAATACAAAAATTACGCTAAAATTTAATAAAAAGTTGTAAAATATAAAAATAAACTTAAAGTTGTAAAAAGTTCAATTTTTATAAAAATATTATTTTTATATTTTTATTTTATAAAACTATTAATTTTATAATTTATTAAAACTAATTAAACTAAAAATACAAATTAAATCTAAAAACTAAATTAATATTAGAAATTAATTAACTAATAAACCCTAATTAGGGTTTTAATAATAATAATAATAATTAATTCGTAATTAATGCAGTACTAGGATCAGATGTGGCGTGTCAGATCAGCTCATGCGATCGCATGAGCTGAATTTTGTAAATCCATGCGGTCGCATGGTGCTCGGAACCAGTTCAGAAGTTGGGCTTCTACAGTACCTTGGCCCAATTTTATATATTAATTTTTTTCTTCTATTTTTAATATTTATATAAAATATTTATAAAAATTAAATAAAAACTTAATTTTTAAATTAAAATAAAAACTTTATAATTTTATATATTTTAAACAAACTCTTAAAAATATATAAATTTTGTTTTTTCTTTTTATATTTTTGTATTTTTTTATATTTAAAACGTATTTTTACAAAAGTAAATTAATTTTTTTTTTTAAATATAGCGTTTCGCTTCCGGCGTTTAAGCATTCTCCGGCAGCGGCGCCAAAAATACTTGATGTTATGCGAGGGATATATGAAATAGTATTAAATTTTACAAGAAAATACTATTAAATACGATACAATTTTACACAAGATATTTATTTATTTATAGAATGGATATACCTAAACCTTGCTACAACACTTATAGGCAGTGTACCTAATCGTACAGTAGTGTAGTTTTTAGTAAGTCCGGTTCGTTCCACAGGGATCTTAGCCAAGTTTAACGCTATATTTTTAAAACTATATTTGTAAATAAATATATATATATAAATATAAGTAGTATTATTATTATAAAAGGGGGTTTTTACCGTTTAATGACCGGTTTGTCGATTTTAAAACTTTAGTCGCAGTTAAAACCTAATGTAAAATATTAAAAATGACAATAAATAAAAGTGAAATAACAGTAAATAAAAGTGCGATAATTAAAAGTGCAATTAAATATGAAATAAAGGAATTATGCTTATTTAAACTTCCGTAATCATGATGTTTGACGTGTTGATTTTAGTTTATTACCATGGGTTAATTTTCCTTTGTCCTGGATTATTCAATATGTCCGTCTGGTTTTTGTCCATAACAGTCCATCAGTCATAAATATAAAGTGCGAGTGTCCTCGTCAAATTATCCTTATATCCGAAGTCAAATATTCCAACTAATTGGGGACTTAAACTGTAACAAGGTCTTAATACTTTGTTTAATAATTACACCAGGATATCGACTGCATGTAACCCAAGGTTTTAATAATTTGTTAACAATTACGCCAAGTGTCCTTGTACATAATTCACCCCTGTTTTAATAAACCATTAACTATTAATCCATTCCCGTGTCCGGTTAAATGAACGATTATTTGTACTTATAAATATCCCGCCCATCGTGTCAGATCGAGTGTATATGGTTATTTATAGGTACGTCTAATTGTAAATCTTTATATTAAATTAACAAACTATCATTTAATTAAATAAATATAAGGCCCATTAATAGCCCATAGTCTAATTTTCACAAGTGTCGTTCTTTTGTCCAAACCCCAATTATGGTACAAAGCTCAATTACCCAATTTTAATATTTTAGCCCAACATCATGATTACTCCAGCTTAAATAAGCATAATAATAACTTAGCTACGAGACATTAATTTAAAAAGGTTGAACATAACTTACAATGATTAATAATAGCGTAGCATTACACGGACAGAATTTCGACTTATACCCTTACAACATTCGCTAACATACCCTTATTATTAAAATTAAAATTATAATATATATATATATATATATATATATATATATATATATATATATATATATATATATATATATATATACACGTTTGAGAGAAGAGAAGAGAAAAAGATGTGGTATTTGTTCGATCACCAAACTGCTTTTTATAGGGATGTGGCCAGATACTGTTCACCATGCGATCGCATGGGATTTAGGCCTCCAGGCCATGCTATCGTATGGCCTCTTTTTTCATCTCACATGAGTTTGTTTTGTTTCTTGCCGACGGTTTTATAAATATAATATAATATAATATATATATATATATATATATATATATATATATATATATATATATAATTTTAAGAATTAATTATATATTTTATTATATTCATGTGCATAGTTGACTTGTAATTTTTTGTCCGTTGCATCGAGCGTTGAGAGTTGCCTCTGATCCCGGTTCCGGATTTTTGAACATCCTTGCGTACAATTACTATCTTGTATTTTGCGTTTCGCGTCTTGTACTCTTCTAATTTTGAAACGTTTCTCATCAATAATTTGAACCACTTTGATTGTACTTTGTACTTTTGAGCTTTTTGGTCGTTTGTGTCTTCAATTCGTCGAATCTGTCTTTTGTCTTCGCCTTTTATTATTTAAACGAATATCACTTGTAAATAGAACAATTGCAACTAAAAGCTTGTCTTTCTTGAGGGATAATGCTATGAAATATATGTTCATTTTTAGCATTATCACAAATCCACTTTGAGTGATCATCCAACCTCAAGAAATCTTTCTTATTTATAGTAAGATATCTTTCTAATATAAGGTAATACTCATATTCAAACTTTGCTTCAATTTCTATAACTTTAACAATCTTATTTCGAGTGAAAATCTTACTTGAATTTGTTTTCGTGTCATGATCTTACTTCAAGAACTTTCAAGCCATTCAAGGATCCTTTGAAGCTAGATCTATTTTTCTCATTTCCAGTAGGTTTATCCACAAAACCTGAGGTAGTAATGATGTTCATAACATCATTCAATTCATATATATAAAACTACCTTATTCGAAGGTTTAAACTTGTAATCACTAGAACATAGTTTAGTTAATTTTAAACTTGTTCGCAAACAAAAGTTAATCCTTCTAACTTGACTTTTAAAATCAACTAGACACATGTTCTATATCTATATGATATGCTAACTTAATGATTTAAAACCTGAAAACACGAGAAACACCGTAAAACCGGATTTACGTCGTCGTAGTAACACCGCGGGCTGTTTTGGGTTAGTTAATTAAAAACTATGATAAACTTTGATTTAAAAGTTGTTCTTATGGGAAAATGATTTTTCTTATGAACATGATACTATATCCAAAAATCATGGTTAAACTCAAAGTGGAAGTATGTTTTTCAAAATAGTCATCTAGACGTCGTTCTTTCGACTGAAATGACTGCCTTTACAAAAACGACTTGTAATCTGTATTTCCGACTATAAACTTATACTTTTTCTGTTTAGATTCATAAACTTAAGTTCAATATGAAACCATATCAATTTGAATCACTCAAAACAGATTTAAAACGAAGAAGTTATGGGTAAAACAAGATTGGTTAATTTTCTTGATTGTAGCTACGTGATAATTGGTAACAAATCTATATTAATCATATCCTAGCTAACTCATATTGTATTATACATGTATTCTAATATATTATGTAATCTTGGGATACCATAGACACGAATACAATGTTTTGACATATCATATCGACCCATATATATATATATTTCGGAACAACCATAGACACTCTATATGCAGTAATGTTGGAGTTAGCTATACAGGGTTGAGGTTGATTCCAAAATATTATATATACTTTGAGTTGTGATATATCCTGAGGCTTGTATACACGAGGTCGTGGATTGATTCGAGATAATATATATTGCTTTATTTTCTGTACATCTAACTGTGGACAACTAGTTGTAGGTTACTAACAAGGACAGCTGACTTAATAAACTTAAAACATTAAAATGTATTAAAAATGTTGTAAATATATTTTGAACATAGTTTGATATATATGTACATATTTGTTATAGGTTCGTGAATCGACTAGTGGCCAAGTCTTACTTCCCGACGAAGTAAAAATCTGTGAAAGGGAGTTATAGTCTCACTTTTAAAATCTAATATTTTGGGATGAGAATACATGCAGTTTTGAAAATGATTTACAAGATAGACACAAGTATTGAAACTACATTCTATGTTGAATCGTTATACCAGGTATCGCCCTTGTTGAACTTTGTAACCTAAGAATTGGTGTTTATTATAATTGCCACCAATTAACACGAATCCTAAAGATAGATCTATGGGCCATTGACAAGCCCCAGTCAGAGAATTTGAACTGCTTTAGTACTTCGATATTTATATATGGGGATATTCTAGATGCATTTGTTAATGTTAGTTACCAGGTGTTCAACCATACGAATGATTTTTATGCAGATTGCATGTTATTGAAAGATGAAATCTTGTGGTCTATTATTACAATTTGATATATAGGTTAAACCTATAACTCACCAACATTTTTGTTGATGTTTAAAGCATGTTTATTCTCAGGTGATTATTAAGAGCTTCCGCTGTTGCATGCTAATATATGGACAAGATTTGGTGTCAGCATTCTTGTATAATATTGTTTAAAACTGCATTTGAGATTTACTTTGTTGTAACATATTAATATTGTAAACCAATATGTATTGGTAGTGTGTAAGTGTGATATTTTTAGATTATCATTTCTGATAATCTAGGTGGTATCCTTTTAACCTTGTCGATAAAATAAAGGTTATGGTTTGTTTTAAAAACGAATGCAGTCTTTGAAAAACGTCTCATATAGAGGTCAAAACCTCGCAACGAAACCCATTAATATGGAACGTTTATAATCAATATGAACGCAACATTTCAGTTGGCATCAGAGCTGGTATAACGCCGTCCATGTGTGGCGGGTTAGTCGTAAAGGAGGTTCTCACAGTGTTACCTGTGACGAAGCATTGGCTCTTACTCCTTGTGATCCCTTACGAGGGTTGGCAGTCGCCGAGAGGCAGGCCCTAAAATCAGTATCTGAGGTACACTCAGTGGTCACCAGGTGGTTAGCTGGGAAGGCACTGGGTGGGACGTGTGGTGTCCCAAACTGTATTTCAGTTGGTATCCGAGCGTTGGTCTTAGAGAACCAGAAATTTACATTAATGTGTCTTATCGAGTTTGTTAGGATACATTAGTGAGTCTGGACTTCGACCGTGTTTTCTTTAAAAACGATTGCTTAACACTTTTGTTGGAAACTATATGTAATTATTATGTGATATATTAATCTCTTAATATGTTTGATATTGTGTGATAGATGTCTACCACTAGTACAAATCCCATCGACTTACCTATTAATAATGAAGAGTCGAATATACTTTGGGAAGATTCACAAATTCCCGAAGAGGAACTAGAAGAGGAGGAACCGGAAGAGGAGGAACCGGAAGAAGAGGAACTGGAAGAGGAGGAACCGGAAGAAGAAGAGGTTCCGGAGGAAGAAATATTGATACCTACAGTAAATAGATTAAATAAAAGAAAATCCTCAACCAACGGACCAACGTTAAAAATGGTCAATGGTGTTTCCGCAGAGGAAGCAAATTATTGGGAAGATTACCAATTTTCCGATGAGGATTCCGATGATGTTATAGAAATTACCTCGACCCAATTTAATAAAGCAAAAGAAAATAATAAGGGAAAAGGTATAAAAATAGAGAAACCTGATTCCAACCCCGATGAACTTTATATGTATCGACAACGTCCGTATTTCCTAAATTGTAATAATAACCCGGGAACCTCTAAACCACCAGGTTTTTCTAAACCATTGTGGAAAACGACGACTCGTATTAGAGGAACAACATATATCCCTAGAAAAATTAGGAAAACGAACCAAGTCCGAAGAAGAAGAAACCAGTGATTCAGATTAGAGGGTTGTAATCATGTTGTGTATTATAAGTATTGTATTGTGCTTGTACTTTTATGTTCTATATAAAAATTGCTTGTGTTGTTTATTAATTATCTTTTACGAATCTAATCCTTGTCTATTTTACAGTATAAAAAACACAAAATGGACGTTAAGGGTAGACAACCGAATATTTTAGAAGACCTACCAGAGGATATGATTGATGAAATCTTGTCTAGAGTCGGTCAGAATTCATCAGCACAATTAGTTATGGCGAAATTAACTTGTCAAACATTTGAAAGACTTTCCAGAAATGCCTTAGTTTATAAAAGGCTTTCCTTTGAAAGATGGGGTATATCACATTGGGGAGACTTTAAGTAACGCAAAGTTTTCTTTAAGGCATTTAGTGCGGGAAACCTAGATGCAATTTTACGCTACAGGTTACGAACCTATTTTGACTCAACATATCCCAACATAGGACTCCGTTCTTTAGAAAGAGCTTCTAACATGCAACATAAAGAAGCATGTTATGCTTACGGGTTAATAATGTTCGCTTCTCATCAAATTGAGAAAAAGAACATTGGGTTGAAACTTTTAAATAAAACATTCTCACAAGTGACAGACTCAGTAGTTGGGGTAAGAAACAAGGTTTTTAGATTGCTACGAGGCTATTGGGCATTACGAAACCCTCGTCCTTTTGACGACATAACAACATGCTGCCTAGCCAATGGTCATAACGGTTACTTTCCATAAGATCAAGGATGGAAAGTCGTCTTAGTAAATCCTGAATGCATGACTTGTTTCTGGACTTATGAATTACATGTCTTTATTTCTTTTGGTGAACAACTTGCGTATTAACTAGAATTGCCTTTATACCCGCCGGGTAGCAAAGTTATTATGTGCTATATTTCATCCTATATGTATAATAGCGGTATTGTAAGTTTGTAAAATATTGTATAAAATTTGAACGCGAAATTTTATTATAATCAGTTTTTTCATATAGAATTGTAATAGTTGAATTGTATATTAGCTACTAAGTATGAACTTAACAGGTAGGTACTACCCGAATTAAAACTATAAAACGCTAATATGAAGAAAAAGCTTTTATAAATGAGTTCATACTATGCTACGAAATACTATTGACTACTCTTAAAATTCTATATGATTAACTTAATTCTTTTGGGTTATTTTTGAAGGAAATGGCACCGACGACTCGTCGGAATTTGAACATGAGCGAGGAAGACTTCCGTGTTTTCCTTGCGGCAAACATAGCCGCAGTACAGGCTGTGAGGCAAAATAACAATAACTCTGGATCTAGCAGTGGAACTAATTCCACAAGAAATCGTGTAGGATGCTCCTACAAAGAATTCACTGCCTGCAAACCTTTGGAATTTGATGGAACCGAAGGACCAATTGGATTGAAACGGTGGACCGAGAAAGTCAAATCGGTGTTTGCCATAAGTAAGTGTACTGAAGAGGACAAAGTTAATGTGACAACCTGTAAATTTCCGGTAAAATTTAAACAAAAATCTTTATATGATTTCATTTAACCTCGACTAATTCCGACGATTCACGAACAATTATTTGTAAATAATTACGCATTAATTTGATATATTAATATTATTATTATTAATATCCTTTTTAAACAAGATATCAATAATTAATATCTTTATTATCAGTATTGTTATTATGAATAAAAAAAATATTGACAAATATTCTTGGAAAAGTAGTAAATCAATTTGTTTATTTTAAAAAAAATATATAAAAAAATCCTTAAAATAAATTATTTTTTAATAAAATAAATAAATAAATTAATTACTTTTTAATTAAAAATTATAATGGAAAACTACTTTTATTATTTTATTTTGTGCATTATCCCATGACCTAACATTTAATACTTTTGAATTTTAAAATCCCATTAAAAATTAAAATATTTCTTTTTCTTTTAATTATTTTATTCTTTTTACCTAATTTTTTCAAATATAAATACCCCTCATTTTTCATTCAAACTCACACCAAAATTTCTCTCATTCTCTCTTTGAAGAATTACTACTAGTAAGTATTCTTTTCTTACTTTTTACTTTTTACTTTTTACTTTTTACTTCAGTTTATTATTTTTTTACCGAAACATGTAAATAATGTTATAAATTATATGCAATTAAAATAAAAATAAATAACATGTTATAATTAGTAATATATGTTACTAAAAATTATAAAAGTAGTTTTATGAATTAATATATTGGAGTTATAATTAAAATCGAATTAATGAATATATATATGTATATACACACCTAACGTGAAGGTTATAATTAAAGATAGCGTACAAAGACTACAAACATCACCGCTACTTGTGGCTTAGGGTGATCCTTGTTACCATTATGGGACGCTTGTGGATCTCGAATGCCAAGACTTAGATTCTTGTAACATCCCGTTTTCCCATACGTATCGAAAGGTACTTACTTAATCATTTGTACGTTTATAACTCGTTAGCTTATGCGTAAATGTATGAATATATGTGTGTGTGTATATATATATATATATATATATATATACATATATGTATACTTTATAATGTGTGCATGTATAAGTTTAAACATGGGTTTGGTTAGCGTTAAGTCTTGTGAGACTATTGTTGAAGGCTAGGTGAATATAGGAAGCGGGTTTGGAATGTACAAATTAAATGAAATCGAAAATTGTTTAAGTTGGTCGAGCTGTTCAGATACAGCCTTAGGCCGCGCCGCGATAATTGGGTCCGCGCCGCGGCATATCAAGCAAATCTGGATCAGAAGTTGGGTTAAAAGGGGTCGTTTTTCCTTCGATAAGTCGCGCCGCGACAAATTGGCCGCACCGTGGCATCTCTGCTGTTCTGACTCCGATTTCTACTCAATTTAAAAGGGTTTTAGGGGTAATTTGGTCTTTTTGCTTGTAGATCGGATTGGAGCATTAAATCACAGCCACTTATTCCATTTATTTCATTTCCTTTTCTCTTTTCTTTCCAATTTCTCTCCCAAAACACAAAACCCACTTAGAATAAACTTAAGATTTGGAGGTGAAGATTTGTGGATCAATCCTAGGAGCAAGAGTTAAAGTTGTTCTCCTTGTTGTTAGCTACAAGAGGATAGTCTTGGTAAGTTCTAACCTTATGTTTTAAGTTTTAATTGGTTAATGGCTAGGGTTTTGGTTACTAGAGATTTGTATGACCCATTTGAGGGTAAAATGGGTGAAATTGGGTTGTGTTGTTGTAATGAAACTCTAATAACCACAATCTAGGGTTTTGGCATTATGATTTGAGGTTGTAAGTGTCAAATGGTGTTGTTGGTCACTAATGCACTTTAAGATTAATGAAAGAAGTGTAAATGGGTAAGTTTGACTTGATTGTGAGTCTAAGTAATATAAAATGGGTCAAAATGTAATAGTTGACCTAATTAGATGAAATGGGTATGGATTACCCTAAGTTTTGTATTAATTGAAGTTAGTAGACTTTAATTCACTAGCCTTAGTGATTAAAGTCGAGTCTTGGCCATTTATGGGTTGTGTGTAGTTAAGTCATTTAATGCAAATTGGGTCATTAAATGCTCAAGTGGGAGTATCGTGGTTAATCCCACTAGTTGTGAAATTGAATGTACACTTAATGATTTAGGTACATTGCGTTGAATCTCAAAAGTGCTAAATCATCATCCTTATGACAAGGTGAGTGGAGTAATTATACGTATGTGTATATAGCGTATTTATTTGTGAATGTTATGGTATGAACCACCGAGCCGGTAGTGCCATAACATGTGTGGGTTAGGATGTGAACCACGAGCCGGTAGCATCGAGTGTGAACCACGAGCCGGTAGCACTATAAAATAAGATGTGAACCACGAGCCAGTAGCATCGAGTGTGAACCACGAGCCGGTAGCACTATAAACGAGTATGACTCAAAAGCGTATGGTGTGAACCACGAGCCGGTAGCACCATAGCGATATTGGTTAACCATATTGAGATTGTTGTTTTGTTTAGCATATTATATATATATAGTGAGTTGTGTATATGCTAATGAAGTGGTGTGATAATGTACGACTTGTTAGTGTTACGGGTATGTTGACATGCTATTTGAGTTACAAGTTCGTATGAGGTATTTGGTATTGTGATTGCAAATGGATAGGTTATATATATATGTATATATAATTGTTGCACTCACTAAGCATTGCTTACCCTCTCGTTGTTTATCATTTTATAGGTTTCGGCTTGGACAAGGGTAAGGGCATACGGTTGGATTAGTTGTCTCCCGTTTATGTTGACAGGGGGTGCTTTTGGTGTTAGCTTTTTGAAGTTGGCCTAACGTTTTGGGTAGTTTAGCCCCAAACTGTGCTCGAGTGTCGTTTGGATTATAAACTATTATTGTAGTGGGTCAAACTTGTATAAAACTTAATTAATGGCCTTCGTGCCTTTTGTAAACATTCAAATTGATGTACGTTTAAATGGAACTTGTGGAATGGTTTACATATTTAATTGGCGATTAAATGTGTATTATATAAAAAAAAAATTATCGTATGGAATACGGGTTCGGTTGTTTCAAGTGGTATCAGAGCATGGTCTAAGGGATTTAGGCGACTTGAGATAGGTGCCTAGACTTAGACTTTATTGTGTGAGCGCTTTATGCGGGACTTGTAGGACTTTGAGTCTAATCAGAAATTGTTAGTGCTTTGGTTTACGTGAACTAACCTTGTGCTAATTGTTTTGTGTTGTGTTTAGCAATCATCAAGCAAGACGGACGTTGTACTAGCAAGTTAATGCGACGTGCTCGCGTAACAACGATTAGCTACCATTGTTACGGGTGCAAATCGTGTCAAACGAGTAATGTACGACGATTGTTGAGCAAGATGGAGTAGTGTGGTGCGCATGTATATATTTACGTGTTATGCCTTTTCGTTCATGATTTAACCTTTTTCGTTTTATAGAATGAAGACGAGAAATGGATATGATAATGATATCGGCGGTACAAGCGAGGACCCTGATTTCACGGCCAAAGTTGAGGCCATCTTGAAGAACTACAAGGAGGACTTCCTTGTTAGCGTGAGAAAGGTTTTCAAGGAATCGATTGACGAGTAAATAACCGATTTAATTAATGAACGAATGAAGGCCACTGTCGATGAGGCTCTTGACTCTAGAAACATTTATCCTCGTGGTGAAGGAGGTGAAGGAAGGCGGGACTTTTACTACAAAAATTTCAAGGATACTCAACCTCCGATGTTTAATGGGGTTAGGGATCCATTGAAAAATACTTGTTGGATTTCCGATATCGAGGGGGCGTTCCGTACCGCGGAGTGTCCTCCCGAGTAGAAGACGAGGTATGGATCTAGCATGTTACGTGAAGAAGGCAAGTTGTGGTGGGATGATAAAATCAATTTATATGGCGAGGAACAATGCATGAGCTTGACATGGGAGGAGTTTAAGAAGGAATTTTTCCAAGAATACCGAACTTCTTCCGATCTTAATAAAATCCGGGACGAGTTGCAAAATTTATGACAAGGTTCAATGGACTTGGTTACTCTCAAGTCTACTTTCTTGGCAAAGACTCGTTTTTGTCCGGAGTATGTTGGTGATGATCACAAGTTAATGCTAGATTTCTACCGTACTTTAAGTGATGAGATGAAGGGTAAGATTAGTCGGGGATGGCTAAGTCTTTTGAAGATTTATACGAGTTGGCTAGGGGTTTTGAGCCGGAGGTTCCAAGGAAGAATGATTTCACTTTTTCAAAGAGAAAGTTTAAAGGTTCGAGTAATTCGAATTTTTCAAATAAAAAGAACAAGAAGGGCTCCGAGAGCGTTAATAGTGTGAAGAAGGGTACTTCCGGGGGTTTCGGACCCACGTGTTATAATTCTAACCAAAGAGGGCACATGGCCCGTGATTGCACCAAGGCGTCGACCAAAATCACTTGCTTTAATTGTGGTAAAGAGGGGCACAAGAGGCCGAAATGTCCCGATTTGAATAATGATCATGCTAAGAAGTTAGAGAAGGTGGTGGGCAGGGCTAGGGGTCGAAATTATTTGATGACCAATGACGAAGCTAAACAATCTAACGAAGTTGTCTCAGGTACTTTTATGGTTAACTCTAATCCGGCAAGGATTTTATTTGATAGCGGTGCAAATTTGTCGTTTGTGTCTCCAAAATTTGTGCCTAAACTTGATAGACCGTTAGCTAAGTTAAGTCGTCCGGTAGAAGTCGAAATAGCAGACGGCAAGATGGTGCTAGTGGTTGATGTGTGTAAAAATTGTGATGTTGTTTTTGGTGCCGAAAACTTTAAAATTGATCTTATCCCTATGACCTTGGGCGACTTTGATATTGTTGTAGGCATAGATTGGCTCGATCACAATAGAGCCGATATTGCATTCCATGAGAAGTTTATTCGTGTGAAGACCCCTAGTGGGGGAGAGTTAATTATTCACGGCGATAAACGAAGAAGACTTGTGCCGATATGTTCTTTTGCACGGGCACGTCGTTTTCTTGTTAGTGGTGGCATGGCTTTTCTTGCCCAGGTTGTTGATACTCGTGATGAGCCACCACCCATTCGTGAAATTCCGGTGGTTAGTAAATTCGAAGACGTTTTTCCGGACGAATTACCGGGTGTTTCGGCAGAAAAACAAGTTGAATTTCGCATTGAGTTGGTTCCGGAAGCTACTCTCATTGCTAAAACTCCTTATCGTTTAGTACCAATGGAAATGCAAGAGTTGTTAAACCAAACCCAAGAGTTGATTGAAAAGGGTTTTATTCGACCGAGTGCTTCGCCATGGGGCGCTCCGGTTTTATTCATGAAAAAGAAGGATGGTAGTATGCGGATGTGCATCGACTATAGGGAGTTGAATAAAGTGACGATAAAAAATTGTTATCCATTGCCTAGGATTGACGATTTGTTTGACCAACTCCAAGGTGCGACGTATTTCTCAAAGATTGACCTACGGTCCGGCTATCACCAAATGCGGGTCCGTGAGGAAGATATTGAGAAAACGCCTTTTCGAATGCGTTATGGGCATTTTGAGTTTGTAGTTATGCCTTTTGGTCTTACAAATGCACCGGCGGCATTCATGGATCTTATGAACCGAGTGTGATAACCTATGTTAGACAAGTCGGTAATTGTGTTCATTGACGACATACTTGTCTACTCGAAAAGTACGAACGAACATGAACGCCATTTGCGTGAAGTTTTGAAGATGTTACGAAGGGAGAAGTTGTATGCTAAGTTCTCCAAATGTGAATTTTGGCTAAGGGAAGTTCAATTCCTTTGCCACATTGTGAACAAAGACGACATTCAAGTGGATCTGGGGAAGATAGAGACGGTGAAGAGTTGGAGACAACCGACTACGCCTATGAAAATCCGAAGTTTTCTCGGATTGGCCGGTTATTATCGTCGGTTTATCCAAGACTTTTCTAAGATCGCTTCTTCATTGACAAAATTAAAGAGGAAGAACGCGAGGTTTAATTGGGAGAACGAGTAAGAAATTGCTTTTAAACTGTTAAAAGAGAAGTTGTGTCAAGCTCTGGTGTTAGTGTTGCCGGAAGGAGTGGAAGACATGACAGTCTATTGTGATGCTTCGTTCAATGGGCTCGGGTGTGTTCTAATGCAAAGAGGTAAAGTTATCGGTTATGCCTTTCGACAATTAAAGGAACACGAAACGAGATATCCGACTCATGATCTTGAGTTGGCGGCGGTGGTACATGCGTTGAAAATTTGGCGCCATTACTTGTATGGTGTCAAGTGTACTATTTATTTGGATCATAAGAGTTTGAAACATCTCTTTAATCAACGAGATTTGAATTATCGTCAACGCAGGTGGATGGATGTGGTGAAAGATTATGATTGTGAAATAATTTATCATCCGGGCAAGGCAAATGTGGTCGCGGATGCGTTAAGTCGAAAGAGTCATCACCCGGCGTTACGATTGGGATTGTTACGTATGATTATTACTAACGATTTTCTTGAAAAACTTGGTGTGATTTACGTTCACAACAAGCATGCAGAACGAATTGTGGGGCAATCAGAATTCATTACAATGGGTTCGTGTGGTTTGTTGTCTTTTCAAGGAAGAGTGTGGGTGCCTAAGATGTGTGATTATCGACAAGTGTTACTTGATGAAGCACATAAGTCAAAGTATTCAATTCACCCGGGCGCGACGAAAATGTATCTTGATTTAAGGAAAGATTATTGGTGGCCGGGCATGAAACGTGATGTTGTGAAGTATGTTGAGCAATGCGTCACGTGTTTGCAACTAAAAGCCGTATGGTAAGTTACAACCGTTAGAAATCCCGAAATGGAAATGGGAGCACATTACCATGAATTTCATCACAAAGTTACCTAAAACGGCGAGAACCCAATTTGATTCGATTTGGGTTATAGTAGATCGATTGATGAAAAGAGCTTTGTTTCTTCCCATTAAAGAAGTAATATCGTCGGAGACCTTGGCTAAGTTGTTTATCAAGGAAGTTATCTCTCGACACGGATTTCCTATATCTATTATTTCGGATCGAGATACCCGTTTTACATCTCGATATTGGGAGAAATTTCATGAAGATATGGGTACGCAATTAAAATTAAGTACGGCGTATCATCCCCAAACGGACGGTCAAACCGAACGTACGAATCAAACTTTGGAAGATATGTTACGTGCGTGAATTATTGGAGCATTAAATCATAGCCACTTATTCCATTTATTTCATTTCCTTTTCTCTTTTCTTTCCAATTTCTCTCCCAAAACACAAAACCCACTTAGAATAAACTTAAGATTTGGAGGTGAAGATTTGTGGATCAATCCTAGGAGCAAGAATTAAAGTTGTTTTCCTTGTTGTTAGCTACAAGAGGATAGTCTTGGTAAGTTCTAACCTTATGTTTTAAGTTTTAATTGGTTAATGGATAGGGTTTTGGTTACTAGAGATTTGTATGACCCATTTGAGGGTAAATGGGTAAAATTGGGTTGTGTTGTTGTAATGAAACCCTAATAACCACAATCTAGGGTTTTTGCATTATGATTTGAGGTTGTAAGTGTCAAATGGTGTTGTTAGTCACTAATGCACTTTAAGATTAATGAAAGAAGTGTAAATGGGTAAGTTTGACTTGATTGTGAGTCTAAGTAATATAAAATGGGTCAAAATATACTAGTTGACCTAATTAGATGAAATGGGTATGGATTACCCTAAGTTTTATGTTAATTGAAGTTAGTAGACATTAATTCACTAGCCTTAGTGATTAAAGTCGAGTCTTGGCTATTTATGGGCGGTTGTGTGTAGTTGAGTCATTTAATGCAAATTGGGTCATTAAATGCTCAAGTGGGAGTATCGTGGTTAATCCCACTAGTTGTGAAATTGAATGTGCACTTAATGATTTAGGTACATTGCGTTGAAGCTCAGAAGTGCTAAATCATCATCCTTATGACAAGGTGAGTGGAGTAATTATACGTATGTGTATATAGCGTATTTATTTGTGAATGTTATGGTATGAACCACCGAGCCGGTAGTGCCATAACATGTGTGGGTTAGGATGTGAACCACGAGCCGGTAGCATCGAGTGTGAACCACGAGCCGGTAGCACTATAAAATAAGATGTGAACCACGAGCCGGTAGCATCGAGTGTGAACCACGAGCCGGTAGCACTATAAACGAGTATGACTCAAAAGCGTATGGTGTGAACCACGAGCCGGTAGCACCATAGCGATATTGGTTAACCATATTGAGATTGTTGTTTTGTTTAGCATATTATATATATAGTGAGTTGTGTATATGCTAATGAAGTGGTGTGATAATGTACGACTTGTTAGTGTTACGGGTATGTTGACATGCTATTTGAGTTACAAGTTCGTATGAGGTATTTGGTATTGTGATTGCAAATGGATAGGTTATATATATATGCATGTATAATTGTTGCACTTACTAAGCATTGTTTACCCTCTCATTGTTTATCATTTTATAGGTTCCGGCTTGGACAAGGGTAAGGGCATACGGTTGGATTAGTTGTCTCCCGTTTATGTTGTCAGGGGTTGCTTTTGGTATTAGCTTTTTGAAGTTGGCCTAACGTTTTGGGTAGTTTAGCCCCAAACCGTGCTCGAGTGTTGTTTGGATTATAAACTATCATTGTAGTGGGTCAAACTTGTATAAAACTTAATTAATGGCCTTCGTGCCTTTTGTAAACATTCAAATTGATGTACGTTTAAATGGAACTTGTGGAATGGTTTACATATTTAATTGGCACGTAAATGTGTATTATAAAAAAAATTATCGTATGGAATACGGGTTGGGTTGTTTCAATTCTGGTCAAGAGATCCTGGGCCGCTCGGTAACAATAGATCATTCGAGTTACTTGCATGTTAGCAACGAAGTTTGGGCGAGATTGTACAACATCTTTGTTAAGAATTATAACCTGAACATTCTTAAACTAGAAGCTTACTATAAGTAGAAGTTTTTCATAAATAGTAGGTTTCCAAAAATAGAAACTTTTGAGAAATAGGAACTTTTCTCTAAAACCGTCACTGTCAATATAGTTGCTATATTAATAAACATACTTTAGGTCAAGTTAGACATTAACTAATCAAACGTTATACCTCAAGGTTGATATCCAGATCACTTACTTGCTTTACTTTCCTTCTTGCGTGGAATACTTCAACTGCTATTTAATGTGAGTTTCATATGATCCCTTTTACTCTTTACATTTTTGGGCTGAGAATACATGCGCAACTTTTATAACTGTTTTACACGTATCAACTATTAAACTGTGATATGTTGGGCTATGACCAACAAGTCCCCAACCGACAAGTATAAACGATAACTTGTTACGGGACAAACTTGAAAGTCTAGTCTAAATACAAGTACCAACTATTAAACTGTGATATGTTGGGCTATGACCAGCAAGTCCCCAACCGACAAGTATAAACGATAACTTCTTACGGGGCAAACTTGAAAGTCTAGTCTAAATATCAGTACCAACTGTTAAAACTATGCTATACCCGGCTATGTCCGACTAAGTCCCTACAGTGATATTTTTAATTGCTGCGACATTCTTAATTATTGGGGATAGGCCTATCGTCAGTAACGTCCCCGATACATTTGACTAAGTCTTTGTATTACTTGATAATGAAATTAAACGACAAGGACATAACAACTTGTCACAGGGCAAACAACGTTTAGTCTAAATATCACGCACTGGCATCACTTTTGATCCTGCGGGAGATCAACTTTACAAACTAAATCTTGTGGTCTATATCTATTACTGAAATTTTTGTTTATGACAAACCTATGAACTCACTCAACCTCGTGTTGACTTTTTAAGCATGTTTATTCTCAGGTACTTAAATATTGCTTCCGCTGTATATCTGCTGCTTTGATGATGATTTCTTGCCATGCTTGGAGTCTTCATGCATTACTTACCAATTCATTTAAAAACATTTAATGTAATCTATTTATCTTCCGCTGCAAAACTCAATAAAACGCCTCATATAGAGTCGTTCTCGTTTATACAACTGTGATTTGATATAATTAGTGACAAATACCCTAGGCCCTATTTGAGGGTGTCAAAGATTGGTATCAGAGCAGGTTGTTGTAGAGAACCAGGATTGCATTTTATGTGTGCCTTATACAATTAGCTACCTTAGCAATGTAGGACTACAACTATCCTTGACCATAGTGCCTTTAATTGTTGCCTTTAACTGTTAAATGTTATACTATACTTTATAAACTTTACTTATCTTAGAATGCCGAGCCAATCTAAGAACTCTGCTCATTCTCCTAAGTACTATCCAATTCCGCCACCATATTTAAATGCGACACCATGATTTCGGAAATTCTCGACATTCCTTTGTCATCTATCATGGTTTTGTGTATTACATATGTATTGCATGAAATGTTATCCATGATTCTTGAAATCTCTACTATTCATATTCATTACTTTCAAAATCTTTGCTTTCTCGTTATTTTTTATCATTGAATTTTCTTGACGGATGGCATCTACGAAACTCTAGAATGGAAGGGTTTGGATTACCGATTTAAAGGATCCTATAGCTCAAGCCCCTAGACCTGAATAGGCCATTATGAATTAAAAGTCTTTAGTCGAAAGTTTATCTGATTACATACTTATCATTTTTATCTCGACACGTCATACTGCAATTATTGCATAAATGGAGTATTGAGACATCATATCTAATCATATCTTATCCTATCTATCTCCATAAACTTTGTCAAACACTTTCCCTAAATTTCCTTCGTAAATTACGGAAATATTTTTGCTATATATACGTATTCAAGGAGACGAATATATCATTCAGTATCTAACACCCATTTCATATCAAACCCTATTCCAAACACATAATATGGATTCCTCGAACTCCTCGAGCTCCAACGGCAGCATAATCGGAACAAACGAACCAATCAGCCATCATTTATTCTGGATGAATTAGGGATGGGTTCGTAGCCGACTCAATCAATGGAGGTAAGAAGAAGGTGATCCCTTCCACCAACCGAATTCACCTCTTGGCGAAGAACCTGAAGCACTTACAGGTGAACCAGTCCGAAACACCATTTTCTCTCTTCTTTCCAGGGTATCCCGTCATGAATATATAATATCGAAGATTCTAGATCTTATTCACCCCCTTGTTCCAACCGCCAATCATCCCGGAATAGTAGAAGAATTCAATGAGCTTCGCGCTCGAGTGGTGGCTCTAGAGAATATGGTGCGAATTCTACAAGCATCAGCAGCACCAGCAGCATAACCAGCATCACCACCAGTACCATCAGTACCATCAACATCACCACCAACAGCATCAGCTTCATCAACAACAACATCCGCATCCCACGACTCAACATCACACTCAGTACCTCAAACATCAACATCATACGCCCATAGATACCAAGGAATATTAGTAATAATGAGTTAAGATGTATTGACTCATTCTTCAATTATATATGTATACCTTATATATATGATTTGGAACAATAATAAATCTTTTTGTACTAAGCTATTACGTGTGAATCTTAACTAGTATGTACTACTTGGTTAATTCATATCTCTAATATGCTATGATGTACATCTTTCGTTAATGACTTAACAATTGTTAATCACTGCTTCAACACAATAAACTCCATTTCATAATAAATCAAGTGTAACGATGAATGTATTGATTCATAACTTCATTAGCGAAATATTTCGCGACAATTATGAAATCTCTAAGGTTTTGGAGATTATTTACTCTCGTTCCAAAACGCAAATCAGATGAGTTTAATATATATTAACTCATTAAATCCATGATTATATCTGAAGAATACATATATGAACGTATATCTTCATAAAGATTGTAAATTCTGTTGTACAAACTGTTAATTGTGAAAATATTTTAACGGGTAGGTAATACCCGAGAAATATTTACATCTCACATTAATACACTGTACATTCTTCAATTTCGATTCATAAATCATTAATTATACTCACTACTTTCACAATGATACACAATCATCTTCATACAAAATCAATTACACATTCTGAAATTAACATATCGGAATTCAACTAAAGCTTTAGCAGGTGTTATCTTCCTAAAGATTACTACATTCATGAATTATATTCATTCGTATTTTGCAATGAATTATCACATCAAACCACCGAAATTATCATTCATCACTTTTAAAATCAATAATGCCTATTCGTTAACCATTAGATCCGTTGACGATTACAATCAGCGTTTAATCATCTAAAAATAAAATTTCTTGAAACCATCTCGGATTGATAACCAATGATTCAGATATGGTAGCATTAAATGCAGAGGAAACAGAAGAATTTTCCTCGTCATTGGATCTTAGAAATTCTAAGATATCACCGTACCTTTCGTTATAAATATCTTCTATATTTCTGAAGATACCCTCATAACTATTCTTGTCCGAAATTATTTATCACTTCGCACTATCTGTGTTACATAATAAAGGAAACCGTTTTAGTTTCTATATTTCTGTAACATACAAGTTTAAATTTTGAATGATTTGAAGTAGTGTTGGGAATTGAAGCATGAGTTAGTATAATATAATGACGTCAGGCCAACGTGATTATATTACAGTAAGTCATGCTAAAATTTTAATGGAAGATGATGATTCATAAACTTTATAATCATCATTTGCCATGTTACACGACTCTTACATTCTACTTAATCTCTAAACATATCAAGAAAATATATTCTTGATAGTTCTATCCTCAGTAATTGTTGTAATATAACAAATCAAATCATGATATTACGTTCCTTCCTGCTTAGAACATTATGTTCATTTAAAACTTCATACCTACAAATCCTGGACCATTACTCGCTTTACTTAGAGTCGAGAGGAGAATAAAAAGGCAAAGAGCTTCGACAAATAAGGGAAAATATAAAGCCCGATAACAATACCGAAATTACAAACCGTGTATATCAATGCGTATAGCAATATAAAGACACGGGAGAACTAAAAACACGATAAATCCTAGAGCATAATAGAAGTAAACACACTCCTCTGGCGGGAGTTGGAAAAGAAGGAAGATTGTGGCGATAACCAATATAAGGTCAAGAACAAGAACTGGATTGAGCATATTAAGAAATCTTTTGGAAGTATGAATTGAGGAAGAAAGTATAGAAGTGGTGAAGATAATGAAACGGAAGAAGCTAATTTATAGCGAAATTCTAGACACAGCAATCGAGACAATTCACCGCATTTAATTAAAGAAAATCCTAATTTTCTTAATTACCGGAGAATCAAATCTTATAAAGATTATGAAGATTTCTTTAAATCCCTTGAATTCCAGAAATCAACTTTAACCATATCAAAAGTTAAGGTGAACATTTAATTTCCTCATTTCACTCTTTTGTGATACTTTCATTTATACTCTTTCTATAATCGAATCGTTTTATCCATATTATTTAATATCGATAAAACTCTATTTTTCAACTCATATTCATCATTCTTGTTGTAAAGAATGACGATCTCTATCAAATTTCATGATTATGATTTTCATGAACTCCTTTCTATTTTGTCTACCCTAATATTGTGGCATAAACACTCAAGATTTAAATAAGCTCACTATTATTCATCACACATTTCATGTATATTGAAATGCTTGTATAACGTCATCATCTCTTTCTGAGGAAAACCTAATCAATGACACTCTTGTTAAATCCTTTAGATAACCTCCGCATTAATAATAAAATGCACTTCGTAGAATTTATGGATCGTAAGATTTAAACGCTAGAAACAAAACAATATCCTATTAGTTGGAATTCACGAAAGGCCCCGAGCATACCTGGGAACGTGAAGACCAAATAAAACGAAAATATCCTCACCAGTTTACAAACAACGCCGACTGATGGCAACAACTAAATTTCGGGACGAAATTTCTATTAACAGGGGGATACTGTGACAACCCGTAAATTTCCGGCAAAATTTAAACAAAAATCTTTATATGATTTCATTTAACCTCGACTAATTCCGACGATTCACGAACAATTATTTGTAAATAATTACGCATTAATTTGATATATTAATATTATTATTAATATCCTTTTTAAATAAGATATCAATAATTAATATCTTTATTATCAGTATTGTTATTATGAATAAAAAAATATTGACAAATATTCTTGGAAAAGTAGTAAATCAATTTGTTTATTTTAAAAAAATATATATAAAAAATCCTTAAAATAAATGATTTTTTTAATAAAATAAATAAATAAATAGATAAATAAATTACTTTTTAATGAAAAATTATAATGGAAAACTACTTTTATTATTTTATTTTGTGCATTATCCCATGACCTAACATTTAATACTTTTGAATTTAAAATCCCATTAAAAATTAAAATATTTCTTTTTCTTTTAATTATTTTATTCTTTTTACCTAATTTTTTCAAGTATAAATACCCCCCATTTCTCATTCAAACTCACTCCAAAATTTCTCTCATTCTCTCTTTGAAGAATTACTACTAGTAAGTATTCTTTTCTTACTTTTTACTTTTTACTTTTTACTATTTACTTCGGTTTATTATTTTTTTACCGAAACATGTAAATAATGTTATAAATTATATGCAATTAAAATTAAAATAAATAACATGTTATAATTAGTAATATATGTTACTAAAAATTATAAAAGTAGTTTTATGAATTAATATATAGGAGTTATAATTAAAATCGAATTAATGAATATATATGTATATACGCACCTAAGGTGAAGGTTATAATTAAAGATAGCGTACAAAGACTACAAACATCACCGCTACTTGTGGCCTAGGGTGATCCTTGTTACCATTATGGGACGCTTGTGGATCTCGAATGCCAAGACTTAGATTCTGGTCAAGAGATCCTGGGCTGCTCGATAATAATAGATCATTCGAGTGACTTGCATGTTAGCAATGAAGTTTGGGCGAGATTGTACAACATCTTTGTTAAGAATTATAACCCGAACATTCTTAAACTAGAAGCTTACTATAAGTGGAAGTTTTTCATAAATAGTAGGTTTCCAAAAATAGAAACTTTTGAGAAATAGGAACTTTTCTCGAAAACCGTCACTGTCAATATAGTTGCTATATTAATAAACATACTTTATGTCAAGTTAGACATTAACTAATCAAACGTTATACCTCAAGGTTGATATCCAGATCACTTACTTGCTTTACTTTCCTTCTTGCGTGAAATACTTCAACTGCTATTTAATGTGAGTTTCATATGATCCCTTTTACTCTTTACATTTTTGGGCTGAGAATACATGCGCAACTTTTATAACTGTTTTACACGTATCAACTATTAAACTATGATATGTTGGGCTATGACCAACAAGTCCCCAACCGACAAGTATAAACGATAACTTGTTACGGGGCAAACTTGAAAGTCTAGTCTAAATACAAGTACCAACTATTAAACTGTGATATGTTGGGCTATGACCGGCAAGTCCCCAACCGACAAGTATAAATGATAACTTGTTACGGGGAAAACTTGAAAGTCTAGTCTAAATATCAGTACCAACTGTTAAAACTATGCTATACCCGGCTATGTCCGACTAAGTCCCTACAGTGATATTTTTAATTGCTGCGGCATTCTTAATTATTGGGGATAGGCCTATCGGGAGTAACGTCCCCGATACATTTGACTAAGTCTTTGTATTACTTGATAATGAAATTAAACGACAAGGATAGAACAACTTGTCACGGGGCAAACAACATTTAGTCTAAATATCACGCACTGGCATAACTTTTAATCCTGCGGGAGATCAACTTTACAAACTAAATCTTGTAGTCTATATCTATTACTTAAATTTTTGTTTATGACAAACCTATGAGCTCACTCAACCTCGTGTTGACTTTTTAAGCATGTTTATTCTTAGGTACTTAAATATTGCTTCCGCTGTATATCTGCTGCTTTGATGATGATTTCTTGCCATGCTTGGAGTCTTCATGCATTATGTGACGCCCCGTACTAAATCATCATGTACGGACCATCATCAACAGGATCATTACAAGGTTAAGTACTATATGCGTTTTCAAAACAGAGTTTACATTCATAAATAAAAGTGACGTCATAACATACGTCAATTGTTTTACAAATCAAAAGTATGCTTCGCTAAGTAGAAGCATTAAATAAGTGTACGTGACCATAATGGTCGTTACATAACATAAGTTCATAAGTAAAAAGTTTGAATGCAACATAAGTAGTCATGCGATAACAACTCTAGGCAGCGGGTTCTACAGCACGACTAGTAAGATAGCGGAAGCGACTTCAAACACCTGAGAAAATACATGCTTAAAAAGGTCAACACAAAGGTTGGTGAGCTATAGTTTAAGTATAACAGTAATGTAAGTAGGCCACGAGATTTCAGTGCTACAACGAGCGTTTCAAAAGTATGTGAAAGTATATGCTTAACCGTGGGCACCCGGTAACTAACTTAACGTTTAATGTACCCCCTTAAAGTGCACTTGGCAAGTGCGTATAACCTCGAAGTATTAAACACTCGTTAAATGCTAGCGCTACTAGCCCGAGTGGGGATGTCAAACCCTATGGATCCATATCTAAGATTCGCGTTCACGGTTCAAAAACCAATGATTAAACGTTACCGAGCTAAAGGGAATGTTTCTGCCGTTATATAACCCACACATATATAAAGTTTAAGTACTCGTGCCTAGTATGTAAAACATAAAATCCGCATGTATTCTCAGTTCCCAAAATAAGTTAAAGTAAAAAGGGAATGCTATAACTCACCAATGATTAGTAGTAATGGTAAGGTAGTAGTCGGAAAGTGGTGTGCAAGTAACGGTCCAAACGTCCTCAACCTAAGTCAAATAGCACTAAGTCAATAAGTCGTCTCAAAAGGTTTACAAGTACGTAATTAAGGTCATAAGGGTCATCATCAATCATCATTAAACAAAAGGTAACAAGTAAGACTCGTTTATGAAAGTCGTTTAAAACAAAGGCTGACTTCGGTCAGTCACCACGGCCTCTACCCTTACTGAATTAAGGTGAGACCAGTGGTCATGGCTCCGTCTATGAGTCCCTTAAGTGTGGTAAAATTTACAGAAGCAAACTCGTCTTGGTTTGACCGTGGTGACGGTCTAAGTGCGAGTAGGTCAGAAATTTCTGCACAACGTTAAAGGACATGGTAACGATCGGAGGGCCGTAAATCCTAAACCGTAACTCGGATTAAGACGAGTCCTATATGAAAAGTTATCTACTCGAAAAGTTCTATCTGAAAATCAAGGTTAGAACAGCCCAGGTCTACTGGTCTGTTCCAGAAGCAGTAGGTCAGAAACATTTGGACAGAAACAGTGGGTTTTAGGTGAGTTCCGGTGTCTTGGTGCTTGATGCTCATCATGGTTCTCATCCTTGATGCGTATAGCTTCAAGTGTACAACTCGTTGATGTGTTAACATCATTTTGACCAAGGTTTGTCCATCATAACTCAAGTGCAAGTGTTGTAAGTGTTTGATGAACCAAGGTTACATGTAAGTTTATGAACAAGTTCATGAACACTAAGAAAGATCACAACCAAGTGTTGGATCCATGATACTTGCACCAAAGTGTAAGCTCTTGTTGGTTTCATGTCCTTGTTCAAATGTGTAGTAAGCAACTAACAATAAGAAATAATTAAAAAAAAGAATGATAAACCTAAACCAACCATGAAGGTGGTATTCTAGTAACATACAACAAACAAGAACACAAGTAACAATTATAAAGATTATAGACTTTAAATCTTTTGAAACAAAATATGTAGAACATAACTAGATAGATTATGTTCTTGAATGTTCTTGTTATAACAAGATAAAGATGAAGAAATCAAACTAGTAAGTTTGTTCTTGAAAGTTAGAAAGTAAGTAACATATAACTAGTAACTACATGTATTCAAACATTAAGTAAGAACAAGTAAACAAACAACAATTGATGATGATGTTTAAGGGTTGTATAAATTCAGTTTTAAGAAGAAAAGAAGAAAAGAAAAAGTCTTCAAGATTACTTACAAGAACAAAGAACTTGAGAGGAAAGGAGAGAAGAAAATTGCAAGTAAAGTGTGTGTGTGTTTGAATGAGAGATACAAGGAATGAAGTAATGAATAAATGAAATCAAAAACCACCTTATGGTCTTCTAAAACTCGGCATTCAGCAGAATTGGGAGGGGGAGGGAGAAGTTTGTTGGATAATTGCATGTAAAGAAGGCTTAAAGTTGGTTATTAGTTGGTTGTGCATGGGGATAGCAAGTAACAAGATTCCTAAAGCCTTTAACTATCTAGTTAACCTTCCAACTAACACTTACAAGGGTCATGTGGGCTAGTTAACTCATAAATAGAAGTAGGGTGGGCTTACACTAGTCCATTAACTAATAAAGCCCAAGTTGCAAGTAGTTTAACAATTAATCCACTAAAAGTCCAAGTTAAGCCCAAGTAACTAACTAACCATCTTAGTTAATTAAAATGATTAATAAAATTAATCATGAATGTAAATAATACCTTAAAATATTATTCGTGCAAGTTCCGGGTGTCACAAAGACGTTTCGGGCATTTAAAGTTCAAGTACGGGCAATTAAAGCAACATGTAAATGTAATAACATACATTCGTTTAATCAAGCGTATTAATAATAATAATTATTAATAAATAACGTTGGTAAAACCAAGGTCGTTACATTACCCACCTGTTAAAGAAAATTTCGTCCCGAAATTTAAGCTGAGGTAGATGGAGGAGTCGGGAAAAGGTGAGGATACTTTCGCATCATTTGATCCTCTCGCTCCCAAGTAAACTCAGGTCCTCGTTTGGCATTCCATCGTACTCGTACAATCGGAATCTTGTTGCGTTTCAAAGTTTTGATCTCACGATCCATAATCTCAACAGGTTCCTCCACAAAGTGGAGTTTGTCATCAATAGTAAGTTCTTCCAATGGTATGATGAGTTCGGGTGCAGCAAGACACTTCTTCAAGTTTGACACATGGAAGGTAGGATGAACTGAGCTCAATTGTGCTGGTAGATCCAAACGGTATGCAACTGGTCCAACACGTTCCAAGATCTCGAAAGGACCAATGTATCGTGGGTTCAACTTTCCACGTTTTCCAAAACGGATCACACCTTTCCAAGGTGCAACCTTCAACATTACACGATCACCGACATTAAATTCAAAGTCTTTCCGTTTAAGATCGGCATAGCTCTTTTGGCGATCACGGGCAGTCTTAAGTCTAGCTTGGATCTGAGCAATCTTCTCCGTGGTTTCGTGAACTATCTCGGGTCCGGTGATTTGCTTTTCGCCTACTTCGGCCCAACAAATAGGAGATCGGCACTTACGACCATACAATGCTTCAAAAGGTGCAGCATTAATGCTTGAGTGATAACTGTTATTGTACGAGAATTCGGCGAGTGGTAAATGCCTTTCCCAGGCCTTTCCAAAATCAATGACACATGCACGCAGCATGTCCTCCAAGGTCTGAATCGTTCGCTCACTTTGCCCGTCAGTCTGAGGATGATAAGCAGTACTCATGTCAAGACGAGTTCCCATGGCTTCTTGCAAAGAACGCCAAAATCTGGAAGCAAAACGGGGATCGCGATCAGAGATGATTGATAAAGGTACACCATGACGAGATACAACCTCTTTGATGTACAGCTGAGCAAGTCTTTCCATTGTATCAGTTTCCTTCATCGCTAGGAAGTGTGCAGATTTGGTGAGGCGGTCAACAATAACCCAAATAGTATCGCATCCGCCCACCGTCTTCGGCAGCTTAGTAATGAAATCCATTGTGATCCTTTCCCACTTCCATTGTGGGATTTCCGGCTGTTGAAGTAACCCAGAAGGTCTCTGATGTTCGGCTTTAACCTTCGAGCAAGTCAAACACTTACCAACATAAGTCGCAACGTCCTTCTTAAGATTCGGCCACCAATACTGTTCTTTAAGGTCGTGGTACATCTTACCTGCACCGGGGTGAATCGAATATCTCGATTTGTGTGCTTCATCAAGTATCAGGCTTCGTAGATCTCCATAGTAAGGTACCCAAATTCTTCCGGCACAACATCGGAGTCCAGACTCTCTAACCTCGAATCGAGAGACAAGTATGTTCAAATGCTCGTGAGATATGTTCTCCTCCTTGAGAGCCTCAACTTGGGCTACTCTGATCTGGTTGTTGAGGTTCGAATGGATGGTGATGTTCAGAGCCCTAACACGGAGAGGTGCCATCCTCTCCTTTCGGCTTAAAGCGTCAGCTACAACATTGGCCTTGCCAGGGTGATAACGGAGTTCACAATCGTAGTCGTTGAGCGTCTCGATCCATCGACGCTGTCTCATATTTAGTTGCTTCTGATCAAAGATGTGCTGGAGACTCTTGTGGTCGGTGAAGATAGTGCTCTTAGTTCCATACAGATAATGTCTCCACAATTTGAGTGCAAAGACAACGGCTCCAAGTTCAAGATCATGTGTAGTGTAGTTCCGCTCGTGAATCTTCAATTGGCGGGAGGCATAGGCAATAACCTTTGATCGTTGCATCAGTACACAACCAAAACCACTCTTCGATGCATCGCAATAAACAACAAAGTCATCACTGCCTTCAGGGAGTGATAGGATAGGTGCAGAGGTTAACTTCTTCTTCAAAGTTTGGAATGCTGATTCGTGTGCGGGTTCCCAAATGAACTTCTTGCCCTTGTGAGTCAGTGCGGTCAAAGGACGCGCAATCAGAGAAAATCCTTCGATAAACCTTCGATAATAACCGGCGAGACCTAGAAATTGGCGAATATGTGTTGGAGTAGTGGGGGTCTCCCACTTGCTGATGGCTTCAATCTTGGCGGGATCCACTTTGATACCCTGGTCGCTCACAACATGACCCAAAAACTGTACTTCCTTCAACCAAAATTCGCACTTGGAGAATTTGGCGTAAAGTTGCTCTTGTCTTAAGAGTTCAAGCACTAGCCGAAGGTGTTGCTCATGTTCTTCTTCGCTCTTAGAGTAGATGAGGATATCATCTATGAAGACGATAACAAACTTATCCAAGTAAGGCTTGCAGACACGATTCATGAGATCCATGAACACGGCAGGTGCATTTGTCAAACCGAATGGCATCACGAGGAACTCATAATGACCATAACGGGTCCTGAATGCAGTTTTCATCACGTCACATTCCTTCACCCTCAGCTGGTGATATCCGGATCGCAAATCGATCTTTGAATAAACGCTCGATCCTTGTAGTTGATCAAAAAGATCATCAATTCGTGGGAGAGGATATCGATTCTTGATAGTCAATTTGTTGAGTTCACGGTAGTCGATACACATACGGAAGGATCCATCCTTCTTCTTTACAAACAACACAGGTGCGCCCCAAGGCGAGAAGCTTGGTTGGATAAACCCTCGATCTAATAGCTCTTGTAGTTGACTCTGTAATTCTTGCATCTCGGAAGGTGCGAGTCTATAAGGTGCGCGAGCTACAGGTGCAGCTCCTGGCACTAAGTCAATCTGAAACTCTACTGCTCTCTGCGGCGGTAATCCAGGCAATTCTTCGGGAAAGACATCGGAAAACTCGTTCACAATACGCACATCGTTCACGTTCTTCACCTCATTTTCTACTGCTTTCACATGTGCTAGGACAGCAAAGCGTCCCTTCTTCATAATCTTTTGCGCTTTCACGCAACTAATGAGATTCAACTTCGAGGTACATCTCTCTCCATAGATAACCAGTGGTTCACCATCTCCTTGTGGTATGCGAAGTGCTTTATCTCCACAGATAACATCGGCCTTTATCTTGCTCAACCAATCCATACCGACGATTGCGTCAAAACTTCCCAGTTTGATAGGTATCAAATCAATTTCGAAATCTGCACCAGCTATGTTGATAATAGCTCCACGACTAATATGGTCAACCTTTTCAAGTTTTCCATTGGCGACCTCGACAAGCATACTTTCCTTCAAGGGAACTAACGACCAATCTAACTTATCACAAAAATGTCTACACACATAGCTCCTATCGGCACCAGTATCAAATAGGACAGAAGCTAAAAGATTGTTGATCTTGAATATACCTGTCACCAAGTCGGGGTTGTCGCGAGCGTCCCTTGCATTAACATTGAAGGCTCTAGCACGTGGTGGTCCGCCATCCTTACGCTTGTTAGGACACTCGTTTCTGAAATGGCCCGTCTTTCCACATTCATAACACTTCTTAGGCCCATTGTTGTTGTGGTTTGGCTTCACATTCAAAGTGGTAACCTTGCAATCCTTGCCAACATGTCCAGATCGTTGGCACTTCTCACAGATAACATTGCAATACCCAGTGTGGTGCTTGTAGCACCTATTGCATTGTGGTAAGGTTCCTTTGTAGTTCGGATTGGTGCGATTGTTGTTGTTGGGGTTGGTGTTGTTGTTGTGCATGTTGTTGTTTTGCCTAAACCCTTCATGTCGCTTTGCCGGGTTTTGATCATAGTTCCTACCCCTGTTGTTGTTGTGGTTGTTGTCCCATTTCCTCTTTTCACCACTAACAGTTTCAAACTTAGCCTTCTCCGGCTCGTCCAGGATGATTTGATTCAAGAGAGTATGCGCCATGCGCATTGCTTCGGGAACACTTGGTGGCTTGGATGAGGTAACATTACCCTTGATGGACTTAGGAAGTCCCGAGAAGTATTTCTCCAAACGCTTAAATTCGGGGGTGACCATGGTTGGACACATAAGAGCCAATTCCAAAAATCTACGGTTGTAGTTGTTAAGGTCGTTCCCTACGGTTTTCAATTGCATAAATTCGATTTCCATCTTTTGAATCTCGGTTCTCGGACAGTATTCCTCGACCATAGCATATTTAAATTCTTCCCAAGGCGTAGCATACGCCTCATCAATTCCTTTCGCTTGGGCCATGGTATTCCACCATGTGAGCGCGCCATCAGACAGCGTGCAAGATGCAAATTTCGTTTTGTTAGCCTCAGAACAATTGCTAACCCTGAATACCGATTCCAACTTTTCGAACCATCTGGTGAGACCGATGGGTCCTTCAGTGCCACTGAAGTAGTGTGGCTTGCAGTTTTGGAATTCCTTGTAAGTACACCCATCTCGAACGACAGGTGGATTGACAGGCGGTGGTGGTGGAACTTGGGGTTGTCTTTCAGCTAGTGCAGCAGCGACACGTTCGTTAATCATGTCCTCAATCTGGGCGGCGGTTGGTGTGGTTCTTCCGTTGGCCATGATGTTCTATACAAACATTTTGACTCAAGTCAAAATCCATTATGCAAATAATAATAATATAGTATATAACAACCAACATGAAAACAGCACAACACACGTTGATTAAATAACGCAAGCAGATATAGGTACCACAAAACCATGAGATGATAACGTAAATAGAACACTTGCGCAAGAAGTAAGCAACACAAATTCCATTCATTACTGATAATAAGTTCATACATTACAATAAGTTCGTACATTACATAAGCGAAATATGAAATTACAAAAGAAATTACAATACAGAATCTAGTACAAAGTCCTACGGCGATGGTGGGTACAAGATGTCCAAAACATGAGTCATCTGCTCCTCGAGCTCAGTGACTCGAGTCTGGAGAATCTCAATCTCCCGCCTCATTTCCTCATTAGAGGAAGATGGTGGGGCAGGTGGTGCTGGCGGTGCAGGTGGAGCCGGTGGTGCTGAAGTGGATGGTCCGGCTCTGGGTGGAGACGGTAATATCAGTGGATCGGCGGGGTACGGCACCAGCCGTTTGCGAGCAGTGATCCTACGACGCCGACCATAAGCGTCAGTGACAGTACGACCAGGAATTATGCCAGCGAAGCGATACCGCTTCTTCGGCGGGGTAGAAGGTGCCTGAATCGGTCGGTCAGCGGGATCCTCCTCATCACTGGAGTCGTCAGATGAGGTGTCGTCTGAAGAAGCATTGGTGGAAGAACCGTCGTCTGAATCATGCGGTGGTGGTGCGGGTGGCTCAACATATCCGAAAGCGGCCAACATCTGTCGGTGTCGGCCTGGCGTGATCACGGCTAAGCGGCCGTCGGCAGTGCGTCGGCAAGGTGTGCGAAAGTGATTACGGAAGGGTCCTTCCCCGAACTCCGCGGGGATCTCCATGCCACCAATGCGAGCCAGTTGCCTCAGGGGTCTGGAAGAAGACGCCGGGATAGGCACACTAGAGCTAGCTCCAGAACTAGAGGCGCCGGGGTCGCCAGTGGGTGTCGGGGCCGGAATGTCAGCAGCAGCAGCAGCAACAGGTGCAGCAGTGGGAGGAACAACGGGGCCTGAGCCGCTCGGGATGTCAGTAGGTGGAACGTCCGACATCTGAACAAGGAAAAATAAATTTTCCATGTCAGTATGTCATAAAGCAAGCAAATAATAGGCCAACAGTTTAAATCATGTATAACAATAAGTAGCATGGCAATATCAGTAATCGTACGAAACTAGCATGCAATCGAAAGTAAGTATTAGCATGCAGTAGTGAAATCACGTAGTAGCATACGGCATATAGCAGTAACAGTAAGCAGCAGCATGCAGTAAGTTCAGCGGAAACAAGTAAACTAACAAGTTGTAGATTAGCCCTATTAGTGAATCCTACTCGGGTCGGTCTTAGACTCACTAATGCATCCTAATTCCCTACAACCAATGCTCTGATACCAAATGTGACGCCCCGTACTAAATCATCATGTACGGACCATCATCAACAGGATCATTACAAGGTTAAGTACTATATGCGTTTTCAAAACAGAGTTTACATTCATAAATAAAAGTGACGTCATAACATACGTCAATTGTTTTACAAATCAAAAGTATGCTTCGCTAAGTAGAAGCATTAAATAAGTGTACGTGACCATAATGGTCGTTACATAACATAAGTTCATAAGTAAAAAGTTTGAATGCAACATAAGTAGTCATGCGATAACAACTCTAGGCAGCGGGTTCTACAGCACGACTAGTAAGATAGCGGAAGCGACTTCAAACACCTGAGAAAATACATGCTTAAAAAGGTCAACACAAAGGTTGGTGAGCTATAGTTTAAGTATAACAGTAATGTAAGTAGGCCACGAGATTTCAGTGCTACAACGAGCGTTTCAAAAGTATGTGAAAGTATATGCTTAACCGTGGGCACCCGGTAACTAACTTAACGTTTAATGTACCCCCTTAAAGTGCACTTGGCAAGTGCGTATAACCTCGAAGTATTAAACACTCGTTAAATGCTAGCGCTACTAGCCCGAGTGGGGATGTCAAACCCTATGGATCCATATCTAAGATTCGCGTTCACGGTTCAAAAACCAATGATTAAACGTTACCGAGCTAAAGGGAATGTTTCTGCCGTTATATAACCCACACATATATAAAGTTTAAGTACTCGTGCCTAGTATGTAAAACATAAAATCCGCATGTATTCTCAGTTCCCAAAATAAGTTAAAGTAAAAAGGGAATGCTATAACTCACCAATGATTAGTAGTAATGGTAAGGTAGTAGTCGGAAAGTGGTGTGCAAGTAACGGTCCAAACGTCCTCAACCTAAGTCAAATAGCACTAAGTCAATAAGTCGTCTCAAAAGGTTTACAAGTACGTAATTAAGGTCATAAGGGTCATCATCAATCATCATTAAACAAAAGGTAACAAGTAAGACTCGTTTATGAAAGTCGTTTAAAACAAAGGCTGACTTCGGTCAGTCACCACGGCCTCTACCCTTACTGAATTAAGGTGAGACCAGTGGTCATGGCTCCGTCTATGAGTCCCTTAAGTGTGGTAAAATTTACAGAAGCAAACTCGTCTTGGTTTGACCGTGGTGACGGTCTAAGTGCGAGTAGGTCAGAAATTTCTGCACAACGTTAAAGGACATGGTAACGATCGGAGGGCCGTAAATCCTAAACCGTAACTCGGATTAAGACGAGTCCTATATGAAAAGTTATCTACTCGAAAAGTTCTATCTGAAAATCAAGGTTAGAACAGCCCAGGTCTACTGGTCTGTTCCAGAAGCAGTAGGTCAGAAACATTTGGACAGAAACAGTGGGTTTTAGGTGAGTTCCGGTGTCTTGGTGCTTGATGCTCATCATGGTTCTCATCCTTGATGCGTATAGCTTCAAGTGTACAACTCGTTGATGTGTTAACATCATTTTGACCAAGGTTTGTCCATCATAACTCAAGTGCAAGTGTTGTAAGTGTTTGATGAACCAAGGTTACATGTAAGTTTATGAACAAGTTCATGAACACTAAGAAAGATCACAACCAAGTGTTGGATCCATGATACTTGCACCAAAGTGTAAGCTCTTGTTGGTTTCATGTCCTTGTTCAAATGTGTAGTAAGCAACTAACAATAAGAAATAATTAAAAAAAAGAATGATAAACCTAAACCAACCATGAAGGTGGTATTCTAGTAACATACAACAAACAAGAACACAAGTAACAATTATAAAGATTATAGACTTTAAATCTTTTGAAACAAAATATGTAGAACATAACTAGATAGATTATGTTCTTGAATGTTCTTGTTATAACAAGATAAAGATGAAGAAATCAAACTAGTAAGTTTGTTCTTGAAAGTTAGAAAGTAAGTAACATATAACTAGTAACTACATGTATTCAAACATTAAGTAAGAACAAGTAAACAAACAACAATTGATGATGATGTTTAAGGGTTGTATAAATTCAGTTTTAAGAAGAAAAGAAGAAAAGAAAAAGTCTTCAAGATTACTTACAAGAACAAAGAACTTGAGAGGAAAGGAGAGAAGAAAATTGCAAGTAAAGTGTGTGTGTGTTTGAATGAGAGATACAAGGAATGAAGTAATGAATAAATGAAATCAAAAACCACCTTATGGTCTTCTAAAACTCGGCATTCAGCAGAATTGGGAGGGGGAGGGAGAAGTTTGTTGGATAATTGCATGTAAAGAAGGCTTAAAGTTGGTTATTAGTTGGTTGTGCATGGGGATAGCAAGTAACAAGATTCCTAAAGCCTTTAACTATCTAGTTAACCTTCCAACTAACACTTACAAGGGTCATGTGGGCTAGTTAACTCATAAATAGAAGTAGGGTGGGCTTACACTAGTCCATTAACTAATAAAGCCCAAGTTGCAAGTAGTTTAACAATTAATCCACTAAAAGTCCAAGTTAAGCCCAAGTAACTAACTAACCATCTTAGTTAATTAAAATGATTAATAAAATTAATCATGAATGTAAATAATACCTTAAAATATTATTCGTGCAAGTTCCGGGTGTCACAAAGACGTTTCGGGCATTTAAAGTTCAAGTACGGGCAATTAAAGCAACATGTAAATGTAATAACATACATTCGTTTAATCAAGCGTATTAATAATAATAATTATTAATAAATAACGTTGGTAAAACCAAGGTCGTTACACATTACATACCAATTCATTTAAAAACATTTAATGTAATCTATTTATCTTCCGCTGCAAAACTCAATAAAACGCCTCATATAGAGTCGTTCTCGTTTATACAACTGTGATTAGTACGCTACGCATACCTTCACAGGTACTGCGTTAACGTGGTGGAACACCTATCTTGAACAGGTAGGACAAAATGCTGCTTACGCACTACCGTGGTCGGCATTCAAACAACTAATGAACGAGCAGTACCGTCCTAGAAACGAAGTCAATAAGCTCAAGGTAGAGCTTAGAGAGTTACGAACACAAGGGTTCGACATTACCACATATGAACGACGATTCACAGAGTTGTGCCTATTATGTCCAGGAACGTTCGAAGATGAAAAGGAGAAGATCGACGCGTTTATAAAAGGGTTACCAGTAAGGATTCAAGAAGATGTGAGTTCACACGAGCCCGCTTCCATACAAAAGGCAAGTCGAATGGCTCATAAACTCATAAATCAGATTGAGGGAAGAATTAAAGAACAGGCGGCCGAAGAAGCCAACACGAAACAACTCAAGAGGAAGTGGGAGGAAAACGGTGACAAGAATCACCAGTACAACAACAATAACAATCGCAACAACTATCCCAATAACCACAACAACAATCGCAATAATAACCGCAATCCTAACAATAACTACAATAAACGTCCCAACAACAACAACAACTACAACAACCGTTCCAACAACAATAACAATCCCAACAACAACCAAATCAATAACAACAATGGCAACAACAATCAGAACAATAAATGTCTAAGGTGTGGACCATACCTTGACAAGTTTGTCATTGTTTTTATCGATGACGTACTTATTTACTCAAAGAATGATCAAGAGCACGAAGAACACTTGAGAAAAGTGCTAGAATTGTTGAGGAAAGAAAAACTGTACGCTAAATTTTCAAAGTGTGCATTTTGGTTGGAAGAAGTTCAATTCCTCGGTCACATAGTGAACAAAGAAGGTATTCAAGTGGATCCGGCAAAGATTGAAACCGTTGAAAAGTGGGAAACCCCGAAAACTCCGAAGCACATACGCCAATTTTTAGGGCTGGCTGGTTATTACAGGAGATTCATCCAAGATTTTTCCAAAATAGCAAAACCCTTGACTGCATTAACGCATAAAGGTAAGAAATTTGAATGGAAAGATGAACAAGAGAAAGCATTTCAATTGTTGAAGAAAAAGTTAACTACGGCACCTATATTTTCATTACCTGAAGGGAATGATGATTTTGTGATATATTGTGACGCCTCAAAGCAAGGTCTCGGTTGTGTATTAATGCAATGAACGAAGGTAATTGCTTATGCGTCTAGACAATTGAAGATTCATGAGCAAAATTATACGACGCATGATTTGGAATTAGGCGCGGTTGTTTTTGCATTAAAGACTTGGAGGCACTAATTATATGGGGTCAAAAGTATTATATATACCGACCACAAAAGTCTTCAACACATATTTAATCAGAAACAACTGAACATGAGGCAGCGTAGGTGGATTGAATTGTTGAATGACTACGACTTTGAGATTCGTTACCACCCGGAGAAGGCAAATGTGGTAGCCGACGCCTTGAGCAGAAAGGACAGAGAACCCATTCGAGTAAAAGCTATGAATATAATGATTCACAATAACCTTACTACTCAAATAAAAGAGGCGCAACAAGGAGTTTTAAAAGAGGGAAATTTAAAGAATGAAATACCTAAAGGATCGGAGAAGCATCTTAATATTCGGGAAGACGGAACCCGGTATAGGGCTGAAAGAATTTGGGTACCAAAATTTGGATATATGAGAGAAATGGTACTTAGAGAAGCTCATAAAACCAGGTACTCAATACATCCTGGAATGGGGAAGATGTACAAGGATCTCAAGAAACATTTTTGGTGGCCAGGTATGAAAGCTGATGTTGCTAAATACGTAGGGAAATGTTTGACGTGTTCTAAGGTCAAAGCAGAGTATCAAAAACCATCAGGTCTACTTCAACAACCCGAAATCCCGGAATGGAAATGGGAAAACATTACCATGGATTTCATCACTAAATTGCCAAGGACTGCCAATAGTTTTGATACTTTTTGGGTAATAGTTGATCGTCTCACCAAATCAGCACACTTCCTACCAATAAGAGAATATGACAAGATGGAGAAGTTAACACAATTGTATTTGAAGGAAGTCATCTCCAGACATGGAATACCAATCTCTATTATCTCTAATAGGGATGGCAGATTAATTTCAAGATTTTGGCAGACATTACAGCAAGCATTAGGAACTCGTCTAGATATGAGTACTGCTTATCATCCACAAACTGATGGGCAGAGCGAAAGGACGATACAAATGCTTGAAGACATGCTACGAGCATGTGTTATTGATTTCAGAAACAGTTGGGATCAACACCTTCCGTTAGCAGAATTTTCCTACAACAATAGCTACCATTCAAGCATTGAGATGGCACCGTTTGAAGCACTCTATGGTAGAAAGTGCAGGTCTCCGATTTGTTGGAGTGAAGTGGGGGATAGACAGATTACGGGTCCGGAGATAATACAAGAAACTACCGAGAAGATCATCCAAATTCAACAACGGTTGAAAACCGCCCAAAGTAGACAAAAGAGCTACGCTGACATTAAAAGAAAAGATATATAATTTGAAATTGGAGAGATGGTCATGCTTAAAGTTGCACCTTGGAAAGGCGTTGTTCGATTTGGTAAACTAGGGAAATTAAACCAAGGTATATTGGACCATTCAAGGTTATTGATCGCGTCGGATCAGTAGCTTACCGACTTGAGTTACCTCAACAACTCGCGGCTGTACATAACACTTTCCACGTCTCGAAATTGAAGAAATGTTTTGCTAAAGAAGATCTCACTATTCCATTAGACGAAATCCAAATCAACGAAAAACTTCAATTTATCGAAGAACCCGTCGAAATAATGGATCGTGAGATTAAAAGACTTAAGCAAAACAAAATATCAATTGTTAAGGTTCGATGGAATGCTCATAGAGGACCTGAGTTCACTTGGGAACGAGAAGATCAGATGAAGAAGAAATACCCACAATTATTTCCAGAAGATACGACAACACCTCCAACTGCTTAAAATTTCGGGACGAAATTTATTTAACGGGTAGGTACTGTAGTGACCCGAACTTTTCCATGTTTATATATATTAAATGAAATTGTTATTTACATGATTAAATGTTTCCAACATGTTAAGCAATCAAACTTGTTAAGACTTGATTAATTGAAATAGGTTTCATATAGACAACTGACCACCCAAGTTGACCGGTGATTTGCGAACGTTAAAACTTGTAAAAACTATATGATGACATATATATGGTTATATATATAGTTAACATGATATTATGATAAGTAAGTATCTCATTAGGTATTTTAACAATGAGTTATATACATAAAAATGAGAATATTGAATTAAGAAACTCGAAAACGATATATATAACGATTATCGTTATAACAACGTCTTACTAAATACATATGAATCATATTAAGATATTGATACACTTAGTTAATTATTTTAAATGATAAGTAATTATATCATTAAGTGTATTAACAATGAACTACATATGTAAAAATAAGACTACTAACTTAATGATTTCGAAACGAGGCATATATGTAACGATTATCGTTGTAACGACATTTAACTGTATATATATCATACTAAGATATATTATATATCATAATATCATGATAATTTAACAATTTAACATCTCTTTAGATATAATAAACAATGGGTTAACAACATTTAACAAGATCGTTAACCTAAAGGTTTCAAAACAACATTTACATGTAACGACTAACGATGACTTAATGACTCATTTAAAATGTATTTACATGTAGTGTTTTAATATGTATTTATACACTTTTGAAAGACTTCAAGACACTTATCAAAGTACTTCTACTTAACAAAAATGCTTACAATTACATCTTCATTCATTTTCATCAACAATTCTACTCGTATACACCCGTATTCGTACTCGTACAATACCTAGCTTCTAAATATATTTACTATTGGTATATACACTCCGATGATCAGCTCTTATCAGCCCATGTGAGTCACCTAACCATGTGGGAACCATCATTTAACATCTAGTATGAAATATCACACAAAATAACAAACTAATAGAGCCTATATGACACCTCCAAATTCACGTGAAGTAGAGGTACCACAAACACTTTCATTTTGCAATTTTCTTGAATCAAACTTCTCTCTCTCAAGTGTTCTTACTTTATTCTAAGTGTTCTTCATCATCTTCATCAAAATCTAGCTCAATCTAGTTCATAAATACATACATAAACCAAGTTATAAAACAACTACTCAAGAACACACCAACAACACTTCCAAGTTTGCTAGCTTACTTCCAATCTTGCAAATCCACTTTGAGTGATTATCCAACCTCAAGAAATCTTTCTTATTTACAGTAAGATATCTTTCTAATATAAGGTAATACTCATATTCAAACTTTGATTCAATTTCTATAACTTTAATAATCTTATTTCGAGTGGAAATCTTACTTGAATTTGTTTTCGTGTCATGATCTTACTTCAAGAACTTTCAAGCCATCCAAGGATCCTTTGAAGTTAGATCTATTTTTATCATTTCCAGTAGGTTTATCCACAAAACCTAAGGTAGTAATGATGTTCATAACATCATTCTATTCATATATATAAAACTACCTTATTCGAAGGTTTAAACTTGTAATCACTAGAACATAGTTTAGTTAATTCTAAACTTGTTCGCAAACAAAAGTTAATCCTTCTAAATTGACTTTTAAAATCAACTAGACACATGTTCTATATCTATATGATATGCTAACTTAATGATTTAAAACCTGAAAACACGAGAAACACCGTAAAATCGGATTTACGCCGTCGTAGTAACACCGCGGGCTATTTTGGGTTAGTTAATTAAAAACTATGATAAACTTTGATTTAAAAGTTGTTCTTCTGGGAAAATGATTTTTCTTATGAACATGATACTATATCCAAAAATCATGGTTAAACTCAAAGTGAAAGTATGTTTTCCAAAATGGTCATCTAGACGTCGTTCTTTCGACTGAAATGACTACCTTTACCAAAACGACTTGTAATCTGTATTTTTGACTATAAACTTATACTTTTTCTGTTTAGATTCATAAACTTAAGTTCAATATGAAACCATAGCAACTTGAATAACTCAAAATGGATTTAAAACGAATAAGTTATGGGTAAAACAAGATTGGTTAATTTTCTTGATTGTAGCTACGTGATAATTGGTAACAAATCTATATTAATCATATCCTAGCTAACTCATATTGTATTATACATGTATTCTAATATATTATGTAATCTTGGGATACCATATACACGAATACAATGTTTTGACATTTCATATCGACCCATCTATATATATATTTCGGAACAACCATAGACACTCTATATGCAGTAATGTTGGAGTTAGCTATACAGGGTTGAGGTTGATTCCAAAATATTATATATACTTTGAGTTGTGATCTAGCCTGAGGCTTGTATACACGAGGTCGTGGATTGATTCGAGATAATATATATTGCTTTATTTTCTGTACATCTAACTGTGGACAACTAGTTGTAGGTTACTAACGAGGACAGCTGACTTAATAAACTTAAAACATTAAAATTTATTAAAAATGTTGTAAATATATTTTGAACATACTTTGATATATATGTACATATTTATTATAGGTTCGTGAATCGACCAGTGGCCAAGTCTTACTTCCCGACGAAGTAAAAATCTGTGAAAGTGAGCTATAGTCCCACTTTTAAAATCTAATATTTTGGGATGAGAATACATGCAGTTTTGAAAATGATTTACAAAATAGACACAAGTATTGAAACTACATTCTATGTTGAATCGTTATACCGGATATCACCCTTGTGGAACTTGGTAACCTAAGAATTGGTGTTTATTATAATTGCCACCAATTGACGCGAATCCTAAAGATAGATCTATGGGCCATTGACAAGCCCCAGTCAGAGAATTTGAACTGCTTTAGTACTTCGATATTTATACATGGGGATATTCTAGATGCATTTGTTAATGTCGGTTAACAGGTGTTCAACCATACGAATGGTTTTTATGCAGATTGCATGTTATTGAAAGATGAAATCTCGTGGTCTATTATTACAATTTGATATATAGGTTAAACTTATAACTCTCCAACATTTTTGTTGACGTTTAAAGCATGTTTATTCTCAGGTGATTATTAAGAGCTTCCGCTGTTGCATGCTAATATATGGACAAGATTTGGTGTCAGCATGCTTGTATAATATTGTTTAAAACTGCATTCGAGATTTACTTTGTTGTAACATATTAATATTGTAAACCAATATGTATTGGTAGTGTGTAAGTGTGATATTTTTAGATTATCATTTCTGATAATCTAGGTGGTGTCCTTTTAACCTTGTCGATAAAATAAAGGTTATGGTTTGTTTTAAAAACGAATGCAGTCTTTGAAAAACGTCTCATATAGTGTAACGTCCTCCCAATAGGGTCTGGAAGAAACGTTACTAATATCAAATAAACCAACATATTATAATACGAGAACAATACTAAATGAGAAAATTTAACTTTATTGAGTACGCAGCGGAAAATGAAATGTCGTTACAATAATGGAAATAACGATAAAGTAATTGTTCATATGCAGAAGTAATAAATGCGATATCTCTTGATCCTAAGTCCAAGTAGTATCACATAAGTAGTAGATAAGAAAGCTTGAATCAAACAGCACCTGAGACAAAACATGCTAAAGTGTCAACCAAAAAGGTTGAGTGAAGTTCATAGGTTTAACAAAAGTAGTTATCGTTGTTTTTAGACCACAAGATTTAGTTGTAAAGTTGATCTCCCGCAGGATCAAAAAGTAGATCTCGCAGATCCAAAAGTAGTACTGATTCGTGATATTTTAGACTAAACGTTTGTTTTGTTGCCCCGATGATAAGTTGGCAGTACCTTATCACCATGTTTAAATCATTATTAAGTAATACAAAGACATCACGGTCAAATGTATCGGGGACGTTACTCCCGATAGGCCTACCCCCAATAATTAAGAATGCCTTATCCTGAAAGCAATTAAAAAATATCACTGTGGGGTCTTAGTAGCATAAGCTAGTCATAGTACAGTTTAGGTTCGTACTTGTGTCTAAGTTGTTTAAAGTATAAAAGCAGCATGTGTCTCACCCCAGTAAGTATAAAAAGTGCTATAGCAATAAGAGTGGGGCTATGAAAGTCACCTTAGTAAGTAGAGAGAGAGTTATTCCTCGGAATAAAGAGTTGAACGAGTGAGCAGGAAAGTCAACCTATTGACATTTAAGAGTAGTTAAGTGTTTTGCCCATGTTTAAGTTTAAGTATGTGTTTAAGTATAGTTTGTTTTACTAAGTTTCTATCCTAGTAAGTTACTATTTTTATAAAGTTTCCATTTTTAGAAAGTTTCTTATTTTACTAAGTTTCTATGACTAGAGAGTTTCTACTTTTATGAGTGTTTTTCATTTTAGGATACTTGCCGTATTAGATAAGCTTCCAATCACCCCTTTCCCTTCGAATGGCTAATTTAGATCTAGGGACTTGAGCCATAGGACCCTTTAAATCGGAAATCCAAACCCTCTGCCTAGAATCTCGTAGAAACCATTCGTCAAGAAAGTTCGAAGATCTATACATCTCTAATACATATCCCAAAATGTTTTTGTGCTACAATATAAGTAGTAGGTTATAGGTGCTACTAATAGTAATAGTGTATACATGTTAAGTACTAGTACAAGTAGTATTAGGGTTTAAGGTTTTAATATGTATATGTATATATAATTCGTATATATACATAAAAATATTTTTTTTTACATGTATATATGTATATATAAATCTAGGAGTGTTTATGTATATACTTATGAATAACAAGTTTATAATATGAATATGAATTAACAAAGATTAAAGTTTATGTAAATAGTTTAGGGTTTATGTTATACCTTTGAAGATTCAAGATAATTAACAAAGAAAAGATGAACACGATGAAGATGGAAGATCAAAGCCTTGAAAATCTTGAAGAACTCCTTGAAGATTCTTGAAGAACACGAAGAACAAGCTTGAAGATTCGAATACCACAAGAGAAGGAAAGGGAGAGATTGTTTTTGAGAGAGGATTTTGGTGTGATTTGTGAATGAGAAACTAGGAGTCTAGGAGTGTTTATATAGTGTAAGTATTAGAGTGTTAGTCAACATAAGGATGTTCTAATTAATGATTTTATTTTGTTTTATAATTTTTAGTCAACAATAGGTGGTACTAGTTTATAATTAGTCAACATAAAGATGTACTAGTTTATACTTTATTTTTAGTCAACATAAGGATGTAATATTTTTTTTTAGTCTCATTACTATTATTATTATTATTATTATTATTATTATTATTATTATTATTATTATTATTATTATTTTTACATTTACTACATGATAAGTATTATTTTCTTTTTACTAATTCATGACTTGTATATATTTAGTTCCCAATTGTTTTATTATTTATATAAATGTCACTTTTTATTTATTACTTATAGGTTATTAGTTATAATATTACATAAATGCATAAATTTTAATTAGAAGTGAGTGTCGACTAACAGTTTATTATTTTCATCTTTTATTAACTTGTCAATTTTTGTACAAAGTTAATTAATATGTTTTCTAACTCTTAACACTTAACAATTGTTGATTAAAGTTTAATCATTAAGTTTTAATTATATTGTTTGGGCTTTTAATATTGGAAAAATATAGAATGGAAAAATGAGGGTCGTTATAGTACCTCCCCGTTATTGAAAACTTCGTCCCGAAGTTTTTAGGTAGTTTCCTCGTTTGCATCAGCAGTTGAGAAGAGATGGGGATATTTCCGTTTCATATGGTCTTTGCGTTCCCAGGTATATTCGGGGCCTCTACGCGAATTCCAACAGACTTTAATGATAGGTATGTTGCTTTTACGCGTTTGTTTGACCTCTCCTTCCATGATTTTTATAGGTTCTTCAACGAAGTGCATTTTATCATTAATGCGAAGATCATTCAAAATGATGATGTTATACAAGTCATTTCAGTAAATTGGATACATGAAATGTGTTATGAATGGTATTGAGCTCATTTAAAACCTTGAGCATTTTATGCCACAATATTAGGGCAGACAAACAGAGAGGAGTTCGTGAAAATCACAGTCATGAAATTTGATAGAGTTCTTCATTGTTTACAACAAGAATATTTTAATGATGAATATAAGTTAAAAAATAAAGTTTTATCACTATTGAATAATATGGATAAAACGATTCGTTTATAGGAAGAGTATAAACGAAGCTAGCATAAAAGAGTGAAATGAGAAAATTAAATGTTCGCCTTAACTTTTGACGTAGTCACGATTGATTTCCGGAATTCAAGGAATTAAAGGAAATCTTCGTAATCTATAAGATTTGATTCTCCGGTATTTACGAAATTTTGAGATTTGTTTGATTAAATGCGGTGATTTGCCTCGATTGATGTGTTTGGAATTTTGCTATAAATTAGCTTCTTCCGTTTCATTATCTTCACCACTTCTATACTTTCTTTCTCAATTCAAACTTCCAAAAGATTAAGAAAATGCTAAATCCAGTTCTGATCCTGGTTATTATATTGACCATCTATGCAGTCATTCTTCTTTTTCTTTTACCGCCAGAGGAATCTGTTTACTTCTTCTATGCTCTTGGGGTTATAGTGTTTTTAATTATCCCGTGTCTTTATATTGCTATACGCATTGATATACACGGTTTGTAATTTCGAAGTCGTTATCGAGCTTTATATTTTTCCTTATATGTCGGAGCTTTATGTTTTTGTTTCTTCTTCCCGAATTCAAGTCAAGCGAGTAATGGTCCAGAATTCATAGGTATGAAGTTTTGAATGATCATAATATATAAAGTAGAAAGGAAAGGTAATAGCACGATTTGATTTGTCATATTACCAGAATATCCGAAAAAGACCGAATCATCAAGAAAAATATTTTCTTGATATGTTTAGAGGTTAAATAGAATGTAAGAGTCGTGTAACATGGCAAATGATGATTATAATATCTATGAATCATCATCTTCCATTAAAAACTGAGCATGACTTACTGTAATATAATCATGTTGGCCTGACGTCATTATATTATATTAACTCATGCTTCAATTCCCAATCACTTCTTCAAAGCATTTATAATTTAAACTCGAATTTTACAGAATATAGAAACTAAAACAGTTTCCTTTATAAAGATATCGCAAAGAGATACTTAATTGCGGACATGAATCGTTATGAAGATATCTTCCGAAATATAGAGGATATTTATGATGATATTTTGGAATTTCTAAGTTCGAAAGTTGATGAAGAAAAATTTTTCGCAAGCTTTTAACATGACTTTGGAGCAAGATATTCTCTAAAGATTTCACCGGATTCAGAATTTCCTGGATTCTTTGAATATAGGGTTTGGCCCTTGTGTTTGTGCTTGTACTCCTCCATGGTTAGCTCAATCCGTTTTTCAGTTCCAAATTTTCTTTTGGGCTTTTCCAACGTACCATTCTTTATTATCAAACTGTTAGCCCTTAAGAACATCTATAGCATTTGCTGCTTCGTCAGCATTCTCAAGGTTAACGAATCTGAATCATTGATTGACAACCCGAGATGGTTTCAAGAAATTTTATTTTTAGATGATTAAACGCTGATTGTAATCGTCAATGGATCTAATGGTTGACGAATAGGCGTTGTTGATTTCAAAAGTAATGAATGATAATTTTGGTGGTTTGATGTGATAATTCATCATAGAATACGAATGAATATAATTCATGAATGTAGTGATCTTTAGGAAGATAACATCTGCTATAGCTTTACTTGAATTCTGATATGTCAAATTCAGAATATGTAATTTGATTTGAATGAAAATGGTTGTTCTTTGGTGCGCGGATACATATGTGGATGTAAGTAGTATAGTTACTGATTATTGAATCAGAATTTGAAGAATGTACAATGTAACATATTAATGTGAGATATAAATATTTCTCGGGTATTACCTACCCATTAAAATATTTTCACAATTAATAGTTTGTACAAAAGAGAAGATATACGTTCATATATGTATTCTTCAGATATAATATAGATTTAATGAGTTAATATAATATTAAACTCATTTGATTTGCGGTTGAAACGAGAATAAATAATCTCCAAAACCTTAGAGATTTCATAATTGTCGCGAAATATTTCGCTAATGAAGTTATGAATCAATACTTCATCGTTCATTGTTATTGATATACCTCAATATATGATGTTGGTGCTCGTGGAATTCTTGTGAAATTCATAAGGCACGAATGATGTTTTCTAGAAAGTTTCGAGTACATCGAAAATGAAAGTATACAATCAATCATGTATTTGAGTAATACACTTGGTTTATTATGAAATGGAGTTTATTGTGTTGAAGCAGTGATTAACGATTGTTAAGTCATTAACGAAGGATGTACATCATAGCATATTAATGATATGAATTAATCAAGTAGTACATACTAGTTAAGATTCACACGTAATAGCTTAGTATGAAAAGATTTATTATTGTTCCAATCCATATATATAAAGTATACATATGTAATTCTTCAGGAAGAATGAGTCAATACATCTTAACTCATTATTACTAATATTCCTTGGTATCTATGGGGCGTATGATGTTGATGTTTGAGGTACTGAGTGTGATGTTGAGGCGTGGAATGCGGATGTTTTCGTTGGTGAAGCTGGTGATGTTGGTGGTGATGCCGATGGTACTGGTGGTACTGGTTATGCTGCTGGTGCTGCTGCTGGTGTTCGTAGGTTTCGCACCATATTCTCCAGAGCCACTACTCGAGCGCGAAGCTCGTTGACTTCTTCTATTATTCCTGGATGATTGGCGGTTCGAACAAGTGGATGAATAAGATCTAAAATTTTAGATATTATATATTCGTGACTGGATATCCTGGAAATGAGGGTGAAAATAGTGTTCCGAATGGGTTCGCCAGTAAGTGCTTCAGGTTCTTCACCAAGAGGTGAATTCGGTTGGTGGAAGGGATCACCTTCTTCTTGTCTCCATTGATTAAGTTTACTACGAACCCATCCCCAATTCATCCAAAATAGATGATGGCTGATTGGTTGGTTCATTCCGGTTACGCTGCCATTGGAGCTCGAAGAGTTCGAGGAATCCATATTATGTGTTTGGAATTAGGGTTTTTGATATGAGATTAGTTTTGAATACTGGATGATATATTCGTCTCCTCGAATACGTGTATATAGCAAAAAGATTTCCGTAATTTATGGAGGGAATTTAGGAAAAGTGTTAGACAAAATCTATTAGGATAGATACGATAAGATATAATAAGATATGATGTGTCTTTACTTTAATAATGGCAGTATGACGTGTCGAGATCATAAAGTGATAAGTATGTAATCTAATAATCTTTTGATTAAAGACTTTCAATTCGTATACTGTGATAACCCAATGACATTTTTCAATTCGCAAACCGATGCATAAATGCATAAGGCATATAGGTACGTGATATAACAGAGAGTTATATACGTTTGAGTGTGAGTAGTAACAATTATAAGAATTTCAAAATCATGGATAATATTTCATGTAATACATATGTAATACACATAACCATGATAGATGACTTATGAATGTCAAGAATTTCTGAAATCATTTTGTCGCATTTAGATGCGGTGGTGTAATTGGATAGTACTCAGGAAAGTAAGCAGAGTTCTTAGATTAGCTCGGCATTCTAAGATAAGTAAAGTTTCTAAAGTATAGTGTAGCATTTAACAGTTAAAGGCAACAATTAAAGGCACTATGGTCAAGGAAAGTTGTAGTCCTACGTTAGGAAAGAGACTTTGATTAGAATCTTTAAGTCAAGTTTGGTAAAGCATGATTGTTAAGATTATAAGGCAATTCTAAATGCTTTAAGTCTAAGGCAGGAAAGGTTATAGTTTCCTAGATTGCTAAGGCACCCTAGCTAGCAAGTAAGGCACACATAAAAATGCAATCCTGGTTCTCTATAACAGCCTGGTTATGCTCTGATACCAATCTGTAACGTCCTCCCAATAGGGTCTGGAAGAAACGTTACTAATATCAAATAAACCAACATATTATAATACGAGAACAATACTAAATGAGAAAATTTAACTTTATTGAGTACGCAGCGGAAAATGAAATGTCGTTACAATAATGGAAATAACGATAAAGTAATTGTTCATATGCAGAAGTAATAAATGCGATATCTCTTGATCCTAAGTCCAAGTAGTATCACATAAGTAGTAGATAAGAAAGCTTGAATCAAACAGCACCTGAGACAAAACATGCTAAAGTGTCAACCAAAAAGGTTGAGTGAAGTTCATAGGTTTAACAAAAGTAGTTATCGTTGTTTTTAGACCACAAGATTTAGTTGTAAAGTTGATCTCCCGCAGGATCAAAAAGTAGATCTCGCAGATCCAAAAGTAGTACTGATTCGTGATATTTTAGACTAAACGTTTGTTTTGTTGCCCCGATGATAAGTTGGCAGTACCTTATCACCATGTTTAAATCATTATTAAGTAATACAAAGACATCACGGTCAAATGTATCGGGGACGTTACTCCCGATAGGCCTACCCCCAATAATTAAGAATGCCTTATCCTGAAAGCAATTAAAAAATATCACTGTGGGGTCTTAGTAGCATAAGCTAGTCATAGTACAGTTTAGGTTCGTACTTGTGTCTAAGTTGTTTAAAGTATAAAAGCAGCATGTGTCTCACCCCAGTAAGTATAAAAAGTGCTATAGCAATAAGAGTGGGGCTATGAAAGTCACCTTAGTAAGTAGAGAGAGAGTTATTCCTCGGAATAAAGAGTTGAACGAGTGAGCAGGAAAGTCAACCTATTGACATTTAAGAGTAGTTAAGTGTTTTGCCCATGTTTAAGTTTAAGTATGTGTTTAAGTATAGTTTGTTTTACTAAGTTTCTATCCTAGTAAGTTACTATTTTTATAAAGTTTCCATTTTTAGAAAGTTTCCTATTTTACTAAGTTTCTATGACTAGAGAGTTTCTACTTTTATGAGTGTTTTTCATTTTAGGATACTTGCCGTATTAGATAAGCTTCCAATCACCCCTTTCCCTTCGAATGGCTAATTTAGATCTAGGGACTTGAGCCATAGGACCCTTTAAATCGGAAATCCAAACCCTCTGCCTAGAATCTCGTAGAAACCATTCGTCAAGAAAGTTCGAAGATCTATACATCTCTAATACATATCCCAAAATGTTTTTGTGCTACAATATAAGTAGTAGGTTATAGGTGCTACTAATAGTAATAGTGTATACATGTTAAGTACTAGTACAAGTAGTATTAGGGTTTAAGGTTTTAATATGTATATGTATATATAATTCGTATATATACATAAAAATATTTTTTTTTACATGTATATATGTATATATAAATCTAGGAGTGTTTATGTATATACTTATGAATAACAAGTTTATAATATGAATATGAATTAACAAAGATTAAAGTTTATGTAAATAGTTTAGGGTTTATGTTATACCTTTGAAGATTCAAGATAATTAACAAAGAAAAGATGAACACGATGAAGATGGAAGATCAAAGCCTTGAAAATCTTGAAGAACTCCTTGAAGATTCTTGAAGAACACGAAGAACAAGCTTGAAGATTCGAATACCACAAGAGAAGGAAAGGGAGAGATTGTTTTTGAGAGAGGATTTTGGTGTGATTTGTGAATGAGAAACTAGGAGTCTAGGAGTGTTTATATAGTGTAAGTATTAGAGTGTTAGTCAACATAAGGATGTTCTAATTAATGATTTTATTTTGTTTTATAATTTTTAGTCAACAATAGGTGGTACTAGTTTATAATTAGTCAACATAAGGATGTACTAGTTTATACTTTATTTTTAGTCAACATAAGGATGTAATATTTTTTTTTAGTCTCATTACTATTATTATTATTATTATTATTATTATTATTATTATTATTTTTACATTTACTACATGATAAGTATTATTTTCTTTTTACTAATTCATGACTTGTATATATTTAGTTCCCAATTGTTTTATTATTTATATAAATGTCACTTTTTATTTATTACTTATAGGTTATTAGTTATAATATTACATAAATGCATAAATTTTAATTAGAAGTGAGTGTCGACTAACAGTTTATTATTTTCATCTTTTATTAACTTGTCAATTTTTGTACAAAGTTAATTAATATGTTTTCTAACTCTTAACACTTAACAATTGTTGATTAAAGTTTAATCATTAAGTTTTAATTATATTGTTTGGGCTTTTAATATTGGAAAAATATAGAATGGAAAAATGAGGGTCGTTATATATAGAGGTCAAAACCTCGCAACGAAACCAATTAATATGGAACGTTTATAATCAATATGAACGGGACATTTCAAATAATGTTGCTGAATCCACAGGTTTAATAGCTTAACAATATCTGAAAAACAGTTATAAGAAAATAGTTTAATTCCATTGACCACAAGATTTTAATATGCACAACCCGAAGTTGTAAATTACTGCATAATCCATGAGCATCTGAATACTAATAATGACCCGAGTATAGAAGCCACTACACTCCCTTTACCCTATAAAAATGTTTACACCTGTCCGAGTGTAATAAAAAGTTCAAAGTAAATGCGCCACGGTTAATATTGTTTGGGCGAGGTTTGTCTAACCTAACGGATCCGTCCATCTAAATTGTGCTTACCCGAAGGTAATAAAAGTATTTATGCTAAGAGATTTTTGAACACAACTCAATTTGCAATAAATAATAAGTACTCGTGTCAATCATAAAAAGCATTTATAAAAATGTAAGTAATCAGCGTGCATTCTCATCCTAAAAATAGTAAGCAAAAATGGGACTGTAGACTCACCTTTGAATAGCTCTTGAACAAACGTAAGCAAATAACTTGTATAATTTATATCTGACTAATGCAACCTACGTATACGTATATAGGTTGGTCATTATTTATGTCTTATAATATAGTAGTTTCATAGTGTAAGTTGTCTTATTGCTCGACTCGACTCGTTTCAAAGTAAAAGTCAACTAATTCATGCAAGTCAAACCAAAGTCAAACCAAAAGTCAAACTTGGTCAAAGTGGTCAACTAAAGTCAACATCAGTATGTTCATGTCAAATGTTGGTCAAGATGTCAAACCTAAGTCATCTAACATGTTTCACATCATAATTAGTCAATTACGCGATCACAGATTATCGTCTATCATAACATTCATGTACAAGTTGCAAACAATGCACAATATCACCTAGCACATAATACATGGTAATATGACAAGCTCCAGATCTTAACTAGACATATAAACATTTCCAAAAAGCAATAGCAGGGTCTCATACAATACATATAAGTCGGGTTTCAGAATGGACGCATTTATGGTTTACTAAATCAGTTTCTGACTGCGCACCAATCTCGTTTTGGCTATAACTGGAGCTAGGGACATGCAAATCAAGCTAGGTCAGTGGCTATGGTTCAAGGATAAATCAAATTACCACATATCCAAAATTAACCATTTTTGTTTAGCCAATTAGTACAGTTAATTCAATCAAGTTGGACATTCTGTTTCAGCTCAAATCAGAAGTCACCGTAACTATGGCCTTAGTGTGCACAATATATCAGTTTTCACGACTTGACATTAACTAAACATAAGTCACATAACATACAAAGTTTCATTATCCAAAAAGGAAAGGTCTCAAAAGATCCACAATTCATGCTATAGGACTATAGGTGCATACGTTACAGATTTGGACTGAATTCAGGTTACCATTTCGATTCGCATATTACTCAAGTTTCACAAATCCAAATGATGCAAGACCTAGATGAAAAGATAACTAAAACATATAAATTTTCCATAAATTCAAAGACCTAAATCATTAACTCATGGCAAATGAATTAAAAAGTCAATTTCAAGATAACGAGCAAATCAGTTTTTCAAGAATGTTCAAACAAACATAACGTGAGCTTACAAATCCATATCGCATGATATCCTAGTCTAACATGAGTGTTTTTAAGTCATCTATCCATTTATGATCAATTCACAATTCAATTCTGTAGCAACCCCGACGAATCGTCAATTGACGGTGTCGAACACTTAGGTCCCGTTGCGTGGTCATAGGTCTTTAACGTGACGTTTGACCAAAGATATGTCGCAATCCTTTCAAAAATAAAGATTATTTCAAGGTTTACAAGAGTTGTTCATCCAAAAGTTTAGTTACAAGGTTATAGTTACATGTGAAACCTATGCGACACAGTTTTAAAGAAAGTCAAAAGACGCTCCATGAAATGCATGTATACTCGACATCCAATGCAAGTAACAAATAATGAGCGGAAGCATGTTTCACATATCGTTCAAAGACCTGAGAAAAACATAGAAATCTGTCAACGAAAACGTTGGTGAAATCATAGGTTTAAGTAAGTAAGTGAGCAAAAGTAAGTGAGCAAAAGTAAGTCGAACCACAAGATTTGCAACATTGATAAAATAATAGTACATTCTAAAAGTTAATATTCACGAGCACTCAATTATCAAGGCTTAACATTCCGTCCGTTGAACCCCATCATAATAGTGCTAGAACAACACTGTTTCTCGAAAATATATTTCATCCATAGACGGTAGCGAACCGTCCGAGATGAGGGTTTGTCAAACCCATATGGCCATACAACATAAGTTCACGCCTATACTTACACCCTGCAAGTGTAACTAATTATAATCGAATTGAGGCTTTCGTTCTAAACTCGTATGTAGAATGTTTGTTTTCCTGTACTTGTGTTCACCTAGTTAAGAAGAAACGTTTATGTTTTCTCATCCCAAATATAAGTTCAAAAGAGTAAAAGTGGGACTATGATCTCACCTTGAGCGCAAGAGTAAATAAGTACTTCGACAAGTAACGTGTTCAAAGAACAATGCTAGTCTTGACCTAAACAAATAGGTTGTATCAATAACGATAGTCACGATTGGTCAAAGATGTTCAATTAGTCCTATGGCTCGTTACGACTCGATTATTTAGCATGTGAATCAATTTGTCAAGTTTCATGCAAGATACAAGTATAGAAACAAGTTAGGAATGTTGCATAATCATTTGGTTAAGTTTGACAAAAAGTCAAACTTTGGTCGGTCAAAGTCAACGAAAAGTCAACACGTTCGGGTCGGGTCCCGAACTATTTTTCTGAGGTTTTTAATCATATATGAGCATGTTAGAACAAGTTACATGTGAATCGGAGGTGCATAGCATAGCAAACATTATTCAAAAATTGACAAAGTTGGACAGACCACTTTGGCGCGCCGTGCGGGTATATGGCGCGCCGCGCCATTACCTGTGCAGAGAAATCTGGCAGTTTTTAAGTTTTATGCACGAACCTAACTTCAAACAATCACCATTTATGACCCGCAAACAACCAAAACATGTATCTTATATCATCGGAAAGGTATTTTGACAAGGAACACAACTAACTACTTTTCATCAAGCGAAAACATCATTTACAATAACCGATTTCTCGCCAAGTGGTCATTCAAGGTCCATTTTCAAAGTTTCAAGTTCTTGAAATGCATTACATGATTCGGGAATCCAATCCACACATATGATATGCCGTTTTGAAAGGTAATTACTCATGCAATACAACTAAACACTTACTAACAACATATCATGGCATCCAAAGTATCAAAAGTTCATTTCAAGTTCATCAAACCCTAATCAAAATTTACAAAAATCACAAATCATGTATTTGAAGTTTTCTTAATCAACCTACGCATCAAAACGAAGCTAGTGATACTAGTAACACAATTAAAACATGAACTTTAACAATTTAACAACATTTAATCTTCCAAAATCAAAGATTAAGCAAACCCATTTTCAAGTGTTCAAACTAGTTACTCAAATCAACAAATCGAACAAATAAAACATATATTCATGTTATACACGAGCCATTGACACTAATTAACACTTTTATAATTCAAAAACATCAAGAACACAAAATCTAGTGATTTTAGAAAGTTACCCAAATGAGATGAAATTCGTATCAAATTGTAGAGGATGAAGAGAGGATTCCAAATATGTAATTTGTTTTGATGTTAGCCTCCAAATTCGAAATTAGATGATGAATTCTTGAAATGGAGTTTGAGAGGATTTGTGAAAGTATTAGAGAAAAATGGAAAAAGAAAAGAAAAAAATGAATGGAGGAGAATGGTGGGAGGTGGTGACTAGTTGGCCAAGTTTGGCCAAAAGACGGGATTAGTCCCTCAAGTTTGTAATCGGGTGCGGAAGTTAACCAACGAATTATTTTTAAATTACACGAGAGAAGGAGAGATGTTATAATCCAAATGACGAAAATATTTTAAGAATGTAAGCTAATGGAGGATACGAATCGAGATACTGAGGATATTATTAAAATAAAAAGACGGGCGTTAAAATAATTTAACGGAAAAATACGGGATGTTACATTACCCACACCTTAGTTGGAAGCAATAGTCGTTGTTTCTTATTCGAGACCTAGTGTTGTCAATGCTATGAATAACTGAAGATACGTCCTTGGGCATTCCCACAAATTTTGACAGTCGAGATCTCAGTTTGTATTAAGACTTGGTTTTACGATCCACAATTTCAACCAGTTTCCCATGAAGGGGAGTTTGCCATCAATAGTAAGTTTATCTAGGAGAGTAGCACGTTCCTGTTCCGTAGGACACGTCTCTAAGTTTGTTGCATGGAACGTAGGGTGAAAGGAAACTTAATTGAGTCAGAAGTTCTAAACGGTAGGAGCGGTTCCAATACGCCCCAAGGTTTCAAAAGGATTAATATATCGCGGTTTTAACTTTCCCTGATTCCCGAAACGGATTACACCTTCCCAAGGTGCGAGTTCTCAATTCTACACGGTTACTGACTTGGGATTCGAGAGGTTTACGTCGAATATCGGTATAGCCCTTTTGACGACTATGGGTCGTCTTGAGTCCTTCTCGGACTTGTACGATCTCAACTGTTATTTCTTGAATGAGTTCAGATCCGGTGATTTGCTTGCCACCTGCTTTGGTCCAACGAATATGGGTATGACATTTGCGGTCATATAGGGTTTCGGAAGTGCGGCGTTAATACACGAATGGTAACTGTTGTATGAGAGGAGGCAACTAAAGGCAACAATACAAGTTTGTAACATGTCTTTCTAAGATGTGAAACGTACGTTTGTTTGGTCCATTGGTTGTGGATGATACGTGGTACTCATGTTTAAACGTGTCTCTAAGGCTTCTTGTAATACTAGAAGTGAAACGAGTATTGTGATCCGAGATAATCGACAATGGTACACCGTTTTGGAATAGAATTAAGATATGTTTGAACAAGCTAGTTAGGGTTTGAAAACGTTCATTGGAACAAGTTCCTTATCGGCTACAGAGAACATTTTCCAGGGCTATTCACCCTCGTGGTGAATACTAGTAATACATGATGAGTCTCTCTCTCCATTGAGAAAGTATATAAAAGGTTTCCTTATACAAAAGTACAAGCGAAAGGACAAGAGTGGAATGAGAACTTAGAATAGGATGAGCTCACATCCTGAGGTAGCCATATCGCGCATCTAGTGGTCAAATGTTGAGACCTGGTGGGAAAACGAGATAGAACACGTAGTTGTATAGTTCGGGGTCAAGTAGTAGTTGTCCGTATCAGGAGCATGAGGATGATAAGTCAAAGAGAAAGGAAGTATCCTTGGATTGTGTGTTATCTTGGGTCCCAGTAATATTAGACGGTCATAGTGAAATAACAGTGTTATGTAACGTGGTACGTGGTGATGAGAAGATTGATCGGATCCATAATTAAGTATTCCAATCGTTCGTGCAAAAATAACGAATTTCAGTTTCCTTGATTTCGAGTCGAGAGAGTATGCCTTTCGGGCGTTTAAGTAGAAATATTTCCATATTTGAGTTCCAGTGTGCTAAACGAATTTAGCTAGTAAGGCTTGTGTGAAAGATCATGTTCAGAGTTCGGACACGGAGAGGTTTAAATTTTGCCCTCAGTGAGTTAACGAGTTTAAAGGTCGTGCAACACGAGAAAAGTCGGAAATGAATCTTCAGTAATAACCGGCGAGATCTAAGATTTTACGAATACAAGTCTGAGTCGTGAGGGTTTCCCGATTACGTGTGGTTCTGATTGCGAGATGTATTGAAATACTATGACCACTAACAACATGGTCTAAAAATTGGACTTCGTTTAACCAAAATTCTTACTTGGAGAATTCGGCCTAGAATTGCTCTTTTCTCAAGAGTTCGAGCGTAAGACGGAGATGTCGTTCATTTTCTTCTTTACTTGAATAGGTTTAGACATCATCTATAAATACGATAACGGATTCATCTAGATAAGTTTACAAACGCGGTTCAGGAGGCCTATGAATACGGGCGGAGGCCTAGATAATCGAACGGTACTAAAAGAAATTTACAACTATCGTAGTGAGTTCTAAAAGCGGGTTAGGAGACATCTTCTCCCTGATCTCTCAATTGATGATAATCGGAACAGAGGTCGGTTTGGAATATACGCAAGATTCATGTAAATAATCAGGAGGTCATGGATACGAGGATAAGGGTATCGGTTTTCAACCGAAAGTTACTTAGTTCCAATGATCTATACATAATTGTAGGGAAACTTTTCTCCTTAACGAATAGGTTTTGAGCTCCTTAGTTCTATAGGTGTCAAGTCACAATTCAAATTATCCACCCAATAAGTTTAACGTATATCCTCCGATAAAATTTATCGATACACAAAAAATTTTCGTTGGTCACTTAAATTGCCTAAGTAATATCTAAAGGAAAAAGGTGGAGTGCAAAGAGTACGAGTCAAAGCCTTGGTTATAAAACGTCTAACGGTAATCGAATCGAATAAGTATGAAATATGCGGGTTGTTGTGAAGAAACGTACCCGTGACTAGTCCATCATCGTCTCGGGCATCCTAGGTGTCGATGTTGAAAGTTCAACGGCGTGCGTTGGGGTTGGTTTCTTCGTTGGACATGCATTCCTAAAATGATCCGGTTGGCCACATTCGAAACAAACACTTGTTTTTGGTACATTGGGCCCCTTTTCAGCAACGGGGGCGACACTTTTACAAATATGGGCCACATGGCCACTTCTTTGACACCTGATGCAAAATGGTTTACCACATTCGCCCAAATGATGTTTGTGGCACTTGTTACAATAAGGTAGGTTTCCGGCATACCCCTTCTTGCCACCGGGGGTGAAAGGCTTCTTGGCGAAGTTGTTGTGGTTGTGGTTGCTTGATGGAGAGGCTTCCCATTTTCTTTTGTTGTTACCCAGTTGGTCCTCGGCCGTTGGTGCCGGCGCTTCAATTTCATTCACCATTTTTATAGATTGGCGGGCCATCGCTAAAGCCTCTTGTAGGTTAGTGGGTTTGGATGACATTAACCCGTGTTGAATGCTCTTAGGGAGGCCATCCATGTAAAGTTCAACTCTTAGGGACTCGGGAGTCATGAGATTTGGACACATTAAGACTAGTTCGGTAAACCGTTGATTATAAGCTTCGAGGTCATTCCCGACCGTTTTTAAATTTCTTAGCCCTTGTTCGAGCCTTCGAGTCTCGTTGCACGGGAAGTATTCGGTGATCATTCTTTCTCTTAATTCGGTCCAAGAGAGTGTGTGGGCTTCATCGATACCCACTGATTGTACATGCGTGTTCCACCATGAGAGAGCAACACCGGTGAAAGTGAGGGTGGAGAATTTGACCTTATCTCGGTCTCGACAACCGCTTATGCTAAAAACGGATTCCGTTTGATCAAACCATCGGGTGAGAGCAACCGGTCCCCTGGTTCCATCGAAAGTGGGAGGACTGTACTTCATAAAATTTTTGTAGGAGCAACCTTCGTTTGAATTACCGGCCCCACGATTGTTGTTGTTGAAAAAGTGATCGGCCACGGCCGCACCCACGGCGGTGGTTATCATTCGTTGAAGAGCTTATTCTAGAGTTTCGGGAGGAGTATTGTGTTGACCTTGGTGAGCCATTGTTCCTTCATGACACAAGAATATCGTTGATTAGTATTTTCAACAATACTAACCGTGATACGGAAAAAGGATAGAGAGAAATTTTTTTTCCTTGACTCGCCTTAAATTCTTTATGTCATAATGTCGGAACGTTCATGTGAATCACCGTAATATAATCCCGGAAATTATATTACCCTGATTCACATGTGCATTTAACATTACTTCATAAAGTCAAGGTGGCGCGTCAACAAAATTAATCAACGTAAGTTCAAGATCGAATACGAGTTAGATATGATAAAAGAGTTCGAGTATAAATGCACAAGTAGTCATGTAATTCCTACTTCAAGTCTATATGCCGGTTGTAGTCTAGATTCACTAATGTACCCTATGACTCGGGGTTGACACCAATGAACTCTAAATCCCTACAACCAAAGCTCTGATACCACTTGTAGCGACCCCGACGAATCGTCAATTGACGGTGTCGACTACTTAGGTCCCGTTGCGTGGTCATAGGTCTTTAACGTGACGTTTGACCAAAGATATGTCGCAATCCTTTCAAAAATAAAGATTATTTCAAGGTTTACAAGAGTTGTTCATCCAAAAGTTTCGTTACAAGGTTATAGTTACATGTGAAACCTATGCGACACAGTTTTAAAGAAAGTCAAAAGACGCTATATGAAATGCATGTATACTCGACATCCAATGCAAGTATCAAATAATGAGCGGAAGCATGTTTCACATATCGTTCAAAGACCTGAGAAAAACATAGAATTCTGTCAACAAAAATGTTGGTGAAATCATAGATTTAAGTAAGTAAGTGAGTAAAAGTAAGTGAGCCAAAGTAAGTCGAACCACAAGATTTGCAACATTGATAAAATAATAGTACATTCTAAAAGTTAATATTCACGAGCACCCAATTACCAAGGCTTAACATTCCGTCCGTTGAACCCCATCATAATAGTGCTAGAACAACACTGTTTCTCGAAAATATATTTCATCCATAGACGGTAGCGAACCGTCCGAGATGAGGGTTTGTCAAACCCATATGGCCATACAACATAAGTTCACGCCTACACTTACACCCTGCAAGTGTAACTAATGATAATCGAATTGAGGCTTTCGTTCTAAACTCGTATGTAGAATGTTTGTTTTCCTGTACTTGTGTTCACTTAGTTAAGAAGAAATGTTTATGTTTTCTCATCCCAAATATAAGTTCAAAAGAGTAAAATTGGGACTATGATCTCACCTTGAGTGCAAGAGTAAATAAGTACTTCGACAAGTAACGTGTGCAAAGAACAATGCTAGTCTTGACCTAAACAAATAGGTTGTATCAATAACAATAGTCACGATTGGTCAAAGATGTTCAATTAGTCCTATGGCTCGTTACGACTCGATTATGTAGCATGTGAATCAATTTGTCAAGTTTCATGCAAGATACAAGTATAGAAACAAGTTAGGAATGTTGCATAATCATTTGGTTAAGTTTGACAAAAAGTCAAACTTTGGTCGGTCAAAGTCAACAAAAAGTCAACACGTTCGGGTCGGGTCCCGAACTATTTTTCTGAGGTTTTTAATCATATATGAGCATGTTAGAACAAGTTACATGTGAATCGGAGGTGCATAGCATAGCAAACATTATTCGAAAATTGACAAAGTTGGACAGACCACTTTGGCGCACCGCGCGGGTATATGGCGCGCCACGCCATTACCTGTGCAGAGAAATCTGGCAGTTTTTAAGTTTTATGCACGAACCTAACTTCAAACAATCACCATTTATGACTCGCAAACAACCAAAACATATATCTTATATCATCGGAAAGGTATTTTGACAAGGAACACAACTAACTACTTTTCATCAAGCGAAAACATCATTTACAATAACTGATTTCTCGCCAAGTGGTCATTCAAGGTCCATTTTCAAAGTTTCAAGTTCTTGAAATGCATTACATGATTCGGGAATCCAATCCACACATATGATATGCCGTTTCGAAGGTAATTACTCATGCAATACAACTAAACACTTACTAACAACATATCATGGCATCCAAAGTATCAAAAGTTCATTTCAAGTTCATCAAACCCTAATCAAAATTTACAAAAATCACAAATCATGTATTTGAAGTTTTCTTAATCAACCTACGCATCAAAACGAAGCTAGTGATACTAGTAACACAATTAAAACATGAACTTTAACAATTTAACAACATTTAATCTTCCAAAATCAAAGATTAAGCAAACCCATTTTCAAGTGTTCAAACTAGTTACTCAAATCAACAAATCGAACAAACAAAACATATATTCATGTTATACACGAGCCATTGACACTAATTAACACTTTTATAATTCAAAAACATCAAGAACACAAAATCTAGTGATTTTAGAAAGTTACCCAAATGAGATGAAATTGGTATCAAATTGTAGAGGATGAAGAGAGGATTCCAAATATGTAATTTGTTTTGATGTTAGCCTCCAAATCCGAAATTAGATGATGAATTCTTGAAATGGAGTTTGAGAGGATTTGTGAAAGTATTAGAGAAAAATGGAAAAAGAAAAGAAAAAAATGAATGGAGGAGAATGGTGGGAGGTGGTGACTAGTTGGCCAAGTTTGGCCAAAAGATGGGATTAGTCCCTCAAGTTTGTAATCAGGTGCGAAAGTTAACCAACGAATTATTTTTAAATTACACGAGAGAACGAGAGATGTTATAATCCAAATGACGAAAATATTTTAAGAATGTAAGCTAATGAAGGATACGAATCGAGATACTGAGGATATTATTAAAATAAAAAGACGGGCGTTAAAATAATTTAAGAAAAATGCGGGATGTTACAAATTCCATGTCCATTTTTCCAGAATTCGTCATAATCACATATTCATCACAAAAACTTCAATCAATCATATCTTAATCATACGGAAACGAAAATACGCAAATCCAAAGCCTAAAATCATTAATTTTTCGAGAGGATTTCAAATATATCGAAATAGAAATTCAAATTTCTGTAATCATGCAAAACAAATTCGTGATTAACCCTAATCACATCAAACGATCAAATTAACGACAACAATTAACAATAACGTGTATCGATTTGAGCAATATATATATATATATATATATATATATATATATATATATATATATATATATATATATATATATATATATATATATATATATATATATATATATATATATATATATATATATATATATATATATATATATAGACCTCTTACTCTATCAAACACTACTAAAATATGATCTAGAACAATTAGGGTTTAAAGAAATATACCTTAGATCACTAAATTGATTACACCAATGCGTAGACAACGATGTGAATTGCAAAACTCGTGTAGAACGTTTAATCTAAAAATCAAAAATTGATGGTGTTGTGTGGGTGTGTGTGATCGACGAACAAAAGGAGGGGGAGAGCCAAAAAGTCAACTAAAAATAGGGTGGTGAGGGTTTTGATTAAGTTAGGGCAACACAATGTATATTTATACTAATCCCTAATATCACTAATTAGCAACTAAGCCCCTCAAGTATGCAAAAATTAAAGAATGGTCCAATAGCCTAGTGGTGAATGACACACTCTCCCTTAGGGGAGGTGAGGGTTCGATTCCCACTAGGTGAGGATTTTCCAAATAATTGGATCAAAAACCATTCTTACCGGGCCCAAATGATCCCTTGGTCCCACGCATGCGAAGATTGAAACAATGACAATGCAGGTTCGTTTATCGGGCCTGGCATGCTGTGGGGAAATGGGTGATGGTGTTTCGCCAGGCTCCAGTGGGCTACCGGGGACCGCTGGATGGGTTGACAAAGTCAACACAGGGCTAACATGTCCCTGCCGATACACATGTTTTTTGAAACAACAAGTATGCAAAAATTAAGATCTAAGGGGGATGGGTGGGGGTTTCAGCCGATTGGGGCCCACATGGATTTCTCGGGCTCTCGTTTTGCAAAAGTGTGTACTCGTGGTCCGTTTCAAGTGCCGTTTAAACGTACCTAAGGCCCGGAACGCTAAACCGATCGTTAAAACGCAACCAAACGTTATATTTATTAAAAACCCAATAAATTAAATATTTTAAAAGATAATAATTATTAAAATAATTATGAAAAATAAACCCGAGCGTTTCGTTGCTCGAAAAATAGTTTTTGTCGCTATTCAAACCGTAATGTTTTTATCGATTAATATTAACCCATATTAATTCAAATAGCCCTCCAAGGACCACGTATGTATTTAATACACTTAAACACATAAAAGTCAAATAATCACCGTTAAATCAACTAACGGACAGTTAACAGAAGTGACGGAAAAAGCAGGGTTGTTACACATTATGTACAACCTTATGATAAAACACTCACATGACCATATGTAAGAAAGGACCCGTTCATACCGATTATAAATGATTCACAATAGTTGATTTCATTGCGAGGTATTTGACATCTATATGATACATTTTACAAACATTGCATTCGTTTTTAAAAGACAAACTTTCTTTACATCGAAAGTTGACGGCATGCATACCATTTCATAATATATCCAACTATAATTGACTTAACAATAATCTTGATGAACTCAATGACTCGAATGCAACGTCTTTTGAAATATGTCATGAATGACTCCAAGTAATATCTCTAAATGAGCAGATGCACAGTGGAAGATTTCTTTCATACCTGAGAATAAACATGCTTTCAAGTGTCAACCAAAAGGTTGGTGAGTTCATAAGTTTATCATAAATAATAAAATTCATCATTTTGATAGACCACAAGATTTAAATACAGTACACATATCTCGTGTACAAAACCATTTTTCATAATGCTTAGCAGAGTAGGTTCGTATCCTTTTCTCCCCCGTAGGTTGCCTCGCGATTTTTAAATAACCGTACATGTATCTCGCGCACAAAAATAATACACATAACCTGTGTATAAAAATCATTCTCTCGATACATAACATTCACTTTACTTTCATTGCTTGGCTTGGTAACCGACCTTAATATATAATGCACATCAATAATATCCCCAAAATAGAACATCTCGTCTGTATAATATATAAACTTCGAAGTACTAAACACCACGCCCACTAGCTCTTCCGTCTAGTGAACATTCTGGGTGGGGGTGCTAAACCCGGAAGCTACCTTTAGGATTCGCGTGAATTAGGGCCATACCCGTTTCTAATTCTTAGGTTACCAAGCAATAATAATCAGGGGAATATTCACAATAATTAGTGGCAATTATAACGTCCAACTAATTCAATAATAATCCACAGAACTTCTGTCTGCATAATAATTCATTCGAGGAATGTTTTGCTTGTGTCTATCTCGTCAAATATTTATAAAAGCATTTCATGTATATTTAGTTCAAAATATATTTCAAAAGCATTTAATAAAGCAGTTGTAAAAACAACGCATGTATTCTCAGTCCCAAAAATATAAAGAGTAAAAGGGAATCAAATGAACTCACAATACGATATTTTGTAGTAAAAATATGCATACGACGAAACTGAACAATGCAAGGTTGGCCTCGGATTCACGAACCTATATCATTTATATATATATATATTAACACATATAATTGTAATCGAACGAATTTATATATTATTAGTGATATACTTGTTATTTTAATAAATTATGTGTTTCATTAATAACTTAATTAAATGTATTTATTTTATATACTTTAAATAAATAAAATGTTAATATAGTTTAGTTAAGTATATTTCTATATGACTAATTTTTATTGTAGTATTGATAATAATATTAGTAGTAATATTGGTATTAATAATAATAATAATAATATGGTTGTTATAAAAATAATAATGATAAAAATAATGATAATTCTAATAATAATAATAATAATAATAATAATAATAATAATAATAATAATAATGTTACTTGATAATAATAATAATAATAATAATAATAATAATAATAATAATAATAGTAATAATAATTATAATAAAAATAATGAATAGAGTTAAAATTACTACCTCAAAGAAGTAGTCCTAAAAAAATGCCCAAGTCCGGGTTTGAACCCGCGACCTCTCGCTCAACGAACACAAGCCTAACCAGTCCGCTAACTATTCATTTCTGATTTAACCCACGGAATCAATATATAAAACCGTATTTCTATCTGTTTCTTTCTTCTTCATTAAACTTAAAACCCAATTACAGTGGGACCAAAACACAGCAGCCCAAGTATCGATCATATATCATCAAAAGGTTTTCAGGTTAGAGGGTTGTTCGATGGCAGTATCAAATGGTAGCAACAATTCAATCACTGGTTTTGTGATCGAGACAAAATAGAACAAAAGCATCAATCAAGAAAATCAATCCGTAACAGTAATCAAGAAGTTGATTAGTGAGGTTTTGGTTTGTTGGGTTTTCAAATAGGAAAGGAGACGAAACAGGTTCATCATCATCATTATAAAAATCACGATCATAATACTATCACTCATTCATGATTTCATGTATCATATCTTTATTCATTTTTCGCATTATCAATATTTCCAGCTCATGTATTCATTACTTCAATATCTTATTCGAATCATGCCTTATATAAACCGAACAGCTCTTCACCATTCCTGTTGGGCCAGAATAATTATTTGGGCCTAAGTTAATCTATGTTGGGCCATAAATGACTAATGGGATGGAAGTAAAAAATAAATAAAACGATGGAAGTTTGAGTAGCGACTTCTGTTCCTCCTTTCCCTTATTCTTTTTTTTTTAGACGACAGAAATAGAAATGATAGTAACATTATCATCATGACGTCCCACTGTATCATCATTATGTCTTTATCATCATCATATTCGTTATATCACCATCATCATGTGGGTCTGATTGAAAAACAGAAAAACGAGAGGGTGGTGTTTGGCAGCTAAACAGAAACAGGCACATCTGTTGCAACTGTAAACGGATTCGAAGAAGAAAGGGAAAAAAAATAAGCTGAGTAGCAGTTGTGTTTGATGATGGTGGTCGATTGTTCAAATAGAAACACAAAAAAATAACAGCTGTACAGTAGAAATAAATTACAACATCAGCAGGGAGGTTGCAAAAATAACGGGTTTGGGTAGTAGCTTGGTCATCAATACAGGAGCAGATGAAGTAGTTACAAAGTAGAAACAGAAATAGACAGAAACGAGTAGCAAGGAATCAAGTAACAATAATTAATAAGATGGTGTTTGATGGATTTTGATGGGTGTTGTTGTTGACTGCGAAAATAGCAACAGAATAAAAAGAAGTAGTTAGTGGTAGCAGTTTATCGAGGTGTTCGAAAATAGGGTTGTCCTTGGTGGTGTTTTCGTGATCATGGTGATGAATTACTGTGGTAAAGGTGGCGGTTTAAACAACTAAAGTGAGGGTGGGTTACGGTTGGTGAAGGTGTTCACAAATAAGAACAGGAAGGAAACGATGTCGAATGGGTTTGGTTCGAATTACATTAAAAAGGTGGTGGCCGGGTTTTGATATGATGGAGGTGGCTTGTGGTTCCCTATAGATGGTGGCTTATGAAGTTTACTAGGATAGAGAGAAGAGAAATGTATATGGTTTGGTCTTGTTGTGGGTTTGGGTTGATGATTCAACGATTAAGAAAACAAGAATGGCCATAGCATGATATGTTAATCACATAAGGTGGGGTTTGGTTTGTTTGCGGCGACTGTAAACAAAACACATAGACAAACAGTTTGGTGATGTCTTACGTGGGTTGTGATGGACATGGGTGCTGGTGGTTCAAGAACTAAACAAAAACAATAATCGATGGTTAGAGGTGGTAGTGCAAGGTGAAGGGTAGCGGTATTAGGTGATCAAGATGTTGGCCGGTTGTCTTTAAAGGAGAAGAACACAAGGAGAGTGATCGAAGGTTGAAGATGGTGATGGTCTCAAGGTAAAGTAGCAGCGGTTAACAAGTTAGTTCATGTTTGTGTATGTCGAACAAGGAAACAAGTGTACTAGCAGTGATTAGTCGTGATTATGATGATGGTTATGGTTCTGGGTTTGGTAAATGAAGATAGAGAGAAAGATAGAAAGAAATAGATAGATAGATAATTGAAAGGTGGGATGAACCTAACATCTATATATATATATATATATATATATATATATATATATATATATATATATATATATATATATATATATATATATATATATATATATATATATATATATAAACACAGTGATTAATAATAATAAATAAAATAATATAATAATAATAAGAATTCTAAAGTTTTGGTAATCTGAAATGATACGATCAAGTACAGTAAAACAGCCACATATATTGGCTTCATCCTACCGACAGTCTAATGCGGATATTGTATCGTGCTCCGTTGTTAATCAGTGGCGGATAAAAGTCTTCAGAAAAATCTCAAATTTTTAGATTAACTATATTTATTTATTTTGGTCATTATGGTATAAAATTCGATCCTTAATTTGATAAATAAAAATTACATCAACTGTCCCTCTCATTTCTGGGTAAAATATAAAAAGTGTTAAAACTTAACAAATAGTTTCTAAATACATTTTTAATAAGTCTAAAATTTATAGAACTCATTTTCGTATTACTGTTTATTTTAAAATTACATAAGTTTGAATTTAACTTGCTTAATATCAATCGAAACATCAAACGAGTATTACAATCATTTAATATTTATTTTTAATATACTTTATTTATATCTAGAGATATATTTTAAATAATAGTTATTATAATATCATATTTTTATTTTTTTTATTTTTATTTTTTTTACTAACAACAACATATAATACTTCAAATTATATTTCGAATTATTATTTATATATACATACACACATATCTATTTACAATTACTTGTTCGTGAATCGTCGAGCACAGTCAAAAGGTAATTGATTATATAAACATAGTTCCACAGTTTTCGAGACTCAACATTACAGTCTTTGCTTATCGTGTCGAATTCATATAAAAATTAAGTTTAAATTTGGTCAGAAATTTCCAGATCGTCACAAGGTACAAACTAAAAAATAAATTGAACCATCTTTTACAAAATACCTCATGAACACATGTACAAACTTTGAAGCATAGTGTAGAACTTTCGTATAATAATTTAATTTTTAAAAAAATTTCAATTTGAATTTGTTATTACTAATAATTATTATTCAAAATATAAATACTCAATTTTTAAGCAAACTTTATTATTACTATTTATAATAAAAATAATAATAATAATAATAATAATAATAATAATAATTATAATAATAATTATAATCTATAATTTCTATTAATATCATTATATTATTCAAATATGAGTTCTCTTTACATGATTAATTACGTTATATATGTATGCGAAATATATATCTTAATAAAAGGTTGTAATATAGGATTTTATGACAAAAAAATAGTAATTGTGATGAAAATTGGAAGAGAGTAGTGGAAGAATGAATGTAGTTCATTTATTTTGACCAAGTTAAGTACATCAATATGTTTGTAAAACAACGACAAGTTTCTTAATCGGAATACTAAATGACTTTACCATTTACATTCACTTAATACCTAAAACATATCATTAAACTGTTTCTTTTATTCAAACTCGTGATTCCACGGGTCATTTCACTAGTATAATATTATTTATCTCCATTATGTTTGTCATTCGTATATTAAGGTTTTATTAATTAATAAATTTTGTAAAGTTTATAATATATTTAGATGTATCTACAGTTCTACACTATTTGCAAATATTTATAAAATATCTATATATTCACATTTGCATATTTACAATGAAAAAATACATGAATTTCATTCATCCCAATACAAATGATGAATATGTACATGAAACAATATTTGAAAAAATAAATAAAACATCTAAAATGCAAATCACTACATTAGAATTAGTCTTGTACTATTTACATCAAATGAATAAAGTGTTCCTTATGCACTGGTCACAAACTCGTTTTATTCTCAAGGAAATCAATTAGTTTCTCCAATGACCTCGTTGCATCTTTTGAATACTTCAAAAGCTCTCCTGACACTTCAGCAGGTGTCACGTTTACATTTTGCAACAACTCCTCAACACGCTTAAATAGTTTGTGATCTTCGAGCTCCAAGTAATTCAATGCCAGTTGTTTAAACGCCGAAAATGTGCAATACGACATGTGAATATGCATATCCATTCGACCTGGTCGAAGTATTGTGGGGTCGAGTTCATCTACACATTTGGTCGTGAAGACAAATAATCGTTCTTCACCACAACACGACCAAATCCCATCCATAAAATTCAACAATAGCGAAAAGGTCTTTTTTCGCGACATTGTATCCTGGCTCACGAGATTATGTATCTGGTCGAAATCTTCAAAAACGAGTATGGATTTACTAGGCATTTCTAGTAAAATGTTTTTAAGTTCCGAGTCTGAATCGACTTCTGTAAGATCAACATCATAAATGTCATAGTTCAAATAATTAGCCATGGATGCGATCAAGCTCGATTTTCCTGTCCCCGAAGGACCATGGATCAGATACCCTCGTTTCCACGCCTTACCGATTCGTCTATAATATTCCCTCCCATTTTTGAAATTGTTTAAATCCTCGATAATCGACTTCTTTAGCTGGGGCTCAATTGCTAGGGTTTTAAAGGTCATTGGGTTATCGACAACAATGGTTTTCGCCCCGATCATATGAAGTTTTAATCCCTTTTCCCTTGCTTTAATTTCTTCTGCTTGATCCAAAATGTATGATAAGTACGACTCAATAATCTTGAATCGATGTTGATTATGAAACGTCAATTCGTAACACTTTGAATCAATTGTCGGTATACATCTCCATTTTACTTGAATCCCATCAAACTCATCAACGATTTCTTCATTTTCATTCATTCGAATAGCTAACGACTCCTTGACTTTGCACACGTTAATCGTCCGAATGCACGATTCGTTCAATTTAGTGCTTAAGTAGATTTCGACTCCTTGATACATTTGGTCAACAATGTTCGATTGAGGTTGATATTGGTCTATGATGATTGTGAATTCAGTATCTTTGTTAACAAGAAGTTTTTTCATTTCGTGTATGTAATATTCTTGATACTCTCGTGGTATGAATTCGTCCGCAAGTGCACGAAGTTCTTTACCGACGGTTAAAACATCAATAGCGACATTTCGTGTAAGCATTGCGAAAGCAGCAAAAGAAGCAACTATCAAAATTAAAAATAGAGTTAACTAAACCAACGAAGATGACGTTTTCCATAGAAGTATTAATTGTGAAAATATCGTTTTACCCTTATATGTTTAGCACATTGTTAGATTTAACTTATTTTTAATGCATGTTAGAGATAAAAAATTTTAACATATATCTTCTTATTATTCAATGATAAATTCACATATTTATCCACATCAGCATGATAATATCAAATACATCCATTTTAAACATATAAACTCATCAAATATATCAAAATAATTAATTTTTAGCATTTTATAACTTTCAATCGTTAATTTTTTTTTTTGAAAAAAAAAATTGTACTTTCTGCGTCTCATATTAATTATCTCCAGACAAAAAATATACAGTTTAAGAAAATGTCCACATAAAAATACAGTATTTTCTGTTTATTTTTCAGTTTTAACCATACATATTTTTAAAAGTTAAACAAGTATCGACAAATTTAGTGTAAAGTACAAAAATAATTTATACGAGTATAATTTTGTGACACAAAATATGTTTTTTGACATTCAAAGTTAACGTCAATGAAAAGGACTTACCATAAGAAGAGGGGTGATGACTAGCATTGGGGATCCGGACCCGGTTACTTTTGTTGTTCGGGTTTGATTTCGGATTTGGGTCAAGTGAATTTAACGGTTTGGTTGTCCCTAAAAAGAAGCGTGGAGAGCTCGAACCACGGGTGTACCCACTGCAATAGGCAATAGCAATGCAATCAGTTTGTAATATGGAGAAATTGTAATTACAGTATCTACAGTATATCTATATTACTAGCATTCTAGTCCTTTTGACTTTCTTAGTAATAATTTAGGGATTAATTTTTTAGCTATTTTTCAAGTTCAATTAACTCATTAAGACCAATGTATTACAAAATAAGTTATATCGCTAATATTCCTACGCATACATAACCAGGAGTATTTTTTAGGAAAAACGTGAGTATCAAAATTAAAATAGATTAAAAATCTAATCGAGTTACAATTGTATCATATCATACTCATCTAATTTGAAAAAAAATTCAACGATTTTTATGACAACAATGACTAAGACCTCGTTACAACCAAAATGCATTGACATTTTTACATCCAAAATACGTTAGACAAGTCAATAACATCTGAAATACATGGAAACGAACGATGTATAGCTATTGATAACAAATGAATCACACCTAATCGAGAACACGTGACCCTAACAATTAATTTTTGGTTAATTGTCATGTTTCACCATCATTAATTGTTTCGTATTGTTGCCTGAAATACATTTTTTCCAAGATAACACTTATGCCATGATGTAACATCATAAAGTTTATCCTACCATGTCAAGAAACGCAAACCTTATTTTTTTTATTAGAAGCCGAACTCACAAATCCAACACAATTTTGTACGAATATTATCCACTTTTAAACTTGAACCCTTACCTCACCTCATGGGTTTGAAGGGCACCTCAATACCTCAACAAATATAGATCGAATTGAGCCTAAAAAGCGGCCATCAATACCGCTAGAGCAAAATACATCAAGATGATATTACTAACATTTTGCACTAACCATAGAATTTGATAGTTTTGATAGCAATTAAAGGTGACTCTGATTCTATGAAAACTTGAACTTATAGCATCATCTCTACAATTATGATCCTAACAATTCTTTATAACGACAAACATCACGTATATTATCCACGAATTGTTTCAAGTTATACTTGAATCACAACATCTTGATTGACACACATATTTTGGTTTTGACATAACAACCTCGTTTTTCCGAAATATACAAGATATCTAACTATAGAAAAGGAAAGACATCAATAAATCCATTGGTAAAAAAAAGATATGGACGAGTGTATGATAAGTATCATCGACGTAATTTTTACTTTTCTTGTAATCTTGTCTTTATGAACCGGGCCAAGAATCCAAGATATTGAATAAAGAAGATATAAAACAGTATGTACGTTTAGTTATTGAGTTTGTATACAAAAATGACTAAATTTAACAATAAAATCAGCTCCAGAAGCTTAATTACGACTTCATCCAAGATAAAAATTAAACACATACATAAACACGTATGTACGTGCTACAAATTACAGGAACGTAGTGTGTAACTCGATAAAATTAAAGAGGGAGTGTAAGATAAGTATCAAACCTGTTCATCATGTTCATGTAGGAGATAGCCATAAATAATCATCCACCAACTTTTTTTTCTCCTTTTTTTTTTTTTTTTTTATATATATGTCTGGGTACTTTTAATAAGTATTGTTATTGTTATTGTTGTTATGAAAATAATAAGTTGAGGTTGGAATATATGATTATTTATTTATTTATATGAAGGGTATTTGTTAAGGTTATGTGCAAGTAAAGAATCATAAGGCAAGAAAAACAGATGTAACAGAAAGCTTTGGTAACTTGGTATGGAGAGAAAAGAAGGACGCTACGAAACAATTCCTTTTAAGTGTTTTCCTGAGTTTGGTTTCGCATTCGTTTCCTTTATTATCTCTATTTCTATTATTGTTAATGTTATTATTGTTCTTAAATGACTTGCCAACTTGCCCTTTTGAGCTTTGACGCTTGTTTTATGTCTTTTCGATATCAATCGATATATCTGCTTTTTTAATTGTGTCATAATTGATGGGTCGGGTGAGCGGCCGGGCTATCAGATTAAGTAATTACTAGCAAAAATGGCTCCCAGTGAGCTCAAAAAGATCGGTTCGGATTGGCTGGTATATAAGCACCACCGTTTTTCTCTTAAAAGATACATTACGATACTTACATAATTCTTATAGATAATAGATAATAGATAATTAACTTTCACAAAAATATGTAACATATGTTAGTGATTTAATTTGGTATTATCAACAAATTATTAGATAAATATTGCAATTAACATGAAAACAAATGATTATCTATTCTAAACTCAATGATGAATTTGAAAAGTATGAAGTTGATGCGAGTGAGCTGGGCAATATAACCAGCAACATAACCTGCACAAGCTCAACATCTGTTACACCCGAATCTGGTCAAGCAATGGTCATGTTGTCATCTCTTTCTTAACATCAATGTGTTTTAAAGCTGGTTCAAGAGGCTCAGGGGTTACCCTACTTCAATCCTTAAACTGAAGTAGTAAAGTTCATGAATAAAGTTTTTGATAGTTTAAGGCAAGCCAACAACGAAAAAGAACTAGCAGCTGGACCAGCAAACGAACCTTAGTTAAGCCACTAGAGCTTTAATTCACTCAGCTGGATAACCAGCAGACGAACCAGCAAATATTTACTTAGCCGATAAAAGCTAGTTCACCCAGCTGAAGAATTTTAGTTCAACCAGCAGACGACACTTAGTTCAACCAGCAGGCGGCGCTATTTTCTTTCTGAAGGGCCAGCATGCTGATACGATTCAAAGTTTAACTTATGTTTTTCAATAACCAGGCCAAGTCATGTGCTTAACACGTGTGTGTGGCTGTTCTAGAATGTTGAGTTATCCAAAAACGATTCTTGTCTATCATTGGCTGTTTTTATTATAGGGGAGCACTACCAAATGTCAAGCTTTTGCAGACTATGTCCATTACTCTTATTGGTTAATTTGTATTTGTTTGTTCTTTTTATCTTCTTTTTCTTTTTATGTTTTTGTCCTATCTAGAAAATAGTTGTTATACTTCTTCTATAAATAGAAAGCTCTTGTGATTGTAAAACTCAGTTGATGAATGAATGAAAGTTTTATAGAGCTTATCTATTTACAAAATCTCCATGTCTTTACGAATCTTTGATTCTGGTGGCTATGAGTGGTTTCTTTATCAGTGTTTGTAGTGTTACTTTATCAAACATTGTGGTAAAATTCAAATCTTCATATATGATATTATAGTTGTGGTGAAATCTTTATCAGCTGTAATGGAAGGTTTGGAGTGTTTCTAGATCTCCTATTATGGTGATATCTTTATCAATTGGGGTTTAGATTATTTATCTTTTTGTGTTCTTATTTTCATAGTTTTATACTCTGTTTTGGGGTGTTACTATTACTAATTGGGGGTTTTCTGTTCAGATCTGTTGGTTGAAGAAAGCTTGTTCTAGATTGCATTTTTAAAGTCATAATTACACATCAGGAGTGGACGCTCATTCGAGCTAACTTGATATTGTCTCGAAAATAGTGAGTGTTTAAGGGGTAGCGCCATTGTTGGTGATTTTAGTGTCATCCAATGTTCATTTTAGCTAATTGCGGTTTACTTGAATGCAAGAGTTAGCTAGTCATACTTAACAACGGGTTAGGAGAGTGTGGAGTACACGCCCGTAAGAGTTGACTACTAAATGTCGCGTAATTGCAGGGGTCAAGGGGGTTGCGCTCTCTTGCAGGGTCCAAGGGGCAGCGCCCCTAGCGGGGTCCCGCTCCCAGGTGAGCGGGCAGGGGTCGAGGGGGCAACGCCTCGAAACCTCAACCAAAAATACACTAACCTTTACGTTAGAAAAGTGTATTCCAACGGATTCCAGCCAAATGTCATACCTTTTGCTATAATAGTTTTTCCCGCTCAACTTGAAATGTTACATCCTTTCAAAATACAACTATCGTATCAGTTTTCTCAATTTCAGTTTTGATATTCTGCATTCATAGAACAAAAGAATCACACACAAAATCTCTTTGATAATTTGATTAGTGATTTCATAGCCAAAAACACTAATTGCGTTCTTGTCTTAACCCTGTAAAGATTTCATGAAATCAAGACAATCGTTGGGTCGAAATACTTTATAGAAAAAGTGAATACACGAATCAAGAATCAATCCAGACAGTCAAATAATACCCTATTTCTAACAAATCTATAAAGTATTCTGTTTATAATCATGTCTGGTGAATCGGTGAAAGAGATGACAAGTAAGTTTGCAAAACTAGATAAGTTTGAATGTGTTGATTTTCGAAGATGGCAACAAAAGATGCATTTTCTTTTGACTACTTTGAAGGTCGTTCATGTTCTATCGACCCTCATGCCAGAAATTTCCGAAGATGCAACAATGGATCAAATCAGGAAAACAAAACAAATGGGATAACGATGACTACATATGTCGTGGCCACCTTCTCAATGGTATGTCTGATGCCCTTTTTGATGTTTATCAAAATGTTGAATCTGCAAAGGAATTATAGGATTTACTTAAGTCCAAATACATGGTCGGGGATGCTTCAAGTAAGAAGTTCCTTGTGAGTAATTTTAATAATTACAAGATGGTGGATTCAAGGCCTGTGATGGGACAGTTCCACGAAATTCTTAGAATTTTGGGACAGTTTATACAACATAATCTGAAAATGGATGAATCCATTTCTGTGTCTTCAGTTATAGACAAACTGCCACCATCACGGTAAGATTTTAAACACATGTTGAAACATAAGAAAGAAGAATTGTCTTTGACGGAATTGGGAGACCACTTACATATTGAGGAATCAATACGGGTTCAAGAAAGTAATAAGACTAAGGAAAAGGACGTTGGATCATCCTCTGTCAACATGATTGAGGATGGTAAACGTGGGAATAATAACAACAAAAAGTTTAATGGAAAGAAACGAAAGTTTCAAGGCAAAAATGATGGTTCCAATAAGAAGGATAAAAGGGCTTGTTGGATTTATGGCAAACCTGGCCACTTTAAGCGGGATTGTCGTGTTGGAAAGAACAAGTGATGTGTGCGAGGTGTAGTACGAAATAGATTATATTTTACTAGGGAATAATATTAAATACGATACAATTTACACAAGTTATTTATTTATTTATTGAATGGATATAACTAAACCTAGCTACAACACTTATAGGCAGTGTATCTAATCGTAGAGTTGTGTCGTTTTTAGTAAGTCCGGTTCGTTCCACAGGAAGCTGGCTAAGTTTAACGCTATATTTATTTTAAACACTATATTTGTGTGTGTGTATATATATATATATATATATATATATATATATATATATATATATATATATATATATATATATATATATATATATATATATATATATAAGTAGTATTATTATTATTATTATAAAAGGGGGGTTTTACCGTTTAATGACCGGTTTGTCGATTTTATGACTTAAGCCACAATTAAAACCTAATGTAAAATATTAAATATAAATATAACTTAATTTAAAGCGTAAAGTAAATGACGATAATTAAAAGTGCGATAAAATAAAAGTACGATAATTTAGAGTTCGATAAATAAAATGACAATAAATAAAATGACAATAAATAAAAGTGCGATGAGATATAAAATAGGAGAATTATGCTTATTTAAACTTCCATAATCATGATGTTTGACGTGTTGATTTTAATTTATTACCATGGGTTAATTGTCCTTTGTCCTGGATTATTTGATAAGTCCATCTGGTTTTGTCCATAATAGTCCATCGGTCATAATTATAAAGTGCGAGAGTCTTCGCCAAATTAACCTTATACCCGAAGTCAAATATTCTAACTAATTGGGGACATAAACTATAACAAGGTCTTAATACTTTGTTTAATGAATACACCAGGTTATCGACTGCGTGTATTTCAAGGTTTTAATACTTTGTTAACAATTACACCAATTACTCTTGAATGTAATCCACCCCTGTTTTAATGAGTCCAGTGACTATTATTCCATCCCCGTGTCTGGTCAAATGAACAATTATTCGTATTTATAAATATCCCGCCCACCGTACCCAGTTAAGCGTAAATGGTTATATATAGATACGTCAAATTGTAAATCTCTATATTAAATTAACGAGATATCATTTAGTTAATATAAAACCCATTAATAGCCCATAGTCCAATTTCCACAAGTGTCGATCTTTTGTCCAAACCTCAATTATGGTCCAAAGCCTAATAACCCAGTCTTAATATTTAGTCCGACATCACGATTACTTCGGCTTAAATAAACATAATAATAACTTAGCTACGAGACATTAATTTAAAAAGGTTGAACATAACTTATAATGAGTATTAATCGCGTAGTGTTACACGGACAGAGTTTCGACTTACAACCCTTAAAACATTTGCTAAAATAACCTTATTATTATTATTATTAACTTAATATTAAAATTAAAATTATAAATATAAACATAGATTGAGAGATTGAAGTAGAAAAAGGTGTAAAGAAATCGGCAGAATGCGCGGTCTTTTATAGGCCCACTCTGAACTGTAGAGCTCCGCGACTGCGGATGTTTTTCTCCTCACAGCTCCGCGACTGCGGAGCTTTGGATTCCAGCTCATCGAACAATTCCAAAACGTGGGCTGCTGATAAATATAATATATAATATTATATATAATTAATTGTATACTATATTATATTCTTGTGCATAGTTGACTTGTAATTTTAGGTCCGTTGAGTCGCGCGTTGATAGTTGGTTCATGTCTTGGTTTCGGATTTTCGAACGCCTTTTCGTATAATTTAATATCTTGTACTTTGCGTTTTGCGGCTTGTACTCTTGTAATTTTGAGACGTTTCTCATCAATAAATTGAACCACTTGGATTGTACTTTGTACTTTTTAGCTTTTTGGTCGTTTGCGTCTTCAAATCGTCGATTCTGTCTTTTGTCTTCACCTTTTATTATTTAAACGAATATCACTTGGAATTAGAACAATTGCAACTAAATGCTTATATTTCTTGAAGGATAATGCTATGAAATATGTGTTCGTTTTTAGCATTATCAAATATTCCCACACTTGAACGTTGCTTGTCCTCAAGCAATATAGAACTTGAAATAAAAACATACTTGAATCACTTCTTTATTCTTCACACTTTGTACATCAGTGATTTTGATACGGCGGTATGAACAATGATAGTAACGATGTAGTTTACAGTCTCACATGACTATGAAAATTTTGATCCTTTAGGAAATTAGATCTTTATGAAAATATTTGATCTTTTGAAAATTCAATCTAGCTTTTACCCTAGATAATTTTTCCGGAATAACCCTTCGCCGGTGTTTACAAAATGATTTTGTGGGTTTTGTGGGTTTCAGATTTGAAAAGTTTAGCTCAAAACTTATGGTTTTGTGTCACCCACTTGCTAACCTTGTATTAGGAAAGCAACACGTCCAGTATACTTGCTCTGTATATTACCTTTCGGTAAACTACCGTCCGGTTGTAAAGAAAAGCGTTGAACACGCAACTGTTAAGGCACTGTCTAATGACATGCTTTTGTTTATGGTCTATATCGTGTCGGATGCAATTACTATCCTTTGTAGGAGCAATAGTAAAGATCACCCTATAGTTTTTCGGTCTGGCACAAGGTCCTGTCTTTGACCATGCTATGCAACCACCGTTCTTACGGTTGACACCCGATTTGGTTCAGGTGACCTAATAAATTCCAGGTGAATTCCTAGGATTTTACGTTCAATGGTAATGAACGCATTGAAAATAGGGTTTCAGAAAACAAATCGGTTTGTAATTTTGATCAAAATATTTTCTCGTTCAAGCTTGAGTTTAGATATCATCGAATTCCATGAGTTTGAATTCTCAATCTTTAAGGTTAATCTCAAGGATTGAGTAATATCAGGCTTAAAAGCTGATTTTTAATCTTTAAGGAGATTATCCTTTCTAGGGATCTGATTCATTAGTCTTATAAGCTAATTTGCACGGTGCCCCCCATTGTACGAGATAGATCCTCTCATGGTTAGGATAAGTCTGACCACTTGGCGACCCTGTTTGATGCTGAGGTCCGTGGATTTCCAGCTAATTTTCGAGAAAACTTTTCAAGGTTTTTCGTAGACTCTACAACTAGTCTGGATGACAACTTCCTTACCTAAATCAAGAAGCGCGTGTCTTTTTCTCGGAAGACTTTACTTCCCTTTAAATTCCATTTATATTACAATAAACTGGGTAAAACTGATTAATATCGTCCAAAACAAAAGTATCTTCAAATATTTGTACAAAAATATGTGATATATGTTTTAAATAACTTGGTAAATTTTTCCCACACTTGGCTTTTATTTTTCTTTCTTTGTCTTTTTATTCTCTTCTATTCCATTTTAAATGAATTCAAGCGTTTTAGGTTGTTTCTCAATTTATGTCCTTTTCGAGGTAACAATAATTTCGGTATTAACACCTAGTTTTATCATTCATATATATGTATAAACATAATTTTGAGTTCATTTAGTTGAAATTTTTTTAAAAAATTTACTAGAAGTGGGTAGTCAGTATATAAGACTAGGGCTGTTCTTTATTATCAGAGAGCACTAGATTCTAATATAACTACTGCGTTACTAGTAAAATTTAACGGTGGCTATTAAACCAAGTGTATAAGTCAAATGTTTTAAAACCAAAAGAATTTAATCCCTTCCCACACTTAAGATCTTACAATGCCCTCATTTGCAAGAAATCAGTAACAATTTAAATTATTGAGGGTGATTAGCGTAAAAAGATGATTAAGATTTACCAAAGTTTCAAACATATTGTTGTTTTTTTGAATGATAAATAGTGCACATCATTTGTTCATTCCTGCAGTTTGTTATTTCACATATATTTTGCATCTTGTCGTCAAAATTAGTTGCTTTTGCTGAACTTAATGTCAGTCTTTGAAAGTGCGCTGTTTTACCCTGTTTTGTACATGAGATAAACTACAAACACATATACATATTTTTGAAGTTTGGAATATCACCCCACATTCAAAAATTTATAAAGATCTAATAATTAAAACGTTAGAAAATTATAAAAAAAACTATTACAAAACCAAAATAAGTATTAAAAGTAGTAACATTACAAATAATAAAATAAATAAGACTAAGAAAATTAGGGTTAATTCTGATTGTACCAGAAGGGGTTCCAAGGTTCGTGGTATATGTTTTGATACGCTTGGAATGAGTCCTATGTAGGAAAAGGTGGTCGTGTTTCGTCGGTCCATGGAGGAAAATAGGCCGGTTCGGTAGGAATGTAGTTCCTACTTTGGGAGGCTAAATAGGCTTTGATATATTCTTGATGATATTGCCAAGCCTGATACTCATGTTGCATAGCCTGATGGTATGCATTTTGGGCCATTATTCTTTCTATATCTGTCATTTGGTTTCCTCCACCCACATTACCTTGCTCCTGATCTCGTTCTACCTGTGGATGCGCGCCATCATATGGTACTGCAGCGTTATGTCATTTCTTTAAAACCTTTGCACCATGATACACGCGTAAATCAATTCTATCACGGGGTTCTAGTACTGCGACTAATAATCCCCCCTGACTTCTATCCACATTGAGATACTCAGCAATTAAAGTAATGAAAATTCCACCTCCTATTATACTATTATTTCGCATACCTCTTACCATTACCGATAAGTAATAACCCACACAATAGGGTATGTTCATAACGCTCTGTGGGTCTCGAATACATATGAGGTAAAATAGATCATTTTCATTTACCTTTTCTTTATTCCTACCTCGTTGTGTAATCGAGTTTGCTAAAACCTATGGATCACTCTTAGCTCAGCTCTATTAATATCAGTATAAGAGTAAGATCCCCCACGAAATCGGTTATGGCTAGTCATTCTACTCCATATTCCATTCATATCAAAATTTTCATCAACCCTTCTACCATTAATTATTAACCTTTGACAATCAGCAGATACTAATTCCTCAGGCGTATATATACACAAGGCCTGAGCCATATCTAATAGAGACATATGGCGCATCACATCTCCTAATAAAAATCTAGTAAAACTCTAATCAGTTAAGCTAGCTACCTGATCATTTATTTCAACTGTACTTAATAATTCCACACACCATTCCCTATATACAGGCCTACGTATAGTGAATAAACGTTCCCAATCATTAAAAGTAGAATTACCATACCTTTGGTAAAGTAATTCCCTGATTCGTTTGTGTGACACCGCTGATTTTTTTTTTCTTTTTTTTTTTTTTATAAATACGTGGCGGAAGCATTAACGTTAATTAAACCATTATAATAATATAAACATATCATAATTACATAACCAAAACAGTTGACAGCTAGCATTTAACTAATACATGTGGTGTCACGTGACGTTTCAACAAAAGTTTAGTTTTATAGGAAAAGACACATCAGAGTTGGCTCCTGTCAAACATAACATCAGCATGCCCCGTCTTCTCCCCAAAAGCATCATCTCTACAAAAGCTAATAACCTGCAGGGAGGAGATGGAGGGGAATTAGCACGAAGCTAAGTGAGTACGACTAACCACAGGCAATAGTATACAGAACAGTTATACTAATCATGTCACAAAGAGCTAACACACAAACATCACCCAAGTGTCGTCTACAGAGACTCTGGCGGCTCGGCCAAACCATTAACCACCATTTGATCGGGCTGGGGCTTACCAGAAGTTCCTCCACCACCGTATGTATATACATAATCCACACGCGACGGACGCGTCATTCACATATATATACACCACGGCTGTCTAGGCTACCACAGAGGAACCCAACCCGCAGGTTGATCTCTCCTACCGAGGCTACCACACAATAGGGACGCACTGGGCTCCGGCAGACAAGCATCAACTAACATGCAGTCATCACAATAAACTAACTAACTGTATCAATAAGTACAATTAACTAGCATGGCAGTCATAATATAACATGCTACTCTATACTAAATTCCACAGTTAGTCCCACTCACCGATTACCAGCAAACGAGAAGGTGTTCAACTATCTAATCACTGAACCTTCTCTTTCTCCTTTTCTCCTGAGAAATACATATACACGAGTTAGTTTATGTCCATAAACACCAAATAACACAAATATAGAAATTTTGTCAGAAAATCTGTCCGCTAAAATTTTTCTGTTTAACACTTGTGCACTTTTGAAATTTACATCAAAATCTCAAAATACAAACGGACAGCATAACGGCTAGAAATCAACACTTAGTAAAAATTTCACTGTCTAAGACCATCGGTCGATCGTCAGAGACTATCGGCCGATCGTCACTACTCCATCGGCCGGTGGACTACACCATCGGTCGATCGTTAAATTTTCAACCGTTCGTCGAAGGACTTCCACCATCGGTCGATCGTCTAGTCCGTCGACCGATCGTCTCACTCCATCGGTCGATGGTCAGAGACCATCGGCCGAGGGTAGTTCATCTGCAGTAGCAGCTACCAAAGTGACGGGTTTCAACCAAATTCATCCAATTCTCGATCTAGAGCTCGTTTTTAACCTCAAAACTTACCAAATCTGATACACTAATCATTTAGAAACACAAACCCACAAGATTTTGACACTAACAACACCAAATCAACCCATTTTGACCCAATTTATACTTTTAATAAAAACTAACACAAAAGCTTCAATTTCTCAAAGATTAGATCAAGAAATGATACAAACCTTACCTTAAAAGAATCAGTAAATCGTAGAGAACACAAAGCTATGAACGATTTGAGCTCTAGTACAAGAATTTGGAATTAGGGTTTGATAGGTGGAGAAGGTGAAGTACGGGTTATTTTGGGAAGGATCTGGAAATGAGAAGAGAGAGACAGCACACTAGTCACTTAATGGGTTTAATTCCCACACTGTGTGGCACACGGGTATTTATCAGTTATCTAATATCTTTCGTACATCATTTGGCAAACCAAACGAAGTCCAAATTAAATAAACAAACCTGTTCTGTGACCCTTGTCACGAACTGGTCCTAACCACATCATTATTTAATAATAAATATTAAATAAAAATAAAAGTATATAATAACACTACACTAACTTAAGGGCAATTTAGTAATCTTACGTCTAGGCCCTATTGAGGATGTTACAGTTTGGCTAATTCCACTGTTTCTAACGGTTCCCAATCTATCACTCTGGGCACTTCAACATCCTTAGACTGAAGAATGTGTAAGTTCCTCTGATATTTTGGATAACCTATCCAATGTCTGTCAAATCTTAAATTAGGGTGTAAATCTGCCACTTATATATTTGAATATGAAATGAATTGATGCGGTAGATTTTGTCTGTATTGGTCGTTAATATCCTGTTCGTCTGCATTCTCAGGAGGAGCATTGTGAGCCTGGGAAGCGGATGAAGATTCACCCATTTCAGTCTGCAAAACACATTAAACACAATTTTTGTGCATCCAAATATGCATTAGTGTTAGGAAAATCATAAATCAAAACAATCATAATGACATGTTTAAACAATATTAAACTTATACACAATTTCATAAAATTAACAATTCTACACTTTTACAAATAAACATATATGAAAATGTATACAATGTTTCTAAGCATTCATCTTCTAAAACATGTCAAAAATAATCATTATAGCAATTAAACAAGTTTCAAATGGCATTCATATCAAATTAATCAAGTTCATGTATTTTAGACTTAAAAAGTCCACTTTAATGCTCAAAAATCATGTTTAGGATCAAAGTTTTGATCATTTAGCAACCTAAACATGTTACACTACTTAATTAAGCATGAACTAACAACAAAATTTGGCCATAACCTGTTTATATCAAAAAGCCCCAATTTTGCTCAAGAACACAAACCCTAGATTACTCAAAATTATGAAGTTTAAGGCTTCTAATCATGTTAAATAGCATCAATTTAGGTTATACAAGCATAATACACAAACAATTTAAACACAAGTAGGCTAGAATTCATCAAAATTAAATTAGGTTAAAATATGCTCAAGAACACTTTAAATCCAAATTAAAGAGTGTTTGGATGTAGAAATTTATCGTTCTTCTTGAAAAACTTCGTGGTAGGATTCTTCTCATCATGATTTTATGAAAGATTTGATAAAAAATGGTGTAAAATCGCGTTTTTAGAGGTGTTTGTGTGTGTATTTTTGCAAAAAATATGAGATATGTGTGTGGAGACTGCTCTGTCTCGACCAGTTAACTGGTCTGGGTTTTGGTTGCTCCGCGACTGCGGTGGGTTACTCACTCACAAGCTCCGCGACTGCGGTGATTTAAAAAAAAAAAACCTTTAACTATTAAAACAATTAATTAATTAATTTAAAATTTTGTTTATTTTTAGTATTGAGGTCGTTTTGGTACGTTTACCTAGTTCGTCCCTCGAAAAAAATTAAAATATTTCATTTTAAAGCGATTGTTTTAAAAGCAAAGATTTTTGGATTTTTTTAATGTTTTTGGTATACTTTAAATCAATAAGATTAAAAATAATGATAACAAAATTTGTCGCCCTGCCCTCGGGTAAAGCAATTTCGGTTCAACGACCTAGTCTTCAACTCACGACGAATTTTAGAAATCATTTTTTTAACTTAATGAAATAAAGTACATTTTTGTTTTTGAATTCACACCAAACTTAAATTTTAAAAATGCATAAAATTTCATATAAATATTATTAGTATATACATTACTTTTACAAAACTTATATTTAAAATAATATAGTTATATATTAATTTTAAAAACAATGTAAAAATAAAAATAAAAATCTTTTTGGTCTTTTTCCCACTTTAAGCAATCAAATATTTACAAAAATATACGTCCCTCTTTTGGGTAAAGTAATTTTGGCTATATTACCTAGTTTTACTCCTTACGAATTTCTGTAATAGTTTAGATTGATTGATTAAAGATATTTATACCTTATGAATAAACGGTAAATTTCGTAGTGATGAATTAAATTTTTATCTGATATCAATAATTTCGATTTATTATACCTAATTTTATTGAATATCAATTTAATACTTTATAGCGAACGATTCAGCGTTTATTAACAAAAGGTTCAAAGCAATAAATAAAAATAAAAATAAAAACCGTACATACCTACCTGTGAGATAGAATTCTCAGAGACCTGCTTTAGTTGACTCATAGGAGAGTCGTTCGATTTCATTTTCCATAGCTACATAAGCGTAACCTCGATTTTTCAATAACTTTTCTTCTAAACATATGAACGGTCCTTCTCTGCATAAATTAACGAACTCGGTATTGGAATGTGTTTGATTGTTCGAACATTTCCCTTCATGTGACCATTTTCCGCATTTATGACATCTTTCAAGGTGTCGTGCTCTTCTTTTTGCTGCGGATTTTGATTCTTCTTTACCAAAATGTGTCTTATTATGATTGTTCCTGAGTTCTTTTCTTACTTCGTCCATTTTGCCTCTTATGAATGATACCACTTCACTCAGGAAGGTGTTATTATTACGTTTAGTAATTATAGCATGTAGTAGTAAACCATGGTTCAGATCAAAGGAATTCTTCATCTCGTAAAACCTAAAAGAAATAAAAATTCAGAATGGAGGGAGAAGACTAGTTCTTTAGGGTCTGCTAGGGAAAGACCATTCGGATTCCATTCTCGAGGACTACACGAAAACAGAAAATCTAACCCTAGACAACATTATATTATCCTTTAAAATATTTGAATCTCCCCACACTTAGTTATGAAATGTCCCGTTCTTATTGATTAAAAACGTTCCATATTAATTGATTTCGTTGCGAGGTTTTGACCTCTATATGAGACGTTTTTCAAAGACTGCATTCATTTTAAAACAAACCATAACCTTTATTTCATCAATAAAGGTTTAAAAAGCTTTACGTAGATTATCAAATAATGATAATCTAAAATATCCTGTTTACACACGACCATTACATAATGATTTACAATACAAATATGTTACAACAAAATAAGTTTCTTGAATGCAGTTTTTACACAATATCATACAAGCATGGACTCCAAATCTCGTCCTTATTTAAGTATGCGATAGCGGAAGCTCTTAATAATCACCTGAGAATAAATATGCTTAAATCGTCAACAAAAATGTTGGTGAGTTATAGGTTTAACATATATATATATCAAATCATAATAATAGACCACAAGATTTCATATTTCAATACACATCCCATACATAGAGAAAAAAGTATTCATATGGTGAACACCTGGTAACCGACATTAACAAGATGCATATAAAAGAATATCCCCATCATTCCGGGACACCCTTCGAATATGATATAAATTTCGAAGTACTAAAGCATCCGGTACTTTGGATGGGGTTTGTTAGGCCCAATAGATCTATCTTTAGGATTCGCGTCAATTAGGGTATCTGTTCCCTAATTCTTAGATTACCAGACTTAATAAAAAGGGGCATATTCGATTTCGATAATTCAACCATAGAATGTAGTTTCACGTACTTGTGTCGATTTTGTAAATCATTTATAAAACCTGCATGTATTCTCATCCCAAAAATATTAGATTTTAAAAGTGGGACTATAACTCACTTTCACAGATTTTTTTTACTTCGTCGGGAAGTAAGACTTGGCCACTGGTTGATTCACGAACCTATAACAATATATACATATATATCAAAGTATGTTCAAAATATATTTACAACACTTTTAATATATTTTGATGTTTTAAGTTTATTAAGTCAGTTGTCCTCGTTAGTAACCTACAACTAGTTGTCCACAGTTAGATGTACAGAAATAAATTGATAAATATTATCTTGAATCAATCCACGACCCAGTGTATACGTATCTCAGTATTGATCACAACTCAAACTATATATATTTTGGAATCAACCTCAACCCTGTATAGCTAACTCCAACATTCACATATAGAGTGTCTATGGTTGTTCCGAAATATATATAGATGTGTCGACATGATAGGTCGAAACATTGTATACGTGTCTATGGTATCTCAAGATTACATAATATACAATACAAGTTGATTAAGTTATGGTTGGAATAGATTTGTTACCAATTTTCACGTAGCTAAAATGAGAAAAATTATCCAATCTTGTTTTACCCATAACTTCTTCATTTTAAATCCGTTTTGAGTGAATCAAATTGCTATGGTTTCATATTGAACTCTATTTTATGAATCTAAACAGAAAAAGTATAGGTTTGTAGTCGGAAAAATAAGTTACAAGTCGTTTTTGTAAAGGTAGTCATTTCAGTCGAAAGAACGACGTCTAGATGACCATTTTAGTAAACATACTTCCACTTTGAGTTTAACCATAATTTTTGGATATAGTTTCATGTTCATAATAAAACTCGTTTTCTCAGAATAACAACTTTTAAATCAAAGTTTATCATAGTTTTTAATTAACTAACCCAAAACAGCCCGCGGTGTTACTACGACGGCGTAAATCCGGTTTTACGGTGTTTTTCGTGTTTCCAGGTTTTAAATCATTAAGTTAGCATATCATATAGATATAGAACATGTGTTTAGTTGATTTTAAAAGTCAAGTTAGAAGGATTAACTTTTGTTTGCGAACAAGTTTAGAATTAACTAAACTATGTTCTAGTGATTACAAGTTTAAACCTTCGAATAAGATAGCTTTATATGTATGAATCGAATGATGTTATGAACATCATTACTACCTTAAGTTCCTTGGATAAACCTACTGGAAAAGAGAAAAATGGATCTAGCTTCAACGGATCCTTGGATGGCTCGAAGTTCTTGAAGCAGGATCATGACACGAAAACAAGTTCAAGTAAGATCATCACTTGAAATAAGATTGTTATAGTTATAGAAATTGAACCAAAGTTTGAATATGATTATTACCTTGTATTAGAATGATAACCTACTGTAAGAAACAAAGATTTCTTGAGGTTGGATGATCACCTTACAAGATTGGAAGCGAGCTAGCAAACTTGAAAATATTCTTGATTTTATGTAACTAGAACTTGTAGAATTTATGAAGAACACTTAGAACTTGAAGATAGAACTTGAGAGAGATCAATTAGATGAAGAAAATTGAAGAATGAAAGTGTTTTTAGGTATTTTTGGTCGTTGGTGTATGGATTAGATATAAAGGATATGTAATTTTGTTTTCATGTAAATAAGTCATGAATGATTACTCATATTTTTGTAATTTTATGAGATATTTCATGCTAGTTGCCAAATGATGGTTCCCACATGTGTTAGGTGACTCACATGGGCTGCTAAGAGCTGATCATTGGAGTGTATATACCAATAGTACATACATCTAAAAGCTGTGTATTGTACGAGTACGAATACGGGTGCATACGAGTAGAATTGTTGATGAAACTGAACGAGGATGTAATTGTAAGCATTTTTGTTAAGTAGAAGTATTTTGATAAGTGTATTGAAGTCTTTCAAAAGTGTATAAATACATATTAAAACACTACATGTATATACATTTTAACTGAGTCGTTAAGTCATCGTTAGTCGTTACATGTAAGTGTTGTTTTGAAACCTTTAGGTTAACGATCTTGTTAAATGTTGTTAACCCAATGTTTATAATATCAAATGAGATTTTAAATTATTATATTATCATGTATGAATATCTCTTAATATGATATATATATATACATTAAATGTCTTTACAACGATAATCGTTACATATATGTCTCGTTTAAAAATCATTAAGTTAGTAGTCTTGTTTTTACATATGTAGTTCATTGTTAATATACTTAATGATATGTTTACTTATCATAGTATCATGTTAACTATATGTATATCCATATATATGTCATCATATAGTTTTTACAAGTTTTAACGTTCGTGAATCACCGGTCAACTTGGGTGGTCAATTGTCTATATGAAACATATTTCAATTAATCAAGTCTTAACAAGTTTGATTGCTTAACATGTTGGAAACATTTAATCATGTAAATATCAATCTCAATTAATATATATAAACATGGAAAAGTTCGGGTCACTACAAGTTAGCTGTGGTATCGAAATTGTGATTAACTTCATTATTAACTTCAATTGGAACATCAACAACTTGCATATCTCTGACTTTTGCTTCAAGCCATTTGTTGATTTCCTCTGTAACATTTACAAATTCAATTAACATGGCCTTTTCTTTAGGCGACAAATTGGATACTAATCTGTTACATAACTTAAAGTTCCCCTTAATCCTAGCATCTTGAATCCATTTATAATGTTTCTTCGTTGAACTGTTAAAAATGGGTCCATCTAATTTTGTATCAACAACGGGGTTCTTTGTTATCAGGTCATCATTGGGTGTTGCTTCATCTTCCCTACACTTAGGCATTTTTATTGGTTCAACAGTTTTGGTTGGTGAAGATTGAAACTTTCGATTCACAAAGGTGACTGATTTATCACCATGCCTAAGTGTCATTCTACCTTCTCTTACATCAAAGAACGCCTCGGTGGTTGCTAAAAATGGGCGACCTAAAATCAGAGGAATATCAAGGTCTTCCTCCATATTAATAACTATGAAGTTTGCAATAAAGGTCAAACTTCCCACTTTAACAAGTAAATTGTTGGCTATTCCAACCGGGTGTTTAATGGTTTGGTCAAATAATTGAACACCTATTTTGGTTGGTCTTAATTTACCCACACCTAATCTTTTGTATAAGGAAAGAGGCATAACATTTGCACTCGCTCCTAAATCTGCGAGCCCATTATACATAGCACTATCATTAAGCAAGCAAGAAATGATAAATTCACCTGGGTCTCCTACTTTAGTAAGTAGAGTTGGTTTGTTAACCTTTTCCGGGTGATCTTTTCTTGGTTCTTTCACTTCTACTTGAACTTCTTCATCATATTTTTCTTTGTTTCTTGGAATGGGAGGTTTATAAAGAAATTCTTCTTCATCACTCCAATTTGAAATTTCTCCATCTTCCACTTTTGGTTTTTCACATGTTGTTGAAAACATATTTATGTTTTCATTCTGAGGGTTTTCTTTGGTGGTGAAATTATGATTAACTTCATTGTCAACTTCCATCGGACCATGTATGTAATGTTTAACTCTGTGACCATTAACTTTAAATTCAATCCCATTTGAATTTATTAACTCTATTGTTCCGTATGGGAAAACTCTTTTGACTATAAATGGTCCAGACCATCTAGATTTTAATTTTCTAGGAAATAGCTTGAATCGTGAATTGAAAAGAAGGACTCTGTCTCCTTCCTTAAATTATTTTGAACTTCTGATTCTTTTATCATGCCATTTCTTTGTTCTTTCCTTATAGATTAACGAATTCTCATATGCATCATGTCTTAATTCTTCTAATTCGTTTAATTGACTTAACCGTAGACGACCGACTTCATGCAAATCAAGATTACATGTCTTCAAAGCACAAAATGCTTTGTGCTCAATTTCTACTTGAAGGTGACATGCTTTTTCGTAAACGAGTTTAAAAGGTGTGGTGCCAATTGGAGTTTTGTAGGCTGTTCTAAAAGCCCAGAGTGTATCCTCCAATTTCATGGACCATTTCTTTGAATTTGATCCTACAGTTTTCTCTAGAATACGTTTTAATGCTCGGTTGATATTTTCAACTTGTTCACTTGTTTGTGGATGATAAGCGGTTGAGATTTTATGTGTTACTCCATATCTTTTGAGAACTTTCTCAAGTTGATTATTACAAAAATGAGTACCCCGATCACTTATTAAAGCTTTTGGTGTTCCGAACCTAGCAAAAAGACGTTTTAAGAAGTTGACTACAACTCGTGCATCGTTAGTTGGAAGAGCTTGTGCTTCCGCCCATTTAGATACATAATCAATGGCAACGAGAATGTAGAGATTATTATGAGATTTTGGAAATGGACCCATAAAGTCAATACCCCAAACGTCGAATACTTCACATACTTGAATGACGTTTTGTGGCATTTCATCACGTTGACTTATTTTTCCAGCCCTTTGACATGCATCACAGGATTTACAAAGAAGGTGTGCGTCTTTGAAAATTGTAGGCCAATAGAATTCAGCGTCATAGACTTTCCTTGCTGTGAGTTGAGGCCCATAATGCCCTCCTGTTGGTCCTGTGTGACAATGGTTTAAGATTTTACTAGCTTCATCCCCGAATACACATCGGCGTATTATTCCATCGGGACAACTCTTAAACAAATGTGGATCTTCCCAAAAATAGTGTTTTATATCACTAAAGAATTTCTTTTGTTTTTGGTACGACAACCCTTTTTCAAGGAATCCACAAACTAAGTAGTTTGCATAGTCTGCAAACCATGAAATTTCATTATAATCGATTTTCAAGAGATATTCATCAGGAAAGTTATCTTGTATGGCCGATTCATTTAGACTTCTAATTCAGGGTTTTCAAGGCGAGAAAGATGATCAGCTGCGAGATTTTCTGCTCCCTTTTTGTCTCGAATTTCAATATCGAACTATTGTAAGAGTAAGATCCAACGGATTAATCGTGGTTTGGCATCTTGTTTCGAAAATAGGTATCGAAGAGCAGAATGATCATTATAGACCACCATTTTTGCTAGAACGAGATATGAACGAAATTTGTCAAAAGCAAAGACAATAGCAAGGAGTTCTTTTTCAGTAGTTGTGTAATTCGTTTGTGCTTCTTGTAATGTCTTACTAGCATAATAAATAGATTGAAATCATTTTTCAATCCTTTGACCTAACGGCTCCCATTGCAAAATCACTTGCATCACACATGAATTCAAATGGTAGATTCCAATTTGGAGTTATCATGATCGGCGCATTAGTGAGTTTTTCTTTAAGAATATTAAAAGATTTGATGCATTCATCTGAAAAGATGAATGGAGCATCTTTTTCTAGGAGTTTATTCATAGGAGTGACAATTTTAGAAAAATCTTTTATGAAACGTCGGTAAAAACCGGCATGTCCTAGAAAACTCCTAACTCCTCTAACATTGGTGGGATGTGGAAGTTTAGCAATTACATCTACTTTAGCTCTATCCACTTCAATTCCTCCCTTTGAAATTTTATGACCAAGAACGATGCCTTCTTTAACCATGAAATGGTATTTCTCCCAATTAAGTACTAGATTTGATTGTTCGCATCTAATAAGCATTCGTTCAAGATTAACTAGACATTTTTCAAAAGTATCACCGAAGACTGAAAATTCATCCATGAAAACTTTCACGCATTCTTCTATCATGTCGTGAAAAATCACCATCATGCACCTTTGAAAGGTTGTAGGGGCGTTTCATAGTCCAAATGGCATGCGTTTTTTTGGCAAAAGTACCATAAGGGCACGTGAAGGTGGTTTTCTCTTGGTCCTCGGGTGCGATTGGAATTTGAAAGTATCCGGAGAAACCGTCAAGAAAACAATAGTAACTTTTACCGGCTAACCTTTCTAACATTTGATCAATGAAAGGTAATGGAAAGTGATCTTTTCTGGTGGCGTCATTTAATTTTCTATAATCAATACAAACACGACATTCCGTTACAGTCCTAGTAGGAATAAGCTCATCTTTTTCATTTGTGATGACCGTGATGCCACCCTTCTTAGGTACACATTGAACTGGGCTTATCCATGGACTATCAGAGATTGGATAAATTAAACCTGCATCAAGCAGTTTAATAACTTCTTTCTTAACAACATCTTGCATATTTGGATTTAGTCTTCATTAGCGTTGCACATACGTTTTATGACCTTCTTCCATAAGGATTTTATGTATGCAATAAGAAGGACTTATTCCTTTAATGTCATGAATCTTCCATGCAATAGCTAGTTTATGAGCTTTTAGCACATAAATGAGTTGAGATTTTTCATTTTCCGTAAGAGAAGACGATATTATTACAGATAATTCAGATTCACCATGTAAATAAGCGTATTCCAAATGGGTTGGAAGTGGCTTTAACTCTAATATCAGTGGTTCTTCTATCGATGATTTGTATCGATATCTGTCTTCCTCTTTCAGCATCTGAAGTTCTTCTATTGTTGGTTCATATTCATTAGCCATGAGTGTGGCTAACATTTCAGCTTCATCAATTGGTTCAGTTCCTTCTCCTAAGGAACATTCTCCAGTTCCTTGTAATTCTGGAAATTCTTGTAACAATTCTTCTTGTGAATCTATAGTTTGAATATAATAACATGTATCATCTGCAGATTGCGGTTGTTGCATGGCTCTATCAACAGAAAAAGTAACACTCTCGTCCTCTATACTTAGGGTCAGTTTCTTACCAAACACGTCTATTATTGCTTTAGCCGTGTTTAAAAATGGTCTTCCTAATATAAGAGGAACTCGATAATCTTCTTCCATGTCTAGAATAACAAAGTCTACTGGAAATAATAAAGTACCAAATTTAACTAGCATGTTTTCCATTATCCCTCTAGGATATTTTACTGATCGATCTGCTAGTTGTATACTTATTCGTGTTGGTTTCAATTCTCCAAGGTCTAGTTTAGTGTATAGTGAATACGGCATTAAATTTATACTAGCACCTAAGTCTGCCAATGCTTCTATTGAACTAAGACTACCCAGAAAACATGGAATTGTGAAACTTCCTGGATCAGAGAGTTTTGCTGGTAGCTTATTCAACAGCACTGCAGAACAATTAGCATTCATAGTAACAGCCGAGAGTTCTTCCATTTTCTTTCTATTTGTGATTAGATCTTTCAGGAATTTAGCATATCTTGACATTCCTGAAATCAAATCAATGAAAGAAAGATTTACATTTATTTGTTTAAACATATCCAATAATTTGGATTGCTCGGCTTCAAGTCTTTCTTTTCTCATTTTACTCGGGTAAGGAAGCGGTTGTTGGTATGGTTTAACATAAGGCTTTGCCTTAACTGTGTTATCTTCATTAACCTTTTCAACTACCGATTCTGTTTCCTTCTCTTGCTCAGGCTGTGGTTCCTGTGTAGTAGGAATAGCTTTATCAGAAATTACAGGCATTTCAGGTAGTTTAAGTGTAATACCACTTCTTGTGGTAATGGTTTTAGCTGTTGCATTTCGGGGGTCAACATTTGTATCGCTAGGTAGACTCCCCAGTTTTCTTTCACCTATCAACCTTGCTAGGTTGCTCACTTCTTGTTCCAGATTTTAGATTGAAGCCTGTTGATTTCTAAATGCTTGAGCATTTTGTTCATTAGTTTGTTTCTGAGATGTGAAAAATTGAGTTTGAGATTCAACTAGCTTCGACATTGTAAGACCCTAATATTTATTGTACATAGAGTATTTATGGTGTACTTATGTGTGTGAAGCGTGGAACGAATTATTAAACTGGCAGGTTGTTCTGACCTCTGTGCGCGTCGCGCAAGGTCAAGGGTGCGCGCCGCGCACCCCATCTGGGACAGATTTCCTGTTTCGTTTTAATTAGAGTTTAATGAGGGGCTTTTTGGTATTTTTACTTGAGGACGGATCTGAGAGCTTATCAGCTATTTGGATCCAATTTTGGATCACATTTCACATCCACAAACACTCTCAACTATCTAGAGAGAGAGATAGAGAGAGAGTTCTAGAGAGAGGATTGGGGTTTTGGAGAAGAAGAAGCTCAAATTGATCAAAAGTTCGGGTGTTAAAGTTGTTCATCTCGTTCCTAGCTACGTTTTGGTTGTTATGGTAAGTTCTAACTCCGAATTTCATTGTTTGATTTGATATTCAAAGTTAGGGTTTGAACTTAAATTGTTGAGAAACCCATTTAAACTCATGAAGTGAGTTTAGTGTTGCTAGTAATCGGGTTTATTATTGTTGTTGTTGGTGGGTTTTGGGTTGGAAACTGACTTGACCATGATTAGGAATTGTAATTGGGTTTAATCACTAGGTTTGGTGATTATTGAAGTGTTGAAACCCATCTTAGTGTATTTGAAAGACTAATTTTGAAATGAGTCAAAATTAGGGTTTTTGGGTGATTTTGAGAAAGTTAAGTGTTTAACACTTACGTTTGGGTTAATTTGGCATATTAGGACCATTGTCACTAGTGTTAGTGATTATTGGTTAGTTTGGGGGCGTTTCGTGCTTGAAAGTGCATTTGGTCGAAATTGCACTAAGTATCGATTTGAGTTGGTTTGTAAATCCACTCTAAGTGTGTTGTTTGTATTGTGTTAATGGAATAGGTACTTTGCATTGACGAGTTGCGGATTATTCGGTTGCATTCATCAAGTTGACAAGGTGAGTGTTAATATCCTATGTGCATATGTATGTGTAGGATGGGTGCGGGTCGGGTGGAGTGGTTCTCGGTTATAGAGCTCACTTCACATGTAAGTGGAATTGATGGACTTGTGTAATAGGTCCAATTGGCACGGTTGTGCATTTTGGTTGACCACCATTGGTGAGGTGCACATTTAGTGTGGACGTTATCACATGGACTTGTGATATGGAGTTAAGTAACCCCGATGATGTGGGTTTTGATTTGGGTAGTGAATCTCGGGTAGTGCAGATTCATGATGACTCGGGCTGTTCGGTCATCTTATTGATGAGGTAGTGAATCTCGGGTTGTGCGAATCCACTAAGGCTCGGGTAGTTCGGCCAACCTCGGTTGTTGAAGTGGTGAAGAAGTAAATCTCGGGTTGTGCGAATTCACTAAGGCCCGGGTTGTTCGGCCAACTTTTTTATGATTGAGGTTAAAGGGTTAACCTTGTAGTTTGGTTACCTTTTGTATAAGCGTATGTACTTATTATATTCTTGTAGCTAATCTCATGGATTTGGCTTGATGGTACGTTAGGTATAACATTGCTTAGTTATGCTCGGATTGCGGTATGTGTTTACTATTTGTGTGTTGGTGATGCGTATTCATTTTATTCATATATGTGTACGTAGTATATTCTCACTCACTAAGCATTAGCTTACCCTCTCGTTGTTTATATTTTTATAGATTTGCACGGAGGCGGTGGCTCGGGTAAGCGTGGGGACTAGTGGACTTGCGTAGTTCGTTTTAGAAGACTTGCTTACGGATTGATTAGGATTGGGTAGCGCATCCCCAATCGCCATGCTCGGTCTTTATTTTGTGTTAAAAATCATGTGGTCGGAAACTTGTATTTTGTACGAAAGTCATAAAACGGCCGATGTTGTCCCGGGGTCGTAAAACTCATTTTATTATTGGAACGTGTTAGTTTTAACTAATATTAAATGTTGTGAAAACCGTTTCGTCTAAAAGTGTCAGGAAGTGATAGATCATTAACGCAAAAACGAAAAATCCGGACAGAAGCTGAATGGCCTTATGCGCGCCGCGCACCCCATCTGTAAAAAAAAAAATTATCCCGCGTTTTTGGTTGGACAGCGGGTTGGGTTGTTACAAGTGGTATCAGAGCATGGTCTAAGGGATTTAGGTGACTTGAGATAGGTGCCTAGACTTAGACTTTTGTGTTTGCTTATTTGTTGCGGGACTTGTAGGGATTACGGGTCGGAATGGGAATTTGGTTAGTACCTTAATTGTAGGTGGGCTAACGTTTATATTAATATGCGGATATTATTAATATATTAGTGCGTTGTGTTTTGTTTATGTTGTGTTGGTTATATCATCGAGCGAGGCGGTCGTTGTACTAACGAGTTGATACGGCGTGTGTGCGTAATAAGGACTTCAAACTTTATTACGGGTGCAAATCGTGTCTAACAAGTGATGTACGACAAGTGTTTAGCAAGATGGGACGGTGTTGTGTGTGTGGTTTATACGTTCATGGACTAATCATTTTGCATTTCTTAGAATGACGACGCGAAACGAGATCGAGATGAATGACGATGAGTTTGCGGCTAGGGTTGAGGCCAAGGTTGCAAAACAAGTGAAAACAATCCGAGAAGAGTTCGAAAGAAGGCTTATCGAGCCTCGGGGTAATGGTAAGAAGGAGTTTAGTTACAAGGAGTTTCGAGCGACTAAACCACCTATGTATCATGGAGAACCAGATCCATTAGTGAGTACTTGTTGGATCTCGGTGATCGAAGGATGTTTTCGTACAAGTGAGTGTCCTCCGAATAAGAAGACGAGAATTGCTACTAGTTTGTTGCGAGATGGTGCGAAAGATTGGTTGGATGGTAAGATTGATACGGTCGGTGAAGAACCGTTCATGAGTTTGTCATGGGGCAATTTTAAGAAGGAATTCTTTGAAGAATTCCGGACGCAAGCCGACTTGACAAGAATGCGTGAGGAGATACGCGTGTTGAGACAAGGGTCTATGGACCTAAATACTCTACGGGCTACTTTTATGTCTAAGGCGCGATTTTGCCCCGAGTATGTGAATAACGAAAGGTTGTTGATACAAGACTTCCGTAAGGCTTTAAATGATGAGTTACGTGGGAAGATAAGCCTTGGGCAAGTGAACTCGTTTGCCGAGCTATTTGCCGTGGCTAAGGGTTTTGAGCCATATCCTTGGGAGATAATTGATAATGCTCCGAGTAAGAGAAGGATTAATTCGTACGGCGCCCCAAGTAAGAAAAATAAGGGTGCAAGTGCGAGTACGGGTAATGTGGGTAAAGGCACGATGGATTCTCGTGCGCCTAGATGTTTCAATTGTGGTGTTAGGGGCCACAAGTTATGGGATTGCACAATGCCGAGAAGTGATGACGGAATGTGCTAATATTGTCATAAAGAAGGACATCGCAAGCCGGATTGTCCAGAGTTGATGGCGGCGAATGCCGCAAGGAGACGTTAATGTACGTTTCGTTTTAATAAATATGCCCTTTGGATATTTATTATGAGTCGTTGTGCACGAGTTTGTTGAAAGCATTTGTGTTGTGCATATTCTGTTATGGGTGACATTCCTAGTGGAATTAAATCTGCGGTGACGTTTTGATTAATGGGCGAAGGGCGTAAGACTTGGTGCAACCAAGCATTCCTTAGTGTTGGGAAATGTTTCTACCAAGCCTTGGGAATGGGCTTTGGTGTTTGGTCGTTAAGCGCGTGCTTGTTTTCGTATTGAAGTCGAGGAACCATGAGGTTCGACGGGTGGATAAAACCCTAAATATCGAGTGTTTGATCTCGATGTATGTTGGTAATGGAGTCTACACGACGCGGTGTTAGGTGCCTCGTTCATACCTACTAGCGTGGTATTCGACTCCGATGGTGTTGCGGTTACATTGTACTTTGGGTACCTGATATTGCTCAATTACATCATATATATCTATCGCAATATCACTAAAAATACTCTATATTCGAAGATAATGAAGATGATCTACAAGGGATATGTCAAGATGCGCGAATTTGTATCGGAAGAGTAGTTTGCAAAGAATTTCGATGATTTATGACATCGGTTGATCCCGATACGAGTTAGTATCAAGATAGCGCTTTAAAATGATATAACAAAGCCTCCGATATGTGAGAGTTCGTCCAAATGAGCTAATATTAAAGAGAAAACGAAACAGTGCCTTAAAACCCACCAGGACGCCGTCTAGCTATCCGGGACGCCGTCCTGGCCTTCGCAAAGGGACGCCGTCTTTAAAGTTGGGACGCCGTCTTGATCATTAAACCGGGACGCCGTCCTGCCTTTTAGGACGCCGTCCCAAAGTAGGTGTACCCGATTTATCTGCTTTTTACCTAATTTCTCCACCTTAAAATGTCATTTTGGGGACTGTTTCATAAGAGTTACGTACAGAGAAGTTTAGAGACGATTTTCAGGAGCATCTTGGAGAATTCCATCCTCTTTGAAGAGGCCAAAGATCAAAGCATCATCCATCAACATCTTCTTCATCCAAGAACTCTTGTTCTTGTAGGTTATATACTTGTTCTCAGAAATGATTTCAGTTTATAATTTGAGTGAATTGTTGTCTGTTACAATGATTATTGGCTAGTTTCATTAATGTTTGTCTAGATTAATAACCAAGGTATTGGATGTAATCTTGTTGATTGAATGTCTTATGTGTGTTAGATTGAAGCTTGAATAGAGAACCATGCTTATTGTTGTTAAAACCATTTGTATCTAGTTAATTGATATGTTGTTGATAAAGAGAACTCTTGTTGATGTATCATATTGATTTACAATCAACTTGTCTTAGATTGATTGTTTGTTAAACCGGACCAAGGGGGTAAACTAGATTAAAACGGTTAGACAAAATAGGAATGAATTGTGTAGAGCGAACGCAAAGGCAATTGTTATTCAAGTCTTTAATCTTGTTGATCAACTAGTCACAAACGAAAAGGTCTAAGTTATAGGGAACCCTCGCTTAGTAATTCTAGTTTGAGTACTTGCTAAAGGGAACTCTTGGCGAGTCGATTTAGGTGATTAGCATGCTTATAGTTATTTGATTACAAATACAAGAACTATAGTGAAAAGGGAACCCTTGAGCTTGTTATTGTATTTGCGTGTTTATCCGAGAGAACTCTTAGTAAAACCTATTAGATAACTACACACATAATCATTCAATCAGGGCTTAATATCTAATTTACATCCAATACCGAGGGTAAAATATCTAGATGAACATTTCCTCTCTTTGATTTAATTCAAAACCTATCTTACTTGCTTTATTTGCATTTATTTGCATTTTATAAACCAAAAGACTAAAAATATTGTTTTTACATTTAACCTTCTTTGATTTGGCTAAATCGTTAAAACAGCCACAAAACATAAAACTTGTACTTTTACTTTAATTAACTTAGTTAATCATAATATAGTTTCTAATTCTAGTTTGACTGATATACTGTCCTTGGAACGATACACGGATTTTACCATTATCTATACTACTACACGATCGGGTACACTGCCCGTTAGTGTGTAGCAATCTTTAAAACCGGTATTTTCCTTAAGATAAATTATAGACACGATTTCGCACATCAAGTTTTTGGCGCCGCTGCCGGGGACAGTTTTGTGTCAAAATAGGATTATTAACTAATTTGTGATTAAGTAGTTTCTTAATTATTTTAAATTATTAATAGTTTTTGATTTTTAATTTTGTAGAATCGGTATGTGTGATAGTTTTTGTTAGTTGTGTGATTGGCAGATTATAGGTTGCATATGCCACATACCCGAAGTTCAGAATCTCCATTATTTACACCATTGACGGAACCGGATAGAAAGCTTGGTAGAATCCCAAAAGAAGTGCTTGATATTTTTGAGTCTTCATCAAAGCAGGAAACGTTTGATTCAGAATCAAGTACCACCAAGCCGAGATATTCAGACTTTGGTAAACCAGTTCAACCACCAAATTTTGAAATGGAAGGAGAAAGACCGTTGGTACCGCGCCAATCAATGGCAGAAAAGATGAAAGCAACGAGGACCGGACAAGGTAGTGCTATTACTCCGGGTGAGGTAAATTTTGAAATTAAAGGACCTATTTTGCAAATGATTAATAATAGATGTCAATTTAGTGGCGGTCCTAATGAAGACGCAAATGAACATATTCGAATCTTTGAAGATATATGTCTTCTTTTCAAATTAAAACCAGAAACTGACCAAGCTATATTTCTAAGACTTTTCCCGTGGACACTCCACGGGGAAGCAAGAAGTTGGTCAGACTCCTTAGCCGAGGCTACGATAAGAACATGGGATAGTATGATGGAAAAATTTCTTAAGAAATATTTTCCAGCATCTAAATCAGCGAGACTCCAACAGGAGATTACCCAGTTCTGTCAAAAGCCTATGGAAACCTTGTACGAAGCATGGAATAGATTTTCCAAAATGCTTAGAGGGTGTCCAAACCATGGTTTGGATACCTTTCAACAAGTCCAAATCTTTTACAAGGGTTGCGAAGTTGCAACCCGAATTTCCATTGATCAAGCATCCGGAGGTTCAATTATGGACAAAACCGAGCAAGAGGCTTATGAGATAATCGAGAAATTAGCCGATTATTCTCATGAGTGGCATCAAGAACGCCCAATTACTCGAAATGCTCAAGTCCAAAGCGCCGGTGCTTATGATGATTTCAGCTCCCTAGGTGTAAAAATTGACGGTGTTGTCCGAAACATGGACAAAATCACCAAAGAAATCCACAGTATGAAAGTAGGTTGTGAATACTGTGGTGGTCTACACTTAGGTAAAGATTGTGATGCCGGGTTAACCATGGCTCAAAAAGAAGAAGTGGCTTTTGTAAGCCAAAGAAATAATAACCAGTTTCAGGGTAGAGCCCAATTTAACCGTAACTTTAACAACCCCTACAACCCTCAAGGTCAAAATTCTAATTTTCAACAAGGGTCAAGTAGTGGGTTCCAACAACAAACTCCGGGTTATTATCAAAAACCCCAACAGGAGGAGAAAAAGTCAAATTTAGAGAATATGTTGGAAAAGTTAATTGCATCACAAACTCAGCTGGTCACAAACATTAATCAAACCAACGAGAAAAACGAACATCAGTTTCGTAACCAACAAGCATCAATCCAAAACTTGGAAAAACAAATGAGTGGTTTAGCCAATTTACTGAGTGAGAGAAAACCCGGTAGTTTACCGGGCGATACCAGCAAGAACCCCAGAAATGAGCACGCCAATGTTATCACCACACGAAGTGGTTTGGCGTATGATGCTCCACAAATGCCCGAAAAATCTGATTTTAGCGTTCCGTTGAACCAAAACGATGAACCGGTTAAGGAGCCGGAAAAAGTGGTTGAAAAGGAAGTACTGGAAAAACCCGTAGAGAAACCATATCAACCACCGCTCCCATTCCCAAGAAAACAACAACAAGAAAGGCTGGAAGCCGAACGGCTAAAATTTCTAGATATGTTTAAACAGATAAACATAAACATGCCTTTTATTGATGTTATCTCAGGAATGCCAAAGTATGCTAAGTTCCTAAAAGACTTACTTACTAACCGAAAGAAGATGGAAAGCGTTTCATCAGTAACCTTAAATGCTAGATGTTCCGCGCTTGTGTCTAACACACTTCCTGAAAAGCTTCAAGATCCGGGTAGTTTTACTATTCCATGTCTAATGGGTGACCTTGATTGCATGAGGGCATTAGCCGATTTGGGGGCTAGTATCAATCTAATGCCCTATTCAATTTACCTTAAATTAAACCCTGGGGAACTCAAAACCACACGAATGGCTATTCAACTAGCCGATCGCTCTATAAAATTCCCTCGAGGAATAATCGAGAATTTGTTAGTTAAGACCGGGAATCTGATTTTTCCGGCTGACTTTGTGGTTTTAGACATGGAAGTTGATGAGAGAATACCAATTATTTTGGGTAGGCCATTTTTAAATACTGCTCGATGTGTCATTGATGTTTATGACCAGCAGTTGACCCTGAGAATTGGTGAAGCTAGTGCGACTTTTGCAATTGACAAGTCATTGAAATATCCCGAATCTTCGGATGATACTTGTTATTTTATGCAAGGCATAGATTCGCATTATGAGTTCTTGCAGGAATCTCCCGAATCGGATGAAACAGGTGTATACGATTTGGCAAATGGAGATGATGAATTCACCGAAGAAGAAATGGATGTGATGGCCACATTTTTGATGGCCAATGAGTGTGAACCAACTGAAGAGGAAATAGAAACCCTGAGTAAGGATAGCGAGTACCGGAGTCGATCCTCAATTGAGGAACCTCCCATTTTGGAGCTTAAACCGCTCCCTGATCATCTTGAGTACGCTTTTCTTCAGGAAGATTCAAAACTTCCGGTAATTATTTCCTCACTTCTCTCTCAAAATGAGAAAGAACGTCTTGTTTCCTTGTTACAGGCCCACAAACCGGCCATTGCATGGAAAATCCATGATATAAAAGGAATTAGTCCTTCTTATTGCACGCACAAGATCTTAATGGAAGAAAATTCCAAACCAGTGGTGCAACGTCAAAGAAGACTAAATCCTCATATGCAAGACGTTGTAAAGAAGGAAATCATTAAATTGCTAGATGCGGGTCTAATCTACCCGATTTCAGACAGTCCGTGGATAAGCCCGATTCATTGTGTTCCTAAAAAGGGTGGTATAACTGTTACCACCAATGATAAGGACGAGCTTATCACGACACGAACTGTTACGGGGTGGCGGGTTTGTATAGATTATCGAAAGTTAAACGAAGCCACAAGAAAAGACCATTTTCCTCTACCATTTATTGATCAAATGTTAGAGAGACTTGCAGGAAATAGCTTTTATTGTTTTCTAGATGGTTTTTCGGGGTACTTTCAAATTCCCATCTCCCCAGAAGATCAAGAAAAGACTACCTTCACGTGTCCCTATGGCACCTTCTCATATCGCCGAATGCCCTTTGGTCTATGTAATGCTCCTGCAACATTCCAAAGGTGTATGATGGCCATTTTTCACGATATGATTGAGGATTGCATGGAAGTGTTCATGGACGACTTTTCAGTCTTCGGTGACACTTTTGATTCATGCCTTCTAAATTTGGAGAAAATGCTAATCAGGTGTGAGAAGTCGAACTTAGTGCTGAATTGGGAGAAATGCCACTTTATGGTTAAAGAGGGCATTGTCTTAGGGCACAAAATCTCAAGTGTTGGTATTCAGGTGGATCCAGCAAAGGTTGATGTCATTGCCAACCTTCCACCTCCTTCAAACGTAAAGGGTGTTAGAAGTTTTCTTGGGCATGCCGGGTTTTACCGGCGGTTTGTTAAGGATTTTTCAAAAATCGCAACGCCATTGAATAAGCTTCTTGAAAAAGATGCACCCTTTGTTTTCACAAGTGAATGCACTAAGGCATTCAAAATTTTAAAGGAAAAACTTGTTAACGCACCAATAATTATAGCTCCAAATTGGTCTTTACCATTCGAGCTAATGTGCGATGCATCGGATTTTGCAGTTGGTTCAGTCTTGGGCCAACGGGTTGAGAAACGTTTTCAACCCATTTATTATGCGAGCAAGACTTTACAAGGAGCCCAATTAAATTATACAACAACAGAAAAAGAGCTCCTTGCGATAGTCTTTTCCTTTGACAAATTCCGATCTTATCTTGTCCTATCAAAGACTGTTGTCTTTACTGATCATTCGGCATTAAAATATCTTTTCTCTAAGCCGGATGCAAAACCTCGATTGTTAAGGTGGGTCTTGCTTTTGCAAGAATTTGATATCGAGATTAAGGACAAGAAAGGTGCAGAAAATCTTGCAGCGGACCATCTTTCTAGACTCGAAAATCCCAATCTTGAAGTACTCCATGAATCGAGTATTAAAGATGATTTTCCCGGAGAATTCCTAATGAGAGTAGAGAAGGTGGAGGATCCGTGGTTTGTTGACTTCGCCAATTATATTGTTGGAGGGTACCTAGAAACTGGTTGGTCACATCAGAAAAGGAAGAAATTCTTTAGTGACCTAAAATACTATTTTTGGGAAGACCCTTATCTATTCAGGCGATGCGCGGATGGAATTATTCGCAGGTGTGTTTCAGGGAAGGAATGCACCGAAATTCTGCTTGACTGTCACCGTGGTCCCACAGGTGGGCACTTTGGTCCCCAAATTACGGGGAGGAAAGTTTATGAGGCCGGTTTCTATTGGCCTACAATATTCAAAGATGCCTACGCTGTTTGCAAGGCTTGTGACGCGTGCCAACGGGCGGGACAAATAACCAAACGAGATGAAATGCCTCAACAAAGCATCCAAGTATGCGAGGTGTTCGATGTTTGGGGAATTGACTTTATGGGCCCCTTTCCAAAATCTCACTCTTATCTCTACATACTTGTCGCCATCGATTATGTGTCTAAATGGGCGGAGGCAAAGCCTCTACCAACAAATGATGGCCGAGTAGTAGTAAATTTTTTGATGGAGCTTTTCTCTAGATTTGGCACGCCTAAAGCTCTAATAAGTGACCGAGGCACCCACTTTTGCAATAAGCAAATGGAAAAGGTGTTGAAAAGATATGGAGTAATCCATAAAATTTCGACATCCTATCATCCTCAGACGAGTGGGCAAGTAGAGAACACCAACAGGTCGTTAAAACGCATACTAGAAAAGACCGTTGGTGCTAATCCAAAAGAGTGGTCCAACAAGTTATATGATGCATTGTGGGCATTTCGCACGGCCTACAAAACACCGATTGGAACTACTCCTTTCCGTATGGTATACGGAAAAGCATGCCATCTCCCGTTGGAGATTGAACATAAAGCTCATTGGGCATTAAGGGCATGCAACTTGGATTACAAAGAAGCGGGTCGGTTACGTTTGACCCAATTGAATGAATTAGACGAGTTGAGGCTTGAAGCCTATGACAACTCTCTAATTTACAAGGAAAAGACGAAACAATGGCACGACAAACGGTTGAAACACCCGAAAGAATTCATGGAAGGAGACCGTGTCCTTGTTTATAACTCTCGTTTTAAGTTATCGCCAGGAAAGCTAAAGTCCCGATGGACGGGACCATATGTGGTTAAAAGAGTGTACCCTTATGGTACAATTGAAATGGTAAACTGGAAAGGCGATACTTTTAAAGTGAATGGCCACCGGGTCAAACACTACGTTGATGGTCCCCTGGAAATTGAGGATGAGGTTAGCCTCAACTTCAAGAAAAACGCTTAAATCAAAACGGGGACGAGTTTGGTGAACGACTCGTAAAAAATGGTTCACATTTGTAATTAGGTTTGTATTGTGTGTGCTATAAATTTTTGTTTGGTACAAAACGATTACCGTATGACCTCGAAACGCGAACGACTCGAAAATTCAGATCAGTGGGTTTTAGTGTTACGGGACGCCGTCCCATTTGGCCTAGACGACGTCCCAAAATGCAGACCGAGACGCCGTCCCTACCGGCAAGACGCCGTCCCACTTAAAAGAGCAAGACGCCGTCTTAATTTTCTCGACGCCGTCCCAACATACTAATCGAGACGCCGTCCTCCACTCCGAGACGACGTCCCGAACCCCAAGTCAGAAAAAAATTACGCGTTTTATACCCTTTCCACTTATTTTTCATCCACAAAAACACACTCTTATCTCTTTCTCTCTGCCCTAACCCGAACCAAACCTCAAGAACCCTAATTTTTACATCAAATTCGTGATTTCCTCTTCAATTTCAAGCCTCTAATCATGAACTTCTGGGTATGGATTCTACATTTCTTCACTTTTCTTTATCAATTACTTACATTGTATGTTTATATATATCAATTGGTTAAAGATTAGTGTGGGGTGTTTGATTTGCTTGATTATTGTAAAGATTAACATGCCTTAGATTGTTTAAATTGCCCTAATGTGTTTATTTTGCAAAGATTACATGTTCTTTAGGGTTTGTTCATGATGCTAGGGTTTGTAAAATTTAAATCCGAATTTGAGATGTTCAATTCATGATGTTGGGTTTATGTTTGATGTTTATGATTATTGTGAAGTATATGATTGTGTTGGTGATATTGATGACAATTTGGCCGGGTCAATTTTGAATAATAGTAAAATTCTAAGCATATTATTGATTTGTAATGAACTTTTGAAGTATGTATGCTTGTTTTTCACATGTATGGGCCTGTTGAATCAATTTAATAGAATGGAATGCCATAATGTATGTTGTTATAAGGTCATTTGAGCTAAAAATTGTGAAAAATTGTATTATGATTTGTGTTGAATATGTTTAGAATACAAAGTTAAATGCTATGACCTATGACACAACATACTTTAATCTTTTAAGTCCTATTTTTGTGTTACATTGTGATGTTATGATTTTCATTTTTGAAAGTGTGTTAATGAATTCAAGTTGACTTTGGTTGACTCTGGTATAAACTTGTGAACGTGCACTTTTGTGAAAATGAATCATACTACTTTTGAACTAGGAATTGAGTGATTGATCTCTCCTGCTATTCGGTTATATTTTGGCTAACATTAACACAACGGTTTCTATGTTCTTTTGGTTTTGTGTTTAATGTTTTGCAGGGACAAACAAGCAGGGGAGGACCGGCACCTAAAAGGGGAAGACCATCAGGTTTAGCTCCACCAAGACAACCACCACCACCACAAGAACAACCTCATTCATCATCTTCTTCGGGAGAAGAAGAAGGGGAGGATCTCAATGATCCTAGGGTTTGGTTAAATCAGGTACAGAATGACGATGACTACACCGAAACCTTTGAAAGAATAAACCGCAGGCCCATTAATGCTACTTGGTATTTCATTTGGGGGCCATTAGAGGAGGCGGGCATGCGCCGACATGTTACTAATCTACTCGCCATTCCATACAATAGAGTAGTAGCCCACGCCTGGGAACATCTTTTTAGCATCAATGAACCAATCTACCCGGTGCTTCTTAAAGAATTCTACTCTACAATGCGGTTTAGCAATGTAGCCGATTATTTATCCGCTGAGTTTCTACGGTTTCGTCTTGGAGGCCAAGACAGGGGTTTGAGCAGTTTTCAAGTGTGTAGAATTTTGGGTATTTTTGAAGAATTCACCGACACACAGTTAGGTGAATATTTGAGGGCTTCGGATTATGTTGGCCGACATCAGTTTGATGACACTTCTTATTGGCGCAGAATTTGTAAGCCAAATATTGCGCCTGCTCATTTTCGATCAAGCAAACATCGGTACAATGAAATCGCAGCCCGAGATGATAGGCTGCTTCACCGACTCATTGCATGTACTTTTAATGCAAGGATAGAGGGTAATGAGAAGGTGAAAACCTTAGATTTGTGGATTATGGATCAGATCAAGCGGGGGGCCTATACCGATATTCCTGGGTTAATCGGTAATTATTTTCTTTCCATTGCTACCGAGACGCGGGTACGGAAGCCACTTTTGGGGGGGCACTACATAACCCGATTTGCCCGACACTTTAACATTGATTTCGACAGATTACAGGAATTACCAAGTATAATGAAACCTTTGAAAAAGGTTTTTTATATTAATGCCGAAATCATTATGAAAGACAGAAATGGGCATTTGGTCCCCTTTGCAGCAGCCGGTGTAGGTGGCGCGAGTGGCAGTGGTGTTCAACAGGAACAGGAGCAGGAAGAGGAGGCTGAAATGGAGGCCCAAACTAATGTTAATTTGCAGGTTCCGTGGCAACCGTCCCAAGAGAATTGGGACGGTTTGGTTGGTAGTGTTAACAACATGCGATTGAGCCCGAATGAACAAAGGAGGCACAACCAACAAATGTGGGATAGTCAGGAAAGAATGGAGCGACGACAGATCGCTCAAGTACATGATCAGGGGTGGAACAGTTATGGTATTGATTGGAATAACCATAACTCTGAGCTATTTTATTCTAACCCTGAACAGTACTACGGTACCACACGTCTGACGCCACAGTATTACACGGATCCGGAACACCCACCTCCACCTCATCCGATTTATAACTCCTCAGCTGCGATGCAGGAAGCTCGGGAAAGATTTGAGAGAGAGTATCCACATGGGCACCCGTACCGCGATGGTTCGGGTAATTATTCATGGCCATACGGTAACTAGGCCTGCGTGCCTATTTGATCTTTTTGTACCTTGTTTGAGACTTTTTATTTGTGTGATGTATTTGGATACATTTATGGTTTGTAATAATTATACTAATGTGTGGTTTGATTAAACGGATGTGGTTGAATAAACACCGTTATTTTTTTTATATGCTTTGTGTGGTTTGTTTATTTTTTGCAGCATGATTGAACTTCCAAGACTGGCATTAAGTTCAGCGACATTTGATATTATGATGTGTGTATGATGATAATCGCGGACTAGACGATGTTCTTATGCTGGCAGTAAGTTCAGCGGCATCCGTCTACTTGTTCCACGATTTACAGGTTAAAAATTGGAAATTTCTACAATCACCCTATCACTTTGCCCTCTAAATTTAAACCTTTTTCTGATTTCATGCAATGAGGGCCTTGCATGATCTCAAGTGTGGGGTGGGGAGTAGAAATTTATCGGGAACTCGTTTCACTAAAAATAAGGCGTTAAAGGCAAAATAACTTATAAAAGGTTAAATTTTATAAAATTTATTTTAAAATTTATAGATGGATTAAGATCAGGTTTAACAACCGAATTTCCATCATAAATATAAATTTTTAAAAGATATTTTATAAATTTAATTGATTATAAGCTTATATAAAAATTTTTAAAATTTTCAAGCAGCCTTAAAAACGATTAAAAGCCCGAAAAACATTTTATACACATTATGGTCTTAAAATTTAAAAAAAACAAATGTTGTTTTGCATTTTAAATTATTAATAGTCTTTGAAGTTGCTCCATCATTCAATTATTTGAATGAAAATCCTACTAGTTTAGTAAGCTAACGAGTAGGTCACTTGTACCAAAACGAGTGTAAACCGTGAGAGAGCGGTGATTGTATAGCGTGGTCGGAACCCGGATCTCGCGCCAGATCGAAAACCTTAAGGACGATCCTCATTGTTTCTCCTAACAAGGACAATGTTGCGTCCGACCACCTCTTATGACCAATAGGATGTATCTATTCCATCCTAAAGGGAGTCAAGTCTCCCGAACGACACACTTGCTGATTTATTTCAGAAGTTGTAGTCCAGACCAGTTGTAGGGTGACGAAAAGTCTTGAAAAGTCATTGCTAAAATCGACTGGAAATCTACCAGGCCTCAACATCAAACAGGGAAACTGGTAGTCAAAGCTTATCTCAATGAGGGAGATTTGCTAGCCAAATGGGAAGCGCACCATGATACACAAATTGTCAGTGATTGATCAGATTCCCAGTGGATAACCTCCGGAAAGGTAATATATCAGCTTTTAAGCCTGATAAACTTCAATCTTTATGATTGACTTAACGGATTAGATGATTACCTCATAATTGTCAATGATATCCGGACGTGATGTGTATCCTCCTAAGCACATTATTTTCTACCGACATCTTGTAATGTTAGGTACCGTGGGAGGGATTGGCTTGACCAATAGCGGGAAACCCGCACTCATTTTTCAAAAATTTAAAAATCCTACAAAAATCGGAAAACGTGTCTAGTATTTAAAAACTAGCATGATATTTTCAAAACCATAAAACGTTTTCATCAAGGTCCTGATTTCCCTAGGATCAAATTTTTCGGATACTTGGCTCTAATCTCCCAAAAATGTGTGTGTGTGTTTCCATTGTGTATAAAGCGTGCGTGTGATTTCAATAAATGTGTGATATACTTAAAGCGTGTGTTTCTATAGTGTATATAGCGTGAGTGTGTTACTTAAAACGTGCGTTTCATATAGTGTGAATTGTGTTTTCATATCAACGTGTGTGTTTCGTGTGTTTCGAGTAATTCATGTAATGTTTGTAATCTATATTGTGTGATTATGATTGATAGTGTTCTACTTTGTAACGAAAGAATTGCTTGAGGACAAGCAAGGTTTAAGTGTGGGGTGTTTTGATATTGCTCAATTACATCATATATATCTATTGCAATATCACTAAAAATACTCTATATTCGAAGATAATGAAGATGATCTACAAGGGATATGTCAAGATGCGCGAATTTGTATCGGAAGAGTAGTTTGCAAAGAATTTCGATGATTTATGACATCGGTTGATCCCGATACGAGTTAGTATCAAGATAGCGCTTTAAAATGATATAACAAAGCCTCCGATATGTGAGAGTTCGTCCAAATGAGCTAATATTAAAGAGAAAACGAAACAGTGCCTTAAAACCCACCAGGACGCCGTCTAGCTATCCGGGACGCCGTCCTGGCCTTCGCAAAGGGACGCCGTCTTTAAAGTTGGGACGCCGTCTTGATCATTAAACCGGGACGCCGTCCTGCCTTTTAGGACGCCGTCCCAAAGTAGGTGTACCCGATTTATCTGCTTTTTACCTAATTTCTCCACCTTAAAATGTCATTTTGGGGACTGTTTCATAAAAGTTACGTACAGAGAAGTTTAGAGACGATTTTCAGGAGCATCTTGGAGAATTCCATCCTCTTTGAAGAGGCCAAAGATCAAAGCATCATCCATCAACATCTTCTTCATCCAAGAACTCTTGTTCTTGTAGGTTATATACTTGTTCTCAGAAATGATTTCAGTTTATAATTTGAGTGAATTGTTGTCTGTTACAATGATTATTGGCTAGTTTCATTAATGTTTGTCTAGATTAATAACCAAGGTATTGGATGTAATCTTGTTGATTGAATGTCTTATGTGTGTTAGATTGAAGCTTGAATAGAGAACCATGCTTATTGTTGTTAAAACCATTTGTATCTAGTTAATTGATATGTTGTTGATAAAGAGAACTCTTGTTGATGTATCATATTGATTTACAATCAACTTGTCTTAGATTGATTGTTTGTTAAACCGGACCAAGGGGGTAAACTAGATTAAAACGGTTAGACAAAATAGGAATGAATTGTGTAGAGCGAACGCAAAGGCAATTGTTATTCAAGTCTTTAATCTTGTTGATCAACTAGTCACAAACGAAAAGGTCTAAGTTATAGGGAACCCTCGCTTAGTAATTCTAGTTTGAGTACTTGCTAAAGAGAACTCTTGGCGAGTCGATTTAGGTGATTAGCATGCTTATAGTTATTTGATTACAAATACAAGAACTATAGTGAAAAGGGAACCCTTGAGCTTGTTATTGTATTTGCGTGTTTATCCGAGAGAACTCTTAGTAAAACCTATTAGATAACTACACACATAATCATTCAATCAGGGCTTAATATCTAATTTACATCCAATACCGAGGGTAAAATATCTAGATGAACATTTCCTCTCTTTGATTTAATTCAAAACCTATCTTACTTGCTTTATTTGCATTTATTTGCATTTTATAAACCAAAAGACTAAAAATATTGTTTTTACATTTAACCTTCTTTGATTTGGCTAAATCGTTAAAACAGCCACAAAACATAAAACTTGTACTTTTACTTTAATTAACTTAGTTAATCATAATATAGTTTCTAATTCTAGTTTGACTGATATACTGTCCTTGGAACGATACACGGATTTTACCATTATCTATACTACTACACGATCGGGTACACTGCCCGTTAGTGTGTAGCAATCTTTAAAACCGGTATTTTCCTTAAGATAAATTATAGACACGATTTCGCACATCAGTACCCTATAGAAACCCTTAAGTACATGAGTGACTAGGTGGAAATGTGACAAGCCATGGCAATCGGAGGATTGTAAGAATAAAGTTTGTGTAATTTGTGGTAAACGCTTCGTTTGAAGCGATGAAGGATAGGTTAAGATCCTTCGAATACTCAAGGTTGGAGAAAGATGTGGTGATGGGTCGTGTAAACCAAATTGTAGAAAGGTCTACCTTTCGGTAGCATTGTACGGTTGTACAAGGTGCGTGTTGTGTTGGTTTTGTGTCGTTTAAATAAAGCCAACGGGTGACGGTGTGCGTCAATTTCTAGTGTGCAAAATAAATTCATGAGAATTCGAGTGTTATGACCGATGGAGAGATTGGTCACGTATGTCAGAGAGTGGTAATTATCGCGGATGATGTTGCCACGGCGATGCGGTTATGGAGCGTAATTCCAAGTGGGGGAGTTGTACTCCCGCACGTGGAGGTTTTAGCGTGAGATTTCGGATGATGCTCTTACTATATCCGGGATGAGTGTCGAGACCTAGTTTTGGTCGATTTGTGGTAGAGTACAATTTCGGTTAAATTGTACTTAGGGTTTCGGATTTGAATTATCACCGAGGTGGTAATGTGGTGAACCTCTTGGGGAGATAGATGGACGTGTTTGATGAGCAAGGTGAGATCCCTCGTTTAAGGGATGTGTTTGTCGGATTCTCTTCTAGAGAATTATTTTTTTGTGCCTATGTGCGATATAGGTGGTTCTTGCTCGATTGTGATGAAAATGTTCCCGCGTACGAATAATTTGGGTGCGGAAATTCCAGTCGATGTGGAATGATTTTAAGTATGCGTATATACTTGTTTGTGGTGAATGGTTAGTGTAATCCGTTAGGATTCACTATAATGTAGCAGTGCGCGATATTGCACTACTCGTTGTTTGAGGCCAAAAGAGCGTACGTGATTGGTGGGTTATGGCCGTGACTCGATCCGCTAACTTCATCATGGGAATAGTGTTATATCGGTATGGTATAACGTTATCGGGAAATTCGAGTACCGATGAGGAATGGGAGTACCATTCATTGCGTTGTGATTTGGGACGTGAATATCGGGTTGTTCGTATTCACAATATTTCGGGTAGTACGATTGTCCCTGTTGGTTGGACCCATAGTTTGAGGTAGTGAATGTCGGGTAGTTCGGATTCACTAAGGCTCGGGTTGTACGGCCATCCTCGGTTTTACTATGTGGTGGAGGTAGTGAATATCGGTTTGCGCGTATTCACAAGGACTCGGGTTGTGCGATCATTTCGTTGTGGGAAATATGGATTGGATTGGTGAATTTCGGGTTGTTGCGAATTCACTAAGGTTCGGGTTGTTTCGACCATCCTCCATATGTGTTTAGACTCAGGTTGTTTCGGCCATGTTGGCGTGAAATATTGGTTGTTTTATACGCCAATGGTGGGGTCGTGAGGACCATGTTGGGTGGTTAGTGATGCGATAGCCGTGTTTCGCTCACATGTTGTTACGGGTGTAACAATAGTCGACTTTGTACATCCTGAGTTTAGCGTTGCCATAGTCGTTTTGGGCGCTATCGGTTTTAGCCGTTTGCTTATGATGTTGCGGTAGTTGCGTAATAGCCGTGTTTGTGCACTACAAGGGTTGTTAAGTGGGAAGTGTTATCCGTAAGGATTCATTTCGTTCGGTCTTCATCGTTTTGGTTGTTAACCTTATGTTGACTTGGTTACTTTTAGTATTGTACTTGGTAAGGGTACGCTAAGGGATTGATATCTCGGTAAGAGATTGGTTGAGTTTTTCCCGATGTGAGGGATTGAGCAAGTTTTAGTGCTCGGATTCGTGGATTAGATAAATCGCGGATGACGAATTAGTGGTAAAGGCGATTCATGGAAAAGAGTTGCCTATAGGAGTTAGAAGAATACACGGTGGTACCTCGTGTTCTAAGTGATCGTTATAGACTTCGAATGTTGTGTGCATTGCATGTTCCGGAATGCGTGCATGTGTGTAATTGGTAAATGGAATAATCTTTGAGTTTATGTTAATTGAGGTAAAAGTCATTTTGGAACGTTTGTTTGAGGACCATAGAGTGTGGGTCCGTTTGGTTAAGTGACGAGGATCACGAGGACGTGATCGATTCTAAGTGGGGGAGAGTTGTTAAACCCTAATATTTATTGTACATAGAGTATTTATGGTATACTTATGTGTGTGAAGCGTGGAATGAATTATTAAACTGGCAGGCTGTTCTGACCTCTGTGCGCGCCGCACAAGGTCAAGGGTGCGCGCCGCGCACCACATCTGGGACAGTTTTCCTGTTTCGTTTTAATTAGAATTTAATGAGGGGCTTTTTGGTCTTTTTACTTGAGGACGGATCTGAGAGCTTATCAGCTGGTTTGGATCCAATTTTGAATCACATTTCACATCCACAAACACTCTCAACTATCTAGAGAGAGAGAGAGTTCTAGAGAGAGGATTGGGGTTTTGGAGAAGAAGAAGCTCAAACTGATCAAAAGTTCGGGTGTTAAAGTTGTTCATCTCGTTCCTAGCTACGTTTTGGTTGTTGTGGTAAGTTCTAACTCCGAATTTCATTGTTTGATTTGATATTCAAAGTTAGGGTTTGAACTTAAATTGTTGAGAAACCCATTTAAACTCATGAAGTGAGTTTAGTGTTGCTAGTAATCGGGTTTATTGTTGTTGTTGGTGGGTTTTGGGTTGGAAACTGACTTGGCCATGATTAGGACTTGTAATTGGGTTTAATCACTAGGTTTGGTGATTATTGAAGTGTTGAAACCCATCTTAGTGTATTTGAAAGACTAATTTTGAAATGAGTCAAAATTAGGGTTTTTTTGTGATTTTGAGAATGTTAAGTGTTTAACATTTACGTTTGGGTTAATTTGGCATATTAGGACCATTGTCACTAGTGTTAGTGATTACTGGTTAGTTTGGAGGCGTTTCGTGCTTGAAAGTGCATTTGGTCAAAATTGCACTAAGTGTCGATTTGAGTTGGTTTGTAAATCCACTCTAAGTGTGTTGTTTGTATTGTGTTAATGGAATAGGTACTTTGCATTGACGAGTTGCGGATTATTCGGTTGCATTCATTAAGTTGACAAGGTGAGTGTTAATATCCTATGTGCATATGTATGTGTAGGATGGGTGCGGGTCGGGTGGAGTGGTTCTCGGTTATAGAGCTCACTTCACATGTAGGTGGAATTGATGGACTTGTGTAATAGGTCCAATTGGCACGGTTGTGCATTTTGGTTGACCACCATTGGTGAGGTGCACACTTAGTGTCGACGTTATCACATGGACTTGTGATATGGAGTTAAGTAACCCCGATGATGTGGGTTTTGATTTGGGTAGTGAATCTCGGGTAGTGCGGATTCATGATGACTCGGGTTGTTCGGTCATCTTATTGATGATGTAGTGAATCTCGGGTTGTGCGAATCCACTAAGGCTCGGGTAGTTCGGCCAACCTCGGTTGTTGAAGTGGTGAAGAAGTGAATCTCGGGTTGTGCGAATTCACTAAGGCCCGGGTTGTTCGGCCAACTTTTGTATGATTGAGGTTAAAGGGTTAACCTTGTAGTTTGGTTACCTTTTGTATAAGCGTATGTACTTATTATATTGTTGTAGCTAATCTTGTAGATTTGGCTTGATGGTACGTTAGGTATAACATTGCTTAGTTATGCTCGGATTGCGGTATGTGTTTACTATTTGTGTGTTGGCGATGCGTATTCATTTTATTCATATATGTGTATGTAGTATATTCTCACTCACTAAGCATTAGCTTACCCTCTCGTTGTTTATATTTTTATAGATTTGCACGGAGGCGGTGGCTCGGGTAAGCGTGGGGACTAGTGGACTTGCGTAGTTCATTTTAGAACACTTACTTACGGATTGATTAGGATTGGGTAGCGCATCCCCAATCGCCATGCTCGGTCTTTATTTTGTGTTAAAAATCATGTGGTCGGAAACTTGTATTTTGTACGAAAGTCGTAAAACGGCCGATGTGGGCCCGGGGTCATAAAACTCATTTTATTGTTGGAACGTGTTAGTTTTAACTAATATTAAATGTTGTGAAAACCGTTTCGTCTAAAAGTGTCGGGAAGTGATAGATCTTTAACGCAAAAACGAAAAATCCGGACAGAAGCTGAATGGCCTTGTGCGCGCCGCGCACAAGGAGGGTTGCGCGCCACGCACCCCATCCGTAAAAAAAAAAAAAAAATATTCCGCGTTTTTGGTTGGACAGCGGGTTGGGTTGTTACAGACATCATATCTTCTAAATTTGGCTTTTTATTATCGGTTTGTGGTGGTTTATTTGGAAAAATAGGTCTTTGCTGGTTGTAAGTATTATTAAATACTTGTTGATTGCTAGGACCTTGTTGGTTGTTATATGGAACATTTCGGTTATATTTCTGATTTTGATTGTAGTTTGGTCTTGGCGGTTGATAATTAATTTGATAATTATTTCCAGGCCTTTGGTTCATGTATGAAACATTCTCTCTTTGTTCAATTGTTTGTTCAATACTGAGATAATCTTTTGTCAAATGTGGTCCTCCACACTGCTCACAACTAATTCGTATTGCGTCAATATCTTTAGTCATCTTTTCCATTCGTCTCTCGAAAGCATCTAGCTTTGCGGAAATGGAATCAAAGTCATGGCTAGAATCGGCTCTAGGCGCTTTAGATGAACGGAAGATATCTTTTTCCTGATGCCACTCATGTGAGTGGGATGCTGTGTTATCAATAATTTTGTGAGCTTCAGTTGCGGTTTTCTTCATAATGGAACCACCAGCTGCTGTGTCGATGTCTTTTCGTGTAGCAACATCGCATCCTTGGTAGAATATTTGTACTATTTGATAAGTATCTAAACCGTGTTGAGGACATCCTCTCAACAACTTTCCGAATCTTGTCCACGTCTCATATAATGTTTCATTTGGCTTTTGCGCGAACGTAACAATTTCTCCTTGAAGTCTCACGGCTTTAGATGCCGGAAAGAATCTTTTAAGAAATTTCTCAACTAAAACATCCCATGTGTCAATCTCCCCTTCAGGTAACGATTCCCACCAATCTTTGGCTTCTCCCTTTAAAGTCCAGGGAAACAACATGAGATAGATCTGTTCATCCTCAACTTCTCTGATTTTAAATAGAGTACAGATCCTATTAAAGGTTCGAAGATGTTCGTTTGGATCTTCTTTTGGCGTACCACTAAATTGGCATTGATTAGTTACCATGTGTAGGATTTGTCCTTTGATTTTATAATCTGGAACATTAATGTCTGGTTGAGTAATGGCATGACCTTGGCCAGTGCTTGTAGCTCTCATTCGGTCTTCCATACTTAGAGGTTCCTGATTTTCCATGCTTGAATTTGTTGAATCTGAATCACTAGAGGATTCTGATTTAATGGTTTCTTCCTCGACAATCTCTGGATGAATAATTTATGGTTCAGGAGGAATGATTAGTGGTTCAAGATCTCTGAATTGTCCTTGAATATCCTCCGGGTTCTCAATTGTGAGGTCGGGTTCAAAAAATGGATTATCGGAAATTTGAATTGGAGTACTTGGACTACTAGATGATGATTCTAAAGAAAAATCAATGGCGACAATATTGGCTAAATGTCTTGATCGAGTTACAGGAGGTGAACGTATGAAAGGTGGTGAACGTTTTGCTCGGTGCATTCACTGAATATCCTATTAGTTATAAAGATAAAAATTATTAAAGTTATCAAATTAATAGACTTTTCTGATTTTGCCCACGTTTCGAATAGCCAATAGATGCAGCAGGTAGCCAGGACCCTTTAAATCGGAAGCCCACAACTCGCCACTAACAAATCCAAATATTACTACGAACCAGAAAATTTTGGATGTCTATCAATTTAACCACTTAAAATAATTTTTCGTCGAAATTTAAAGAAAATATAGAAAATTTTTTGTCCTAAAAACTAGCGCGTAGAAATGAGAAAGAAAAAGCGCGTCGAAAAACGTCGAAAAATAAAAGGTCGAAAAATAAAAATAAGAACGTAAATCTTCGAAACTCAAAAGTCTAAAAACTACAAATTAAAAACTTGCGTCTAAAGGTATTAAAGCTTAAAAGGAATTCTATATCCAAAACGGCAATAACTTAATTAGGCACTTAAATCTTAAAACGGCGTCGCAAAATTCTAAAGCGCCTAAATCTTAATCTAAAGAAAAAGCACTTAAGAGACTTTACGGCAAAGCTTAAAGATCTAGAAATATAAAATAACTATGGCAAAAACTAAGTTTAGAACTAATTACGAACGATAAAAATACAAATTACAAATTAAAAGATTAAAATATACAATTTATAAAAAGAGATAAAAAATGATAAAATTACTTATTTTTATAAAAATATTATTTTTATATTATTATTTTATAAAAGTATTAATTTTATAATTACTAAAACTAAATAAAACTTAAAAGTACAAATTTAAATAAACTAAAACTAATTATTATTAAATATAAACCCTAATCTATATTTAATTAATAATTAAATTATAACCATAATCCAGCATTAAATGGCGTACCAGGTTTGGTGTGTAAGGCGGCTCCGCGACTGCGGTACCATGTGCCAGAATAGCTCCGCGACTACGGAGAGATGCAGTCTCAGATGATTACAGGCTCAAATTCGCAGGTTCAGTTTTTAATATATATTTATATATATATTTTTAATTTTTAATTTTCTGATTTTAATTTATAGAAAATAAAACTTATATTTTAAAAACATAAATTAGAAATAAATTTATAAACTAAATATTAAAAATATAACTTATAAATATAAATATATATATATATATATATATATATATATATATATATATATATATATATATATATATATATATATATATATATATATATATATATATATATATATATATATATATATATATATATATATATATATATATTTCTATTTTATACATTTAAAAATTGTATATAAAAAATATATATTTTTACAAAAATAGGTTAAAACTTAATAAAAATCTTTTTTTTATAGCGTTTTATGGCGTTCCCCGGCAGCGGCACCAAAAATACTTGATGTGTGCGAGGTGTAGTACGAAATAGATTATATTTTACTACGGAATAATATTAAATACGATACAATTTACACAAGTTATTTATTTATTTATTGAATGGATATGCCTAAACCTTGCTACAACACTTATAGGCAATGTACCTAATCGTAGAGTAATGTAGTTTTTAGTAAGTCTGGTTCGTTTCACAGGGAGCTGGCTAAGTTTAACGCTATATTTATTTTAAACACTATATTTGTATAAATATATATATATATATATATATATATATAAGTAGTATTATTATTATTATAAAGGGGGGGTTTTACCGTTTAGTGACCGGTTTGTCGATTTTATGTCTTAAGTCACAATTAAAACCTAATGTAAAATATTAAATATAAATATAACTTAATTTAAAGCGTAAAGTAAATGACGATAATTAAAAGTGCGATAAAATAAAAGTACGATAATTTAGAGTTCGATAAATAAAATGACAATAAATAAAATGACAATAAATAAAAGTGCGATGAGATATAAAATAGGAGAATTATGCTTATTTAAACTTCCGTAATCATGATGTTTGACGTGTTGATTTTAATTTATTACCGTGGGTTAATTGTCCTTTGTCCTGAATTATTTGATAAGTCCATCTGGTTTTGTCCATAATAGTCCATCGGTCATAATTATAAAGTGCGAGAGTCTTCACCAAATTAACCTTATACCCGAAGTCAAATATTCCAACTAATTGGGGACTTAAACTGTAACAAGGTCTTAATACTTTGTTTAATGAATACACCTGGTTATCGACTGCGTGTATTCCAAGGTTTTAATACTTTGTTAACAATTACACCAATTACCCTTGAATGTAATCCATCCCTGTTTTAATGAGTCCAGTGACTATTAATCCATCCCCGTGTTCGGTCAAATGAACAATTATTTGTATTTATAAATATCCCGCCCACCGTACCCAGTTAAGCGTAAATGGTTATATATAGATACGTCAAATTGTAAATCTCTATATTAAATTAACGAGATATCATTTAGTTAATATAAAGCCCATTAATAGCCCATAGTCCAATTTCCACAAGTGTCGATCTTTTGTCCAAACCCCAATTATGGTCCAAAGCCTAATAACCCAGTCATAATATTTAGTCCAACATCACGATTACTTCGGCTTAAATAAACATAATAATAACTTAACTACGAGACATTAATTTAAAAAGGTTGAACATAACTTACAATGAGTATTAATCGCGTAGTGTTACACGGACATAGTTTCGAATTACAAACCTTAAAACATTCGCTAAAATAACCTTATTACTCCTATTATTATTAACTTAATATTAAAATTAAAATTATAAATATAAATATAGATTGAGAGATTGAAGTAGAAAAAGGTAAATCGGCAGAATGCGCGGCCTTTTATAGGCCCACTCTAAACTGTAGAGCTCCGCGACTGCGGATGTTTTTCTCCTCACAGCTCCGCGACTGCGGAGCTTTGGATTCCAGCTCATCGAACAATTCCAAAACGTGGGCTGCTGATAAATATAATATATAATATTATATATAATTAATTATATATTATATTATATTCTTGTGCATAGTTGACTTGTAATTTTAGGTCCGTTGAGTCGCGCGTTGATAGTTGGTTCATGTCTTGGTTCCTGATTTTCGAACGCCTTTTCGTATAATTTAATATCTTGTACTTTGCGTTTTGCGGCTTGTACTCTTGTAATTTTGAGACGTTTCTCATCAATAAATTGAACTGCTTGAATTGTACTTTGTACTTTTTAGCTTTTTGGTCGTTTGCGTCTTCAAATCGTCAATTCTGTCTTTTGTCTTCACCTTTTATTATTTAAACGAATATCACTTGGAATTAGAACAATTGCAACTAAAAGCTTGTCTTTCTTGAAGGATAATGCTAAGAAATATGTGTTCGTTTTTAGCATTATCAACAAGGATGGAGTAAGCGGTTCGGGTTCAGGAAACGTGTAACGACCCGGAAATTTCCGACCAAATTTAAACCCTAAACTCTATATGGTTCCGACACGATAAGCAAAAACCCTAAAGTTGAGTCTAGAAAGTTTGAAATTGTTATACGGATGATTAGTTACCCTTTGACCATCTATTTGTCCGACGATTCACGAACATCATAACTTGTATTAATTATATACTTATGTATATATACGGATATATATGGATTATATCTATCTTGAATATATGATAATTAAGTATCTCATTAAATATATTAACAATGGATTATATACATAAAATTGGACTACTAACTTAAGGACTTCGAAACGATATATATATATATATATATATATATATAAAGCTTAACGACGTTATAACTTCTAAGTTAAAATAAATATATATGTATTGTATTAAGATGTATTTACTATTGGAATATACTAGTAGGAAAACATCATTTTCAACCTTTTATCATGGAAAATGACATCTTTGTCATTATATATGATTCATGAAACATCTTTATATATTTTATACCCGTATTATACTCGTACTATACACAGCTTCTAGAAGTATTTACTATTGGTATATACCAATAGAAATCTTCAATTATTGGTGTAATATGTCATTCATGACATAATATATTTTAACTTATCTTAGATATTTTCACTAAAAACCAAATTTTCAAGCCTATAAATAAGCACCATTTTTAACTCATTTTTACACATTCATTTTCCAAATTTTACTTTCAATTTTCACACACACTTGCAAGAACTCTCTCAAATTTATTTTACTACTTCTTTCCAGCAACTTTACATTTTAAACTTAAGGTAAAAACTCTACTTCAACTCTTGTTCAATTCATATGTTTATAGTTATCTATATAAGAATTTATAAACTAGAACATAGTTTGAATGATTTCAAACTTATTCGCAAACTAAATAGATCCTTCTAACTTAACTTTTAAAACACTTCAAGACCTGTAATATATCATAATGATATGCTAACTTAACAAGATACAACTTGTTTTTACAAAGAACACCTTAAAACTGAATCTACGGCATCGGAGTGTAACCGGGGGCTGTTTTGGGTTGGATAATTAAAAACCATCTTGAACTTTGATTTAGAAGTTCATGTTCTGGAAAAATGATATTTCTTATGAATATGTTAACACATAAAAATTTCATGGTTTAATTCAAAGTATAAGTATTTTTAGAAAAATGACCATTAAATGTTGTTTTTATGACAAAAATGATTACTTTCATAAGATTCACCTAGAGTATGGACTATAACCTGTGATCACGAATATAAACCATGGTATTTACAGTTCATATTCTTAAATTTTGACTCGATCCAAGGAGATGGCAAGTTGAATCAACAAAAACGGAGTTGTAACGAAGAAACTACGACTAAAATAAGATCGGGTGTCCAAAGCTTGTTTAACAACGAAAATAATTGGAGAAAAATTAAATAAATCATATCTTTCCTAATTAATATGATATTTCATATATATTTACTCATGATTTAATTTTATATATTTCAGGACCACCCGTAAACAACACGAGAAGATTAATCATAAGACCTCATGAACGTACGCAACACGTCATTTGACAACACCGGTACTTTATGTACGCAATACGTCATTTGACAACACGGTACCATGGGTCAAGATTAATCTCGACCAATACATATACGATGGGGGTTTTATTTATTTCATTGGGGGTTTATTAAACAACTAAATATGAACCATTAAAATTGAATTACTAACATCGGACTGCTAACTACGGACTAAGGAATTATTAAAAGTATTAAAAGTATTATAAGTATATATATGTGACGATTGTTTAAAAAGAAAAGGTATTGATATATTATATATGGATAGGTTCGTGATATCAATCGGAGACCAAGTCGAAATTACATATCTTCAAGACAAAAGTGAGTATATAGTCCCACTTTTAAACTCTAAATATTTTGGGATGAGAATACATGTATTTTATGTTTTACGTTATGGACACAAGTAACTGAAAAATATATTCTACGTTGAGTTGTACCACTGGCATACTTCCCTGTAGCTTGGTAACTATTATTTACAGCGGTATTGTAAACGCGAATCCTGTTGATAGATCTATCAGGCCTGACAACCCCAACCGGACTGGACGACCAGTATTCAACGGTTGCACAGTACTTCGTTTCGTGACTACACTTGGTACGGTGTAGTAAGATTTCATAATAAAGGGAATATGCGACGTGATTAAATGTTAAGTATGGTTACCAAGTGCTCAACCACTTAGAATATTTTTATTAAAATGTTTATATATGAAATCTTGTGTTCCATTGTTATAACGCTGCTAGCATCAAACCTATATATCTCACCAACTTTATGTTGACGTTTTAAAGCATGTTATTCTCAGGTATGAATTAAGTCTTCCGCTGTGCATTAGCTCATGTTAAGGATACTACTTGGGACCTTTTTAAGCCATGATACAAAGACGTTGCATTCGAGTCATTGGAGTTCAATAGAGAATATAAATAAGTAAATGACAGATTAGGTCATTTGGATATTATGAAATGTTAGACGAAAATGTCAAATATTGATGTAATGATAGTTTGCCTTTTAAGAATAAATGCAACGTTTGTAAAATGTATCATATAGAGGTCAAGTACCTCGCAATGTTATCATATGTTATTGTATTCGTCCCTATGGATTGGGTCGGGTCGTCTCATGTGGTATCAGAGCGTTGGTCTTAGCGAACCAGGCCTTGCATTAGTGTGTCTAACTGGTAGTTGTTAGGATGCATTAGTGAGTCTGGACTTTGACCGTGTCTACATGTCAAAAGTTTTGCTTATCATATCTAGTCGAAAATCATCTGCTTATCATCCTTAAGAATTGCCTGCTTAGTATTCTTAAGTCTAGACACGTCTTACTGTATTTGGTGCATCGATAGTGTATAGACAAAATTCGTATCCTAGCGTATCTGTTGCTATAGACATTGCCTGACGAATTTCAAAGATTCTCCGTAATTCACGGGATTTTGAGTATTATAAATACATATGTAAATTATGTATTGAAGAATACCAAACCCAACTCCTATAATCTATTCCAAACCAAAAATTCATTTCCCCGACTGTACAAGATGAACTCCGCGTCCAGTTCGAATTCCTCCGACTCCGACAGCTACGCTGATATGGATTTCCATTCGGGCTCCGAAGGCAGCGTCACTGGAATGGATCAACCAATTTCTCATCATCTATTCTGGATGAATTGGGGATGGGTTCGTAGTATACTAAATTATTGGAGACAAGAAGAAGGTGATCCCTTTCACCCACCGAATTGCCCCATTGGCGACGAACCTGAAGCACTTACCGGCGAACCTGTTCGAGAAACCATTTTCTCTCTCATTTCTCGAGTATCTCGTCACGATTATATCCTATCCCATATTTCGGATCTTGTTCATTCGCTCACTCCAACCGCCAATCATCCTGGTGTACTAGCAGAAATTAACGAACTTCGCGCTCGTGTGACGGCTTTGGAGAACACGGTGCGAAGGTTACAAACACCAGCAGCAGCACCAGCAGCATAAACAGTACCGTTAACAACATCAACCTCGCAATCTTCAGTACCAGTAGCATCATCGACGTCAACGACATCATCAGCATCAACACCAACCGTATCATTACCACCACCAACAATCACATCCGCACCACGTACCTCAACATCATCATCTGAACTTCGAATATGATCTTTGTTCTACATATCATTCTACACCGATTACCTCTTCTTTACGTATCGTTCTTCGTTCGACATGACGATTATGTAATCTCTAATGTTTTGGAGATTATGTAATCTAGTAATAACGATAAATCAAATGAGTTGAATATTTTATTGACTCATTAAATTCATAGTTACCTCCGAAGAAAATATATATGCAAATATATTTTCATAAAGATTGTAATTAAAAATTTCATTCGTACAAACTGTTAATGATGAAAATATTTTAACGGGTGGGTAGTACCCAAGGAATATTTAGAATTCACATTAACAAGTTACACTGTACATTCTTTGAATCTGATTCAACGATCATTTATTATCCTACTTACAATTACCGATATACGTATCCGTTCACCCCAGATTAACCATTTCCATTTAAATTTCATATTTGGATTTTTACCTATCCGAATCCAACAAGTGGCATAATGAAGAAACATTGGCAAAATAAAAATTGTTAGAAACAGATGAATTAATTAATTGAAATTGTGATAGGATTACACGCTAACTGTTCCGGCTAACTGTTCCCAGCTAACTGATTAATATTTAATTTATCGCAATTTACATTCTTGCAATTTTAATTTCTGTACTTTACATACCGTCGGGACACATGTACAACAACACGTCGGATTAATTCTGAGACAACACGTTGTATAATGGGTCATGATATATATTTATTTATTTTACGCATTTTAAATAACGGGACACGTATACAAGGTTTCGACTTATCATATTGATCCATCTATATATATATTTCGGAACAACCATAGACACTCTATATGTGAAGGTGGGAGTTGGCTATACAGGGTCCGAGTTGATTCCAAAATATATATATACTTTGAGTTGTGATCGACACCGAGACCAGTACACGGGTCACGATACGTATTAAGTAATTCGAATATTATATATTTAGTTCATATATGAATTTATTGAACCATTGGACAATCGGACTATTGGACTGCTAACTTTAGACAATTAAAAATGAGTTAAAATGATGATTATTACATATGAAACTAAACAATCCTTCAAGTTTGCCACTTGATTCTATTTTAAACCTCATTTGTATCTTGACGATTACAATTCGCATTCACAACTTTTCATGATTCTTGAAAACATCTCGATCGAGAAGTTCAACCAGCCGCACCTCGTCTACGGAATAAAGATTTATGCATACAGTTATGCACCTAAAAATTTTTGAACTCGAAGTTATAGTTAAAACGTATCCGCATCGAATTCCTTATCATCCATTAGCAAAAACAATCACGCGATTCCTTTTCAATTAACTAATTTTGTCACAGCTCCACTTCGATATCTCAGTAAGACTACTCTTATTACAATCTCGATATATATATGTACGTTGTTCTTTCGCCATCGTTACCGGAGAACCTTTTATATTCCATCATATTACCATCAGCGTTTAATCATCTAAAAATACAATTCTCCTTAAACCATCTTGGTTTGATAACCAATGACCCAGATCTGATAACTTTGAAAATACTGACGAAGCAGCATGTTGTAGAAGGTCTTAATGACCAAATGTTGATGATAAAAGAAGGAAGTGTTAGGACCGCTCGATAGAAAATTGGTACTGAAAACCGGATTGAACAAACCATGAAGGAGACTCTGAACAAGTTACAAGGACTAAACTTGTACATAAAGAATTATGACGATTCTGTAGCAAACACCTTGCTTCTGAATCTAAACCCTTACGGGTCAATCTTCATCATCATCCTTCGACATTAGAAATTCCAAGATATTATCATATCTTTCATTATAAATATCCTCAATATTTCTGAAGATATTTTCACCACTATCCTTATCTGAAATCATTTATCTCTCTGTAATATCTGCGTTACAATATAAAGGAAACTGTGTTAGTTTCTAAATCCTTCAAGTTTAAAATAGGAATGTTCTGAAGCAGTGTTGGGAACTGATGCATGAACTAGTATAATATAATGAAACTTGATCAACTTCATTATATTACAGTAAGTCATGTTAAGTTTCTAATGGAATATGATGATTCACAGTACCGTCATCATGTGCCATGTTACACGACTTTTACATTCTATCCAATTCCGAAACATATTAAGAACAAATCATCTTGATAGTTCTATTTTCCTGGATATTCTGGTAATTTGACAAATCAAAATCGTGCCATTACCATTCCTTTCTTAGAGCATTAGCTATGTTCATTCCGAATTTTATACCTACGAATTTCGAACTATTGATCGCTTGACTCAAGGACGGGAAGAAGAAACGAAGGGACAAAGTCCCAAAATAGAAATTGGGGTATAGATTACAGCAAATAGGAGAGAGTATTAACTATGGATGACAATGATTATGGAAAACAGAAGCAGGAGCATCGAAATATAAGGAAAGATATCAAACCCAATAACCACCCAGAAACTACAAACCGTGTGTATCAATACGTATGGCGACGTAAAGACACGGGAGAATTAGAAACATTATAATTCCAAGAAAATCATAAAAGTGAATAGATTCTTCTAGCGGTAGATGAAAGAGAAGAATGAAAGATATGAAAGTTAGAAGTATAACAAAAATCAGAACGGGATGAAGCATTTTAAAGGATACCTTAAGGTATGAATTAGAGGAGGAAGAGTAAGAGATGTGAGGTATGGAAGTAAGAAAGGGAAGGAGGTGGATTTATAGTGAAATATCCGACAAAGAAATCGAAACAGATTATCGCATTAAATCAAAGGAGATCCTGTTTTCTAAATCATCGAAGAACCAAATCTTATTACATAAGATTTTCTTTAAATCCCTTAAATCCCGGAAATCAATTCTAAACCACGTCATCAGTTAAAACGATATCATATTACTCATTCCACTCTCTTTTATGATAGCTTCGCTCGTACGCTTCACATGATCGAAATATTTTATCTATATCTATCAATAAAGATAAAACTTCATTATCACCTCATAATTGTCATGAAAACATTCCTATTGTTATTTATGACAACCTCTACCAAATTTCGAGGACGAAATTTCTTTAACGGGTGGGTACTGTAACGACCCGGAAATTTCCGACCAAATTTAAACCCTAAACTCTATATGGTTCCGACACGATAAGCAAAAACCCTAAAGTTGAGTCTAGAAAGTTTGAAATTGTTATACGGATGATTAGTTACCCTTTGACCATCTATTTGTCCGACGATTCACGAACATCATAACTTGTATTAATTATATACTTATGTATATATACGGATATATATGGATTATATCTATCTTGAATATATGATAATTAAGTATCTCATTAAATATATTAACAATGGATTATATACATAAAATTGGACTACTAACTTAAGGACTTCGAAACGATATATATATATATATAAAGCTTAACGACGTTATAACTTCTAAGTTAAAATAAATATATATGTATTGTATTAAGATGTATTTACTATTGGAATATACTAGTAGGAAAACATCATTTTCAACCTTTTATCATGGAAAATGACATCTTTGTCATTATATATGATTCATGAAACATCTTTATATATTTTATACCCGTATTATACTCGTACTATACACAGCTTCTAGAAGTATTTACTATTGGTATATACCAATAGAAATCTTCAATTATTGGTGTAATATGTCATTCATGACATAATATATTTTAACTTATCTTAGATATTTTCACTAAAAACCAAATTTTCAAGCCTATAAATAAGCACCATTTTTAACTCATTTTTACACATTCATTTTCCAAATTTTACTTTCAATTTTCACACACACTTGCAAGAACTCTCTCAAATTTATTTTACTACTTCTTTCCAGCAACTTTACATTTTAAACTTAAGGTAAAAACTCTACTTCAACTCTTGTTCAATTCATATGTTTATAGTTATCTATATAAGAATTTATAAACTAGAACATAGTTTGAATGATTTCAAACTTATTCGCAAACTAAATAGATCCTTCTAACTTAACTTTTAAAACACTTCAAGACCTGTAATATATCATAATGATATGCTAACTTAACAAGATACAACTTGTTTTTACAAAGAACACCTTAAAACTGAATCTACGGCATCGGAGTGTAACCGGGGGCTGTTTTGGGTTGGATAATTAAAAACCATCTTGAACTTTGATTTAGAAGTTCATGTTCTGGAAAAATGATATTTCTTATGAATATGTTAACACATAAAAATTTCATGGTTTAATTCAAAGTATAAGTATTTTTAGAAAAATGACCATTAAATGTTGTTTTTATGACAAAAATGATTACTTTCATAAGATTCACCTAGAGTATGGACTATAACCTGTGATCACGAATATAAACCATGGTATTTACAGTTCATATTCTTAAATTTTGACTCGATCCAAGGAGATGGCAAGTTGAATCAACAAAAACGGAGTTGTAACGAAGAAACTACGACTAAAATAAGATCGGGTGTCCAAAGCTTGTTTAACAACGAAAATAATTGGAGAAAAATTAAATAAATCATATCTTTCCTAATTAATATGATATTTCATATATATTTACTCATGATTTAATTTTATATATTTCAGGACCACCCGTAAACAACACGAGAAGATTAATCATAAGACCTCATGAACGTACGCAACACGTCATTTGACAACACCGGTACTTTATGTACGCAATACGTCATTTGACAACACGGTACCATGGGTCAAGATTAATCTCGACCAATACATATACGATGGGGGTTTTATTTATTTCATTGGGGGTTTATTAAACAACTAAATATGAACCATTAAAATTGAATTACTAACTTCGGACTGCTAACTACGGACTAAGGAATTATTAAAAGTATTAAAAGTATTATAAGTATATATATGTGACGATTGTTTAAAAAGAAAAGGTATTGATATATTATATATGGATAGGTTCGTGATATCAATCGGAGACCAAGTCGAAATTACATATCTTCAAGACAAAAGTGAGTATATAGTCCCACTTTTAAACTCTAAATATTTTGGGATGAGAATACATGTATTTTATGTTTTACGTTATGGACACAAGTAACTGAAAAATATATTCTACGTTGAGTTGTACCACTGGCATACTTCCCTGTAGCTTGGTAACTATTATTTACAGCGGTATTGTAAACGCGAATCCTGTTGATAGATCTATCGGGCCTGACAACCCCAACCGGACTGGACGACCAGTATTCAACGGTTGCACAGTACTTCGTTTCGTGACTACACTTGGTACGGTGTAGTAAGATTTCATAATAAAGGGAATATGCGACGTGATTAAATGTTAAGTATGGTTACCAAGTGCTCAACCACTTAGAATATTTTTATTAAAATGTTTATATATGAAATCTTGTGTTCCATTGTTATAACGCTGCTAGCATCAAACCTATATATCTCACCAACTTTATGTTGACGTTTTAAAGCATGTTATTCTCAGGTATGAATTAAGTCTTCCGCTGTGCATTAGCTCATGTTAAGGATACTACTTGGGACCTTTTTAAGCCATGATACAAAGACGTTGCATTCGAGTCATTGGAGTTCAATAGAGAATATAAATAAGTAAATGACAGATTAGGTCATTTGGATATTATGAAATGTTAGACGAAAATGTCAAATATTGATGTAATGATAGTTTGCCTTTTAAGAATAAATGCAACGTTTGTAAAATGTATCATATAGAGGTCAAGTACCTCGCAATGTTATCATATGTTATTGTATTCGTCCCTATGGATTGGGTCGGGTCGTCTCAAAACGGGTCTAAGGACCAAGTTCCTAACCAAGGTCAGATTTTTGATTGTATTATAAATTCTGTTCATAATTACGTATCACATATTTCTAAAGCATTTTATGTGCAGGATGATGATATTGCGTGGTGGATTGATTCTGGGGCCACATGTCATGCATGTAAAGATCGTTGCTGGTTCAAGTCATTTCAATCTGACAATGATGTACTTCACATGGAAAACGAATCAATCGCTCATCTTCTAGGTCGTGGAAGTGTTGTTTTTTTTTTTTTTTTTGGAACAACCACGTGGAAGTGTTGTTTTACAATTCAGTTCTGGAAAGACAGTTACTTTAAATAATGTATTGTATGTACCCGGATTGAGAAAGAATCTGATTTCCAATCCTATATAAAATAAGTGTGGTTACAAATAGGTATTTGAATCCGACAAGTATATCTTATCGAATGGTGGTGTGTTTTCGGATTTGACTATTATAATAATGGTATGTTTATGTTGAATCTCATGAATGTTCATGTTGTTGATAATTCTGCGTGCATGATTAGTTCTAATTCAAGTGATTATAGTTTATGGCATGCTCGACTAGAACATATACATCATATAAGAATGAAGTACATGTCTAAACTGAATTTAATACCTACTTTTGGAAAGTGTATGGAAAAATTTAATACATGTGTGTTGAATAAAATCCCGAGACAACCTTTTAAGACCATAAACATGACATCTTTGAAATTAGAACTAATCCATAGTGATCTTTGTGATTTTCATGCTACACCTTCTTTAGGAAATAAGAAGTAAGTAATCACGTTTATAGATTATGCGTCTAGGTATTGCTATGTTTATCTTTTGCATGCTAAAGATGAGGCCTTAGACAAATTTAAAATCTATAAGACTGAAGTGGAATTACAACAAAATGGTTTAATTAAAACTTTAAGCACTGATAGAGGTGGTGAGTATTATGATCTGATATATTTCCAGTTTGTAGGGATTATTCATAAAACTACAGCTCCTTACACACCAAAACAAAATGGTGTAGCAAAGAGGAAGAATATGTCTCTCAAGAAAATGGTTAATTCCATGATGTCCAACTCTGTTTTGAGTGATGGGTTTTGGGGAGAAGCCATGTTGACGGCTTGCTACATTTTGAATAGAGTTCCTAATAAAAGAGGAACTATGACTGCTTACGAACATTTGTACAAGAAACAACCAAACTTGCATTATTTGCGAGTTTGAGGATGTCAGGCAATTGTAAGACTAACCGAACTCAAAAGGATAACTTTGGGTGAAAGATGTATTGATTGCATCTTTATTGGATATGCTGAGCATTCCAAAGCTTATAGGTTTTATGTGATAGAACCTAATGATTCTATTCCGATTAACACCGTTATAGAATCAAGAGATGCAATATTTGATGAGTCTCGTTTTACATCAGTACCTAGACCAAAGGATGTGATTTCTCATTCAAATAAGACTACTCAAGGAGTACACTTGGAAGAAATTTCAAGTGAGTCACTAGAACCTAGTAGAGGCACTAGAACTAGGACTCCCAAGTTATATGGTTCTGATTTTTAGCTTTACTTAGTTGAAGGATCAAGAGATTGTGTTCAATCACAATTTTCGTACTGTTACAGTATTGACAATGATCCTAGAACCTTTGATGAGGCTATGAAATCTCGTGATGTTGCTTTTTGGAAAGAAGCAGTTCAAGACAATATGAGTTCTATTTTGGAGAATAATACTTGGGTATTGACAGATTTACCACCAGGATGCAAATCTCTAGGTAACAGATGAATCTTCAAGAAGAAGATGAAAGTCGATGGTACAATTGACAAATTTAAAGCTAGATTGGTTATCCAAGGCTTTAAACAAAAGGAGGGCATTGATTATTTCAATACCTATGCTCCCGTTGCTCGTATCACTATGATTAGATCGTTGATAGCACTCGCTGCTACATATGATCCAGTAATTCATCAAATGGATGTCAAAACAACATTTTTGAATGGTGATTTGGAAGAGGAAGTGTATATGAGATAACCAGAAGGATTTGTTATGCTAGGTCAAGAGCATAAGGTGTGCAAGATGGTTAAATCATTGTACGGGGGGAAACAAGCTCCTAAGCAGTGGCATCAGAAGTTTGATGATGTGGTGTTGTCTAATGGTTTTGAGTTAAACCAATCTGAAAAATGTGTATATAGCAAATTTGATCAATTCGGAAAATGTGTGATCATTTTCTTATATGTGGATGACATGTTGATTTTTGGTACCGACCAAGATCAAGTTGATAAAAACAAAAGTATTTTTGTCTTCAAAGCTTTCCATACATGGGAATGGCAGGTGTAATCCTAGGCATAAGGATTAAGAGGGATGATAGAGGTATCACAATTACTCATTCTCATTACATTGAGAAGATTTTGAAAAGGTTCAAGTGTGATACATGTTCTCCCTTGAACACTCCCGTTGATCAGATTGTGAAGCTTATGCCACATTCGGGTAAAGCTGCATCACAACTTGAATACTCTCGAGCAATTAGATCTTTGATGTATGCTATGACTAGCACACACCCCGATATTTCATTCATAGTGGGAAAACTAAGTAGGTTTACTAGTAATTCAAATGCTACTCATTGGCGTGATGTGTTTAGAGTATTCAAGTACTTGAAGGATAAGATGGATTATGGTATCACTTATTCTGGGTTCCATTCAGTTTTAGAAGGATATACGGATGCAAGTTGGATCACCAAAGATCATTCATCTACGACTGGTTGGATATTCCTACTTGGAGGAGGTGCTATATCATGGGCTTCTAAGAAGCAAACGTGCATTACAAATTCAACCATGGAGTCTGAATTTGTAGCTTTGGCCGCAGCTGGTAAGGAAGCTGAATGGTAGAGGAATTTGATACATGAAATTCCTTTGTGGCCAAAGCCAATATCTCATATCTCCATCCGTTGTGACAGTGAATCTACTTTGGCTAAGGCTTATAGCCAAATGTACAATGAAAAGTCTAGACACTTAGGTGTTAGACATAGTATGGTTCGCGAGCTGATTTCAAATGGAGTGATATCCGTAAGCTTTGTTATATCAAAAAAAAATTTGGTGGATCACTTAACGAAATCATTAGCCTGAGACTTAGTGCAAAAGTCGGCTATTGGAGTGGGATTGAAGTCCGTATAAATCTTCCAAAGTGAGACGCCCTATTCCCTTCTAGTACATCGCTGGGAGTTGAATTCAATGAGATAAGCTTCCTTTCTAAAGATTGAAACACATAAAAATTCTGATCCCAAAGTATGTGTTTGGACCTGCAAGTTGAGTTGGGTTAAAGTTACTTTTCTTAATAGTTCTTTTAAAAAATTGCATATGCGGGTGCAAGATGTAAAAGAACTACCTATGTGAGCATGAAGTTTTGCCGCTTCAAGGAGCTTTGGACTTAAGTGTCGTTATGTTCACTAAAAGATTGAGACACATGGCTTATAATAGTGTCAAGTTTATCTTAGAGATATGTAAGAAAATGATGTGTATATTATTTTATAGTTTTCAAATGGGTTGAAGGGTTCAATTCTTTATGAACACCCCGATTCTCGAATTCACGTAAATATTATACTAAGAGGAAATTCAATTCTTCATGGATATTTCCATTTATGCATTAGTTTGTTCTGTTAGTTTAATTATTTTAGTAAATCAAGAATTACACTAAAATAGGGGGTGTGTTGGTGATTTTAGTGTCATCCAACGTTCATTTTAGCTAATTGCGATTTACTTGAATGCAAAAGTTAGCTAGTCATATTTAACAACGGGTTCGGAGAGTGTTGAGTACACGCCCGTACGAGTTAGCTACTAACTGTCGTGTAATTATAGGGGTCAAGGGGGCTGCTCCCCCTTGCGGTGTCCAAGGGGTAGCACCCCTAGTGGGGTCTCGCTCCCATTTGAGCGGGCAGGGGTCGAGGGGGCAACGCCCCTCACGGGGCTCGAGGTAGCGCCCCGAAACCTCAACCGAAAATACACTATCCGTTATGTTAGAAAAGTGTGTTGAGGGAGAATGTGGGTTTATGCTTAATGATAATACTAATCTTAACCCATAACAATAAGTTTTTTGATGATGACACATGCACATAACTAGAGGTGATGGTAGACATCTTGACATAAATATACAAGTTCACTAATCCACATTTACCCTAGCAAAAGACCAAAACCAAACAAAGCTTAAAAAGAAAAATAATCTACACGGTTTGGTCCACGATCGACCGCAGGTCTGACCGTGGAACCCTGCACCCTGGTTTGTGAAACCAGGAGTGCACGGTCGACTCCACGGTTAACCGTGAGTTGACCGCAGAAGGTTCTGTCCGAATTTTCTACAATTTTAGTTCAACCACTTCGGGGCATCTATAATTTATGAAACTTGTTTAAAAATGCTTAGAATAGATGCCTAATTCATATCCAAAAGAGTTTTGGTCACTAGAACGCTAATTTTGATTAATCACACCTAATGACACCTTAATAATGATTTAACCTTGATTAAGGATAATACATAAGTGTTATAGGAAAACATGTACATCTAAAATGTATTTAGACATACTTAGGATGGTCATCAAGTCCTAACCAAGAGTTGCTCATTCCTTGTACATATGTTGGAGATTAATGTATACTTATACATTAATCTTACAAATGCCACTTTGCAAGTAAAACTTACATAGCCTTGATTCAATGCTATGTTATCACTATATGTTTAACCCTAGATTAATTAGTGATCTTTTGCTAGTCATTACATAAATATTACTTGACAACCTGCTATTAATACATGAGTATTATTTAACTATGTGCTAAATGCTAACTTACTAAGTAGTTACTTAATATATATGTGTATGCACTTTGTCTTGCTATGTGCTACAAGTTGGAAAACCATCAACTTGTATTTAGACTACTTCAATATATGCTTATGCTACTTGGATAATGCTTAATGTGTCATAATCTAGTGATCTTAATAGAATGACGAATCATTAACACACATAGGATTTGCTTAAGTCTAGAATCAAGTTTAAGAATAAAGTTTAGACTTGATTAACTTGATATCTTATAACATGCTTAATTGATATTACTTGTTTCACTTGTTAAGACATCATGAACACACTTAATTAATTCACAAACAAGCTTAAAGTTGAATATTAATGTGCTTTGTGATTAAGTGGATTGTTGTCATCAATCACATGTTGACCAACCAATAGAACTTTAGCAAATATGTTAATTACAAACAAAAGATTATGACAAAACTGAGATTGCCTCAAATGATTAGCATGACTTGTATCCAAGAATGTTAGTGTAACGACCCGCACTTTTCCGATCGTTCTATACTTATGAGATTAATATTTACATAAATTAAACCTTACCAACATGATAAGCAATCCAAATTGTTGAGACTTATGTTTTTGAAAAGAGTTTTACACAACGTTTGACCGTCTAGTTTGACCGATGATATCACGAACTATACAATATATGATAATTATACATACATATTTAACATGATCTAAGGATGTTTTAATATCTCATTTTGTATTAATAACAAAAAGTCATAAGTATATTTTGAAACTACTAACTTAAGTTTTCAAAACAATAACCTACGTAACGTTATTTGACATAAATACTGATGATTTATAATGTTTATACATATATCTTATAAGTAATGTATTTAATCATTTTTAAAGGGCTTTTATACATAAAACAATATAAGTATATTTACAAAAGATAGTTATATTTGAATTCTCGTTCCGTTTCCTCAATAATCCTATACATATATCTAGGGTACTATACACAGCTTCTAGAAGTATTTACTATTGGTATATACTAATAGAAATCTTCAATTATTGGAATAATATGTCATTCATGACATAATAAATTTTAACTTATCTTAGATATTTTCACTAAAAACCAAATTTTCAAGCCTATAAATAAGCACCATTTCTAACTCATTTTTACACATTCATTTTCCAAATTTTACTTCCAATTTTCACACACACTTGCAAGAACTCTCTCAACTTTTATTTTACTACTTCTTTCCAGCAACTTTACATTTTAAACTTGAGGTAAAAACTCTACTTCAACTCTTTTTCAATTCATATATTTAAAGCTATATATATAAGAGTTTATAAACTAGAACATAGTTTGAATGATTTCAAACTTGTTCGCAAACTAAATAGATCCTTCTAACTTAACTTTTAAAATACTTCAAGACCTGTAACATATCTTAATTATATGCTAACTTAACAAGGTATAACTTGGTTTTTCAAAGAACACCTTAAAAACTGAATTTACGACGTCGGAGTGCAACCGGGGGCTGTTTTGGATTGGATAATTAAAAACCATCTTAAACTTTGAATTGGAGGTTTATTTTCTGGAAAAATGATTTTTACTATGAATATGATAACACATAAAAATTTCATGATTTAACTCAAAGTATAAGTATTTTTAGAAAAATAATCATTTGAGGTTGTTTACATGATGGAAAATGATTAACTTCATAAGTTTCACTAAAGTTTGACCTATGCCGTGTGATTTTGAATACAAACTAAGGTATTTACAGTTCATAGTCTTAAAGAGGGACTCGATCCAAGGAGATGGCAAGTTGAATCAACGAAAACGGAGTTGTAACGAAGAAACTATGACCGAAACAAAATCGGATATCCAAGACTAGTTTAGCCACGAAAATAATTGGGAAAAAATTAAATAAATCACATCTTTTTAAGTTAACATGATATTTTATATATATGTACTTATAATTCAATTTTATATGGTTCAGGATCACCCGTAAACAACACGAGAAGATTAATCATAAGATCCCATGATTGTACGCAACACGTCATTTGACAACACCGGTACTTTATGTACGCAACACGTCATTTGACAACACCGGTACCATGGGTCAAGATTAATCTCGACCAATACATATACGATGGGGGTTTTTATTTATTTCATTGGGGGTTTGTTAAACACCTAAAAATGAACCATTAAAATTGAATTACTAACATCGGACTGCTAACTACGGACTAAGAAATTATTAAAACTATTAAAAGTATAAAAAGTATATATATGTGACGATTGTTTAAAATAGAAATATATTGATAAACTATATATGGATAGGTTCGTGATATTAATCGGAGACCAAGTCGAAATTACATATCTTCAAGACGAAAGTGAGTATATAGTCCCACTTTTAAACTCTAAATATTTCGGGATGAGAATACATGTATTTTATGTTTTACGTTATGGACACAAGTAACTGAAAAATATATTCTACGTTGAGTTGTACCACTGGCATACTTCCCTGTAGCTTGGTAACTAATATTTACAGCGGTATTGTAAACGCGAATCCTGTTGATAGATCTATCGGGCCTGACAACCCCAACCGGACTGGACGACCAGTATTCAACGGTTGCACAGTACTTCGTTTCGTGACTACACTTGGTACGGTGTAGTAAGATTTCATAATAAAGGGAATATGCGACGTGATTAAATGTTAAGTATGGTTACCAAGTGCTCAACCACTTAGAATATTTTTATTTAACTGTTTATATATGAAATCTTGTGGTCTATATATATATTGCTGCCGGCACTAAACCTATATCTCACCAACTTTATGTTGACGTTTTAAACATGTTTATTCTCAGGTGATAATTAGAAGTTTCCGCTGCATTATGTTGAATTTGAGCAGGATCTTGCGTACGCATATTTGTGTCAAAAATAAAACTGCATACCCGAGGATCTGTGTTGTAATATATGCTAGAAACCGTGTTGTTATCATTATATGTAAAGTTTGTAAGTCGAAGATTATCGCTAAACGATAATCATTTTTATGTTGTCCAAAGCTTGTAACAAAAATAAGAATCATGGTTTGTAATGTATAATATATGCAGTTTTTTCTTTTAAAAATGTCGCATATAGAGGTCAATACCTCGCAATGAAATCATACGTTATCTAACTCATTCTTAGGGTTTAGGACGGGTTATGACATGTGGTATCAGAGCGGTGGTCTTAGCGAACCAGGTTTGCATTAGTGTGTCTAACTGATAAGTCGTTAGGATACATTAGTAAGTCTGGACTTTGACCGGGTCTGATTTCAAAAACCATTGCTTATCACTGTTGGTTAAAATTTATATGTAAATATTATGTAGTACTAATGAGTTAGTTGTGGTGTGATAGATGTCGGGCTCAAAACTTGTTATCACATTCAGCGACTCCGAACCAGAATCTTCAGATGGTGTTCCAGTCATTAACCTATACGATGACGAAAATAATATCTTTGGGGAAGACTCACAAATTCCGGATGAACCGACTATAGAGAACCCGGAAAGTGAACCCGAGGAGGAAAGTGAACCCGAGGAGGAAAGTGAACCCGAGGAGGAAAGTGAACCCGAGGAAGAAATACAGGAAATTACAAAAGACGAGTTCGAACTAGGAAAGAAACGAAAGGCTAATGAATTAGAAAATTCAAATCCCGAGTTTAGTAAGGATGATGTGGCACCAACTCCACTAGACACTACCACCCCTATTCCCGCTATTCCTATTCGTGCTGTCCCGGCATCCAGTTCTTCAGCCCCACAGCCAAAATATAGGCAGACAGCTAGGATAAGCGTTAGGCCATTCCTTGAACCTAAACGTCCTAGAAAATAGACCAAACGATGCGCTGCCGTATTAAACCATGGGATCATATAATGTTTTGTATAATATTATTAGTGTGGTTTGCTTAATGTTCGATATAAGATAAGCATATGTAAAATAGTGAAGTGTGAAATGCAATAATTTTCCATGGTTAAGTATTATTTAGATGGTAGTAATTGATTCTGTACTAAGCTATTAAGTATGGACATTAACGGGTAGGTACTACCCTAGATATAATTATAAAACGCTAATAAGAAGAAAAGGCTTTTATAATAATACCTGGTTCATATTATTAATAAGCTATAATGTACTGTAAATATACACTACATCTATAATATTCCATGTGAATAATTATTTTCTTTTCATTCTTATAGAAGAATATGGCGCGATTGAACCGAATGACGGAACAAGAAATCCAGGAACTCATCAATCAGCGAGTGAACGACAGAATGTTATGGGTCGAGGCTGCAAGAGGTGCTGCAGTTAACCCAAATCCTCGTGTGGGGTGCACTTACAAAACTTTTCAAGCTTGCAAGCCCTCATCATTCAGTGGAACAGAAGGACCGATCGGTTTAACCCGGTGGATAGAAAAGATGGAAACTGTGTTCAAAATCAGTGGTTGTGTTGAAAAGGACATGACCAAATACGCATCGTGCACTTTACAAGATAGTGCACTCACGTGGTGGAAAAATTATGTGAAGGCTGTAGGAGGAGATGTAGCTTATGATACTCCGTGGGAAGAATTCAAAACAATGTTAATCAATGAATATTGTCCAAGGAACGAGGTTAGGAAGTTGGAAGATGAGTTACGAAGTCTGAAGGTTATTGGTACTGAAATCACCAACTACAATCAGCGATTCATGGAATTAGTTTTGCTATGTCCTGAATTGGTTCCAACCGAAGAACGGAAGATTGAAATGTACAAAGATGGTTTGCCCAAAAAGGTCAAGGCAAATGTTACAGCATCGAAACCTAAGACAATTCATGAAGCTATAACCATGGCAAACGAGCTAATGGATCAGGTCATTTTGGATAAGAAAGCATTCAATACTGATGTGAAGGTATCAGGTAACAAGAGAAAGTGGAATGGAAGCTATGATCGAGGTAATCAACAACAAACTTTTAAGAAACAAGAAACCCCGAAAGGTGCGGGTAGTGGTTCAGGTTTTGGTTACAAAGGACAAAGTCCTTTATGCAACCGATGCCATAAACATCACTCTGGTTACTGTAATGTGGTATGCAACAAATGTAATCGAAAGGGTCATCTTGCTGAAGATTGTAGGGCTCTCGTTATAAATACAAATGGTACCAAGACTCCTGCCACCAATGCAAATAGAACTGCTTTGGCTACCATTACTTGTTATGGGTGTGGAAAACAAGGTCACTATAAGAGCCAGTGCCCGAATCCAGAGAAAAATATCGGACCTGCACGAGGGAGAGCATTTGTTATTAATGCTAGAGAGGCGTGTGAAGACCCGGAGCTTGTTACGGGTACGTTTACCATTAATAACTTATCCGCATCTATTATATTTGATACTGGTGCCGATAGAAGTTACGTGAGTAGAGGCTTTTACGCTAAATTGAATTGTTCATCATTACCTCTAGATGCTAAGTACATGATTGAGTTAGCTAATGGTAAACTAATTAAAGCCGATAAAATTTGCCGTGATTGTAAAATAAATTTAGCCGGAGAAACATTTAAAATTGACTTAATACCCGTAGAATTAGGAAGTTTTGATGTAATAGTCGGCATGGACTGGATGTCCAAAGTAGGAGCTGAAGTTGTGTGTGCCAAGAAGGCAATTCGCATTCCTTGTAAGGATAGAATGCCGGTGATGATTTATGGAGAGAAGGGTAACTCAAAGCTAAAACTCATTAGTTATTTGAAAGCTCAAAAGTGCTTGAAGAAAGGGTGCTATGCTATCTTAGCACATGTTAATAAAGTCGAAAAGAAAGAAAAAGAGAAGTGCATCAACGACGTGCCTGTGGCAAGAGATTTTCCTGAAGTTTTTCCGGAAGAGTTGCCGGGATTACCTCCATTTAGATCTGTAGAATTTCAAATAGATTTAGTACCAGGAGCTGCACCAGTGGCTCGTGCTCCATATAGACTTGCACCGTCCGAGTTAAAAGAACTTCAAAGTCAGTTAAAAGAATTACTAGACCGTGGATTCATACGACCAAGTACTTCACCGTGGGGAGCTCCAATTTTGTTCGTCAAGAAGAAAGACGGATCTTTCCGAATGTGTATAGATTATCGTGAATTAAATAAGTTAACTATCAAGAATCGGTATCCACTACCGAGAATTGACGACTTATTTGATCAACTCCAAGGATCATGTGTGTACTCAAAAATTGACTTAAGGTCGGGCTATCATCAATTACGTGTCAAAGAAGAAGATATACTGAAAACTGCTTTTCGGACACGCTACGGTCATTACGAATTTTTGGTCATGCCGTTTGGATTGACGAATGCGCCAGCTGTATTCATGGACCTCATGAATCGAGTTTGTAGTCCATATTTAGATAAGTTTGTTATCGTTTTCATTGATGATATTCTTATCTATTCCAAGAGTGAGCAAGAGCATGAGCAGCATTTAAGGTTGATATTAGAGTTGTTGAGAAAAGAACAGCTATATGCTAAATTTTCTAAATGTGCTTTCTGGTTGAAAGAAGTGCAATTTCTTGGCCACGTTGTTAGTAGCAAAGGAATTCAGGTTGATCCAGCAAAAATTGAAGCCATTGAAAAATGGGAGACTCCTAAGACACCAATGCAGATACGCCAATTTTTGGGTTTAGCCGGTTATTATAGAAGGTTTATTCAAGATTTTTCCCGAATAGCTAAGCCGTTGACAGCATTAACGCAAAAAGGGAAGAAATACGAATGGACCTCGGAGCAGGAGAACGCATTTCAATTACTGAAGAAGAAGTTAACTACGGCGCCTATTTTATCGTTACCTGAAGGGAACGATGATTTTGAAATATATTGTGACGCTTCGCGACAAGGTTTTGGTTGTGTTCTTATGCAACGAAAGAAAGTTATTGCATACGCATCTCGATAATTGAAGATTCACGAGCGGAATTATACGACGCATGATCTAGAACTGAGAGCAGTCGTGTTTGCGTTAAAGATATGGAGACACTACTTATATGGGGTTAGATGCACTGTGTTTACTGATCATAAAAGTCTTCAACATATTTTCGATCAGAAACAGCTGAACATGAGGCAACGTAGGTGGGTCGAGCTGATAAACGACTACGATTGTGAGATTCGCTATCATCCCGGGAAAGCGAATGTAGTGGCTGACGCATTAAGCAGAAAGGAACGAGAACCAATTCGAGTACGAGCGATGAACATAAAAATTCGCATGAATCTCAACTCACAAATCAAAGAAGTTCAACGAGAAGCACTTACTAAAGAAAATATAGGAAATGAAATAATGAAGAAGTATGAGAAGCAACTCGTTATGCGGGAAGATGGAATTCGATATTTTGCAAATCGTATTTGGGTACCGAAGTTGGGTGGATTAAGGAAGTTGATATTGAACGAGGCACATAAGACAAGATATTCGATACATCCTGGAGTTGGAAAGATGTACCAAGATCTTAAGACGCATTATTGGTGGCCTAATTTGAAGACAGACGTTGCAACATATGTTGGGGAATGTTTAACTTGTTCCAAAGTCAAAGCAGAACACCAGAAGCCGTCAGGGTTACTTCAACAACCAGAAATTCCAGAATGGAAATGGGACGGTATTACCATGGATTTCATCACGAAGTTACCAAAGACTGCCTGGGGATACGACACCATTTGGGTGATTGTTGATCGTCTTACCAAATCTGCCCATTTCTTGCCTATAAAGGAAACGGATAGAATGGAGAAACTATTACGATTGTATATAAAGGAAATTGTTTCAAGGCATGGAATACCTATTTCCATTATATCCGATCGTGATAGTAGATTTACCTCAAAGTTCTGGCAATCACTGCAGGAGGCACTAGGAACTCGTTTAGATATGAGTACCGCATATCATCCGCAAACCGACGGGCAGAGTGAAAGAACGATTCAGACTCTTGAAGACATGCTCAGGGCATGTGTGATCGATTTTGGAAACGGATGGGATAAGTATCTACCGTTAGCAGAATTTTCGTATAATAATAGTTATCATGCAAGCATTAAAGCTGCACCATTCGAAGCATTGTATGGAAGGAAGTGTAGATCTCCTATCTGTTGGAATGAAGTAGGAGATCGACAATTAACTGGTCCCGAGATCATACATGAAACTACTGAAAAGATAGTACAAATCAAAGAGAGATTGAAAACAGCCCGTAGTCGCCAAAAGAGCTACGCCGATGTCCGAAGGAAACCATTAGAGTTTCAGATCGGTGACATGGTTATGCTAAAGGTGTCACCTTGGAAAGGTGTAATACGTTTCGGTAAAAGAGGTAAACTGAACCCAAGATATGTAGGCCCGTTCAAGATCATCGAACGCATTGGACCGGTAGCTTATCGACTCGAGTTACCGCAACAACTCGCCGGAGTACACAATACCTTTCACGTCTCAAACCTTAAGAAGTGTCTTGCAAAGGAAGACCTCACCATTCCTCTTGAAGAAATCCATGTCGACGAGAAACTACAATTCATCGAAGAACCAATCGAAATCATGGACCGTGAAGTTAAACAGCTCAAGCAGAGCAACATACCGATCGTTAAGGTTCGTTGGAATGCTCGAAGAGGTCCCGAGTTTACTTGGGAACGAGAGGATCAGATGAAACAAAAGTATCCACACTTGTTTCTCGATGACGCAAAATAGGTACAATTTTAAAATTTCGGGACGAAATTTATTTAACGGGTAGGTACTGTAACGACCCGCACTTTTCCGATCGTTCTATACTTATGAGATTAATATTTACATAAATTAAACCTTACCAACATGATAAGCAATCCAAATTGTTGAGACTTATGTTTTTGAAAAGAGTTTTACACAACGTTTGACCGTCTAGTTTGACCGATGATATCACGAACTATACAATATATGATAATTATACATACATATTTAACATGATCTAAGGATGTTTTAATATCTCATTTTGTATTAATAACAAAAAGTCATAAGTATATTTTGAAACTACTAACTTAAGTTTTCAAAACAATAACCTACGTAACGTTATTTGACATAAATACTGATGATTTATAATGTTTATACATATATCTTATAAGTAATGTATTTAATCATTTTTAAAGGGCTTTTATACATAAAACAATATAAGTATATTTACAAAAGATAGTTATATTTGAATTCTCGTTCCGTTTCCTCAATAATCCTATACGTATATCTAGGGTACTATACACAGCTTCTAGAAGTATTTACTATTGGTATATACCAATAGAAATCTTCAATTATTGGAATAATATGTTATTCATGACATAATAAATTTTAACTTATCTTAGATATTTTCACTAAAAACCAAATTTTCAAGCCTATAAATAAGCACCATTTCTAACTCATTTTTACACATTCATTTTCCAAATTTTACTTCCAATTTTCACACACACTTGCAAGAACTCTCTCAACTTTTATTTTACTACTTCTTTCCAGCAACTTTACATTTTAAACTTGAGGTAAAAACTCTACTTCAACTCTTTTTCAATTCATATATTTAAAGCTATATATATAAGAGTTTATAAACTAGAACATAGTTTGAATGATTTCAAACTTGTTCGCAAACTAAATAGATCCTTCTAACTTAACTTTTAAAATACTTCAAGACCTGTAACATATCTTAATTATATGCTAACTTAACAAGGTATAACTTGGTTTTTCAAAGAACACCTTAAAAACTGAATTTACGACGTCGGAGTGCAACCGGGGGCTGTTTTGGGTTGGATAATTAAAAACCATCTTAAACTTTGAATTGGAGGTTTATTTTCTGGAAAAATGATTTTTACTATGAATATGATAACACATAAAAATTTCATGATTTAACTCAAAGTATAAGTATTTTTAGAAAAATAATCATTTGAGGTTGTTTACATGATGGAAAATGATTAACTTCATAAGTTTCACTAAAGTTTGACCTATGCCGTGTGATTTTGAATACAAACTAAGGTATTTACAGTTCATAGTCTTAAAGAGGGACTCGATCCAAGGAGATGGCAAGTTGAATCAACGAAAACGGAGTTGTAACGAAGAAACTATGACCGAAACAAAATCGGATATCCAAGACTAGTTTAGCCACGAAAATAATTGGGAAAAAATTAAATAAATCACATCTTTTTAAGTTAACATGATATTTTATATATATGTACTTATAATTCAATTTTATATGGTTCAGGATCACCCGTAAACAACACGAGAAGATTAATCATAAGATCCCATGATTGTACGCAACACGTCATTTGACAACACCGGTACTTTATGTACGCAACACGTCATTTGACAACACCGGTACCATGGGTCAAGATTAATCTCGACCAATACATATACGATGGGGGTTTTTATTTATTTCATTGGGGGTTTATTAAACACCTAAAAATGAACCATTAAAATTGAATTACTAACATCGGACTGCTAACTACGGACTAAGAAATTATTAAAACTATTAAAAGTATAAAAAGTATATATATGTGACGATTGTTTAAAATAGAAATATATTGATAAACTATATATGGATAGGTTCGTGATATTAATCGGAGACCAAGTCGAAATTACATATCTTCAAGACGAAAGTGAGTATATAGTCCCACTTTTAAACTCTAAATATTTCGGGATGAGAATACATGTATTTTATGTTTTACGTTATGGACACAAGTAACTGAAAAATATATTCTACGTTGAGTTGTACCACTGGCATACTTCCCTGTAGCTTGGTAACTAATATTTACAGCGGTATTGTAAACGCGAATCCTGTTGATAGATCTATCGGGCCTGACAACCCCAACCGGACTGGACGACCAGTATTCAACGGTTGCACAGTACTTCGTTTCGTGACTACACTTGGTACGGTGTAGTAAGATTTCATAATAAAGGGAATATGCGACGTGATTAAATGTTAAGTATGGTTACCAAGTGCTCAACCACTTAGAATATTTTTATTTAACTGTTTATATATGAAATCTTGTGGTCTATATATATATTGCTGCCGGCACTAAACCTATATCTCACCAACTTTATGTTGACGTTTTAAACATGTTTATTCTCAGGTGATAATTAGAAGTTTCCGCTGCATTATGTTGAATTTGAGCAGGATCTTGCGTACGCATATTTGTGTCAAAAATAAAACTGCATACCCGAGGATCTGTGTTGTAAAATATGCTAGAAACCGTGTTGTTATCATTATATGTAAAGTTTGTAAGTCGAAGATTATCGCTAAACGATAATCATTTTTATGTTGTCCAAAGCTTGTAACAAAAATAAGAATCATGGTTTGTAATGTATAATATATGCAGTTTTTTCTTTTAAAAATGTCGCATATAGAGGTCAATACCTCGCAATGAAATCATACGTTATCTAACTCGTTCTTAGGGTTTAGGACGGGTTATGACAGTTAGACTTACCACTTTGAACATGACAAGTCACTATCAAGGCAATACATGCAAAGCAAATGAATACTTTATGCGTATAGTACTTGTATAGGATGTTGGGTATCTTTTACAAGTATTAAATGAAGTAAGAGTTCAAAGATTCAAGTTCAAAACTGATTCAAACGGCTATACAATGGATAGAAGTTTTGGACTGGACCATGGTCGACCGTGGTCCCAGCCTCAGCAACGGCTATATTTTTATCTCTCAGTATAAATAGCAAGACTTGGAGAACTTGGAAGACTTGGACCTCTTGCATGTTTCAACTCAAAATCATCAGAGAATCACAAGAACATAACTCATATACATGTGTTTGTGATTAGCAAGAGAAGTTCTATAATCTCGTAGATTATACTATCAAATTACTATCTTTGTGAGTTTACATAGTGTTGTATTAATCCTTAGAATTGTCTTAGGATTGTCATCACTAGAAAGGGTGAGTCTTGTACTTTGTAACTAGAAACATATGCTAGCTTAGCTATCATAATCCTTGAAGGGAACTAGGGAGTTGATTAATTTCATTAGGGATTAATACTTGTCCAAGGTGAAGACAAGTTGATCTAAGTTAGAGGTAATTTTTCAAAGGGATAGAATGATTAAGTTTGTTGTCTAAGGAGAAGTAAAAGACTTGTAAATCGGATCTCCACCGAATTTGGAGAAAGGTGCTTAGTGAAGCAAAACTCCCAATTAGTGAATCGAGGAGTGGATTAAGGTGGATTAGTTAACATCCACCCGAACCACTATAAATCCTTTTGTTTGTGTTCTTTACTTTACATTTCGCATTACTACAAACATAAGCACTACACACATTAGTTTGAGTTGACTAAGTTAAATAAGGATTGTTCAAATCTTGTTGGTCATCGAAAAAGTATTAAAAATCGTATCAAGTAACTATTCACCCCCTCTAGTTACTTACAAAGTGCATTCCAACGGATTCCAGCCAAGTGTTATACCTTTTGGTATAACAGTTTTTCCCGCTCAACTTGAAAGGTTACATCCTTTCAAAATACAACTGCCGAATATATCAGTTTTCTCAATTTCAATTTTGATATTCTGCATTCATAGAACAACAGAAACACACAAAAAATCTCTCTGATAATTTGATTAGTGATTTCATTGTCAAAAACACTAATTGCGTTCTTTTCTTATCCCTGTAAAGATTTCGTAAAACCAAGGCAATCGTTGGGTCAAAATACTTTATAGAGAAAGTGAATACACGATTCAAGAATCAATCCGGACAGTCAAATCATACGTTATTTCTAACACTTATGGGACTTAGATGCCCCTTACACGGGTATAGGGGGCAATGTCCAAACTGTTTTAGTATACGTCATTATAGACCGACTGTCAAAATATAAATAATATTTCTCACCACCACAATGAGAAATGGTATAGTGTAAAAAATGAAAGGTTATATACTTTCATTTCCCACCGCCATTGAATAGACCGAATTTCTCCTTATATATGAAAAATTGCTTTCATAAGAACATACTAATTTATATACAAACTCTAACATTCTACTTTATTATTTTATTGCTTAGAAATGGACTACAAATTGTAAGCGGTGGAATGGATTAGTACATATTGCATTTGGAGAAACCGTAATAATATGATTTTTCACGGTAAATTGTGGAATCTTCCGGTAGCTCTAAATGAATTTCAAGCTAAGTCATTCGAGTGGATATCGCGAAGATCGGGAGGAAAGAAAATAGATTGGCTAATTTGGTTGAGTAATCCAAATATCTACTTTACATTGTAACGATTGTTGGGTTGCTCTCTTCGTAACTCTTGTATGTAATTTCTTGTTTCGGGCTTGGCCATCATTTCATGTAAATGGTCATTGTCCTTGTATTATATCTCGTTGATTACTATATTTTTTGCTTTTCAACAAAATAAAAAATAAAAAAATAAATTGTAATTCTTGTCTTATCTTAATATCAATTTTGTAATTTTGTAAACTAAGACAAGTAAAGAATCGCTATATACATTATTGAGAAAATGTTTTATAATTGGGAGATTTAAAATTATCAATTACAACCTCATTCTCTAACACGGTATGAAATCAATAAATTCTAACTATTACTTCTCTTAACAAGATCAAGATTGTGACACATCATTTTATAAGAACGTATTTGTTAAAATTTTGTAATTTGTAATATTTTTCTCGGTCTATAGTTTATCAATCAATCATATATAGAATAATAATTTAAACTCTATTATTAGGTGTGCTATAAACATTGCTCGTCCTTTTAAAATCGCCAAACATATGGGGCTATTCAAGAGGGAAAGTAAACGAAAAAGAGATTTTTTTTATCTAGTTATTTTTTAAAAATTAGTTATGAATGTCAAGATAAGATGAAAATATGAACTTAAAAAAAAAGTAGTGATAAATGTTATTATTTTAAGCAGAAAATGCTCAAAGGATAACATTCATAATGATGAATGTTATATCTAACGTCATCGAGAATAACATTCATCATTCTTCGAACGGTCTCCTGTTAAAATAATAACATTTATCACAAAGTATATTTTTTGAATTATAATAATTTCAATTGATCTTAATGTTTTTTAATTTTTTGAAAAAGAAAGTAAAATTTTTTTTACTTGTCCCATTTCCTCCTAAAACCTACTACCTCCGTCTCATTCCAATAGGCTAGTATTCCATTTTGGGTTGTCCCATTCTGATAGTTCACTTCCATAGATAGAAAGGAAAGATGATATTTCATTGGTGGATTTGGAGATAGAAGATATTTCATTGGTGGAGAAATGAAGTTAGTGGAATTTTCTAAAACTGCGTGTTTTTTGTCTGTGGACTATTGGAATGAGACGGAGGTAGTACTTCATATATTATATATATATATATATATATATATATATATATATATATATATATATATATATATATATATATATATATATATATAATGAAATTTAGAGTTGTAATTAGTTTTCAAGAAAATATATTTAAGATTAATTATTACTCCGATTTAAATAGGTAAAGAAAATCAGGTTACTGGGTTCTTAAGTTTGTTGTAAACAAATATACTTCGTGTGCACACTCTCGAACAGTTGGTACGTGTGGATTAAGAGATCGTGTTATGGTCGCAATAAATATAAATATAATTTATTAATTCTCATGTACGTCAGTACGTGTATCTCACGTCAGCAGTATAACATACTCCATAACTACTATAACATACACTGACATAAGTCTCAAATTAGAATTATATACTCTTAATTGACTCGTAAAAAACAATTAAAAGATACTCCGTAACTTGACTATTGCGTAATCTGAATAAAATATTTGACCTTATGTTACCATTCAATAAAAATATTTGATGTATATATTACCATTCACAATTGGTAACACATATCCTTTAATGTGTGTTGGTCGTCCCTTTTATATATAAAAAAATTAGTTTCATATCCCAAAATGCAAAAAGTGGATTAGTTGTTCATTTTTCTGCTATTAACCAAGTATAATTGTACTCTTATATACTCCAATAACATATATAATTGAATTTAAATATACTATAATTTTAAGCCAAACATATAATTGGAAAACGTATCGATATGTAGTTCGATCATGCATAAAAATTGTTACTGAAAAGGAAAGCAATGTGGGGTGGGGGACTAAAATTCATAATCTTCCGTGCAAGAAACATACATATAATAATGGCGATATGGACTGCCAAACACAAAAAATCTGGCTTCATTTACTAACTTTTCATATAGCGTGAACCAAACAAAAGATATAAATAGTAAAACTTATAGATAAGTTATGTCACGTAACAAATTATACTTGCCTTTGAAATGTAATTATAAATTATAATTGCATTCATTTCGTTAGTCTATATTCTACATCTTCTATGATAGTTAATTTTTAATTTTTTATATAGTACTAATATCAATAAAATGATAATAGTTTAATCTACTTCTTAAGTCGACTTGGACCACTCCATATCTTAACAGTCCTTAACAGAACTTCTCTTTTCCATATTCGCACAAAAAAATTTAACATTACTTTAACTAAACATTCCATGTCTATCACTATAATATACTTGTAAAATATAATATGTACAAATAATGAAGCAAATGGTACAAAATAAAAAAATACGAGACCCAGCTCGACTCGTTGGAGGACTCGGTGACTATCCACTTAACAAAGTGGTGCATATCTTTGTTAGCACTTGGCGATTGTTGACGAGTGTTTTGACACCCACATAGGAAGTGCTCTTGAGTCTTGATGTTAGTGGTACAAAAATTACAGATGTCGTTTTACCTTCTTACAACGCAAAACCCATTTATTTTACATAAAAAGATAGATGACAATGAAATTAATCACATCACAATCTAGTTTAAATCAAAACACCAATAAATGGGGTGGAAATTAAATCAAGGTAATGTAATCCTATAAGTTGTCTAAAAACACCCTTTCAAACCCATCTCCATCATCACATCTATCCAGATAAAACATTCTCCATCAAAACCAAATTCTATACTTCTAACCATATCTCAAATATATTTCGATTCCTCATGAAATCAAGTATTGTAATAAATTAAACATAGATAAATACCTAATAACAGAAACCTGAACCACCACCCCCGCAAAACGAAACTGGTCAAAATCAGAGTTTTTTATCCGGGAAATTAATTTATGTCGCATTTAAGCTAATAGAATTATAGTGTTAAGACTATGCTGATGGATCCATAATGAAAAGACAACAATCTTGATTAAAAGATGTCTTGAATGAATAAGCGACTCAAAAACCATTTAACGACGAGCCAAACAAACAGACCTAAAACAATTCTCAAAATCACTGATTGAGATTCAAGCTTACAAATAATATACACAGTCCTTTCTTAGTCCAGTCATCCCAAAGTTAGTCGAACAATTTTACTGCATAGAAGATTTTCAGTAGAAATATATTAGACGAAATGTGAAAAACCATATGATCACAAAACATGTTAGTTAAAGCCAACACTTTTTGTTTATATTTTTCAATTTGTAGGTCACAAAAAAGGGAATTACAATGATAACTTCCCTAATCATAGAGATAACGACTTCAACCCATTCATAAGAAAACATATCGGATCATGGTAAAGTATATAGATAATGTGTCAAAGGGTTTAATGGTGCGAAACAGTGATCAAAAAGTGGAGTCAATAGTTGCTAAAAATGTAATTATAAAATGCATAAGACCTCCAAAATCATACATTAAAAAAAGTTTTACTAAAAATTACATCTTTATGATCACTTTTTTTAAAATAATCATTTACAATATCTCACAAATATGTAAAATTAGGTGATGCCGGGTCAAACTACAGCCAAATATATCAAATAAAACTCATACTATCAAAACATCAAATGGTTTAACGAGTATAGGAATGTGATTATGGATTAATTACCTCAGTATCTTTAGCCCCTTCAGTGATTTCCATTTTCTGGTCTTCTGCAAAGACAATACACAGTAGTAAATAAATAGCATAAAATTTCATTTCGTTATTATATCAAAATGATGGCAATTTCAGTGATCTTTTGAGTAACACATGATGTACGTTCACAATATGTAAGAATATTAAGAAAACGTATTAATAAGTTCTTATTATCCAAGTTACAAGACTGACAATTGAAATTAGCATGCTGAAATGAATAAATGAGTTTTTAGTACTAAAGTCCAAGAAGACTGACTCAACAAATATAAAAGGTCGGGCGCATGCTGAACTGATTTAGGGGAAGAATGAGTTAAAAATGAAACAGGTCCCATGTAATTTCAATGCATAGAACACGAACCATCTTATTCACAAAAAACAAGATTATAATTAATTAGTAGTATAATTGAGACTACCTATAAAAAACATTATTTAACACTAGAAGTATTTTAAGGTTAGCCAAGCTTGAATCAGCCCGTACCGAATAGAATACCCGTTTGACCCATTACTGGACCCGACCAGATTGCCAACTCCACCAGTGATTCATATGTTCAGATGTCTATCCTAAGTTTCTTCAGGCACAAATTGGTTAAGCATGTAAAATTGAGGTTGTGAGTTTGAGTTTCGTTGTGGATAAAAAGGGTGCGTGCGTGTCTTTGTTGTTCCAAAATATATATATATATATATATATATATATATATATATATATATATATATATATATATATATATATAGTGGTAGGATCAAGGGGGAAGTAACCAATCGGGGGGAAGCGGGGGAAGCAAAACTTTTTTTTTTTTCGTTTTTTGAAAAAACTTTGTTCACGAACATTATAGATTGGATAAAAATATTAACATTTAATAAAGACACTTTGTGATAAATGTTTTTATTTTGGCGGGAAAACGCTCGAAGAGTTAATATATAACAATTATCGTGTTTTTCGAGCGTATGTTGAGGTTTTAGATATTAGGGTTTATATATTAGAGTTTAGATATTAGGGTTTAGAAGTTTAGGGTTTAGATTTAGGATTTAGATTGAGTTTTTAACACGAACGGTTTAGGGTTTAGGGACTAAACCCTAAACTCTAACTCGGGCTAAATATTACTTCACAAAACATGAAGAAAAAAAAAGTTAACATTCTTCACAATCAATATTATCTTAATTGTTATTTTTGTCGATCGCTTTCCCGCCTAAATAATAACATTCATCACGAAGTGTCTTTTTTAAATATTCATATTTTCGTGTGATCTTGATGTCTGAAAAAAAAAATTCCAAAACAACGAAAATTTTTTTTTTACTTCCCCCGATTGGTTACTTCCCCATCATTGATCCTACCCCTATATATATTGGTCGTGAAGAATGTTACCGTTTTTTTTTTATATTTTGTGAAGCAAAATTTAGCCCGAATTAGGGTTTAGGGTTTGGTGTTTAGGGACTAAACCCAAAACCCCAAACCCTAAACCCTAAACCCTAAACCCCAAACTCTAAACCGTTCGTGTTAAAAACTCAATCTAAATCCTAAATCTAAACCCTAAACCCTAAATTTCTAAACCCTAATATCTAAACCCTATGAACCCTAATATCTAAACCCTAACATCTAAAACCTTAAGATACGCTCGAAAAACACGATAATTGTTATATATTACTTCTTCGAGCGTTTTCCCGCCAAAATAAAAACATTTATCACAAAGTGTCTTTATTAAATGTTCATATTTTCATCCAATCTATAATGTTCGTGAACAAAGTTTTTTCAAAAAACGAAAAAAAAGAGTTTTTGCTTCCCCCCGCTTCCTCCCGACTGGTTACTTCCCCCTTGATCCTACCACTATATATATATATATATATATATAGTCATGAGGGAAGCACTTTTTGGGGGAAGTGGGGGGAAGTAAATTTTCTTCGTTTTTTTCGAAACTTTTTTTCAGGCATCAAGATCACATGAAAATATGAACATTTAAAAATGAAACTTTGTGATGAATGTTATTATTTTGGCGGGAAAACGCTCGAAGAAAAAAAATGAAAACATGCATCATGAGTAATATTATTCATCTGAGTTTTTTTTAGCGTTTAAAAATTAATGTTTAGTAATTAGGGTTTAGAAATTTTGGTTCAAAAGTTAGGGTTTAGAAATTAGGGTTTAGGGTTTAGAAATTAGGGTTTAAGGTTAAGAAATTAGGGTTTAGATTGAATTTTTAACACGAACGGTTTAGAGTTTTGGGTTTTGGGTTTAGGGAACCCAAAACACTAAACTCTAACCTCTAAATCGGGCAAAATTTGAAGAAAAAAAAAACTTCATATAAGATGAAAAAAAACAACATTCCAAAAATATTATTAGGAATAACATTATTCATAGTGAACGTTATCAATTATTTCTTCGATCGTTTTCCCGATTAAATAATAACATTCATCACAAAGTGTCTTTTTTAAATATTCATATTTTCACCTAAACTTGATGTTTGAAAAAAAATTCGGAAAAAAATGAAAAAAATTTTACTCCCCCCACTTCCCCCAAAAAAGTGCTTCCCTCTTGATGATGACCCATATACCTCCATCCTCTAGTATGTCCGATGCCCACAAAGTGAGGTTGTCCTTCAGAAGCTGCATAACTAAAGTGCTATCTTTATAGGAATCCTCAGTCAGAGATTCAAGATTTGACATAGCTTCATCAATAGCTTGTTTTGCCAGGTGACAGGCCCTAATAAAAGTCAAAGTAACAATGAAGGATACAGAGTTAATCACATATTTCATATCAAGCATATACAAAACAAAAGGAATAAGTTGTAAAATTACCTTTCAGTAGACTTCATAATTTCATAATAAAACACCGAAAAGTTCAAAGCCAAACCCAGTCGCATTGGGTGAGTAGGGGATAGATCAGCTTCCGCAGTAGTTGAGGCCAACTAGAAACAGCACATAATAATATGATTATATTTTTTTCTTATTTATTTATTTATTTTTTTGCAACGAGAGAAGTATGAATAACTACCAAACTTAAAAAACTGCTGTGTGTCGGCCACATATTTTCTTAGTGCACTGTTGTAAAAGTCGGCCGAGGCGGTCGACGTGTCGGTTTCAGGACTAGCCCGTCCTGAATCGCCCAAAAACACTTTAAAAGTTGGTCAACGTTAGAAAGTCGGGTCAAAGTCAGTCACAGTTGGGCTCGAGCCAGGTCAAAGTTGGGACAAATATTTTTATACTTATTAAAATTAGACCTTGTGCCATATATCTATGTTTGAAATATTGATGTTTATATGTTTGATATATTTATGTGCAACATATATATGTTTAATTTATTTATTACTAAAAGTCAACATTGGTCAAAACCTGACTCGACTAATTCGTCCCTCCAAGGTACCGACCGACTCGTCCCCGACTTTTAGGACATTAGCTTCGTGTGTACGACACGGTATCGAGAAAAAAATAACATGCAATTATGTATGTCAATAAGGCCTCTTGCACAAACTGCAGATGAATAGGTGCATGAACGACAGAAAACTTGGGTTACTTTCCTAACTAAACATCAAGTTGAAATACTAAACAAAAATTTCCATTATTTCAATGCAATGTACTAATAATATTGTCATCAAAAGAGAAGAAAAACATTACATAATAAATAAATAAATAAAAAACTTAAATCAACTGCTAAGTTGTGCTAAAAGGGGAAGCAACATTAAGATAGTGACTTACTTGATAAGCCTTCAATGACTGATCAGCTGCTTCTTTCTTATCGTTACCAAACTTGAACTCAGCAAGATACCTATAATAATCTCCTTTCCTGCATTCAAATTAAAACCATTAAGAAGTAATCAGACAACAAACTTCAGCTACATAGGTATTTAGGTACATAAATACTAAATGTTATCCAACAAAAGAACCACACACACACGCGCGCGCGCGCGCGCACACACACACACACACACACATACATATATATATATATATATATATATATATATATATATATATATCTGACTATCTGTGAACACACACTCACATTTTGTAGTAGAAAACAGTAGATTCTCCAGCAGGTGAAGATGGAATCAAATGCTCATCAATCACAACCATGATGTCACTGCATATGTCATTCAATTCTGTTTCAACCTTCCGTTTGTATTCCTTGATACGCTTTACATTCACTTCATTGCCTCTAGACGACTCCTTCTGCTCAATTGCAGACAATATTCTACATGATGCTCTACGTGAACCCACCACGTTCTTGTAACCAACTGAGAGCAAGTTCCTCTCTTCAACAGTCAACTCGACATCCAATTTTGCAACCTTCTTCATTGCATCCACCATTTCTGCACGAAAACCAATAACAAACTCAAATGCAATATCAAAATACGACTTAAACCTCAAATCAACTTCAACTAAGTTGAGTCATCTTAAGCTCATGATTGACAACGATTAGCATCACTTGCAACTTCTCATATAGTTGAAATAGTGATATAATAGTTCTCTTATTTATATTTATTATCTTAAATCCACTACACCTAGTACATGTGATTTTATATTTATTTTTATAACATATTATTCAAAATTACATAATCAACACTTAAGAAAATTTTACTAATTATTTTTACAACTCAATTAGATAATAAATACAGAGATATGAATATCAGATACATAACGAAATAAGCAATCAACATCTAAACTAAATCCACAAACTGTGTTTAACCTTAGTAAAACCTTACATCATTTAAAATTCAAAAGCATCTAACAACTTCTACTAGCGGATTATACCTGTATACACATCTTACACACCTACAATAACGCAATAAGTAATTAAAAATTCAAAAATAAAAATCTGGAATCACGAGCAAAATTGAATAACATCTAGTATAGAATCTAGAAAGAATAAACGGATCTGGAAAAAGGAAGATGAAAACCGTCATAACGTTCGGCTTGCTCGGCGAGCTTAGCGACGTAGATAAAATTTTCACGATCAGTTGAAGAAGCCATGGCCGCACCAGATCTCTGACGTCACATCGACTTCTCTATTTCCATCTTTTTTGTGTCAAAAGGAGTGGAAAGCGGGGGGAGAGAGAGAGAGAGAGAGAGAGAGAGAGAGTGTTTTGTGTGTGTGTGTCTGTGTGTGATAAATTTGGTGAAGACAAAATTACACAAATAGTGTTTTTAGTTTGCTAAAAAAATACATGAATAGTTCAAATTTGATATTTTAATATTTTTAGTTCACAAGTATATGTATTTTCATTGACGAATAGTCCAGTTATCTAACGGACGTTAAATTTATTCAGTTAACTCGTGTTACATGACAGATACATGAGGGTATTTTCATCAATATTCATTTTATCCTCCACCTCATCTTTCACTTTTTAACGGAAGTTGTTTGGATTACCAATTATTTATTGTTACATATTATACAGGCCCAACAACGTCTTTTGACTCAATATGGTCTAGCCCAACTGTTAACTCAGACCAACTGCAATCCGCTCACCCAACAGTATACATGTTCACACTTCAACAACACCGGGCCACACATGTCTAACTATTATGGCCACAACAGCCCATTTCAACAACTACAAGCTCAATCCAAATAGAAAACCACATGCGTACAACAGTCAACATGAACAATATGAAATGTCCCGTTCTTATTGATTAAAAACGTTCCATATTAATTGATTTTGTTGCGAGGTTTTGACCTCTATATGAGACGTTTTTCAAAGACTGCATTCATTTTCAAAACAAACCATAACCTTTATTTCATAGATAAAGGTTTTAAAAAAAGCTTTACGTAGATTATCAAATAATGATAATCTAAAATATCCTGTTTACACACGACCATTACATAATGGTTTACAATACAAATATGTTACAACAAAATAAGTTTCTTGAATGCAGTTTTTACACAATATCATACAAGCATGGACTCCAAATCTCGTCCTTATTTAAGTATGCGACATCGGAAGCTCTTAATAATCACCTGAGAATAAACATGCTTAAAACGTCAACAAAAATGTTGGTGAATTACAGGTTTAACCTATATATATCAAATCATAATAATAGACCACAAGATTTCATATTTCAATACACATCCCATACATAGAGATAAAAATCATTCATATGGTGAACACCTGGTAACCGACATTAACAAGATGCATATATAAGAATATCCCCATCATTCCGGGACACCCTTCGGATATGATATAAATTTCGAAGTACTAAAGCATCCGGTACTTTAGATGGGGCTTGTTGGGCCCGATAGATCTATCTTTAGGATTCGCGTCAATTAGGGTTTCTGTTCCCTAATTCTTAGATTACCAGACTTAATAAAAAGGGGCATATTCGATTTCGATAATTCAACCATAGAATGTAGTTTCACGTACTTGTGTCTATTTTGTAAATCATTTATAAAACCTGCATGTATTCTCATCCCAAAAATATTAGATTTTAAAAGTGAGACTATAACTCACTTTCACAGATTTTTACTTCGTCGGGAAGTAAGACTTGGCCACTGGTTGATTCACGAACCTATAACAATATATACATATATATCAAAGTATGTTCAAAATATATTTACAACACTTTTAATATATTTTGATGTTTTAAGTTTATTAAGTCAGCTGTCCTCGTTAGTAACCTACAACTAGTTGTCCACAGTTAGATGTACAGAAATAAATCGATAAATATTATCTTGAATCAATCCACGACCCAGTGTATACGTATCTCAGTATTGATCACAACTCAAACTATATATATTTTGGAATCAACCTCAACCCTGTATAGCTAACTCCAACATTCACATATAGAGTGTCTATGGTTGTTCCGAAATATATATAGATGTGTCGACATGATAGGTCGAAACATTGTATACGTGTCTATGGTATCTCAAGATTACATAATATACAATACAAGTTGATTAAGTTATGGTTGGAATAGATTTGTTACCAATTTTCACGTAGCTAAAATGAGAAAAATTATCCAATCTTGTTTTACCCATAACTTCTTCATTTTAAATCCGTTTTGAGTGAATCAAATTGCTATGGTTTCATATTGAACTCTATTTTATGAATCTAAACAGAAAAAGTATAGGTTTATAGTCGGAAAAATAAGTTACAAGTCGTTTTTGTAAAGGTAGTCATTTCAGTCGAAAGAACGACGTCTAGATGACCATTTTAGAAAACATACTTCCACTTTGAGTTTAACCATAATTTTTGGATATAGTTTCATGTTCATAATAAAATTCATTTTCTCAGAATAACAACTTTTAAATCAAAGTTTATCATAGTTTTTAATTAACTAACCCAAAACAGCCCGCGGTGTTACTACAACGGCGTAAATCCGGTTTTACGGTGTTTTTCGTGTTTCCAGGTTTTAAATCATTAAGTTAGCATATCATATAGATATAGAACATGTGTTTAGTTGATTTTAAAAGTCAAGTTAGAAGGATTAACTTTTGTTTGCGAACAAGTTTAGAATTAACTAAACTATGTTCTAGTGATTACAAGTTTAAACCTTCGAATAAGATAGCTTTATATGTATGAATCGAATGATGTTATGAACATCATTACTACCTTAAGTTCCTTGGATAAACCTACTGGAAAAGAGAAAAATGGATCTAGCTTCAACGGATCCTTGGATGGCTCGAAGTTCTTGAAGCAGAATCATGACACGAAAACAAGTTCAAGTAAGATCATCACTTGAAATAAGATTGTTATAGTTATAGAAATTGAATCAAAGTTTGAATATGATTATTACCTTGTATTAGAATGATAACATACTATAAGAAACAAAGATTTCTTGAGGTTGGATGATCACCTTACAAGATTGGAAGTGAGCTAGCAAACTTGAAAGTATTCTTGATTTTATGTAACTAGAACTTGTAGAATTTATGAAGAACACTTAGAACTTGAAGATAGAACTTGAGAGAGATCAATTAGATGAAGAAAATTGAAGAATGAAAGTGTTTGTAGGTGTTTTTGGTCGTTGGTGTATGGATTAGATATAAAGGATATGTAATTTTGTTTTCATGTAAATAAGTCATGAATGATTACTCATATTTTTGTAATTTTATGAGATATTTCATGCTAGTTGCCAAATGATGGTTCCCACATGTGTTAGGTAACTCACATGGGATGCTAAGAGCTGATCATTGGAGTGTATATACCAATAGTACATACATCTAAAAGCTGTGTATTGTACGAGTACGAATACGGGTGCATACGAGTAGAATTGTTGATGAAACTGAACGAGGATGTAATTGTAAGCATTTTAGTTAAGTAGAAGTATTTTGATAAGTGTATTGAAGTCTTCCAAAAGTGTATAAATACATATTAAAACACTACATGTATATACATTTTAACTGAGTCGTTAAGTCATCGTTAGTCGTTACATGTAAGTGTTGTTTTGAAACCTTTAGGTTAACGATCTTGTCAAATGTCGTTAACCCAATGTTTATAATATCAAATGAGATTTTAAATTATTATATTATCATGATATTATCATGTATGAATATCTCTTAATATGATATATATACATTAAATGTCTTTACAACGATAATCGTTACATATATGTCTCGTTTAAAAATCATTAAGTTAGTAGTCTTGTTTTTACATATGTAGTTCATTGTTAATATACTTAATGATATGTTTACTTATCATAGTATCATGTTAACTATATATATATCCATATATATGTTATCATATAGTTTTTACAAGTTTTAACGTTCGTGAATCACCGGTCAACTTGGGTGGTCAATTGTCTATATGAAACATATTTCAATTAATCAAGTCTTAACAAATTTGATTGCTTAACATGTTGGAAACATTTAATCATGTAAATATCAATCTCAATTAATATATATAAACATGAAAAAGTTCGGGTCACTACACAATACTCCTCACAACATAGTCACAACACTGACATTCTTGGACAACAACAAATTTTTCTCAGCGCTCAACCCAATTACAAGCAAGCCTCATCAATCTACACAAAATCAAAATCTTGGAAGCTGGAATATGGACACAGACTATACTATGGATACATGTGCATCTTCTCATCTCACATCCTCTGTAGGTAATCTAAGTAGTGCTTTTAATAATTGCTTTTATCAGTCTATTGCTGTTAGTGATGGAACAACTGAAATGTCCCATTCATATTGATTATAAACGTTCCATATTAATTGATTTCGTTGCGAGGTTTTGACCTCTATATGAGACCTTTTTCAAAGACTGCATTCATTTTTAAAACAACCATAACCTTTATTTTATCAATAAAGGTTTCAAAAGCATTACGTAGATTATCAAATAATGATAATCTAAAATATACTGTTTACACACGACCATTACATAATGGTTTACAATAGAAATATGTTACATCGCCATATGTTTTTTAAATGCAGTTTTTACACAATATCATACAAACATGGACTCCAAATCTTGTCCTTATTTTAGTATGCAACAGCGGAAGCTCTTAGTATTCACCTGAGAATAAACATGCTTTAAACGTCAACAAAAATATTGGTGAGTTATAGGTTTAACCTATATATATATATATATCAAATCATAACAATATACCACAAGATTTCATATTTCAATACACATTCCATACATAGAGATAAAAATCATTCATATGGTGAACACCTGGTAACCGACATTAACAAGATGCATATATAAGAATATCCCCATCATTCCGGGACACCCTTCGGATATGATATAAATTTCGAAGTACTAAAGCATCCGGTACTTTGGATGGGGTTTGTTAGGCCCAATAGATCTATCTTTAGGATTCGCGTCAATTAGGGTGTCTGTTCCCTAATTCTTAGATTACCAGACTTAATAAAAAGGGGCATATTCGATGTCGATAATTCAACCATAGAATGTAGTTTCACGTACTTGTGTCTATTTTGTAAATCATTTATAAAACCTGCATGTATTCTCATCCCAAAAATATTAGATTTTTAAAAGTGGGACTATAACTCACTTTCACAGATTTTTACTTCGTCGGGAAGTAAGACTTGGCCACTGGTCGATTCACGAACCTATAACAAATATGTACATATATATCATAGTATATTCAAAATATATTTACAACACTTTTAATACATTTTGATGTTTTAAGTTTATTAAGTCAGCTGTCCTCGTTAGTAACCTACAACTAGTTGTCCAACATTAGATGTACAGAAAAAAAATTGATATATATTATCTTGAATCAATCCACGACCCAGTGTATACACGTCTCAGGCTAGATCACAACTCAAAGTATATATATTTTTGGAATCAACCTCAACCCTATATAGCTAACTCCCACATTACTGCATATAGAGTGTCTATGGTTGTTCCAAATAATATATACACATGGGTCGATATGATATGTCAAAACATTTGTATACGTGTCTATGGTATCCTAAGATTACATAATATATTAGAATACATGTATAATACAATATAAGTTAGCTAGGATATGATTAATATAGATTTGTTACCAATTTTCACGTTGCTACAACAAGAAAAATTATCCAATCTTGTTTTACCCATAACTTCTTCATTTTAAATCCTTTTTGGGTGAATCAAATTGCTATGGTTTCATATTGAACTCTATTTTATGAATCTAAACAGAAAAAGTATAGGTTTATAGTCAGAAATATAAGTTACAAGTCGTTTTTGTAAAGGTAGTCATTTCAGTAGAAAGAACGACGTCTAGATGACCATTTTAGAAAACATACTTCCACTTTGAGTTTAATCATGATTTTTGGATATAGTTTCATGTTCATAAGAAAAATCATTTTCCCAGAAGAACAACTTTTAAATCAAAGTTTATCATAGTTTTTAATTAACTAACCCAAAACAGCCCGCAGTGTTACTGCGACGGCGTATATCCGGTTTTACAGTATTCTTCGTGTTTCCAGGTTTTAAATCATTAAGTTAGCATATCATATAGATATAGAACATGTGTTTAGTTGGTTTTAAAAGTCAAGTTAGAAGGATTAACTTTTGTTTGCGAACAAGTTTAGAATTAACTAAACTATGTTCTAGTGATTACAAGTTTAAACCTTCGAATAAGATAGCTTTATATGTATTAATCGAATGATGTTATGAACATCATTACTACCTCAAGTTTTCTGGATAAAGCTACTGGAAATGAGAAAAATGGATCTAGCTTCAAAGGATCCTTGAATGGCTTGAAAGTTCTTGAAGCAGAATCATGACACGAAAACAAGTTCAAGTAAGATTTCCACTCGAAATAAAATTGTTATAGTTATAGAAATTGAATCAAAGTTTGAATATGAGTATTACCTTGTATTAGAAATATATCTTACTGTAAATAAGAAAGATTTCTTGAGGTTGGATGATCACTCTACAAGATTGGAAGTAAGTTAGCAAACTTGGAAGTATTCTTGATTTTATGAAACTAGAACTTGTAGAATTTATGAAGAACACTTAGAACTTGAAGATAGAACTTGAGAGAGATCAATTAGATGAAGAAAATTGAAGAATGAAAGTGTTTGTAGGTGTTTTTGGTCGTTGGTGTATGGATTAGATATAAAGGATATGTAATTTTGTTTTCATGTAAATAAGTCATGAATGATTACTCATATTTTTGTAATTTTATGAGATATTTCATGCTAGTTGCCAAATGATGGTTCCCACATGTGTTAGGTGACTCACATGGGCTGCTAAGAGCTGATCATTGGAGTGTATATACCAATAGTACATACATCTAAAAGCTGTGTATTGTACGAGTACGAATACGGGTGCATACGAGTAGAATTGTTGATGAAACTGAACGAGGATGTAATTGTAAGCATTTTTGTTAAGTAGAAGTATTTTGATAAGTGTCTTGAAGTCTTTCAAAAGTGTATGAATAAATATTAAAACACTACATGTATATACATTTTAACTGAGTCGTTAAGTCATCGTTAGTCGTTACATGTAAGTGTTGTTTTGAAACCTTTAGGTTAACGATCTTGTTAAATGTTGTTAACCCATTGTTTATTAAATCAAATGAGATGTTAAATTATTACATTATCATGATATCATGATGTATTAATATATCTTAATATGATATATATACATTAAATGTCGTTACAACGATAATCGTTACATATATGTCTCGTTTCAAAATCATTAAGTTAGTAGTCTTGTTTTTACATATGTAGTTCATTGCTAATATACTTAATGATATGTTTACTTATCATAATATCATGTTAACTATATATATATATATATATATCCATATATATATATATATATGTCATCATATAGTTTTTACAAGTTTTAACGTTCGTGAATCGCCGGCCAACTTGGGTGGTCAATTGTCTATATGAAACCTATTTCAATTAATCAAGTCTTAACAAGTTTGATTTCTTAACATGTTGGAAACACTTAATCATGTAAATAACAATTTCATTTAATATATATATAAACATGGAAAAGTTCGGGTCACTACAGTACCTACCCGTTAAATAAATTTTGTCCCGAAATTTTAGGCAGTTGGAGGTGTTGACGTATCTTCTGGAAATAAATGAGGGTATTTCTTCTTCATCTGATCTTCTCGTTCCCAGGTGAACTCGGGTCCTCTACGAGCATTCCATCAAACCTTAACAATTGGTATCTTATTTTGCTTAAGTCTTTTAACCTCACGATCCATTATTTCGACGGGTTCTTCGATGAATTGAAGTTTTTCGTTGATTTGGATTTCATCTAACGGAATAGTGAGATCTTCTTTAGCAAAACATTTCTTCAAATTCGAGACGTGGAAAGTGTTATGTACAGCCGCGAGTTGTTGAGGTAACTCAAGTCGGTAAGCTACTGGTCCGACACGATCAATAATCTTGAATGGTCCAATATACCTTGGATTTAATTTCCCTCGTTTACCAAATCGAACAACACCTTTCCAAGGTGCAACCTTAAGCATGACCATCTCTCCAATTTCAAATTCTATATCTTTTCTTTTAATGTCGGCGTAGCTCTTTTGTCGACTTTGGACGGTTTTCAACCGTTGTTGAATTTGGATGATCTTCTCGGTAGTTTCTTGTATTATCTCCGAACCCGTAATCTGTCTATCCCCCACTTCACTCCAACAAATCGGAGACCTGTACTTTCTACCATAAAGTGCTTCAAACGGCGCCATCTCAATGCTTGAATGATAGCTGTTGTTGTAGGAAAATTCTGCTAACGGTAGATGTCGATCCCAACTGTTTCTGAAATCAATAACACATGCTCGTAGCATGTCTTCAAGCGTTTGTATCGTCCTTTCACTCTGCCCATCAGTTTGTGGATGATAGGCAGTACTCATGTCTAGACGAGTTCCTAATGCTTGCTGTAATGTCTGCCAGAATCTTGAAATAAATCTGCCATCCCTATCAGAGATAATAGAGATTGGTATTCCATGTCTGGAGATGACTTCCTTCAAATACAGTCGTGCTAACTTCTCCATCTTGTCATCTTCTCTTATTGGCAGGAAGTGTGCTGATTTGGTAAGACGATCAACTATTACCCAAATAGTATCAAAACCACTTGCAGTCTTTGGCAATTTAGTGATGAAATCCATGGTAATGTTTTCCCATTTCCATTTCGGGATTTCAGGTTGTTGTAGTAGACCTGATGGTTTTTGATGTTCATCTTTGACCTTAGAACACGTCAAACATTCTCCTACATATTTAGCAATATCGGCTTTCATACCTGGCCACCAAAAATGTTTCTTAAGATCCTTGTACATCTTCCCCGTTCCAGGATGTATTGAGTATCTGGTTTTATGAGCTTCTCTAAGTACCATTTCTCTCATATCTCCAAATTTTGGTACCCAAATTCTTTCAGCCCTATACCGGGTTCCGTCTTCCCGAATATTAAGATGCTTCTCCGATCCTTTGGGTATTTCATCCTTTAAATTTCCCTCTTTTAAAACTCCTTGTTGCGCCTCCTTTATTTGAGTAGTAAGGTTAGTGTGAATCATTATATTCATAGATTTTACTCGAATGGGTTCTCTGTCCTTTCTGCTCAAGGCGTCGGCTACCACATTTGCCTTCCCCGGGTGGTAACGAATCTCAAAGTCGTAATCATTCAACAATTCAATCCACCTACGCTGCCTCATATTCAGTTGTTTCTGATTAGATATGTGTTGAAGACTTTTGTGGTCGGTATATATAATACTTTTGACCCCATATAAGTAGTGCCTCCAAGTCTTTAATGCAAAAACAACCGCGCCTAATTCCAAATCATGTGTCGTATAATTTTGTTCGTGAATCTTTAATTGTCTAGACGCATAAGCAATCACCTTCGTTCGTTGCATTAATACACAACCGAGACCTTGCTTTGATGCGTCACAATAAATCACAAAATCATCATTCCCTTCAGGCAATGACAATATAGGTGCCGCAGTTAGCTTTTTCTTCAATAATTGAAATGCCTTCTCTTGTTCATCCTTCCATTCAAATTTCTTCCCTTTATGCGTTAATGCAGTCAAGGGTTTTGCTATTTTGGAGAAATCTTGGATGAATCTTCTGTAGTAACCAGCCAATCCTAAAACTTGACGTATATGCTTCGGAGTTTTTGGGGTTTCCAACTTTTCAACGGTTTCGATCTTTGCCGGGTCCACCTGGATACCTTCTTTGTTCACTATGTGACCGAGGAATTGAACTTCTTCCAACCAAAATGCACACTTTGAAAACTTAGCGTACAGTTTTTCTTTCCTCAATACTTCTAGCACTTTTCTCAAATGTTCTTCGTGCTCTTGATCATTCTTTGAGTAAATAAGTATGTCATCGATGAAAACAATGACAAACTTGACAAGATATGGCCCACACACTCGGTTCATAAGGTCCATGAACACAGCTGGTGCGTTAGTCAATCCAAACGGCATAACCATAAACTCGTAATGACCATAACGCGTCCTAAAGGCAGTTTTTGCAATATCATCCTCCTTTACTCGCATTTGATGATATCCAGAACGTAAATCGATCTTCGAATAAACCGACGAGCCTTGTAGTTGATCAAATAAGTCGTCAATTCTCGGTAGTGGATAACGGTTTTTGATGGTAAGTTTGTTCAACTCTCTGTAGTCAATACACAACCTAAATGTACCATCCTTCTTCTTGACAAATAAAACAGGAGCTCCCCATGGTGATGTGCTTGGTCGAATGAAACCACGTTCTAATAGTTCTTGCAGTTGGCTTTGCAGTTCTTTCATCTCGCTGGGTGCGAGTCTATAAGGAGCACGTGCTATTGGTGCAGCTCTTGGTACAAGATCTATTTGAAATTCAACAGATCGATGTGGAGGTAGTCCCGGTAATTCTTTCAAAAATACATCGGGAAATTCTTTTGCGATGGGAACATCATTGATGCTCTTTTCTTCAGTTTGTACTTTCTCGACGTGTGCTAGAACAGCATAGTAACCTTTTCTTATCAGTTTTTGTGCCTTCAAATTACTAATAAGATGTAGCTTCGTGTTGCCCTTTTCTCCGTACACCATTAAGGGTTCTCCTTCTTCTCGTACAATGCGAATTGCATTTTTATAACATACGATCTCTGCTTTCACCTTCTTCAGCCAGTCCATGCCAACTATTACATCAAAACTCCCTAACTCTACTAGTATCAAATCAATCTTAAATATTTCGCTACCCAGTTTAATTTATCGATTCCGGCATATATAATCTGCTGAAATTAATTTATCGTTTGCTAATTCGAGTAAAAATTTACTATCCAACGGCGTCAATGGACAACTTAATTTAGCACAAAAATCTCTACTCATATAGCTTCTATCCGCACCCGAATCAAATAAAACGTAAGCAGATTTATTGTCAATAAGAAACGTACCCGTAACAAGCTCCGGGTCTTCCTGTGCCTCTGCCGCATTAATATTGAAAACTCTTCCGCGGCCTTGTCCACTCGTGTTCTCCTGGTTCGGGCAATTTCTAATAATGTGGCCCGGTTTTCCACATTTATAACAAACTACATTGGCATAACTTGCTCCGACACTACTTGCTCCGCCATTACTCGTTCCGACACCATTTGTTCCTTTCGTTCTGTTAACCCCTGGTCCGTAGACCTCACACTTCGCCGCGCTATGACCATTTCTTTTACACTTGTTGCAAAATTTGGTGCAGAACCCCGAGTGATACTTTTCACACCTTTGGCATAGCTGCTTCTGATTGTTGTTGTTGTTACGGTTGTTATTGTTGTTGGGATGATTGTTGTAGTTGTTGTTGTTGTTGTTGTTGTTGGGCCGTTTGTTGTAGTTGCGATTGATGTTGCGATTGTTGGGATAGTTGTTGAGATTATTGTTGTAATTGCTGTTGTTGTTGTATTGGTGATTCTTATCACCGTTTTCCTCCCACTTTCTTTTGACTTGCTTCACATTGGCCTCTTCAGCCGCCTGTTCTTTAATTCTTTCCTCAATCTGGTTCACTAGTTTGTGAGCCATTCTACATGCCTGTTGTATGGAGGCGGGATCGTGTGAACTTATATCTTCTTGGATTCTTTTCGGTAATCCTTTCACAAACGCGTCGATCTTCTCTTCCTCATCTTCGAACGCTCTCGGACACAATAGGCACAATTCTGTGAATTGTCTTTCGTACGTGGTAATATCAAATCCTTGGGTTCGTAACCCTCTAAGTTCTGTCTTGAGCTTATTGACCTCGGTTCTGGGACGGTACTTCTCATTCATCAAGTGCTTGAATGTTGACCACGGTAGTGCGTAAGCATCATCTTGTCCCACTTGCTCTAGATAGGTATTCCACCATGTTAACGCAGTACCTGTGAAGGTATGCGTAGCGTACTTCACTTTGTCCTCTTCAGTACACTTACTTATGGCAAACACCGATTCGACCTTCTCGGTCCACCGTTTCAATCCGATTGGTCCTTCGGTTCCATCAAATTTCAAAGGTTTGCAGGCAGTGAATTCTTTGTAGGTGCATCCTACACGATTTCTTGCGCCGTTAGCTGCATTGCAAGATTCGGAGTTATTGTTGGTATGTAGCACAGCCTGTACTGCGGCTATGTTTGCAGCAAGAAAGGTACGAAATTCCTCTTCGCTCATATTCATGGTTTGTCTAGTAGTCGGTGCCATTTCCTTCAAATAGTCAAATAAAACAAGTTAATCATACAGAATATTAAGAGTAGTCAATAGTATCTCGTAGCATAATGTGAACTCATTTATAAAAGCTTTTTCTTCATATTAGCGTTTTATAAGTTTAAATTCGGGTAGTACCTACCCGTTAAGTTCATACTTAGTAGCTAATATTCAATTCAACTACTACAATTCTATATGAAAAACTGATTATAATAATATTTCGCATTCAAACTTTTACACAATATTTTACAAACTTACAATACCGCTTATTTTACATATAGCATGAAATATAGCACACAATAACTTTGATACAAGATAGTTGTGAAGATAATTCTAGCTAGTACACAAGTCGTTCAGTAAAGGCAATAAAGACACGTAATTCATACGTCCAGAAACAAGTCATGCATTCTGGTTTTACTAGGACTACTTCCCATCCTTGGTCTTGTGGAACATAGCCGTTATGGCCATTGATAAGACAGCTTGTTGTAACGTCGTCAAAGGGACGAGGGTTACGTAATGTCCAACAGTCCCGTAACAATCTAAAAACCTCATTTCTTACCCCAATTACCGACTCCGTCACTTGTGGGAACGTTTTGTTTAATAGTTGTAGCCCGATGTTCTTGTTCTCACTTTGGTGAGAAGCGAACATTACTAACCCGTAAGCATAACATGCTTCTTTATGTTGCATGTTAGCAACTTTTTCTAAATCACGAAGTCCTATATTCGGATATATTGAGTCAAAATAATTTCTTAACCCGTTGCGTAAAATAGCATTTGGGTTCCCCGCAATATATGCGTCAAAGTAAACACATCGTAACTTATGGATTTCCCAATGTGATATCCCCCATCTTTCGAACGAAAGCCTTTTATAAACCAAGGCATTCTTGGAACGTTCTTCGAATGTCTTACAAACTGATCTCGCCTTAAATAGTTATGCCGAGGAATTCTGACCGACTCTAGACAAAATTTCATCAATCATGTCTCCGGGTAGGTCTCTTAAAATATTGGGTTGTCTATCCATTTTGTGTTTTTAAACTGTAAAATAGACAAGAGTTAGATTCATAAAAAAAATACTTATTAATACAAGCAATTTTTACATATATCATAAAGCATAAGCACACTATATTACATATATTACACCACACGAATACAACTATCTTATTCCGACTCGCTCGTTTCTTCTTCTTCGGTTTTGGTTCATTTTGCCAAGTTTCTAGGGATATATAATGTTCCCCTAATACGAGCCGTCGTTTTCCACATTGGTTTAGAAAAACCTGGTGGTTTAGAGGTTCCCGGGTTATTGTCACAACTTAAGAAATACGGGTGTTGACGATACATATAAAGTTCAATGGGTTTGGAATCAAATTTCTCTATTTTTATGCCCTTTCCCTTATTATTCTCTTTTGCCTTATTAAATTGTGTTGGGATAATTTTTATAACATCATCGGAATCCTTGTCGGGATCCGATTCATCGGAGAATTGGTAATCCTCCCAATACTTTGCTTCCTTGGCGGAAACACCATTGGCCATAATTAACTTTGGTCGGTTGGTTGAGGATTTTCTTCTACTTAACCATTTTATTATTTCCCCCACTGGTTCTATTTCTTCTTCCGGTTCCGACTCTTCTTCCGGTTCCGATTCTTCTTCCGGTTCCGACTCTTCTTTCGGTTCCTCTTCGGGAACTTGTGAATCAGTCCACGAATCATTTCAATTTACATTTGACTCTTCATTATTATTAGGTGAGTCAATGGGACTTATTCTAGAGGTAGACATCTATCACATAATATCAAACACGTTAAGAGATTAATATATCACATAATATTCACATGTTAAAAATATATAGTTTCCAACAAAATTTGTTAAGCAATCATTTTTCAAGTAAACACGGTCGAAGTCCAGACTCACTAATGCATCCTAACAAACTCGATAAGACACACTAATGCAAAATTCTGGTTCTCTAAGACTAACGCTCTGATACCAACTGAAATGTCCCGTTCATATTGATTATAAACGTTCCATATTAATTGATTTCGTTGCGAGGTTTTGACCTCTATATGAGATGTTTTTCAAAGACTGCATTCATTTTTAAAACAACCATAACCTTTATTTTATCAATAAAGGTTTCAAAAGCATTACGTAGATTATCAAATAATGATAATCTAAAATATACTGTTTACACACGACCATTACATAATGGTTTACAATAGAAATATATTACATCGACATATGTTTCTTAAATGCAGTTTTTACACAATATCATACAAACATGGACTCCAAATCTTGTCCTTATTTTAGTATGCAACAGCGGAAACTCTTAGTATTCACCTGAGAATAAACATGCTTTAAACGTCAACAAAAATATTGGTGAGTTATAGGTTTAACCTATATATATAAATATATCTAATCATAACAATGGACCACAAGATTTCATATTTCAATACACATCCCATACATAGAGATAAAAATCATTCATATGGTGAACACCTGGTAACCGACATTAACAAGATGCATATATAAGAATATCCCCATCATTCCGAGACACCCTTCGGATATGATATAAATTTCGAAGTACTAAAGCATCCGGTACTTTGGATGGGGTTTGTTAGGCCCAATAGATCTATCTTTAGGATTCGCGTCAATTAGGGTGTCTGTTCCCTAATTCTTAGATTACCAGACTTAATAAAAAGGGGCATATTCAATTTCCATAATTCAACCATAGAATGTAGTTTCACGTACTTATATCTATTTTGTAAATCATTTATAAAACCTGCATGTATTCTCATCCCAAAAATATTAGATTTTTAAAAGTGGGACTATAACTCACTTTTACAGATTTTTACTTCGTCGGGAAGTAAGACTTGGCCACTGGTCGATTCACGAACCTATAACAAATATGTACATATATATCAAAGTATATTCAAAATATATTTACAACACTTTTAATACATTTTGATGTTTTAAGTTTATTAAGTCAGCTGTCCTCGTTAGTAACCTACAACTAGTTGTCCAACGTTAGATGAACAGAAAAAATTGATATATATTATCTTGAATCAATCCACGACCCAGTGTATACACGTCTCAGGCTAGATCACAACTCAAAGTATATATATTTTTGGAATCAACCTCAACCCTGTATAGCTAACTCCCACATTACTGCATATAGAGTGTCTATGGTTGTTCCAAATAATATTTACACATGGGTCGATATGATATGTCAAAACATTTGCATACGCGTCTATGGTATCCCAAGATTACATAATATATTAGAATACATGTATAATACAATATAAGTTAGCTAGGATATGATTAATATAGATTTGTTACCAATTTTCACGTTGCTACAACAAGAAAAATTATCCAATCTTGTTTTACCCATAACTTCTTCATTTTAAATCCGTTTTGAGTGAATCAAATTGCTATGGTTTTATATTGAACTCTATTTTATGAATCTAAACAGAAAAAGTATAGGTTTATGGTCAGAAATATAAGTTACAAGTCGTTTTGTTAAAGGTAGTCATTTCAGTCGAAAGAACGACGTCTAGATGACCATTTTAGAAAACATACTTCCACTTTGAGTTTAATTATGATTTTTGGATATAGTTTTATGTTCATAAGAAAAATCATTTTTTCAGAAGAACAACTTTTAAATCAAAGTTTATCATAGTTTTTAATTAACTAACCCAAAACAGCCCGCGGTGTTACTACGACGGCGTATATCCGGTTTTACAGTGTTCTTCGTGTTTCCAGGTTTTAAATCATTAAGTTAGCATATCATATAGATATAGAACATGTGTTTAGTTGGTTTTAAAAGTCAATTTAGAAGGATTAACTTTTGTTTGCGAACAAGTTTAGAATTAACTAAACTATGTTCTAGTGATTACAAGTTTAAAACTTCGAATAAGATAGCTTTATATGTATGAATCGAATGATGTTATGAACATCATTACTACCTCAAGTTTTCTGGATAAAGCTACTGAAAATGAGAAAAATGGATCTAGCTTCAAAGGATCCTTGAATGGCTTGAAAGTTCTTGAAGCAGAATCATGACACGAAAACAAGTTCAAGTAAGATTTCCACTCGAAATAAGATTGTTATAGTTATAGAAATTGAATCAAAGTTTGAATATGAGTATTACCTTGTATTAGAAAGATATCTTACTGTAAATAAGAAAGATTTCTTGAGGTTGGATGATCACTCTACAAGATTGGAAGTAAGTTAGCAAACTTGGAAGTATTCTTAATTTTATGAAACTAGAACTTGTAGAATTTATGAAGAACACTTAGAACTTGAAGAAAGAAATTGAGAGAGATCAATTAGATGAATAAAATTGAAGAATGAAAGTGTTTGTAGGTGTTTTTGGTCGTTGGTGTATGGATTAGATATAAAGGATATGTAATTTTGTTTTCATGTAAATAAGTCATGAATGATTACTCATATTTTTGTAATTTTATGAGATATTTCATGCTAGTTGCCAAATGATGGTTCCCACATGTGTTAGGTGACTCACATGGTCTACTAATAGCTGATCATTGGAGTGTATATACCAATAGTACATACATCTAAAAGCTGTGTATTGTACGAGTACGAATACGGGTGCATACGAGTAGAATTGTTGATGAAACTGAACGAGGATGTAATTGTAAGCATTTTTGTTAAGTAGAAGTATTTTGATAAGTGTCTTGAAGTCTTTCAAAAGTGTATGAATACATATTAAAACACTACATGTATATACATTTTAACTGAGTCGTTAAGTCATCGTTAGTCGTTACATGTAAGTGTTGTTTTGAAACCTTTAGGTTAACGATCTTGTTAAATGTTGTTAACAGATTATTTATTAAATCAAATGAGATGTTAAATTATTACATTATCATGATATTATGATGTATTAATATATCTTAATATGATATATATACATTAAATGTCGTTACAACGATAATCGTTACATATATGTCTCGTTTCAAAATCATTAAGTTAGTAGTCTTGTTTTTACATATGTAGTTCATTGCTAATATACTTAATGATATGTTTACTTATCATAATATCATGTTAACTATATATATATCCATATATATGTCATCATATAGTTTTTACAAGTTTTAACGTCCGTGAATCGCCGGTCAACTTGGGTGGTCAATTGTCTATATGAAACCTATTTCAATTAATCAAGTCTTAACAAGTTTGATTGCTTAACATGTTGGAAACACTTAATCATGTAAATTACAATTTTATTTAATATATATATAAACATAGAAAAGTTCGGGTCACTACAACAACTATACCTGTCACTAACACTGGTCATAGCACTTTGCCTACTCTTCATCGTCCCCTTCATCTTCATAATGTTCTTGTCACACCTAATATTATTAAAAACCTTGTCTATGTCCGTCAATTTACTCGCGATAACAAAGTATCAATTGAATTTGACGAGTTTGGTTTTTCTGTCAAGGACTGTTATACTCGTCAATTCCTCATCCGATGTGATAACGCGGGTGACTTGTATCCTGTCACGAAGCCTGTTTCAAGATCAATCCACTAAACACTCCTCACTACTCACACCACATGGCACCAACGACTTGGTCATCCGGGAAGTGATGTGCTACGTCGTCTTATCTCCAATCATATCATTTGATGTAGTAAGTAGAAGTCTCCCATGTTGTGTCATGCATGTCAACTTGGCAAGCATGTAAAAATTCCTTTTTCCATTTCAGATTCTATTGTTAGTTCTTGTTTTGACATAGTTCACTCGGACTTGTGGAGTTCTCCACTTCCGAGTATTAGTGGCATTAAATATTGTATTATTTGTTTGGACCATTTTCGCATTATCTTTGGGTATATCCGTTACATAAAAAATGTGTTGCGTTTGTTAAATTTGTTCATTTTCATTCTCTTGTTAAAACACGGTTTAATTATGAAATTAAAGCTTTTCAATGTGACCATGGGGGGAGAATTCGACAATAAATCAACTCACCATTTGTTTCAGTTAAATGGAATCCACATAAGCTTCTCCTGCTATAACACCCTGCCAAATTTCATTCGACGACGTGTTAATCATCGAGTCCCACAATAACAGTCACGCCCTCTAAATGAGACGTTTTTCAAAAGCATTCGCATTTAATACCTTTATTAAATAGTTTGACTTAAATGAAATCAAAGTACTGTAGCTGGATAAGTAATGTTAAATAATAAATTACATGAAAGTTTAAAAATCATTTAATTAAATGCGAATCAAAATAATGTCTTTATGAAACATGCTTGACTCCAGCTAGCATGCAATGCACCTTCTAGTATAGTGGAAGCTAATCGGCTATGGACCTGAGAATAAACATGCAAAAGACGTCAACAAAAAGTTGGTGAATCAACAGGTTTAAGTTATCAGTATTTAGTTATCAGTATTAGACCACGAGATTTCATACAAAACGGTCGTAAAAGTATATACACTATCATGACCACTTGAATACAAATCTTAACACCACACGTAGTATCCTACACATTTTCTTTACCCTATCTCAGTATACACTTGCCTAAGTGTACATTATACGAAGTAATAAGCACCGCAATATGTAGGTGTGAGGCTGTCAAACCTAAGAGATTTGTTTGTACAATTCGCGATTACCAAGTAACTAAAGTATTCATGCTAAGGGATTTTTAGGCATAAACTCATGTGTATAAAGATTTAGTACACGTGTCAAAGCGTAAAATAATTTAGAAATTGGCATGTATTCTCATACCAAAAATAAAAGTAAAATGGGACTGAAGATTCACCTTTGAATGCTCGATAACGAAATAATCGCACGTAAGTAACTTGACGGTAACTACCGTGATATGCAACCTAAACATTTATATTGTTTAAATAAATTATCTTGTTGCACTAGGTCAGCCCATAGTGTACACGTTGTCCTATTGCTCATGTCTGACTCAAAATACAGTAAAAGTCAATAATGAGACAGCCCAAGTCAAAACAAGTCAAGCAAAGTCAAACTCGTTCAATATGGTCAACCAAAGTCAAAAACATCAGTTGGGAATGACATGAAGGTCAAAGGGTCAAACATAAGTCAATAAACAAGTTTCAGACTTCAGTTTATCGTTTCGGTGTTTCTTGTAAATTTGTCATACGGGCTCATGCAAACGATACACAAACGAATGCACATAAATCACAAAGTACACAAGTCACAACATGTCAAAATGCTTCTTTCCAGATCAGTATCTTAGGTTATTAGCTTTCTAAAAAGTCCAACCATGTTATCGTACGATTTCTAGAACTGAAGATACATACAATTTTCATCACTTCAGTTTCTGCACGCGTAGTCAGAGCAAAAAGCCTATAAGCTGAGCGTTATAATTCAAAACACTACAAGGCCAATTGGAAAATTATTCAAAAAGCTCCTATACCTACTGTAAATAGATGATAATTTTTGGTTTAGTCAATTGGTACAGTTTATTCGTGCAAGTCAGTCCTTCAGTTTTCAAAGAAATTTCAAAAGCATGTTATCTTGTCATCACACAACACAAGAAATCAATATATCGCCAGTTAGAAAGTCTTCCTAATCATGTTCAAATTCATATTTAAGGAAATCATGGCAATTCATCTTACCAATTAGTCACAATCACATTTTGTTCATTCAAACGTCGAGTAAATCTTACAAAATGTTGTCTTGTTCATAACTTGAGTTTTACAAATCAAAATCACGTAATATCTAGATGAAAACATATTAGTTTTTAAAAAGGAATTCATTTATTAACATCTCATGATTTAATTCCCAAGCATGCAATTCCAAAAAATTAATTTCACACGTTATCTTACTGAAATCATTTTAATCCTAACTTTCGATCCGTACATGCGATATCTAAACGTAAAATTAATATTTTTTCGAAAGCTATTCAATAGTGAGCATATCATGATCATTAGAACATCATGTTATCACATAAAATTCAGAAACAATACGAATTTATAACAAACCCCTAATTACATGCATCTTTCTAACAGTTTATCGCAACCGCGCATTATCTACATGCAAACTTAATAATTTTTTGATAGAAATCCACATATTTATAAAGATTAACATTATTTATCATGCAAAAAGTAGAATGTACGAATGTTTACCGATCCATTCGAGTAACAAAACGCGTACAATTGGTTATGGAAATGAGCACTAACAACAATGCACTATAAATATTAATAAAAATATGAATTTTAGAATTAGGTTTATAGAATTTTTACCACTAGAGAACAAATTGTATACACCAAAACGTAGAGGAGAGAAAGATGAACAATAATCCTCACTAGCACGCAAGCAATTGAGCAATAATTGATGGATATCTTGATCATGGAAGAAGTTGACTATTTTTGGGGGTTATGGGGGCTGAAAATTCGTGGGTGGATGGAGGGAGGAGAAAAGATATGCAGTTTTTGTGATTAAGGTGGATTAGGGTTGCTTAAATAGGGATTTAAATGAACAAAAGGCCCAATACACAAATTAGATGGATCATGGAGAGTAAAATTCAGCCATTAGGACCTAGAGGTATTTGGGCTTATTTTAACTAGTTGATGCATTCCTTGTGTAGCCACTTAGGTGTCGTTAACCGATACAGCAAACTGGAACGTTAACTGAACGTTTAACGAATTCTAAGCTCCTTTAATTTATAATTTTTTTAAATATATTAAAAGTATTTTTAAAACATAATAATTATATATAATAGCAATTAAAAGTGAATTATCATTTATTTCGTTGCCTGGTGTCAATAACCGAACCTGTAAAGTTGGGACGTTACTCGAGTGTTAGCCGATATTCTCAAGTTTTTAATTTATTTTAATTCCAGTAAATCAAATATATTTTAAAGTAATAATTATTAAAAATAATTATTAAAACATCATCCATGATTTTTAATGCCTCGAGAGACGTCATCTACAATTTTCATAACTGTACCGTTTTCTATGCACCTCATAAACCGAAGCATGTATTCTAAGATAAGTCACACATTTTAATTCTAGTAATCCTCTAAGGATCAATTATGAATTCACCCAATCCAACAAGTAGAGTTCAAGTAATTATCGTTAAATATTCTTGAATGAATTTTTTTTAAACAATTCGACGTAGGAAAATCGTATGATTTAACTAACGATCCGCAAAAACTCGGGTTGTTACACCTGCCCTCAAACATCCCCAAAATATGGGAAATCCGAACACATGACACGAACCATTAACAGTTTAATCCGCACCCTTCTCTTTCAAGCACACATACCTCCCTAATTCTGGGTTGAAGCTCTTCACATGGTTACTTACCTCCTTAATATTCTTCCTTCTCCTGCCACTAACCATGACATTCCTCACACTCGTCTATATAAATCCAAACCCAACGATGCTTTTCTTCGGTATTTGGTTGTCTCTGTTACCCTCACCATAACACCACAAATAAACTCGCCCCTAGATCTACACCGTGTATTTTTCTCGGTTATACATCCAACCATCGCAGATATCGTTGCCTTGACCTTGCTACCAAGAAAATTATCATATCACGACATGTCACATTCGATGAAAATACGTTTCCTTATGGCTTTATGACTACTAACCAACCCCCGTCATATTCCTTCTTAAATTCTTTGTCCACCCGCTCCACCCATACTACTAATGATCAACCCACAGCTCAACCCGACCCTATACCACCCCCACGATCCATACCCATCATTACGGCCAAAACTCAGCCCACACAATCCTCTAACCCACCTCCCGGAGCCCAACTATCTTTTAACCACCAAATCGAAACCAACCAACCCACGACGCAAACCCAAACTACTCAACCTCCTAGTCATATGTAAAAACCCACCTTTTTCCGTTAATTTATTTTAACGCCCGCCTTTTTTTATAATACTTTTCGTTATCTAAATTCATATCTACCGTTAATTAGCATTTTCAATATTTCAGTTATTTAATTATAACATCTCTCGTTTACTCTAGCGTATCTAAAATAATTTGTGTGGTTAATTCACGCACCCGCTTTTAAACTCGAGGGTCTAGAGTTTCCAAGTGGGCAAACTAGTTGACTAGGTCAACTAGTCAACCCACCTCCCCACCATTCATTTCCATCTATCTTCCACCTCCCTCTTTTCTCTCTAGTTACCAAGAACACCATTTTCACATCTTCAAAGATTCATCATCCATTTAAAATCTAGCAAGTTAACATCAAAACAAACTACATATTTATGATCCTTGCATCATCCTCTTCAATTTGGTACCAATTTCATAGCTTGGGGTAAGCTTTTCAAAATCTCTAATTTTCATAAATTAGACCTTTAAACTTAAAAGTGTGTTAATTAGTCTATGGCTCAAGTCTAACATGAATATGTGATTCGTTTGCTCGATCTTGTTATTTTGGTGTAACTAGCATGAACTTGAAAATGGGTGTGTTTAATCTTGAGTTTTGGTTGATTAAATGTTGTTGTTATGTTAAAGTTCATGTATTAAATGTGTTACTAGCATCATTAGCTACATTTTGGTATGTAGGTTGACTTGGAAAAACTTCATTAACATGATTAATGATTTTGTGATTTTTGGTTAGGGTTTGATAGACTTAAATAAGAACTTTTGATGCATTGAATGCTATGAAACATTGTTAGTAAGTGTTTAGTTGCAATGTATGTTTTATTACCTTCGAAACGGCATATCGTATGTGTAAATTGGATGCCCGAATCATCTTATGCGTTTATGGAATTGAAACATTAAATGATGAACATTCAATGATCATTCGATGAGGTTTTAGTTGTTGTTAGTGATGGATTTGATTGATGATATGTATTTAGTTGTGTTCCTCGTTAAAATACCTTTCCAGCGATGTATGGTATGTGTTTTTAGTGTTTGCGGTTCATTAATTGTGATTTGGTGAAGTTTGGCCCTACTTAAACACTTAAAACGGCCCACAATTTCTGTCCAGGGTTAGGCCGCGGCGCGGCTCCTCTAACCGCGGCGCGGCTTAAAGCGTGGGAAAAAGACTGTCCAAAATTGCATTTTTTCGTTAAATTCTAACTATGCTACGCACCTCCGATTAACATGAAACTTGTTCTAATATGCTCATATATGATTATGAAACTTAGAAAAATTGTCCGAGACCCGACCCGAATACGTTGACTTTTTCGTTGACTTTGACTTTGACCAAAGTTGACTTTTATTCAAACTTAACCAATACTTTGGTTAATCATTATAACCTTTCCTTTATGGTATATCTTGCATGAAACTTGACAACGTGATTCACATGCTATATAATCGAGTCGTAACGAGCCATAGGACTAATTGAACAACTTTGACCGACCTCGTATTTTACCGATATTGATACAACCTATTTGTTTAGGTCAAGGCTAGCATTCATTCATGCACACGTTTACTTTGTGAAGTACCTTTATACTCTTGCACTCGAGGTGAGATCATAGTCTCATCTTTTCAACAACTTTTACTCTTTTAAATCATGGGATGAGAAACATATATGTTTTATACTTTTATGCTTTGAACACAAGTACGAAAACAAACATTCCACGTACGAGTTAGAACAAAAAGCCTCAATTCAATTATCATTAGTTACACTTGTAGGGTGTAAGTGAGAACTTATGTTGTGTGGATCCATACGGGTTTGACGAACAATCATTCGGACAGTTCGCTACCGTCGTCGGATGAAATATATTTTCGGGTATAGTGTAGGTCCCAACACTATGATGCAGAGGTTCGTATACAGTTAAGCCTTGATAATTGGGTGCTCGTGATACAAATAACAACTTTTAGAATGTAAACGATTTGAATAATCAACTTATACCAAACCTTGTGGTTTAAAAATAATGTTTACAAATACACCTATGATTTCACCAACGTTTTTCGTTGACAGTTTTCTATATGTTTCTCAGGTTCTTGATTGGCTACTGTGACGCCCCGTACAAAACCATCGTATACGATTCGTCAACAACAGGATCTTTACACGGTCAAGTACTACATGCTATTTGAAAACCAGTTTGCATTCATAAAAAGATAGCGTTTACAAAAGTTAACGTGACACAAAGGTCATTACAAAGTCATTATTTGAAAATAACAAAATTACGAATGCAAGATAAAAGTTCCATGATTGAGACATCTCTAAGTAATGCAGCGGAAATCTAATACAGCAGGTCCATAACAGCAAGTCTAAAACACCAAGATAGCAAGTCTAACAACGGAAGCAACATCTTCTAAGCACCTGAGAAATACACGCTTAAAAGTCAACACAAATGTTGGTGAGCTATAGTTTGTAATCAGTAAAGTAATGTAGACCACGAGATTTCAGTGCTTCAACCAGCAGTTTAAATCAGTATGAAAAGTATATGCTTGTCTGTGGGCACTCGGTAACTAACTTAACGTAATAGTAATACCCCCTAAAAGTACACTTGGCGAGTGCGTATGTCCTCGAAGTATCAAACACCCGTTAAATGCTAGCGCGACTAGCCTGAGTGGGGATGTCAAACCCTATGGATCCATATCTAATATTCGCGTTCACCGGTTCAAAACCAATGATTAAACGTTACCGTGCTAAGGGGAATATTTATGCCATTATATAACCCACACATATGTAAAGTTTAAGTACTCGTGTCAAGTAAGTAAAATGTAAAAAGCGCATGTATTCTCAGTCCCAAAAATAGTATAACTAAAAAGGGAAACTATAACTCACAGTGAATAAGCAGTAAAAGTCGATATGAAACGTATGCAGGTAGTAAGCCGGTCTGAAAGGTCGTCAACCTAAGTCAAAGGTCACTAGGTCAGTATGTTGTCCCAATAAGTTTAAAAATGAATAAATTAAGTTTAAGTGTCATCATCATCATCATTCATCATCATAAAAGCTAAGTAAGTTTAACAAGAATAGAGATCGAAACATTAGGCTGACTTCGGTCAGCTGCTACGACCTCTATACAAAACGAAAAGACGCGTAGTCAGTGGCTATGGCTCCGTATATGAGTCCTCTAACCTCTGACCAATTTTCAGAACCTAACTCGTCTTGATTTGACCGTGGCGACGGTTTAAGTGCGAGTAGGTCAGAAATTTCAGCACAACGTTACAACGACGTAGTGACTTTCGGAGGGCTATAAATCCTAAACCGTATGTCGGATTAAGTCGAGGCCTAAATAAAAAGTCATATACTCGAAACGAACTAACTGAAAATCAATTTTCCAGAAGTCCAGGAATCTGATCAGATCTCAAAAAACAGTAATAAGTGCTCCGGTGGAGTTCTTGGTGCTTGATGCTCATCACGGTTCTCATCCTTGATGCTTGTAGCTTCAAGTGTACAACTCATTGATGGGTTAGCATCACCTTGACCAAGATTCAACCATCAACACACAATATGTTAAGACCAAGTAAGAACACAACTCATTTAAGAGTCTTAGATGGATGATGAACCAAGGTTACATCATATCCTTAGTCTTAACACAAATACAAGTTCTATTTACAACTAAAGCTACAAACTTTACTTCAATCGAACAAATATGAACATAATCTAAATCAAATAAAGTGATGGAACCCTAAGCTAGAGAGCTTGGATCCTTTTCACACAAGTTATAAGATTACAAAGCTAGAAAGCTTGAATCTTTACAAGATTAATGAGACCATAAACTATAAAGCTAAGATCTTTAACAAAATAATGAAAGTAATGAGACCATAAGCTAAAAAGCTAAGATCTTTAACATAAAAATGAGACCCTAAGCTAAAAAAACTTGGATCTTTAGTGTTCTCGAAGATCTTGAAGCATAAAGCTTGGATCTTTAAGATACATGAAGATTACAAACACAAGTTTGAATATTTATAACAAAATAACAAGATTAAAGCTAAAAGATTTAGATCTACAAAGTAGGTGAAGATTCAAAGCTAGAAAGCTTGAATCTTCCATGTTCTTGAAGGATTCAAATCCATGTTTGAATATATAAGATGTAATCAAGATCAAAAGCTAAAAAGCTTGATCTTCTAATGATGATGATGAACTCGTGATGATGAGAAGGAGAAGAAGAAAAGAAATTCAAAATACTTACAAGCTTTAGACTATAGAGAAAATAAATGGACAAGTGTGTGTAAATTGTGAATGGAAATTAAGTGTGAATGGTGAGGAAATGGCTTAGTATTTATAGGAGGTGCGGTGAGGGTGGTGGTGGTTAGGCCGTGGGTTTCCAAAGGGGACAAGGGGGCACTTTTTTGCTTTTTGGTTAATGGTTGTCTAAAGTTGGAGCTTGTGTTAGGATCCCATGCAACATTAAGGATAATACTTGACAAAAATGCTAGCATGTTCCCTCTAATAAATGGGCATTTGTCGTACTTATTAATGGGTCACTAGTCATTTATAATTGGGCTAATTAAATAGTCCACTAACTAGTGTAGGGTGGGCTAAGGTCCAACAAGGTAGAAAGTCCAACAAGACTAACTAGTGTGCTCTAGTAAATTACTAAGCGTAATTAAGCATCCGAAAACCCAAGTAATTGTTATTATAAAATAACAATTAGTATTTCGTAGTCATAATATTCCAATTACGACAAAAGTTAAACGTGTACGCAGTACGCAGTTCGTCAAAAACGTCAAGTGACACTAACGGTCATTAAGGCTTCCGAGGTTTAAGTTAAGTATCCTACGTACTTAATGATACGTTTTAACATATAAATGAAAGTAATCAATATGTAGGGAGTTCCTAGAGTATAATATAGCTCGGTACGCATAAATACGCAGTTTCGTGAAAACACAAAGCATAAAAGCAAGTCGAAAAAGTCGAGTCGTTACATTACCCACATGTTAATGGAAATTTCGTCCCGAAATTTTAGGCTGAGGTAGACGGTAGAGTCGAGAATAGGTGAGGATACTTCAGCATCATTTGATCCTCTCGTTCCCAAGTAAACTCTGGTCCTCGTTTTGCATTCCATCGTACTCAGACGATCGGAATCTTGTTGCGTTTCAAGGTCTTGACCTCACGGTCCATAATTTCGACAGGTTCTTCCACGAAATGAAGTTTATCATCAATCGTAAGCTCCTCAAGTGGTATGACGAGTTCTGGTTCCGCAAGACACTTCTTCAGATTTGATACATGGAAGGTAGGATGAACGGAGCTCAATTGAGTCGGAAGATCCAAACGGTAAGCAGCGGGTCCAACACGCTCCAAGACTTCAAAAGGACCAATGTATCGCGGGTTCAACTTTCCACATTTTTTGAAACGGATTACACCTTTCCAAGGTACGACTTTCAACATAACGCGGTCACTGATTTGAAATTTGTGATCTCCACGTTTAAGGTCGGCATAGCTCTTCTGACGATCACGGGCCTTCTTGAGCCTCGCTTAAATTTGAACAATCTTCTCCGTTGTCTCATGGACTAACTCGGGTCCGGTGATTTGCTTCTCACCTACTTCGGCCCAACAAATAGGAGAACGGCACTTGCGACCATACAATGCTTCGAAAGGTACAGCATTAATATTCAAATGATAGTTGTTGTTGTAAGAAAATTCGGCTAGCGGTAAATGCTTTTCCCAAGCTTTTTCGAAATCAATAACGCAAGCACGCAACATGTCCTCCAAAGTCTGAATCGTTCGTTCTCTTTGTCCGTCAGTTTGCGGGTGATATGCGGTACTCATGTCGAGACGTGTTCCCAAGACTTCTTGCAAAGAACGCCAAAATCTAGAAGCAAAACGGGTATCGTGATCTGAGATAATCGATAAGGGTACACCGTGGTGAGATACAACTTCCTTTATGTATAGCTGCGCCAGTCTTTCCATCGTATCGATTTCCTTCATGGTTAGAAAGTGAGCAGATTTGGTAAGACGGTCAACGATAACCCAGATGGTATCATAACCTCCTACCGTCTTCGGTAGCTTCGTGATGAAATCCATTGTTATTCCTTCCCACTTCCATTGCGGGATTTCGGGTTGTTGGAGTAATCCAGACGGCTTCTGATGTTCGGCTTTGATCTTGGAACAAGTCAAACACTTTCCAACATAAGCTGCAACATCCCTTTTAAGGTTCGGCCACCAATATTGAACCTTAAGGTCGTGGTACATTTTACCAGCTCCTGGATGAATTGAATACCTTGACTTGTGGGCTTCGTCTAGAATAAGGCTCCGTAGATCTCCATATTTGGGCACCCAAATTCTTTCGGCAAAGTATCGAAGTCCACTCTCCTTGACCTCAAATCGAGAAACGAGAATGTTCAAGTGCTCTTGAGAAATATTCTCCTCCTTGAGAGCTTCCTCTTGGGCTACGCGGATCTGGTTATTGAGATTCGTCTGAATGGTGATGTTCAAGGCACGGAAAAGAAGAGGTACCATTCTCTCCTTTCGGCTCAAGGCATCAGATACAACATTTGCCCTTCCGGGATGATAACGTAGTTCACAATCATAGTCGTTCAATGTTTCGATCCATCGTCGCTGTCTCATATTCAGCTGCTTCTGGTCGAATATGTGTTGGAGGATTTTGTGATCGGTGAAGATGGTACTCTTGGTTCCATAAAGGTAGTGTCTTGTAACATCCCGCCTTTTTTTTCCATTTACCTTCCGCTATACTATTTTAAAGTCCGTTATATATATTTATAGCATCTTCCGTTAATACGAGTTTTAAAATATTTCGTTTAGGTATTTCACGCAACCGCTTTGAAACTTGAGGGACTAATCTTGACTAGTGGCCAAAGTAGTGACTAGGTCAACTAGTCAACCACTTCACCACCTTCATTCATTCACTCACCTCTTTTCTAATACTTTCACTTTTATTCTATCAAACCCTCAAACACAAATTCATCATCTAAATCCGATCTAGCAAGTGTTCTTCAAAACAAATTACATAATCGGAATCCTTGCATCTTCCTCTTCAAATCCATACCAATCTCATTGCATTTGGGTAACTTTCTAAAAACACTAGATTTTGTGTTCTTGATGTTTTTAACTTATAAAAGTGTTAATTAGTGTCTATGGCTCAAGTCTGACATGAAAATGTGATTTATATGCTCGATCTTGTTATTTTGAGTAACTAGCATGAACTTTAATTTTGATGTGTTTAATCTTGTGATTTGTTTGCTTAAATATTGTTAGATGTTAAAAGTGCATGTATTAAATGTGTTACTAGCATCACTAACTTCAATTTGGTATGTGGGTTAACTTAGAAAAGCTTCATAAGCATAATTGTTAAATGGGTGACTTTGAGTTAGGATTTGATTGAAGTAAAATGAACTTTTGATGCATTGAATGCCTTGCCATGTGGTTTGTAAGTGTTTAATTGTATTGTATGCGTAATTACCTACGAAACGGCGTATTATATGTGTGCATTTAATTCCCGAATCATAAATGTGCATTTATGAATTTGAAGCATTAATGATGGGCATTAATTGATCATTTAATTTGGAATTTCGATTATTGCAAATGATATTTTTGATTGATAAAAAGTGTTTAGTTGTGTTCCTTGTTAAATTACATTTCCAACGATGTATGGTATGCGTTTTAGGTATTTACGGTTCATTTGTTATGATAATTTGAAGTTTGAATGTGACTTGAACAATTGAAACAGCCCAGGTACCAGCTCCCGCACATTGTCGTGGCACGGCCTTTCCGTGTCGTGGCACGCCAATAGCCGCATTCAGGGACTGACCTACCTTGTCAAATTATGAAAAATGTTTCCTATGCTACGCACCTCCGATTCACATGTAACTCGTTCTAACATGCTTATATATGATTAAAAACCTCAGAAAAATAGTTCGGGACCCGACCCGAACGTGTTGACTTTTTCGTTAACTTTGACTTGACCAAAGTTGATCTTTATCCAAACTTAACCAAACACTTATGCCATCGTTCCAACGTGCTTTTATCTTTGTATCTTGCATGAAACTTGGCAACGTGATCCACATGCTATATGTAATCAAGTCGTAACGAGCCATAGGACTAATTGGACAACTTTGACCAATCGTGTTTACCGTTATTGATACAACCTACTTGTTTAGGTCAAGACTAGCATTCGTTCTTGCACACGTTTACTTGTGAAGTACTTTTATACGTTTGCACTCAAGGTGAGATCTTAGTCCCACCTTTTCAACAACTTTTACTTTTAAACTATGGGATGATAAACATATACGTATCATACTTTTATGTTTTGAACACAAGTACGAAAACAAACATTCCACAGTGAGTTTGAACAAAAAGCCTTAATTCAATTATCATTAGTTACACTTGCAAGGTGTAAACGTGAACTTATGTTATGTGATCACATTGGGCTTGACGAGCCCTCATTCGGACGGTTCGCTACCGTTAGCGGATGAAATATATTTTCGAGTATAGTGTATGTTCTAACACTACGTAACAGGGTACAAAACAGTTAAGTCTTGATAATTGGGTGCTCGCGAACATAGTTTTGGAATACAAACGATTTGAATAATCAACTATATTAAATCTTGTGGTTCAAAAACAACGTTACTATTACACCTATGATTTCACCAACGTTTTTCGTTGACAGTTTTCTATATGTTTTCTCAGGTCCTTGAACGCTAGGTGATACATGCTTCCACACATTATTTTTGATACTTGCTTGGATGTCGAGTATACATGCATACGTGGAGCATCTTTTGACTTAACTTAATTTGTGTCGCATAGGTTTCAATTGTACTTAAAATGTTGTAACATGTTTGGTCGTCGAACCTACTTTGTAAACTTTGAAACATCTTTATAATTGAAATGAATGCGACATATTTTGGTCAAACGTTGTTTTAAAGACTTATGACCACGTAACAGGACCTAAGTATACGGCGCCGTCAATGACAATTTTGTCGGGTCGCTACATGTCTCCACAGTTTTAGTGCAAAGACAACAGCTTCAAGCTCAAGGTCGTGCGTTGTGTAATTTCGCTCGTGAATCTTCAGTTGTCGAGAGGTGTAAGCAATAACCTTCGTTCTTTGCATCAATACGCAACCAAAACCATTTTTCGAGGCATCACAATACACAACAAAATAATCACTGCCTTCGGGAAGAGATAGGATAGGTGCGGTGGTTAACTTCTGCTTCAAGGTTTGAAATGCCAACTCTTGCTCGGCTTCCCAAACGAACTTCTTCCCCTTATGAGTTAATTCAGTCAAAGGACGTGCAATTAGAGAGAAACCTTCAATGAATCTTCGGTAATAATCGGCGAGGCCTAAACATTGGCGGATATGAGTAGGAGTAGTGGGAGTTTCCCACTTGCTGATAGCTTCGATCTTTGCGGGATCAACTTTGATACCCTAGTTGCTCACAATATGACCGAGAAATTGGACTTCCTTCAACCAAAACTCGCACTTGGAGAATTTGGCATAAAGTTGCTCTTGTCTCAAAAGTTCCAACACTAATGTTGTTCATGTTCTTCTTCACTTCTGGAATAGATGAGGATATCATCTATGAAGACGATAACGAACTTGTCCAGGTATAGTTTGCATACTCGATTTATGAGATCCATGAATACAGCAGGTGCGTTGGTTAAACCAAATGGTATCACAAGAAACTCATAATGACCATAACGGGTTCTGAACGCAGTCTTCATCACATCGCTCTCCTTCACCCTCAACTGGTGATATCCTGATCGTAAGTCGATCTTAGAGTAAATGCTGGATCCTTGCAGCTGATCGAAAAGATCTTCAATCCTGGGAAGGGGATATAGATTCTTGATCGTCAACTTGTTCAACTCATGATAATCGATACACATGCGGAAAGATCCTTCCTTCTTCTTCACAAACAAAACAGGTGTGCCCCAAGGCGATGAACTCGGTTGGATAAATCCACGGTCTAGCAATTCCTGCAGTTGACTCTGTAACTCTTGCAGTTCGGAAGGTGCTAGTCGATAAGGTGCGTGGGCTACAGGTGCAGCTCCTGGTACTAGATCAATCTGGAATTCCACTGATCGCGACGGCGGTAATCCAGTCAATTCTTCTGAAAAGACGTCGGGAAATTCGTTCACAATCCGCACATCATCAACACTCTTCTCCTCAGTTTCTAACTTCTTCACATGTGCCAGAATAGCAAAACGCCCTTTCCTCATGACTTTCTGTGCCTTCATGCAACTAATGAGGTTCAACTTTGGGCTACCTTTCTCTCCGTGTACGATCAATGGCACACCATCTTCGCGGGGTATACGGGTAATCTTCTCTCCACAAACAACTTCTGGTCTTACTTTGGACAACCAATCCACACCAACTATCACATCAAAGCTTCCCAACTTGATGGGTATCAAATCAATCTCAAAGTCCACACCGGATAGGTTTATTATGCCTCCTCGGCCAATTTGGTCAACTTTCTCATGTTTCTCATTGGCTACTTCAACCAGAATACTCTCGTCTAAAGGTACTAACGACCAGTCTATCTTAGAACAAAAATGTCTACATATGTAACTCCTATCAGCACCCGTATCAAATAAGACAGAAGCAAGTAGATTATTGACAGTGAATATACCTGTGACCAAATCAGGATCCTCACGGGCATCTCGAGCGTTCATGTTAAAAACTCTCCCACATGCTGGTCCGGTATCCTTTTTCTTGTTCGGGCACTCATTCTTGAAGTGGCCCTGTTGACTGCACTCGAAACACTTTCTTGGTCCAGTAGGGTTTGTCTTCACAGCTGGGGTGGTAATCTTGCAGTCCCTGCCAATGTGCCCAGTCCTTTTACACTTTTCACAGACCATGTTGCAGTACCCTGTATGATGCTTGTAGCATCTCTTGCACTGTGAAAGACTACCCTTGTAGTTAGGGTTCGAGCTAGGGTTCGGGTTGGGGTTCCTCCAGTCGTTGTTTCCCTTGAAACCCTCATGCCTCTTAGCTGGGTTCTGATCAAAGACCTTCCCTTTCTTGCATTCCCACTTACGCTTCTCATAACTAGCTCCTGATTCTGGTTTCGCTTTCTCTGGTTCCTTGCGGATGATCTGGTTCATCAGGGTATGCGCCATGCGCATAGCTTCCGGGACATCTGCTGGTTTCGAAGAAGTGACATTTCCCTGAATGGTCTTGGGAAGTTCCCACAAGTATCGTTCCATTCGCTTAAATTCAGGGGTAACCATCGTGGGGCACATCAAAGCTAACTCCAAATACCTTCGGTTATAGCCATCAAGGTCAGTTCCCACAACCTTCAGCTCCCAAAACTCAGCTTCTATTTTCTGAATTTCGGTTCAGGGGCAATACTCCTCGATCATAGCCCCTTTAAATTCCTCCCATGGGGTAGCATAAGCCTCATCAATTCCTTTAGCCTGAGCAAGTGTGTTCTACCAGGTTAAAGCGCCTTCCGACAGAGTACAGGCGGCGTACTTAGTTTTGTTCACTTCCGAGCAGTTGCTCACACGGAACACAGCTTCCAACTTCTCAAAGCATCTCGTCAGTCCAACTGGCCCTTCTGTACCACTGAAATTGTAGGGCTTGCAACTTTGGAATTCCTTATAGGTACACCCGTTCTGAACAGCTGGGTTGGCCGGTGGAGCTGGAGCAGGGTTGGCATTCGCCATAGCTGCGGCTACTCGAGTAGCAACCATTTCCTCAATCTGTGCCGCTGTGGGCGTTTCCCTTGGGACTCTTCCGTTTGCCATTGTTCCTCTGAACAAAAGTTTCGACTTACGTCAAAATTCCGCAATCAGTAATATTATATTATAAGGCACCCAATATGGAACACAACACACAATTAAGTAAAGCAACCAGATACAGATACCACAAAATCATCATACAGTAGCGTAAATAGAACACCGTACAAAATTTAAACAACATTAAGTTCTATTCATTAATAAGAAAGTTGCATACATCCGTATAAGGTTCGTACAATACATGAGTAAAACATGAAACTACTAACAGATTTACATAAGGAAATCTAATACAATAATCCTACGGTGATGGTGGGTAAATGGTGTCCATCAGGTGGTACATCTGATCCTCGAGCTCAGTTACCCGAGCACGGAGGATATGCACTTCCCTCGTCAGTTCCTCGACGACGGGGGATGCTTGTGGGGAAGGTGGTGCAGGTGGTGCAGGTGGTGCAGATGTAGATGGAACAGTGCGGGTGGTCTTAGGCACAAATGGATCGGCGGGATACGGTATGACCCTCTTACGGGTTGTGACCCTAACCAACTGTCCATGTGCATCCATGAATGGTCTTCCTCCATTAATCCCCGGGATAACGGTACCATCGAAACGATACCGCTTCTTCGGCGGGGCAGAGGGCGGATGCATGGGCTCCTCCTCAAGGTCCTCCTCGAAATCATCCTCGATATCCTCTTTGGAATCCTCCTCGCTGGAGTCATCGGATGATGAATCGTCTGAATCATCTGAAGGTGGATCTTCTTGGACGGTGGTCATAAGTCGATATCTGCCTGGTGGAATTGGCACAACACGTCCATCAGCGGTGCGTCTAGCCCAATGTCCCTGCTCGTTACGGAAAGGACCGTCCTCATTTCCCCCAGGAATCACAGTACCACCGGGATGGTGCTGTGGCCCCGAGAGTCTAGGGCTAGGTGGATCTGGAATGTCCTCTGGATCCTCATCTCCGTCTGAGACATCCATAAGGTCAAGCACGAGTCCACTGGAAGGTGAATCGCCAGAGTCGTCGACGGGTAGCGGTGAGTCAAAAACAATGGTAGGCGAGGCAACAGTCATCTCTGAGTCACTCTCGAAGTCAAAGGTCATGGGCAGCATGTCTGACATCTGAACAAGGAAAAATAACTTTTTCCATGTCAGTAAGACATATAGCAAGCACGTAATTAGGCACTACAGCATCCTAGCAGTACATATCATGGCAATATTAACAAAATCCTATAAAAGTATCATGCAATCGAAAATAGATAGTAGCATGCAGTAGCATACAACAAGTACACATAGTATTAAAAGTAAGCAGTAGCATGCAGTAAGTTCCGCAGAAACAGTTAAACAAGCAAGTTGTAGATTAGTCCTATTAGCGAATCCTACTCGGCTCGGTCAAGACTCACTAATGCAACCTAATTCCCTATAACCGATGCTCTGATACCAAATGTGCCACCCCGTACAAAACCATCGTGTACGATTCGTCAACAACATGATCTTTACACGGTCAAGTACTACATGCTGTTTGAAAACCAATTTGCATTCATAAAAAGATAGCGTTTAGAAAAGATAACGTGACACAAAGGTCGTTACAAAGTCATTATTTGAAAATAACATAAGTTACGAATGCAAGATAAAAGTTCTATGATTGAGACATCTCTAAGTAATGCAGCGGAAATCTAACACAGCAGGTCCATAACAGCAACTCTAAAACACCAAGATAGCAAGTCTAACAGCGAAAGCAACATCGTCTAAGCACCTGAGAAATACACGCTTAAAAGTCAAAACGAATGTTGGTGAGCTATTGTTTGTAATCATTAAAGTAATGTAGACCACGAGATTTCAGTGCTTCAACCAGCAGTTTAAATCAGTATGAAAAGTATATGCTTGTCCGTGGGCACCCGGTAACTAACTTAACATAATAGTAATACCCCCTAAAAGTACACTTGGTGAGTGCGTATGTCCTCGAAGTATCAAACACCCGTTAAATGCTAGCACTACTAGCCCGAGTGGGGATGTCAAACCCTATGGATCCATATCTAATATTCGCGTTCACCGGTTCAAAACCAATGATTAAACGTTACCGTGCTAAGGGGAATGTTTATACCGTTATATAACCCACACATATGTAAAGTTTAAGTACTCGTGTCAAGTAAGTAAAACATAAAAAGCGCATGTATTCTCAATCCCAAAAATAGTATAAGTAAAAAAGGGAAGCTATAACTCACAGTGAATAAGCAGTAAAAGTCGATATGAAACGTATGCAGGTAGTAAGTCGGTCCGAAAGGTCGTCAACCTAAGTCAAAGGTTACTAGGTCAGTATGTTGTCCCAATAAGTTTAAAAATGAGTAAATTAAGTTTAAGTGTCATCATCATCATCATTCATCATCATAAAAGCTAAGTAACTTTGACAAGAATAGAGATCGAAACAATAGGCTGACTTTGGTCAGCTGCTACGACCTCTATACAAAACGAAAAGATACGTAGTCAGTGGCTATGACTCCGTATATGAGTCCTCTAATAGCTGACCAATTTTCAGAACCTAACTCGTCTTCGATTGACTGTGGCGACGGTTTAAGTGCGAGTAGGTCAGAAATTTCAGCACAACGTTACAACGGCGTAGTGACTTTCGGAGGGCTATAAATCCTAAACCGTATGTCGGATTAATTCGAGGCCTAACGAAAAGTCATCTACTCAAAACGAACTAACTGAAAATCAATTTTACAGAAGTCCAGGAATCTGATCAGATCCCGAAAAATAGTAAACAAGTGCTCCAGTGGGGTTCTTGGTGCTTGATGCTCATCACGGTTCTCATCCTTGATGCTTGTAGCTTCAAGTGTACAACTCATTGATGGGTTAGCATCAACTTGACCAAGATTCAACCATCAATATACAATATGTTAAGACCAAATAAGAACACAACTTATTTAAGAGTCTTAGATGGATGATGAACCAAGGTTACATCATATCCTTATTCTTAACACAAATACAAGTTCTATTTACAACTAAAGCTACAAACTTTACTTCAATCAAACAAATATGAACATAATCTAAATCAAATAAAGTGATGGAACCCTAAGCTAGAGAGCTTGGATCCTTTTCACACAAGTTATAAGATTACAAAGCTAGAAAGCTTGAATCTTTACAAGATTAATGAGACCATAAGCTATAAAGCTAAGATCTTTAATAAAATAATGAAAGTAATGAGACCATAAGCTAAAAAGCTAAGATCTTTAATATAATAATGAGACCCTAAGCTAAAAAGCTTAGATCTTTAGTGTTCTCGAAGATCTTGAAGCATAAAGCTTGGATCTTTAAGATACATGAAGATTACAAACACAAGTTTAAATCTTTATAACAGAATAATAAGATTAAAGCTAAAAGATTTAGATCTACAAAGTAGGTGAAGATTCAAAGCTAGAAAGCTTGAATCTTCTATGTTCTTGAAGGATTCAAATCCATGTTTGAATCTACAAGATGTAATCAAGATCAAAAGCTAAAAAGCTTGATCTTCTAATGATGATGATGAACTCGTGATGATGAGAAGGAGAAGAAGAAAAGAAATTCAAAATACTTACAAGCTTTAGACTACAGAGAAAATAAATGAACAAGTGTGTGTAAATTGTGAATGGAAATCAAGTGTGAATGGTGAGGAAATGGCTTAGTATTTATAGGAGGTGAGGTGAGGGTGGTGGTGGTTAGGCCGTGGGTTTCCAAGGGGGACACCTTTTTGCTTTTTAGTTAATGGTTGTCTAAAGTTGGTGCTTGTGTTAGGATCCCATACAACATTAAGGATAATACTTGACAAAAATACTAGCATGTTCCCTTTAATAAATGGGCATTTGTCTTACTTATTAATGGGTCACTAGTCATTTATAATTGGGCTAATTAAATAGTCCACTAACTAGTGTAGGGTGGGCTAAGGTCCAACAAGGTAGAAAGTCCAACAAGACTAACTAGTGTGCTATAGTAAATTACTAAGCGTAATTAAGCATCCAAAAACCCAAGTAATTGTTATTATAAAATAAAAATTAGTATTTCGTAGTCATAATATTCCGATTATGACAAAAGTTAAACGTGTACGCAGTACGTAGTTCGTTAAAAACGTCAAGTGACACTAACGGTCATAAAGGCTTCCGAGGTTTAAGTTAAGTATCCTACGTACTTAATGATACGTTTTAACATATAAATGAAAGTAATCAACATGTAGGGAGTTCCCAGAGTATAATATAGCTCGGTACGCACAAATACGCAGTTTCGTGAAAACACAAAGCACAAAAGCAAGTCGAAAAAGTCGGGTCGTTACCGCTACTTGATACATGCTTTCGCGCACACTTTGATTACTTGCTTGGGGTCAAGCATACATGCATATGCTATTGATAGCATTCGTGATTTTCAACTTATATTATGTCACAAATTACTCCTTTTATACTTTATAACTTTTGTAAACTTAAACTTGTAGTCGAATCATTTGGTAAACTTAAAACTTTGCAAGTCCTATACGTTTCAAATGAATGCGACATAATTTTGGTCAAACGCGTCTCATTTAGGGACTATGACCACGTAACGGGACCTAAGGTAACGGTACCGTCAATGGTGATTTTGGCGGGTCATTACAGATGGTATCAGAGCGTTGGTTGTAGAGATCTAGGATGTGCATTAGTATGTCTGACAGAGTCGTTAGGACGCATTAGTGAATTTAGACTACAACCGGATAGTTAATCATTGCATTCTGACTTGCATTTGCTATAGATAGCACTTACTTGACTACTTGTGCATTTGTACTTGAATCTTTCTTAAGTGAACTTCTTAATGGTACAAAATTTTCATCATACGAACTCGTACTCTGCCACTTTCGGGTAAGACACGTAAAATTTGAGATTCATACGCGTAAGGATGATGACGACTTCATTAGTTACACTGGTTCAGGAACTCTGTCTCCCAAGTTGTTATTCACCACCGTCCCAGCTTACTATCCACAAGTACTATAAAGTTTCCACCACTATGGCAATCACTAACCACTATCGATGTTACACTGGTGTTCTTCACTATTTACCATATCTTGTTACTACCACCACTACTCTAGGTGAGTATCGTTATCAATACTTATCACTACGGTTGCGTACTACTCGTTATCATAATTCGTTACTCTTTTCGTACCTAAAGACATTATTGTTTGACTTGAACCGCATTGACGTGAACAACCAGTTATACACTTCTCTCGGGAAACGCATCTTCAGGGTTGCACTAATTCTTTCGATTAAATACTAGTCACGTTAGAGATGTCGCTACACTTTGTTCATTTTAAATCTTCACGATTACACGAACTAAATTATATGGAGTGATGTGGGAATGGAGGTATGAGTTAGTGTAATATAACGACATTTGATCAACGTAGTTATATTATGATAAGTCATACCAAAGTTCTAATGACTCGTGATGGTGATAAGGCTCGATCAACCTTGTCACCACCACGTGCCATGTTTCATGACTTTATTTTTCCTTGTGGCCATCCAAAAACTCCTAGAATATTGATAACAACCATACCAAGGACACACCTTTGATAATTTCCAAACCATACTTATGCTTCTGAATAAGTGACCGATTCTTTCAACTTCAAAACATACGTTATACATGTATACTATCTCGTTTTCGCACAGTTTTATAGACGAACTACAAAATGCTTGACATGCTAACACTGAGGCGGAACCTTCTCTCGCATTACACTCATACTTTCATATAAGGAAGTCTTTTATCTGAATTCTCATTAGAGAGAGAGACTCTTCACATTATACTAGTATTCACCACGAGGGTGAATAATCCTAACAAACATTTTCAGAAACCGATAATGTAACACCTCGTTTTTCCCCGTACATGATTTATAGGTGAATTGGGTATGTACGATAGGCGTATGAAAGGTTCGGGACATTTTCTAGTATTAAAGCTTTGAGTGCGAAAGGTTATGTCAGATCACGCCTTGGGTCGCGGCGCGACACAGAAGGTCGCGGCACGGCATTACACTAGAATCAGGATCAGAAAGCTTGTAAACAAAGCCACCAGTTCGAGGCAATCGTCGCGGCGCGACGAATAGGGTCGCGGCGCGACCATGCTGGCAAACTGATTCCGGATTTTGTAATTTTAAGAGAATAATAAGGGCATTTTGGTCTTTTCATGTTTGAACCATATTGAGATCTTAAATCTCATCCACTCCTTTCATTTCCTAATTTCTTTTCCCTTTTCATTTCATTTTCCTCTCAAAAACTCAAACACCCAATTGGATTCAAACGGATTTTTGGAAAGGAAGAATCGGGAATTGATCTTTGGCGTAGTTGACAAGTGTGTTCTCCTCGTTCTTAGCTACACGGTGATACTATTGGTAAGCACTAACTCCGAAATTCATTTTTGTGTTCATCATTCAAATTTGGGGCTTTTGATTGTATGATTCATAGGTGAAACCCATTTAGTTGCTAATTGGAGATTAACACCAAGATTCGGGTATATAAGTGTTAAAGGCGGGTTTTGGGTTGGTTAATGATTTAACCATGTTTAAGATATGAGAATGGTGTATAATCATTAGCATTAGTGATTATTGGTGTTTTGAAGACTTTTAGGGTTTTCATGGTTGACTAATTTTGACTAGAGTCAAAATTAGAGTTTGTTGAGGATTATAACCCGATTGTTAATTTATTAAGGTTTATAAACTTAAAATGGATTAAGTTGAAGTATAAAACCGAGTTAAACATGTTTTGGTGTCAAAACTTGTAAATGGTGAGATTTTGACCTTATGGGTCAAAATTAGGGTTTGTGGGCGATTTTGAGAACGATAAGTGTTTAACACTTGTATTCAGGTTTAATTGGCATATTAGGACCATTATCACTTGTGTTAGTCATTATTGGTTAGTTTGGACGCGGTTTGTCCTTGGAAGTGCATTTGGGTCGAATTTGCACTAAGTGTCAAATTGGGTTGGTTTGTAAATCCAATCTAAGTGTGTTGTTGAATTTGTGATAATGGATTAGGTACTTTCCATTGAAGAGTTGCGGATTACTTGGAAGCATTTCTTCAAGGCGACAAGGTGAGTGTTAATACCCTATATGCATATGTATGTGTAGGATGGGTGCGGGTCGGGTGAAGTGGTTCTCGGTTATAGAGCTCACTTCACATATAGGTGGATTGATGGACTTGTGTGTAGGTCCGATTGGCACGGTTGTGCGTTTTGGTTGACCATCTTTGACGAGGTGCACACCTTGCGTGTACTCTATCACATGGGCGTGTGATGTGGATTATATAACCCCAATGGCGAAGGGTTAATATTGTGAGTGGAATAATTATGCGTGTACGTATATAATGTATGTATTTGTGTAGTATGAATGTGGTATTGTCGCGGTGTTCAAGACACCACATTCTAAGTAACGAGTAGTAGTGTCGCGGTGTTTAAGACACTACTCATTGTTTGATTGGCATGTGGTATTGTCGCGGTGGTTAAGACACCACATTGTCATGGGAGTGGAATTGTCACGGTGTTCAAGACACCACTCATTATTTTGATTGGCGTGTGGATTCGTCGCGGTGTTTAAGACGCCACATTGTCATGGGGGTGAATTAGTCGCGGTGTTTAAGACATCACCCGGGGGATTAGTGATTATGCGGTGTTTAAGTAACGCTAATGGATGTTACGAACTCCGACGGTCTCTTACGAGTATCGTTCCCTTGTACGATTGGTTAACCATGGTTATTATGTTGTAAGCGTAAGCATTTTATGTTAATCTATATATATATATATATATATATATAATTTGTATCCGTATAATGTTGTATTGTCGTGATGTAGCTAACCTCCAGGGTGTAGCTTATTGGCATTGTTCACATCGTTGTTGGTGAACTTATATTTTTTTTTGATGTACCTTAGCTCGTTGCTTAGTGATCCTACGGTATGCTAGTTTAGCTTGCCCTTATGCTTGGGTGCTTCGGTGTGCGGTATTTGATATTTGCGTGGCGTGTCCATTTTATACATATATATGTATGTAGTATGTTATCACTCACTAAGCGTTAGCTTACCCTCTCGTTGTTGATATTTTTATAGGTTCGCATGCTTGGCGGCTCGGGTAAGCTTGGGGATTAGAGATCTTGGCTAGGTTGCTTAGAAGATCTTGCTTTTGTACTCGATTAGGATTTGGGTAGCGTCGTCCCAAATCACCATGCTCGGTTTTGTTGGAAACTAGACTTACTATTGTATTAAAGATGTTTATGGAAACAAATTTGGGGCCTAAAGTATTATTTAACGCGTATTAAAAGGAAAAATTTTTATGGGCCGGTTTTAATACGGGTTGGGTTGTTTCAGATAAGAATAACAAAACTTGTTCAAATATACCTTAAAGACATGTACCTCATTTCGAATAGAGATACTCGTTTCACTTCTAGATTTTGGGGTACCTTACAAGAAACTTTGGGAACCAGATTATTCGTGGGTACCGCGTATCATCCACAAACTGACGAACAAAATAGACATACAATTCAAACCTCGGAAACCACAATACGAGTTTGTGTTATCGATTTCAAATTTATTTGGGAAACGTATTTGCCTTTAGCCGAATTCTCTTACAACGATAGTTATCACACGAGTATTTGACTTTTGTGTGTGCTTAATTTGTTGCGGGACTTGTAGGAGTACGGGTCGGAATGGGTTCTAGCTAGTACCTTGTTTATAGGTTGACTAACGTTTATATTAGTAATGCGAATATTATTAATATGCTATTGTGATGTGATAATAATTCTCGCGTGTGTTTATATCGCGTAGAATTTCGTTTGTGTTTGCATATATCATCGAGCGAGACGGTTGTTGTACTAACGAGTCGATACAGCGTGTATGCGTAATAAGGACTTGCAAACCTTATTACGGGTGCAAATTGTGTCTAGCAAGTGATGTACGACAAATGTTTAGCAAGATGGGGCGGTGTTGTGCGTGTGATTTACACGTTCGTGGTCTAACCGCTTTGCATTCCTTAGAATGGCGACGGGAAATGGGATCGAGACGAACGACGCTGAGTTTAATGCTAGAGTTGCGGTCGCCGTTGCGGAGCAAATGAGTGCGTTTCGAGAAGAAATGGATAGGAAGTATTCCGAATTTCGAAATGGAGCATTGTCTTAAGAGCTTCATGAGGACTAAACCTCCGATGTATGACGGGAAACCGGATCCTTTAGTAAGCACAACTTGGATCTCGGATGTTGAAGGGTGTTTTCGTACTATTGAATGCCCTCATGAGAAGAGGACAAGACTCGCTACTAGTTTGTTGCGGGATAGGGCAAAGGATTGGTTGGATGGTAAGATTGATCTTGTCGGTGGAGAACCATTTATGGCGTTATCGTGGGACGAGTTTAAGAAGGAATTCTTCGAGGAGTTCCGGACTTCAGCCGATTTGTCAGAAATGCGAAATGAGTTGCGAAATTTGCAACAAGGGTCGATGGACTTGAATACTCTCAAGACGACCTTTATGACGAAGGCTCGTTTTTGCCCGGAGTATTTGGGGAATGATCGTTTGTTGATGGGGGACTTCTATCAGACCTTGAATGATGACTTGAAGGGTAAAATTAGCCGGGGTCAAGCGAAATCGTTTGCGGAATTATTTGACTTGGCTAGAGGTTTCGAGTCGTATTCACGATCGAAGAAGGGTGAACCTTCAAGTGAGAGAAGGGTTGTTTCGTATGGTGCTCCTAGTAAGAGGACTAAGGGTCCGAGTGTGAGCACGGGTGGTACGCGGACGAGTATAATGGATTCTAGTGCGTCTAGGTGTTACAATTGTGGCGTGAGGGGTCACAAGTCTTGGGAATGTTCGGTACCAAAGGGTGATGGCATGGTGTGCTTCAATTGCCAAGAAGAAGGACATCGTAAGTCGGAATGTCCCAAGTTAGTGGAGACGGGTGTGGCAAGGAGACGTTAGGGTACGTTTCGTTTTAATAAATATGCTTTTTGATTATTTATTAAGTGCCGTTTGAAGTTGAGTTTATTAAATGCATTGTGTTGTGCATGTTATTGATATGGGTGACGTTCCTAATGGAAGTACCCTATGACGACGTGTTGATTGACGGGCGAAGGGCGTAAGACTTGGTGTAACCAAGCATTCCTTGATATTTGTAAAATGTTGCTACCAAGCCATGGAAATGGGTTGGTGTTCGGTTGTTAAGAGCGTGTTCGCTTTTGTGTTGAGGTCGATGAACCGTGAGGTTCGACGGGTGGGCTGAAACCCTTGAGATCGAGTGTTTTGAATCTCGATGTATGTTGGTAATGAAGTCTTTATGACGCGACATTAGGTGCCTCTTTTATACCTACTAGCGTGGTGTTCGACTCCGATTATGTTGAGGTTACATTGTACTTAAAGTACCGAAGTGAAATCCTTAGGTACATGAGTGACTAGGTGTAATTCGACAAACTAAAGCAATTGGATGATTGCGAAGGTATGGTTTGTGTAATCGTGGTACACTTTTTGCTCGAAGTATTTAAGGATTGATTGAAATCCTTTGTGTGCTCAAGGCTGGAGCAAGATATGGTGACGGGTCGTGTGAGCCCAATCTTTGTAAAGTCTACCTTAGGTAGCATTGTACGGTTGTACGAGTTGTGGATATGGGATGTAGTTCCAAATGGGGGAGTTACACTCCCGCACGAGGAAGTTTTAGTGTGAGATTTCGGATGATGCTTTTGATAGATCCGGAAAATGTTGTCGAGACCTGATTTTGGTCGATTTGTGGTAGATTACAATTTCGGATAAATTGTACTTATGGTTTGGATTTGAATTATCACCGAGGTGGTAATGTGGTAAATCTCGATTGAGAGATAATGGACGTGTTTGGCGAGCAAGGTGAAATCCTTCGGTTAAGGGAGGTGTGTGTCGGATTCTCTTCTAGAGAATAATTGTTTTGTGCCTATGTTTGATATAGGTGGTTCTTGCTCGTGTATGTGAATGGTTAGTGGTATCCGTTAGGATTCACTATGGCGTAGCAGAGCGCGATGTTACGCTACTCGTCGTTCGAGGCCAAAAGGGCGTTGATTGATGAAGCATGACTTTCGGGTCCGCTGACTTCATCATGGTATTGGTGATTGATGAAGCATGACCTTTAGGGTCCGCTGACTTCATCATAGGAGTATGCGATTGGTGGAGCATGACCTTCGGGGTCCGCTGATTTCATCATGAGCGAGGTGTTATATCGGTGAAGCATGACTTTCGGAGTCCGCTGACTTCATCAGGTGTTGAGATTGGTGAAGCATGACCCTCGGGGTCCGCTGACTTCATCATGGGATTATTGATTGGTGAAGCATGATATTCGGGTTCACTGACTTCATCATGGTAGTGAATCGCGTGTAGTTCGGATTCACTAAGGCGCGTGTGTTTTCGGCCAGCCTTCGTGCTGTGTGATCTGTCGGTTGTTTTATACACCGATGGTGGGGTCGTAAGGACCGTGATGTTGATCTGTTGGTTGTTTTATACACCAATGGTGGGGTCGTAAGGACCGTGTTGTGTGATCGATCGGGTGTTTTTATACGCCGATGGTGGGGTCGCGAGGACCATGTGGTATGATTAGTGATGCGATAGCCGTGTTTCACTCACGTGTTGTTACGGGTGTGACGATAGTCGATTTTGTACACCTTTGGATTAGCGTTGCCATAGTCGTTTTGGGCGCTATCGGTTCTAGCCGTTTGTTTATGATGGTGCGGTAGTTGAGTATTGGTCGTATTGCGCACTACAAGGGATGTTAAGTGGTAAGTGTTATCCATAAGGATTCGTTTGGTTCGGTCTTCATTGTTTCAGGTTGTTGACCTTAGGTTGAGACTTGGTTGCTTTTAGCATTGTACTCGGTAAGGGTACGCTAAGGGATTGATATCTTTGTACGAGATTGATTGAGTTTTCCCGATGTCAGGGAATGAGCATGGTTTTAGTGCTCGGATTGTGGATTTGATAAATCGCGGGTGACGATTTAGTTGTTAAAGGCAATTCGGTGGGAAGAATTGCTTAGGAAAGTCGGTTTGGACTTAAGTTTGAGGACCGTGAAGTGTGGGTCCGTTTGGGTTCGTGACTAGGATCACGAGGACGTGATCGAATTTAAGTGGGGGAGAGTTGTAACACCCCGTTTTTCCCCGTACATGATTTATAGGTGAATTGGGTATGTACGATAGGCGTATGAAGGGTTCGGGACATTTTCTAGTATTAAAGCTTTGAGTGCGAAAGGTTATGTCAGATCACGCCTTGGGTCGCGGCGCGACACAGAAGGTCGCGGCGTGGCATTACACTAGAATCAGGATCAGAAAGCTTGTAAACAAAGCCACCAGTTCGAGGCAATCGTCGCGGCGCGACGAATAGGGTCGCGGCGCGACCATGCTGGCAAACTGATTCCGGATTTTGTAATTTTAAGAGAATAATAAGGGCATTTTGGTCTTTTCGCATTTGAACCAGATTGAGATCTTAAATCTCATCCACTCCTTTCATTTCCTAATTTCTTTTCCCTTTTCATTTCATTTTCCTCTCAAAAACTCAAACACCCAATTGGATTTAAACGGATTTTTGGAAAGGAAGAATCGGGAATTGATCTTTGGCGTAGTTGACAAGTGTGTTCTCCTCGTTCTTAGCTACACGGTGATACTAGTGGTAAGCTCTAACTTCGAAATTCATTTTCGTGTTCATCATTCAAATTTGGGGCTTTTGATTGTATGATTCATAGGTGAAACCCATTTAGTTACTAATTGGAGATTAACACCAAGATTCGGGTATATAAGTGTTAAAGGCGGGTTTTGGGTTGGTTAATGATTTAACCATGTTTAAGACTTGAGAATGGTGTATAATCATTAGCATTAGTGATTATTGGTGTTTTGAAGACTTTTAGGGTTTTCATGGTTGACTAATTTTGACTAGAGTCAAAATTAGGGTTTGTTGAGGATTATGACCCGATTGTTGATTTATTAAGGTTTATAAACTTAAAATGGATTAAGTTGAAGTATAAAACCGAGTTAAACATGTTTTGGTGTCAAAACTTGTAAATGGTGAGATTTTGACCTTATGGGTCAAAATTAGGGTTTGTGGGCGATTTTGAGAACGATAAGTGTTTAACACTTGTATTCGGGTTTAATTGGCATATTAGGACCATTATCACTTGTGTTAGTCATTATTGGTTAGTTTGGACGCGGTTTGTCCTTGGAAGTGCATTTGGGTCGAATTTGCACTAAGTGTCAAATTGGGTTGGTTTGTAAATCCAATCTAAGTGTGTTGTTGAATTTGTGATAATGGATTAGGTACTTTCCATTGAAGAGTTGCGGATTACTTGGAAGCATTTCTTCAAGGCGACAAGGTGAGTGTTAATATCCTATATGCATATGTATGTGTAGGATGGGTGCGGGTCGGGTGAAGTGGTTCTCGGTTATAGAGCTCACTTCACATATAGGTGGATTGATGGACTTGTGTGTAGGTCCGATTGGCACGGTTGTGCGTTTTGGTTGACCATCTTTGACGAGGTGCACACCTTGCGTGTACTCTATCACATGGGTGTGTGATGTGGATTATATAACCCCAATGGCGAAGGGTTAATATTGTGAGTGGAATAATTATGCGTGTACGTATATAATGTATGTATTTGTGTAGTATGAATGTGGTATTGTCGCGGTGTTCAAGACACCACATTCTAAGTAACGAGTAGTAGTGTCGCGGTGTTTAAGACACTACTCATTGTTTGATTGGCATGTGGTATTGTCGCGGTGGTTAAGACACCACATTGTCATGGGAGTGGAATTGTCGCGGTGTTCAAGACACCACTCATTATTTTGATTGGCGTGTGGATTCGTCGCGGTGTTTAAGACGCCACATTGTCATGGGGGTGAATTAGTCGCGGTGTTTAAGACATCACCCGGGGGATTAGTGATTACGCGGTGTTTAAGTAACGCTAATGGATGTTACGAACTCCGACGGTCTCTTACGAGTATCGTTCCCTTGTACGATTGGTTAACCATGGTTATTGTGTTGTAAGCGTAAGCATTTTATGTTAATCTATATATATATATAATTTGTATCCGTATAATGTTGTATTGTCGTGATGTAGCTAACCCCCAGGGTGTAGCTTATTGGCATTGTTCACATCGTTGTTGGTGAACTTATATTTTTTTTTGATGTACCTTAGCTCGTTGCTTAGTGATCCTACGGTACGCTAGTTTAGCTTGCCCTTATGCTTGGGTGCTTCGGTGTGCGGTATTTGATATTTGCGTGGCGTGTCCATTTTATACATATATATGTATGTAGTATGTTATCACTCACTAAGCGTTAGCTTACCCTCTCGTTGTTGATATTTTTATAGGTTCGCATGCTTGGCGGCTCGGGTAAGCTTGGGGATTAGAGATCTTGGCTAGGTTGCTTAGAAGATCTTGCTTTTGTACTCGATTAGGATTTGGGTAGCGTAGTCCCAAATCACCATGCTCGGTTTTGTTGGAAACTAGACTTACTATTGTATTAAAGATGTTTATGGAAACACATTTGGGGCCTAAAGTATTATTTAACGCGTATTAAAAGGAAAAATTTTTATGGGCCGGTTTTAATACGGGTTGGGTTGTTTCAGATAAGAATAACAAAACTTGTTCAAATATACCTTAAAGACATGTACCTCATTTCGAATAGAGATACTCGTTTCACTTCTAGATTTTGGGGTACCTTACAAGAAACTTTGGGAACCAGATTATTCGTGGGTACCGCGTATCATCCACAAACTGACGAACAAAATAGACATACAATTCAAACCTCGGAAACCACAATACGAGTTTGTGTTATCGATTTCAAATTTATTTGGGAAACGTATTTGCCTTTAGCCGAATTCTCTTACAACGATAGTTATCACACGAGTATTAACGTCACACCTTTTCAAAGCTTTTTATGGCCGCAAATGCCGTTCTCTTATTTGTTGGGCCGAAGTGGGTAACAAGCAAATCACCGGACCCGAACTCATTCATGAAGTAACCGTTAAGATCGTTCAAATCCAAGAAAGGCTCAAGATGGCTCGTAGTTGCCAAAAGAGCTATGCCGATGTTAGACGTAAACCTCTCGAATTCCAAGTGGGTGACCGGGTAATGTTAAAAGTCGCACCTTGGAAATGTGTAATCCGTTTTGAGAAACGTGGAAAGCTAAATCTGCGATATATTGATCCTTTTTGAAATCTTGGAGCGTATTGGACCCGTTGCTTACCGTTTAGACCTTCCGACTCAATTAAGTTCCGTTCATCCTACATTCCATGTATCAAACTTAAAGAAGCGTCTTGCGGAACAAGAACTTGTTATTCCTTTCGTTGAGCTTACTATCGATGACAAACTCCACTTCATAGCCAAATCTTAAAATACAGTAGGATTCCGATTGTCCGAATTCGTTGGAATGCTGAAAGAGGACCCGAGTTTACGTGGGAAAGACAAGATCAAATGAAAGGAAGTACCCTCACTTATTCGTAGATTTGGCAACGCAAGGTATCGAGGAAGGAACAACAACTACTACTTTCAACTAAATTTCGGGACGAAATTTCTTTTAAGGTGTCGGTAATGTAATAACCCGTCTTTTTCCGTTAAATTATTATAACGCCCGTTTTTTTTTTGATAATACTTTTCGTTATCTAAATTCGTATCTTCTGTTAATTAGCGTTTTCAATATTTCCGTTATTTAATTATAACATCTCTCGTTTACTCTAGCGTATCTAAAATAATTCGTGTGGTTAATTCACGCACCCGCTTTTAAACTCGAGGGACTAAAGTTGCCAAATGGGCAAACTAGTTAACTATGTCAACTAGTCAACCCACCTCTCCACCATTCATTTCCATCTATCTTCCACCTCCCGCTTTTCTCTCTAGTTACCAAGAACACCATTTTCACATCTTCAAAGATTCATCATCCATTTAAAATCTAGCAAGTTAACATCAAAACAAACTACATATTTGTGATCCTTGCATCATCCTCTTCAATTTGGTACCAATTTCATAGCTTGGGGGGTAAGCTTTTCAAAATCTCTAATTTTCATAAATTAGACCTTTAAACTTAAAAGTGTGTTAATTAGTGTCTATGGCTCAAGTCTAACATGAATATGTGATTCGTTTGCTCGATCTTGTTATTTTGGTGTAACTAGCATGAACTTGAAAATGGATTTGTTTAATCTTGAGTTTTGGTTGATTAAATGTTATTGTTATGTTAAAGTTCACGTATTAAATGTGTTACTAGCATTATTAGCTACATTTTGGTATGTAGGTTGACTTGGAAAAACTTCATTAACATGATTAATGATTTTGTGATTTTTGGTTAGGGTTTGATAGACTTAAATACGAACTTTTAATGCGTTGAATACTATGAAACGTTGTTAGTAAGTGTTTAATTGCAATGTATGTTTAATTACCTTCGAAATGGCATATCGTATGTGTAAATTGGATGATCGAATCATCTTATGCATTTATGGACTTGAAACATTAAATGATGAACATTCAATGATCATTCGACGAGGTTTTAGTTGTTGTTAGTGATGGATTTGATTAATGATAAGTGTTTAGTTGTGTTCCTCATCAAAATACCTTTCCAATGATGATGGTATGCGTTTTTAGTGTTTGCGATTCATTAATTGTGATTTGGTGAAGTTTGGCCCGACTTAAACACTTAAAACAGCCCACAATTTATGTGACGACCCGAAAATTTTCGACCAAATTTAAACTTAATCTTTATATGATTCCGACATGATGAGCAAAGGCTGTAATATTGAGTCTCAAAATATTTGAACTGTTTCATGAATTCAATTGACCTTCGACTGTGCTCGACGATTCACGAACAATTAATTGTAACTTGATAGGGGTGTGTGTGTGTATATATATATATATATATATATATATATATATATATATATATATATATATATATATATATATATATATATATATAATAATTGGAAACATAATTTTAAATATTGTATTGTAGTGACCCGAACTTTTCCATGTTTATATATATTAATTGAGATTGATATTTACATGATTAAATGTTTCCAACATGTTAAGCAATCAAACTTGTTAAGACTTGATTAATTGAAATAGGTTTCATATAGACAATTGACCACCCAAGTTGACCGGTGATTCACGAACGTTAAAACTTGTAAAAAAAACTATATGATGACATATATATGATTATATATATAGTTAACATGATATTATGATAAGTAAACATATCATTAATTATATTAACAATGAACTACATATGTAAAAACAAGACTACTAACTTAATGATTTTGAAACGAGACATATATGTAACGTTTATCGTTGTAACGACATTTAATGTATATATATCATATTAAGAGATATTCGTACATCATAATATCATGATAATATAATAATTTAAAATCTCTTTTGTTATTATAAACATTGGGTTAACAACATTTAACAAGATCGTTAACCTAAAGGTTTCAAAACAACACTTACATGTAACGACTAACGATGACTTAACGACTCAGTTAAAATGTATATACATGTAGTGTTTTAATATGTATTTATACACTTTTGAAAGACTTCAATACACTTATCAAAATACTTCTACTTAACAAAAATGCTTACAATTACATTCTCGTTCAGTTTCATCAACAATTCTACTCGTATGCACCCGTATTCATACTCGTACAATACACAGCTTTTAGATGTATGTACTATTGGTATATACACTCCAATGATCAGCTCTTAGCAGCCCATGTGAGTCACCTAACACATGTGGGAACCATCATTTGGCAACTAGCATGAAATATCTCATAAGATTACAAAAATATGAGTAATCATTCATGACTTATTTACATGAAAACAAAATTACATATCCTTTATATCTAATCCATACACCAACGACCAAAAACACCTACAAACACTTTCATTCTTCAATTTTCTTCATCTAATTGAACTCTCTCAAGTTCTATCTTCAAGTTCTAAGTGTTCTTCATAAATTCCAAAAGTTCTAGTTTCATAAAATCAAGAATACTTTCAAGTTTGCTAGCTCACTTCCAATCTTGTAAGGTGATCATCCAACCTCAAGAAATCTTTGTTTCTTACAGTAGGTTATCATTCTAATACAAGGTAATAATCATATTCAAACTTTGGTTCAATTTCTATAACTATAACAATCTTATTTCAAGTGATGATCTTACTTGAACTTGTTTTCGTGTCATGATTCTGCTTCAAGAACTTCGAGCCATCCAAGGATCCATTGAAGCTAGATCCATTCTTCTCTTTTCCAGTAGGTTTATCCAAGGAAATTAAGGTAGTAATGATGTTCATAACATCATTCGATTCATACATATAAAGCTATCTTATTCGAAGGTTTAAACTTGTAATCACTAGAACATAGTTTAGTTAATTCTAAACTTGTTCGCAAACAAAAGTTAATCCTTCTAACTTGACTTTTAAAATCAACTAAACACATGTTCTATATCTATATGATATGCTAACTTAATGATTTAAAACCTGGAAACACGAAAAACACCGTAAAACCGGATTTACGCCGTCGTAGTAACACCGCGGGCTGTTTTGGGTTAGTTAATTAAAAACTATGATAAACTTTGATTTAAAAGTTGTTATTCTGAGAAAATGATTTTTATTATGAACATGAAACTATATCCAAAAATTATGGTTAAACTCAAAGTGGAAGTATGTTTTCTAAAATGGTCATCTAGACGTCGTTCTTTCGACTGAAATGACTACCTTTACAAAAACGACTTGTAACTTATTTTTCCGACTATAAACCTATACTTTTTCTGTTTAGATTCATAAAATATAGTTCAATATGAAATCATAGCAATTTGATTCACTCAAAACGGATTTAAAATGAAGAAGTTATGGGTAAAACAAGATTGGATAATTTTTCTCATTTTAGCTACGTGAAAATTGGTAACAAATCTATTCCAACCATAACTTAATCAACTTGTATTGTATATTATGTAATCTTGAGATACCATAGACACGTATACAATGTTTCGACCTATCATGTCGACACATCTATATATATTTCGGAACAACCATAGACACTCTATATGTGAATGTTGGAGTTAGCTATACAGGGTTGAGGTTGATTCCAAAATATATATAGTTTGAGTTGTGATCAATACTGAGATACGTATACACTGGGTCGTGGATTGATTCAAGATAATATTTATCGATTTATTTCTGTACATCTAACTGTGGACAACTAGTTATAGGTTACTAACGAGGACAGCTGACTTAATAAACTTAAAACATCAAAATATATTAAAAGTGTTGTAAATATATTTTGAACATACTTTAATATATATGTATATATTGTTATAGGTTCGTGAATCAACAGTGGCCAAGTCTTACTTCCCGACGAAGTAAAAATCTGTGAAAGTGAGTTATAGTCCCACTTTTAAAATCTAATATTTTTGGGATGAGAATACATGCAGGTTTTATAAATGATTTACAAAATAGACACAAGTACGTGAAATTACATTCTATGGTTGAATTATCAAAATCGAATATGCCCCTTTTTATTAAGTCTGGTAATCTAAGAATTAGGGAACAGACACCCTAATTGACGCGAATCCTAAAGATAGATCTATTGGGCCTAACAAACCCCATCCAAAGTACCGGATGCTTTAGTACTTCGAAATTTATATCATATCCGAAGGGTGTCCCGGAATGATGGGGATATTCTTATATATGCATCTTGTTATTGTCGGTTACCAGGTGTTCACCATATGAATGATTTTTATCTCTATGTATGGGATGTGTATTGAAATATGAAATCTTGTGGTCTATTGTTACGATTTGATATATATAGGTTAAACCTATAACTCACCAACATTTTTGTTGACGTTTAAAGCATGTTTATTCTCAGGTGAATATTAAGAGCTTCCGCTGTTGCATACTAAAATAAGGACAAGATTTGGAGTCCATGTTTGTATGATATTGTGTAAAAACTGCATTCAAGAAACTGATTTCGATGTAACATATTTGTATTGTAAACCATTATGTAATGGTCGTGTGTAAACAGGATATTTTAGATTATCATTATTTGATAATCTACGTAAAGCTTTTTAAACCTTTATTTATGAAATAAAGGTTATGGTTTGTTTTAAAAATGAATGCAGTCTTTGAAAAACGTCTCATATAGAGGTCAAAACCTCGCAACGAAATCAATTAATATGGAACGTTTTTAATCAATAAGAACGGGACATTTCAGTTGGTATCCGAGCGTTGGTCTTAGAGAACCAGAAAATTTGCATTAGTGTGTCTTATCGAGTTTGTTAGGATGCATTAGTGAGTCTGGACTTCGACCGTGTTTTCTTTAAAAAGGATTGCTTAACATTTTTGTTGGAAACTATATATTTTTAACATATGAATATTATGTGATATATTAATCTCTTAACGTGTTTGATATTATGTGATAGATGTCTACCTCTAGAACAAGTCCCATTGACTCACCTAATAATAATGAAGAGTCAAATGTAAATTGGAATGATTTGTGGACTGATTCACAAGTTCCCGAAGAGGAACCGGAAGAAGAGTCGGAACCGGAAGAAGAATCGGAACCGGAAGAAGAATCGGAACCGGATGAAGAAATAGAACCGGTGGGGGAAATAATAAAACGGTTAAGTAAAAGAAAATCCTCAACCAACCGACCAAAGTTAATTATGGTCAATGGTGTTTCCGCCAAGGAAGCAAAATATTGGGAGGATTACCAATTCTCCGATGAATCGGATTCCGACGAGAATTCCGATGATGTTATAGAAATTACCCCAACTGAATTTAAAAAGGCAAAAGAAAATAATAAGGGAAAGGGCATAAAAATAGAGAAATCTAATTCCAACCCCGATGAACTTTATATGTATCGTCAACCCCCGAAGTCCTTAAGTTGTAACAATGACCCGGGAACCTCTAAACCACCAGGTTTTTCTAAACCAATGTGGACAACGACGGCTCGTATTAGGGGAACATCATATATCCCTAGAAACTTGGCAAAACGAACCAAAACCGAAGAAGAAGAAACGAGCGAGTCGGAATAAGATAGTTGTATTCGTGTGGTGTAATATATGTAATATAGTGTTCTTATGCTTTATGATATATGTAAAAATTGCTTGTATTAATAAGTATTTTTTTATGAAACTAACTCTTGTCTATTTTACAGTTTAAAAACACAAAATGGATAGACAACCCAATATTTTAAGAGACCTACCCGGAGACATGATTGATGAAATCTTGTCTAGAGTCGGCCAGAATTCTTCAGCACAACTATTTAAGGCGAGATCAGTTTGTAAGACATTCGAAGAACGTTCCAAGAATGTCTTGGTTTATAAGAGACTTTCGTTTGAAAGATGGGGGATATCACATTGGGAAACCCATAAGTTACGATGTGTTTACTTTGACGCATATATTGCGGGGAACCCAAATGCTATTTTACGCAACGGGTTAAGAAATTATTTTGACTCAATATATCCGAATATTGGACTTCGTGATTTAGAAAAAGCGGCTAACATGCAACATAAAGAAGCATGTTATGCTTACGGATTAGTAATGTTCGCTTCTCACCAAAGTGAGAACAAGAACATCGGGCTACAACTATTAAACAAAATGTTTCCACAAGTGACGGAGTCGGTAATTGAGGTAAGAAATGAGGTTTTTAGATTATTACGGGACTGTTGGACATTACGTAACCCTCGTCCCTTTGATGACGTTACAACACGCTGTCTTATCAACGACCATAACGGTTATGTTGCACAAGACCAAGGATGGGAAGTAGTCCTAGTAAAACCAGAATGCATGACTTGTTTCTGGACGTATGAATTACGTGTCTTTATTGCCTTTGCCGAACGACTTGTGTACTAGCTAGAATTGTCTTCACAACTATCTTGTATCAAAGTTATTGTGTGCTATATTTCATGCTTTATGTAAAATAAGCGGTATTGTAAGTTTGTAAAATATTGTATAAAAGTTTGAACGCGAAATATTATTACAATCAGTTTTTCATATAGAATTGTAGTAGTTGAATTGTATATTAGCTACTAAGTATGAACTTAACGGGTAGGTACTACCCGAATTTAAACTTATAAAACGCTAATATGAAGAAAAAGCTTTTATAAATGAGTTCATATTATGCTACGAAATACTATTAACTACTCTTAATATTCTGTATGATTAACTTGTTCCATTTAACTATTTTGAAGGAAATGGCACCGACTACTCGACACACCGTGAATATGAATGAAGAGGAATTCCGTACTTTTCTAGCTTCAAACATAGCCGCAGTACAGGCTGCGCTACATACCAACAATAACCTTGGATCTAGCAGTACAGGAAATCGTGTAGGATGCACCTACAAAGAATTCACTGCCTGCAAACCTTTGGAATTTGATGGAACCGAAGGACCGATCGGATTGAAACGGTGGACCGAGAAGGTTGAATCGGTGTTTGCCATAAGTAAGTGTACTGAAGAGGACAAAGTGAAGTACGCTACGCATACCTTCACAGGTTCTGCGTTAACATGGTGGAATACCTATCTAGAGCAAGTGGGACAAGATGATGCGTACGCACTACCGTGGTCAGCATTCAAGCACTTGATGAACGAGAAGTACCGTCCCAGAACCGAGGTCAATAAGCTCAAGACAGAACTTAGAGGGTTACGAACCCAAGGATTTGATATTACCACGTACGAAAGACGATTCACAGAATTGTGCCTATTGTGTCCGGGAGCATTCGAAGATGAGGAAGAGAAGATCGACGCGTTTGTGAAAGGATTACCGGAAAGAATCCAAGAAGATATAAGTTCACACGAGCCCGCCTCCATACAACAGGCATGTAGAATGGCTCACAAACTAGTGAACCAGATTGAAGAAAGAATTAAAGAACAGACTGCTGAAGAGGCCAATGTGAAGCAAGTCAAAAGAAAGTGGGAGGAAAACGGTGATAAGAATCACCAATACAACAACAACAGTAATTACAACAATAATCGCAACAATTATCCCAACAATCGCAACATCAATCGCAACTACAACAAACGGCCCAACAACAACAACAACAACAACAACAACAGCAACTACAACAATCATCCCAACAACAATAATAACCGCAACAACAACAACAATCAGAAGCAGCTATGCCAAAGGTGTGAAAAGAATCACTCGGGGTTCTGCACCAAATTTTGCAACAAGTGTAAAAGAAATGGTCATAGCGCGGCGAAGTGTGAGGTCTACGGACCAGGGGCTAATAGAACGAAAGGAACAAATGGTGTCGGAACGAGTAATGGAGGAGCAAGTAGTGTCGGAGCAAGTTATGCCAATGTAGTTTGTTATAAATGTGGAAAACCAGGCCACATTATTAGAAATTGCCCGAACCAGGAGAACACGAATGGACAAGGCCGTGGAAGAGTTTTCAATATTAATGCGATAGAGGCACAGGAAGACCCGGAGCTTGTTACGGGTACGTTTCTTATTGACAATAAATCTGCTTACGTTTTATTTGATTCGGGTGCGGATAGAAGCTATATGAGTAGAGATTTTTGTGCTAAATTAAGTTGTCCATTGACGCCTTTGGATAGTAAATTTTTACTCGAATTAGCAAATGGTAAATTAATTTCAGCAGATAATATATGTCGGAATCGAGAAATTAAACTGGTTAGCGAAACATTTAAGATTGATTTGATACCAGTAGAGTTAGGGAGTTTTGATGTGATAATCGGTATGGACTGGTTGAAAGAAGTGAAAGCGGAGATCGTTTGTTACAAAAATGCAATTCGCATTATACGAGAAAAAGGAAAACCCTTAATGGTGTACGGAGAAAAGGGCAACACGAAGCTACATCTTATTAGTAATTTGAAGGCACAAAAACTAATAAGAAAAGGTTGCTATGCTGTTCTAGCACACGTCGAGAAAGTACAAACTGAAGAAAAGAGCATCAATGATGTTCCCATTGCAAAAGAATTTCCCGATGTATTTCCGAAAGAATTACCGGGATTACCCCCACATCGATCCGTTGAATTTCAAATAGATCTTGTACCAGGAGCTGCACCAATAGCTCGTGCTCCTTACAGACTCGCACCCAGCGAGATGAAAGAACTGCAAAGCCAATTACAAGAACTTTTAGAGCGTGGTTTCATTCGACCAAGTACATCACCGTGGGGAGCTCCTGTTTTGTTTGTCAAGAAGAAAGATGGTACATTCAGGTTGTGTATCGACTACCGAGAGTTGAACAAACTTACCATCAAGAACCGCTACCCACTACCGAGAATCGACGACTTATTTGATCAACTACAAGGCTCGTCTGTTTATTCAAAGATTGACTTACGTTCCGGGTATCATCAAATGCGGGTGAAAGAAGATGATATTCCAAAGACTGCTTTCAGAACACGTTACGGTCATTACGAGTTTATGGTCATGCCGTTTGGTTTAACTAATGCACCAGCTGTGTTCATGGACCTTATGAACCGAGTGTGTGGACCATACCTTGACAAGTTTGTCATTGTTTTCATTGATGACATACTTATTTACTCAAAGAATGACCAAGAACACGGTGAACATTTGAGAAAGGTGTTAGAAGTATTGAGGAAGGAAGAATTGTACGCTAAGTTTTCAAAGTGTGCATTTTGGTTGGAAGAAGTTCAATTCCTCGGTCACATAGTGAACAAAGAAGGTATTAAGGTGGATCCGGCAAAGATAGAAACTGTTGAAAAGTGGGAAACCCCGAAAACTCCGAAACACATACGCCAGTTTTTAGGACTAGCTGGTTACTACAGAAGGTTCATCCAAGACTTTTCCAGAATAGCAAAACCCTTGACTGCATTAACGCATAAAGGGAAGAAATTTGAATGGAATGATGAACAAGAGAAAGCGTTTCAGTTATTGAAGAAAAAGCTAACTACGGCACCTATATTGTCATTGCCTGAAGGGAATGATGATTTTGTGATTTATTGTGATGCATCAAAGCAAGGTCTCGGTTGTGTATTAATGCAACGAACGAAGGTGATTGCTTATGCGTCTAGACAATTGAAGATTCACGAACAAAATTATACGACGCATGATTTGGAATTAGGCGCGGTTGTTTTTGCATTAAAGACTTGGAGGCACTACTTATATGGGGTCAAAAGTATTATATATACCGACCACAAAAGTCTTCAACACATATTTAATCAGAAACAACTGAATATGAGGCAGCGTAGGTGGATTGAATTATTGAATGATTACGACTTTGAGATTCGTTACCACCCGGGGAAGGCAAATGTGGTAGCCGATGCCTTGAGCAGGAAGGACAGAGAACCCATTCGAGTAAAATCTATGAATATAATGATTCATAATAACATTACTACTCAAATAAAGGAGGCGCAACAAGGAGTTTTAAAAGAGGGAAATTTAAAGGATGAAATACCCAAAGGATCGGAGAAGCATCTTAATATTCGGGAAGACGGAACCCGGTATAGGGCTGAAAGGATTTGGGTACCAAAATTTGGAGATATGAGAGAAATGGTACTTAGAGAAGCTCATAAAACCAGATACTCAATACATCCTGGAACGGGGAAGATGTACAAGGATCTCAAGAAACATTTTTGGTGGCCGGGTATGAAAGCCGATGTTGCTAAATACGTAGGAGAATGTTTGACGTGTTCTAAGGTCAAAGCTGAGCATCAGAAACCATCAGGTCTACTTCAACAACCCGAAATCCCGGAATGGAAATGGGAAAACATTACCATGGATTTCATTACTAAATTGCCAAGGACTGCAAGTGGTTTTGATACTATTTGGGTAATAGTTGATCGTCTCACCAAATCAGCACACTTCCTACCAATAAGAGAAGATGACAAGATGGAGAAGTTAGCACGACTGTATTTGAAGGAAGTCGTCTCCAGACATGGAATACCAATCTCTATTATCTCTGATAGGGATGGCAGATTTATTTCAAGATTCTGGCAGACATTACAGCAAGCATTAGGAACTCGTCTAGACATGAGTACTGCCTATCATCCACAAACTGATGGGCAGAGCGAAAGGACGATACAAACGCTTGAAGACATGCTACGAGCATGTGTTATTGATTTCGGAAACAGTTGGGATCGACATCTACCGTTAGCAGAATTTTCCTACAACAACAGCTACCATTCAAGCATTGAGATGGCGCCGTTTGAAGCACTTTATGGTAGAAAGTGCAGGTCTCCGATTTATTGGAGTGAAGTGGGGGATAGACAGATTACGGGTCCGGAGATTATACAAGAAACTACCGAGAAGATCATCCAAATTCAACAACGGTTGAAAACCGCCCAAAGTCGACAAAAGAGCTACGCTGACATTAAAAGAAAAGATATAGAATTTGAAATTGGAGAGATGGTCATGCTTAAAGTTGCACCTTGGAAAGGCGTTGTTCGATTTGGTAAACGAGGGAAATTAAATCCAAGGTATATTGGACCATTCAAGATTATTGATCGTGTCGGACCAGTAGCTTACCGACTAGAGTTACCTCAACAATTCGCGGCTGTACATAACACTTTCCACGTCTCGAATTTAAAGAAATGTTTTGCTAAAGAAGATCTCACTATTCCGTTAGATGAAATCCAAATCAACGAAAAACTTCAATTCATCGAAGAACCCGTCGAAATAATGGATCGTGAGGTTAAAAGACTTAAGCAAAACAAGATACCAATTGTTAAGGTTCGATGGAATGCTCGTAGAGGACCCGAGTTCACCTGGGAGCGTGAAGATCAGATGAAGAAGAAATACCCGCATCTATTTCCAGAAGATTCGTCAACACCTTCAACAGCTTAAAATTTCGGGACGAAATTTATTTAACGGGTAGGTACTGTAGTGACGCGAACTTTTCCATGTTTATATATATTAATTGAGATTGATATTTACATGATTAAATGTTTCCAACATGTTAAGCAATCAAACTTGTTAAGACTTGATTAATTGAAATAGGTTTCATATAGACAATTGACCACCCAAGTTGACCGGTGATTCACGAACGTTAAAACTTGTAAAAAAAACTATATGATGACATATATATGATTATATATATAGTTAACATGATATTATGATAAGTAAACATATCATTAATTATATTAACAATGAACTACATATGTAAAAACAAGACTACTAACTTAATGATTTTGAAATGAGACATATATGTAACGTTTATCGTTGTAACGACATTTAATGTATATATATCATATTAAGAGATATTCGTACATCATAATATCATGATAATATAATAATTTAAAATCTCTTTTGTTATTATAAACATTGGGTTAACAACATTTAACAAGATCGTTAACCTAAAGGTTTCAAAACAACACTTACATGTAACGACTAACGATGACTTAACGACTCAGTTAAAATGTATATACATGTAGTGTTTTAATATGTATTTATACACTTTTGAAAGACTTCAATACACTTATCAAAATACTTCTACTTAACAAAAATGCTTACAATTACATTCTCGTTCAGTTTCATCAACAATTCTACTCGTATGCACCCGTATTCGTACTCGTACAATACACAGCTTTTAGATGTATGTACTATTGGTATATACACTCCAATGATCAGCTCTTAGCAGCCCATGTGAGTCACCTAACACATGTGGGAACCATCATTTGGCAACTAGCATTAAATATCTCATAAGATTACAAAAATATGAGTAATCATTCATGACTTATTTACATGAAAACAAAATTACATATCCTTTATATCTAATCCATACACCAACGACCAAAAACACCTACAAACACTTTCATTCTTCAATTTTCTTCATCTAATTGAACTCTCTCAAGTTCTATCTTAAAGTTCTAAGTGTTCTTCATAAATTCCAAAAGTTCTAGTTTCATAAAATCAAGAATACTTTCAAGTTTGCTAGCTCACTTCCAATCTTGTAAGGTGATCATCCAACCTCAAGAAATCTTTGTTTCTTACAGTAGGTTATCATTCTAATACAAGGTAATAATCATATTCAAACTTTGGTTCAATTTCTATAACTATAACAATCTTATTTCAAGTGATGATCTTACTTGAACTTGTTTTCGTGTCATGATTCTGCTTCAAGAACTTCGAGCCATCCAAGGATCCATTGAAGCTAGATCCATTCTTCTCTTTTCCAGTAGGTTTATCCAAGGAAATTAAGGTAGTAATGATGTTCATAACATCATTCGATTCATACATATAAAGCTATCTTATTCGAAGGTTTAAACTTGTAATCACTAGAACATAGTTTAGTTAATTCTAAACTTGTTCGCAAACAAAAGTTAATCCTTCTAACTTGACTTTTAAAATCAACTAAACACATGTTCTATATCTATATGATATGCTAACTTAATGATTTAAAACCTGGAAACACGAAAAACACCGTAAAACCGGATTTACGCCGCCGTAGTAACACCGCGGGCTGTTTTGGGTTAGTTAATTAAAAACTATGATAAACTTTGATTTAAAAGTTGTTATTCTGAGAAAATGATTTTTATTATGAACATGAAACTATATCCAAAAATTATGGTTAAACTCAAAGTGGAAGTATGTTTTCTAAAATGGTCATCTAGACGTCGTTCTTTCGACTGAAATGACTACCTTTACAAAAACGACTTGTAACTTATTTTTCCGACTATAAACCTATACTTTTTCTGTTTAGATTCATAAAATATAGTTCAATATGAAATCATAGCAATTTGATTCACTCAAAACGGATTTAAAATGAAGAAGTTATGGGTAAAACAAGATTGGATAATTTTTCTCATTTTAGCTACGTGAAAATTGGTAACAAATCTATTCCAACCATAACTTAATCAACTTGTATTGTATATTATGTAATCTTGAGATACCATAGACACGTATACAATGTTTCAACCTATCATGTCGACACATCTATATATATTTCGGAACAACCATAGACACTCTATATGTGAATGTTGGAGTTAGCTATACAGGGTTGAGGTTGATTCCAAAATATATATAGTTTGAGTTGTGATCAATACTGAGATACGTATACACTGGGTCGTGGATTGATTCAAGATAATATTTATCGATTTATTTCTGTACATCTAACTGTGGACAACTAGTTATAGGTTACTAACGAGGACAGCTGACTTAATAAACTTAAAACATCAAAATATATTAAAAGTGTTGTAAATATATTTTGAACATACTTTAATATATATGTATATATTGTTATAGGTTCGTGAATCAACAGTGGCCAAGTCTTACTTCCCGACGAAGTAAAAATCTGTGAAAGTGAGTTATAGTCCCACTTTTAAAATCTAATATTTTTGGGATGAGAATACATGCAGGTTTTATAAATGATTTACAAAATAGACACAAGTACGTGAAATTACATTCTATGGTTGAATTATCAAAATTGAATATGCCCCTTTTTATTAAGTCTGGTAATCTAAGAATTAGGGAACAGACACCCTAATTGACGCGAATCCTAAAGATAGATCTATTGGGCCTAACAAACCCCATCCAAAGTACCGGATGCTTTAGTACTTCGAAATTTATATCATATCCGAAGGGTGTCCCGGAATGATGGGGATATTCTTATATATGCATCTTGTTATTGTCGGTTACCAGGTGTTCACCATATGAATGATTTTTATCTCTATGTATGGGATGTGTATTGAAATATGAAATCTTGTGGTCTATTGTTACGATTTGATATATATAGGTTAAACCTATAACTCACCAACATTTTTGTTGACGTTTAAAGCATGTTTATTCTCAGGTGAATATTAAGAGCTTCCGCTGTTGCATACTAAAATAAGGACAAGATTTGGAGTCCATGTTTGTATGATATTGTGTAAAAACTGCATTCAAGAAACTGATTTCGATGTAACATATTTGTATTGTAAACCATTATGTAATGGTCGTGTGTAAACAGGATATTTTAGATTATCATTATTTGATAATCTACGTAAAGCTTTTTAAACCTTTATTTATGAAATAAAGGTTATGGTTTGTTTTAAAAATGAATGCAGTCTTTGAAAAACGTCTCATATAGAGGTCAAAACCTCGCAACGAAATCAATTAATATGGAACGTTTTTAATCAATAAGAACGGGACATTTCATGTATGTTGTTGTTACTAAAATTTATTTATGTAAAGTAAAATAAAAATAGGATATTATAATGATTATTATTTAAAAAGTATCTATATATATATATATATAAATAAAGTGTATTGAATATATATATATATATATATATATATATATAGTTTCAAATTTATTTGGAAAATGATAGAACATATATATATATATATATATATATATATATATATATATATATATATATATATATATATATATATATATATATATATATATATATATATATATATAGTTTCAAATTTATTTGGAAAATGATAGAACACTCGATTATCATTCAATCGATATTAGACAAATTAAAAATGAACTTATATGATTGTAAAAATAAACGGTGATCCGAAAATGAGTTCTATAAATTATAGGCTCATTAAAAATATATTTAGGAACTATCTGTTAAGTTTTAAAATTTTTATAGTTTACTTGGGGTTGGGAGTGAACAATTAATGTAATTTTTATTTAATAGTTAATGACCGAATTTTATACTCTAGTGACCAGAGTAAATGAATGGACTTAATTTAAAAATTAAGGATTTTTAGGAACACTTTTATATTTTCACCGTTTAGCAATGGACTACGAATCATCACCAGTGTATTAGTGTAGGCAACTTAATTATGAAAATGGATTCATTTTGCACTTTCTTAAAAACTGTGATATTATTATATTTACATTATGCATTATTGTATCCATATCTAATTTTATATAACATATACCTACTTACACTTGTGGAACATTAGCCATCGACTTCTTCTCTTCTTTCTTATCAACCCATAAACCACCATCAAGTTGATGAATAAACATATACTATGCGGAGTAATATATTGTTAGTGGAGGGTGACAAGGCTTATTAAGTAAATAAAAGAAGAATGGACGGATCACATGTTCATTGGATCCTAATCCCACTTACATAATTTAAACCAAAACCAAATGTCTGTACGTTGCTGTTTTAATCGAGTAATACAAGATTTGATGATGATAATAAAGTTAAATAGTGATAAATGATTGAGGCTGCTATCCACATATCTATATCATCAACATTCTTTAAAGTTTATTATTAATGTTATATAATTATATATACATACACATATCTATATCATCAACATTCCATTTTCTCTTCTTTCTGCTATCCACCGAAACACACCAACCAATCCTTTTCGTTTACTACTAGCTTGAACCAAAACGCACCCTACAACCACACCATCATCCACACCATTGAACCCGATACTCCTGCTATTATGTTTCTGTTTTAGCTGTAACCGAGACCACTACCATAAACCACCAAGGTTATAACTTCTATTCCTATTTTATTTTTTTATTTTTTGCAACCACACATCATCATCGTTCTTAGTCTAGCATGAACCAAACTGCACCTATTTACCTTCTGTTTCTTATTATACTACCATCTCGATACAACACCAAAAACCCATTTTTCCTTCTTTGTTGCTACACGTATGATTCTTTATGTTTTCTGATTCTATCACAACCGAAGTACAATCACCACTATCTTAAAACCACCTACATTCAAAACTAAAACAAATCACATATCAAGATCCTGCAACTGATTACTTTAAATTGTGTTGCTATTTTTCCTACTATTTCAATCCAACAAAATCACCACAAGTCAAAAAAAAAAAAAAAATACATTATCTCTGTTTTGTCAATCACCAATATCAACCATGAACCATAAAGGGAACTTACTGCGTTTATTTCTTTTTCTTCTTTGACAAATAAAAGTGAACCAGGCTATTCTTATGTTTCTGTTGAGCTGCTACCGAACTCCTATCTGCTATTCGACTTTTGTGTGCAGCACAAACGAAACCCAATCAACCTCCCAGCTGTCACTGTTTGATTCCTTCTCTTCCTATTATATGAAACCGTTGAACATGCGAGAACAACCCACAAACAAAACCACCTCCTTTTTCTCTGATCGCAACCACACAACCGCCACCATCTATGTAGTGACCCGAACTTTTCCATGTTTATATATATTAATTGAGATTGATATTTACATGATTAAATGTTTCCAACATGTTAAGCAATCAAACTTGTTAAGACTTGATTAATTGAAATATGTTTCATATAGACAATTGACCACCCAAGTTGACCGGTGATTCACGAACGTTAAAACTTGTAAAAACTATATGATGACATATATATGGATATATATATATATATATATATATAGTTAAAATAATACTATGATAAGTAAACATATCATTAAGTATATTAACAATGAACTAAATATGTAAAAACAAGACTACTAACTTAATGATTTTTAAACGAGACATATATGTAACGATTATCGTTGTAAAGACATTTAATGTATATATATCATATTAAGAGATATTGATACATGATAATATCATGATAATATAATAATTTAAAATCTCATTTGATATTATAAACATTGGGTTAACAACATTTAACAAGATCGTTAACCTAAAGGTTTCAAAACAACACTTACATGTAACGACTAACGATGACTTAACGACTCAGTTAAAATGTATATACATGTAGTGTTTTAATATGTATTTATACACTTTTGAAAGACTTCAATACACTTATCAAAATACTTCTACTTAACAAAAATGCTTACAATTACATCCTCGTTCAGTTTCATCAACAATTCTACTCGTATGCACCCGTATTCGTACTCGTACAATACACAGCTTTTAGATGTATGTACTATTGGTATATACACTCCAATGATCAGCTCTTAGCAGCCCATGTCAGTCACCTAATACATGTGGGAACCATCATTTGGCAACTAGCATGAAATATCTCATAAAATTACAAAAAATATGAGTAATCATTCATGACTTATTTACATGAAAAAAAAATTACATATCCTTTATATCTAATCCATACACCAACTACCAAAAACACCTACAAACACTTTAATTCTTCAATTTTCTTCATCTAATTAATCTCTCTCAAGTTCTATCTTCAAGTTCTAAGTGTTCTTCATAAATTCTACAAGTTCTAGTTACATAAAATCAAGAATACTTTCAAGTTTGCTAGCTCACTTCCAATCTTGTAAGGTGATCATCTAACCTCAAGAAATCTTTGTTTCTTACAGTAGGTTATCATTCTAATACAAGGTAATAATCATATTCAAACTTTGGTTCAATTTCTATAACTATAACAATCTTATTTCAAGTGATGATCTTACTTGAACTTGTTTTCGTGTCATGATTCTGCTTCAAGAACTTCGAGCCATCCAAGGATCCGTTGAAGCTAGATCCATTTTTATCTTTTCCAGTAGGTTTATCCAAGGAACTTAAAGTAGTAATGATGTTCATAACATCATTCGATTCATACATATAAATCTATCTTATTCGAAGGTTTAAACTTGTAATCACTAGAACATAGTTTAGTTAATTCTAAACTTGTTCGCAAACAAAAGTTAATCCTTCTAACTTGAATTTTAAAATCAACTAAACACATGTTCTATATCTATATGATATGCTAACTTAATGATTTAAAACCTGGAAACACAAAAAACACCGTAAAACCGGATTTACGCCGTCGTAGTAACACCGCGGGCTGTTTTGGGTTAGTTAATTAAAAACTATGATAAACTTTGATTTAAAAGTTGTTATTCTGAGAAAATAATTTTTATTATGAACATGAAACTATATCCAAAAATTATGGTTAAACTCAAAGTGGAAGTATGTTTTCTAAAATGGTCATCTAGACGTCGTTCTTTCGACTGAAATGACTACCTTTACAAAAACGACTTGTAACTTATTTTTCCGACTATAAACCTATACTTTTTCTGTTTATATTCATAAAATAGAGTTCAATATGAAACCATAGCAATTTGATTCACTCAAAACGGATTTAAAATGAAGAAGTTATGGGTAAAACAAGATTGGATAATTTTTCTCATTTTAGCTACGTGAAAATTAGTAACAAATCTATTCCAACCATAACTTAATCAACTTGTATTGTATATTATGTAATCTTGAGATACCATAGACACGTATACAATGTTTCGACCTATCATGTCGACACATCTATATATATTTCGGAACAACCATAGACACTCTATATGTGAATGTTGGAGTTAGCTATACAGGGTTGAGGTTGATTCCAAAATATATATAGTTTGAGTTGTGATCAATACTGAGATACGTATACACTGGGTCGTGGATTGATTCAAGATAATATTTATCGATTTATTTCTGTACATCTAACTGTGGACAACTAGTTGTAGGTTACTAACTAGGACAGCTGACTTAATAAACTTAAAACATCAAAATATATTAAAAGTGTTGTAAATATATTTTGAACATACTTTGATATATATGTATATATTGTTATAGGTTCGTGAATCAACCAGTGGTCAAGTCTTACTTCCCGACGAAGTAAAAATCTGT